>NC_080101.1:48179863-48831649 GCF_950005125.1 Chionomys nivalis | reverse complement strand
GGCAGAACTTAGCTAGGCGGGAAAAACTAAACTAAATGCTGGGAGAAAGAAGGGCAGAGTCAGAGAGATGTTAAGAAGCCTCCACCTAAGTCAGGCATGCCAAATCTTTGCTGGTAAGCCCCTGCCACATGGCGATATACAGATTAATAGAAATTGGTTAAGTTAATGTAGGAGTTAGCCAATAAGAAGCTAGAGCAAATAGGCCAAGCAGTGATTTAAATAATATAGCTTCTGTGTGGCTATTTCAGGAGTCTGGGAGCCAGGAAACGAACAAGCAGCCTCCCATTACAGCTCTCTCCCTGGAATCTGGAGCTTGCTTAGGGTATGGTAACTGGCTGCTAACCCTGAGGGACCTGCCTGTCTCCACCCCACTCCAGCACGGGGATTACAGATGCGCGCCACAACAGCCAGAGTATTATGTTTTGAGGGGTTGAACTGAAGTCCTCATTCTCACACAGCATGGAGGTTACCAGCTGAGCCTCTTCTCAGCAACTACCACAAAGGAGTGTCTTTCATTCACTCATTCGTTCTGGGCGACTTTCACGTGTCCACCTTGCACCAACTACCATCAGCTGCCAGCAGAAACAGACTTGGTTCTAAGCTGAAAAGTTTCACTTTGGGGACTGCTTGCTGAAACTGATGCTTTGGGGTTCTTCAAGGGGCCCTGGCAGTTACCGACACCATCACATGCTTTCTTCTTTAAATTCACAAAGTAAAACGTGGTAACTACAAAGGGTTCCAACTGTTATTTTCTCCACTTCCAGGCTCCTTCATTCATAATGTATAGTCTCGTGTGGACTTTTCATGGCTGCTGGCTATTTCTGTAACTGAGCTAGCAGAAGCTGTGTTAGGGTAGCCGGACTAGGATTATTCAGATGAGTCATAGTTGCGTCCATGTGGAGTCAGGGTCTTGCAGTATTCTAGCACTTTCCTACTTGCACACTGTGCACAAGCAATGCAGGACCAGAGGTCCCCATATCCTGTTTGTCCTGACTGCAAGTGTGTGTTGTCAGAGGAAGGAGGTGTTGACCGGAAAAGTGACCCATCCATTAGCAATAATACATTTTTCCTACAGAAATGCTTTTCTGAACTCTCAGTAACTCAAATGAGATCAGTCATGCTAGAAGCTAGAACAAATTTTCTATTCTCCTCATAGAAAAATTATATCACAAAATTATCATAATTTGGTAGGCAAAGGCAGTGCCATAAAAATTATGGGAAAAGGACAGAACTGGGTCACACAATAATATTATATTCCAAATTTTGTAAGGCTTATATTTATTAGCATTTACCCCAGTGACTTGTTCTTGTTCTGACATTTGATAAATACTAACTTTCATTTCTTTTTTGTCTTCTCATTTTTCTTAAAGAAGACATTGACTTCAGGCCCTCACATCTCCACTGTTCAGCAAGAGCAGCCTTCTTCCTTTCCCTGATACTAAATGAGAAGATGACCTTCTGGGCCTTTCTTCAGCCAAGTCTCGCTGATGAGGAAAAGCTAGGATTCTCAAAATTACTTAAATGTAAAATGCTGTATTTCATCCATGTATTAACTACCTTCTAAATTCAGGTTTTTAGACATCCAGTCTTCCATGAAGCAGTTTTTGCAATATGCCTCCTATTTAAGATGTTTCATGATACCCTTATAATAAATTAGACTTTCAAAATAAAAAAAAGTCTCTCAAAGCCTCAGGGCCTTCTGCATATTGGGTAATTTATAACAATCATAGACGGAAAATCAGTTTAATTCTAATTACATCTTCAAACCTTCCAAGGTCTATGACTCTTTAATGTTGAACACATTATCAGGAAGCTAATTGCCTGGGTTCTCTTTGCAGCTTTCTTAAGTATCAGTTACCTGATAGCATTCAAATTACAGAAAAAAAAATGCCCAACACAGATCAATCCCAAGATAACGATGGGGTGCAGCGCACTGGGTCATGAGCTGCTCTGGTAGACACATCTGTTAGCAGATGTGAGAGGCTGCTGATCACCTGACCTCACACACTCCAGCCAGAGCATCAGTTGTGCTTCTGACTCGTTAGTTTTTAACAACCTATGAACTAAAGATACAGTTCTACCTGTGAGAAAGATGTAAGTGCCCAGGTTTGGTTTCTAAGTCTCCTTCTCCTGGACAATTGCATGGCCCCATTTCTTCTGACTATATAAAAAAAGAAATCTATGAAACAGATATGTTAGAGATTTGCCAGCTTGATGAGAAAGAAGAAAAAGGAGGCACAAGAATTAATTTATTACAGATTGACATCCAGTTTGACAGAGACCAACATTGGAGCACTGGACTGAAGTCTCACGATCCAAAGGAGGAGCAGAAGGAGAGTGAGCACGAGCAAGGTACTCAGGACAGCGAGGGGTGCACCCACACACGGAGACAATGGGGATGTTCTATCGGGAACTCACCAAGGCCAGCTGGCCGGGGTCTGAAAAAGCATGGGACAAAACCGGTCTCGCCGAACATAACGGACAATGAGGACTACTGAGAACTGAAGAACAATGGCAATGGGTTCTTGATCCTATTGCATGTAATGGCTTTGTGGGAGCCCAGGTAGTTTGGATGCTCACCTTAATAGACCTGGATGGAGGTGGTTGGTCCTTGGACCTCCCACAGGGTAGAGAAACCTGCTTGTTCTTTGGGCTGAGGAGGGAGGAAGACTTGATTGGGGGAGGGGGAGGGAATGGGAGGTGGTGGCGGGGAAGAGGCAGAAATCTTTAATAATTAAATAAATTAATAAAAAAAATAAAAAGCCTTTGAGAACATTCAAAGGTGGATGAAATACAAAAAAAAAAAAAAGAATTAATTTATTAAAGACACGGGGTAGAACGACTTTTAAAATGTGATCCTAATCTTGCCATTTTCATAAGTCTACCTTGGAGCAGACTTTCCAAAAGTGATTGTCTAGTGATGGTGATGATCTTTTATAGTACCATTAAAAGTGGCATATTATTATGAACTCCATGTTATTAAGTTTAACTTGTCCATTCACAGAAGATCAATGTGTTGTGTGCAATGGACTTTTGCATCCACTAAGGACTGCATCCTACTCACTTCCTGTCTTGAACCAACTCTCGAATCCTCCCTCTCTAGCTGTATTGCTAATGCTATCTCTTGTCTGCACTGGTCCCTCACCCTGACCCTCTATTTGGCCTCTTCTCATTGGCTTCCTCCACTGAGAGGGTGGTCTTCCTACAGTGCAAATGCAAATGTAACTATCTTCATGGCTTAGGTTTCTGGGGTCTGTGGATGAGGTATAAGGTCTTCCCAACACAGTTTCAGTTTCTGCTAACTGCTACAAGGCTCACCTGTACTGCTGACCACCTATGTAGTCACTAGCCCCCGAGTCTGCAGAAGCTACTCCTCATATGCTGACAGTGGGACCTGGTTTAAGCCACATACTATACTCTACTCATCAGGAGAGTGCAAATTTAAGAACACAGACACTGGAGAGATGGTTCTGAGTAGGCTGGTGGCTTTGCTGACAGTGCTGTGACCTTGAGCAAGTTATTTAATCTCTTTAAATTCTGTGTTTTCCACTCTAAATCTAGTCCAATGATAGTATCTGAGTGTTTTTTTTTTCCTTTTAGGATTACATAAAATAACTCATCTTATTACTTATCATAGAGCATACGGTACAGTCTCAACAACTATCAGATTTCATCAATGTGACCACTGGCTGAACTGCTCTCTGTATCGGCTGTAGGCTTCCTAGATCACAGTCTGCTCCCTGGAACTCAGCAAGCATTCAGTGCACACTTTTTAACGCACACATGTATTCCTAAAAGAATTCATCTTGTTATAGTCAGGACCTGGCACCCATTTCTAAGAAGGATCCACTCCTTAAATCTATTCAGAAATTTGACAAATGCATTGAAAGTACACTAGATATTAGCAAAGTCAATAACTTGGCTCCTTTATAGCACATACATGAAAGACTTGGCTTCATTTCCCTTTCTCCAGCTCCAAGCACTATTCTCCTATACCTATCTGCTGCTTAACATTTCTGGGGGAAATTCCTTTCTACTTGGAACATAAATATTAACGTATATTGATTAATTAGTTTTATATGAATACTTCTGGGAAAGTTTGCCTTGAATAAATCTCATTGGCTACAGTACAGCTTCCACATGAAGTTGCGGCCTCTATTTATTCTGTTTTGAGTCATTTACCTTAAAAAGCTATGGGAGGAGTGAGAATATGAGCAAAGAGGTCAAGACCATGATGGAGACATTCACTGAAACAGTTCGCCTGAGGTAATGGGAGCTCACTAACTTCAGATGAACCGGGAGGGAACCAGCATAGGTCCAAACTAGTCCCTCTGAATATGGGTGACAGTTGCATGGCTGGGGCAGACTGCAGGGCCACTGGCACCAAGATTTATCCTGACTGCCTATACTGGCTTTTGGGGAACCTATTCTCTTTGGATGGATACCTTGTTCAGCCTAGATATAGTAGGGAGGGCCTTGGACCTTCCCCAAAGCAATGTGCCTTACTCTCTCTGAGGAGTGGATGGGAAGTGAGGTGGGCGGTAAGTGGAGGGAATGGGAGGAGGGAAGAGGTGGGAACTGGTATTAGCATGTGAAATGAAAAAAGAACGTTTTCTTCTTTAAAAAATTAAAAGAAATTATAAAAACTATAAATTAAAAAACCTAACCTTAAGGCTATTCTTCGCCCTACTGAATAAAAACTGCTGCAGTTCGCTTCCCAGGTGGCTCCCTTGTTAAGAATAAATGCAGAGAAGGTGGAGACTCTCAGTCTCCCTCAGAGCCCCCACAGTAACGTTTTACAGTTAGCCTTCTATACTATCAATGAGGGAACACAGGTTAACACCTGCCTCTTTTCATGCCCTAAACTTTTGTCTTTATTCTAATGGCTTTTTTTTTCTAGAATGAAAACTTCCTCTGCTTGAATTTAAGGAGGGCTCTTTTGCTGTTTTCAGTGGCTTTCTATGAGGCACCAAGGGAGGGTTCTAAAAAGAAGTACTAACAAGATCTGGCATTTTGTGTTCTCTGTTTCTTAGTGTACCCCAACCCCCCCCCCCTTTGCCTATAATGAACCCTTACTGTGACTTCCGATAGTTCCTGCAGATTTTCTCTATTTTGGTAGGTTGACATAGTCATTTCAAGCCTCTGGGGTTATGTGGGTTGGGGGTACAGCTCAGTGCAGAGCGCTGGCCCAGCGTGAATGAGGAGCTGGGTCTATCTCCAGTACCATAAAAACGAAAAAACAAACAAACATAAAACCAGTGAAATGTGCTTCATATAACTCAGCAGTAAAGAGATGGATGGATTTACTATCAAAACCACAGATCTCATTGGAACAATCAGAATGGCTGCAGTTGCTAGTTCCTCTGCCAGTGTGGTGGTGTTCACATACGTTGCTCACTTAGTGTTCACACTCCCACTGTAAGGAGGAACTCATGACTGCCGCCTCATCCAGGAGACTCCAAGAGATCAGGTTATGCAATCATTTACTTTCTTTAATAGCAAGTAAGGAACAGGATCCAACCCTTTCCGACTCAAAACCCAAGACTCTTCTCGCTACATGAAATTCATATCACATAGCTAATGCCTTTAGAGGGTGTGAGCTCCCACCATCCATAATTCAACACCCACACTCTTGGGCTCGGCAATTGTATTTGATATGCATTGTTTTAGGAGACATGAATCCAGGAAGCTCAGATTGCTTCTCGATGGATGTAGACCTTGCCGTCCTAAAAATGTGCCTACGATTAGAAGGGAAGGCGTCCTGGAGAACACTCAGGGGGTATGGACTGTAAAGCAATCAAGACAGAGACTAAACGGCCAGGATGGCATGTTCCTTCCTAGCAGGGAGCTGCATTCTGCTGCAAGAAAGACACTGTTCTGTGCGAAGCATCCATTCCTGCACTGCTCACACTCATCCCAGCCTCTAATTGTGTTTAACCATGGCGCACAGAGCATCGCTGCGCAAAGTCTCTGACAGGCAGAGCGAAGCACCTGATTGAAGAAACCAATTTGTTCTTGTTGCAGGGCTCTTTCTTTTTTTTTCCTCCTTGCTTTCATTACCTTACACCGAGGAAAATTGCACACCTGGGGGCAGAAGTGGTGTGTTAAACACAGATCAATCCCCGAGTGGCTGCCGTGGTTCTCCGCAGTCAGAGCTGCTGCAAGATTAATATGGAAAGACTGGGTGCTAACCTGCTGGTCTTTCTCACCCCACTAACCTTTAGGAATGCTTCTGTCACAAATTAAAAGCTTGATAAAATCACAAGTCGAAGGGGATTTCAGAAAGCCAGTACCTATATAACGGACCCCCTCTCGTAATAAAGCACCAAAACACACTTTTGGGTGGGGGAAAAGAATCCAAAACAAACTCAACTTGGAGCAATACTTGTTTCTAGAGACAACCTCTGGGTATCTGGCGAGGTTATCAACATTATCACTTGATAATGTTGACAGTCCTGGTGAAATCTGGCAATATCTCAATTTGATCATCAGAGAGCTGAAAGGTTAATGGATCAGCACAGACAGGGCAGGCAGAGCACAGCCCCATGGCAACCAAGGAAGCAGAGTGCAGGAGTGACAGCAACAGCTAGGGAGAGATCCTGACTGCAGCACTAAGCCGGATACTTCACCGCTTCCGCTCTACCTGTCTTAAGGCCACAACAGAGTTTACACGGGCAAGTATCCAGGACTGCACAGGGAATTAACCATGAAATTCTCATTAAAGATCAATGACACCTTCTGTTACAACTTCCAACACAGACTCTTGAAATTCTCTGTGCTATCTTCTTGTTTTGTTTTAGTTTTGTTTCTTTGTTTGTTTTTTTCTTTTTTTTTCTTTATGCTCAATGTCCTTTATTTATGGCTAGAAACCGATTATGAGTGAGTACATCCCATGTTCCTCTTTTTGGGTCTGGGATACCTCACTCAGGATAGTGTTTTCTATTTCCATCCATTTGCACGCAAAATTCGAGAAGTCATTGTTTTTTACCGCTGAGTAGTACTCTAATATGTATATATTCCACACTTTCTTCATCCATTCCTCCATTGAAGGGCATCTAGGTTGTTTCCAGGTTTTGGCTATTACAAACAATGCTGCTATGAACATAGTTGAACAGATACTTTTGTCATTTGATGGGGCAAGACAGGGTTTCTCTGTGTAGTCCTGGCTGTCCTAGAACTTAGTCTTTAGACCAGGCTGGTCTTGAATTCAGAGATCCACCTTCCTCTGCCTCCCTAGTGCTAGGATTAAAGGCCTGTGCCACAACTAGATCCTTGCAGTAAGATGTTACTCTCAGAACCCCTGTGTAATAAACCTTTGTCTACATCTAATCTTAAGAAAATAATGGAAATTTCAAAATCAAATAATGTCATGCATTAATTTTCAAGATTTGTATCAAGTAAAGGCAGTCTAGGCATTAAGATAATGGCAAACATGTGAGCATGTTTACATGGCAAACAGCTGCTTTCTTCACCCTTTTATGAAAACATGAATCTGCTATGATGTGTGAAATATGTAATTTCTTCTGTTACTTTAAGAGAATACATATACCTGTATTATTTATGTGGCTATCAGATCAGCAGAAATCTCTCTCTTTTTTTGCTTACTGTAAAATGCTATAATACTTCAATTACTTCTTACGATGAGAATGTGTGAGACACATCAACACCTGAGTTATAAAAAGGCAGCGCTACCAATCTTTTTACCAGAGCAGTGTCTTTTAGAGCCTTTAATTGGAGAATATAGATGAGAGAATAGTAAAGTTTCTTCTTCTCCCTAAGAAGGGATCTTTCATTTAGCCATCTTTTAGTGATTTAAAATTCAAACATCTTCCCAAATCTTGCTATTAATCTCTTAAAGTATTTTCTGTCCAAATACAAATGGATACATTTGAAACTTTTATTTGCTCATGGAGCATTTTTTACTTGTCTCACACATAGACTCCCACCTTTTATGGAAACCCCAGGGTAGACTCTGACATATTTTATATCTTTATGAGTTAGGACAGATGACGCTTTGCTGTTTGCCTCTCGGGAGCTATGATTACCTAAGTCAGGTTACCTTGAATGTTCTACTTTCAAAGCATCTACATTACCTAATCTGAGCCTATTTGTCAATTTGCCCTTTGATGTCATGTTAATGACAGAATAGAATATACTAAGAAAGAGTCCTTCACCGGCTCAAAATGGTTGTTGAAATATAAGTTGGCGTTCCCTGGTGAGGGCTTTTGTGACTGTTTATCACCATAGTGTTTATCTCTGTTTGAAATGAAAACTATTCTGCTGGAGGCATTGCTAATACTGGTTTCTTTGGAGCTGTTTTTGTATTTCACCTTCTGGATTATTTTATTTTCTTAACAAATGCTGTAACAAGTACTTTGGGTCCTGTACTGTGATTACATAAATGGGCTTTGGTTGGTGGGTACAGGGACTCCAAGCAGCTCTTGGAATGTTAACTAGGAAAATGCATCTCAACTTCCTAATAAGCTACTAATAAATACATTTTGAAAATGGATCCTTTTAAGCTTGATTCCTAAATCTTCGTGTGTGTGTGTGTGTGTGTGTATGCATGCGTGAGCACGCATTCTATAACTAATACTGAAAATAATCAGATGCTGATTGTGTGTGCAAAATGAAGTTCATCAGTATTGTGTGTGTTAACAATGGCAAGCCGCTGGCCCTGGCACGCACTGTGCTCCTCTCACACTCGTGGGCAGTTCTTCACGAGGAGGATCATGATGCAGCTTAGCTGCCGATTTCCACTGAGGAAAGGCCGGGGATGTTAGCTAAAATTGGAGGGCCTGATTCTTAAAGAAATTCAATCTCACCAGAAAATTATAAGGACAAAGGTTGGTCCTTTTCACAGAATTTGATCAGACGCAGCCCAGGCTAGTCAAGTCCTCAGCCCTGTATTGAAGTTACTTACCATTTGCTGACACAACCACACCAAGACTGATATTGTGGATCAATCACCACTAAAAATCAGATCAAGGCGAGAATAAAGACAAGTCCCTAAAGAGGCACACTATGATCTCAGAATCTTTGCCTTTGCTAGAAAATTTGTGAACATTTATCTTGGGCCTCTTTCAGGAAGCTTTCTACTCATGGGTTCCCAGATACTAATGAAGTAGAAGAGAAAGGGATCTTTGTAGACGCAATAAGAGACACATTGAGGGTTTTGTAACACTTGCAAGGTACTGATTTCTATTTGTTAAAGGAGAAATGGTGGCTGTTAAGCAGGGGTGGGAATAACGAGCCCAAACAAATTAACCGACCACACTAAATGGAAGGATGCGGCAGTAAGAAATAAAAGGAACACTTAGATCTCAGTTGCAGTCGCAAGCTCTCTGATCGCCTGTAACAATAACTGGCGTGGGTACAAAACAGGACTCGAAAAGCCACAGAGCTGATTCAATGCCATTAAAAGGTTCCATTTGGAAAACAAAAATAAATTCATCTACGAGGCAGGTAACAGCACAGTAAAAGTAACATATGTCTCTGTAGGAAAGGAAATTCATAACACAGCAAATTCTTTAACATGTTAGCAAAGAAGTACAAATTAGAGCACTCCAGATACGTAATTGCATCTCTACTAAGAACAGCGTGCAGATGGATTCCATTCCCCTTCCCGGACAAGGTTAGGGAAAGGCAAGATAAGCCACGCTACTCGTTGTGTTCTCTTGAGGATAATTCTTTCTGGAGAGTGAACTATATAATGCATTAGCCAAAAAGCTTTAAATTCTTTAACATAGTAATTCTAATGAAAGGATGTTTCTACTTTAACTTAAGAGACAGCAGCAATATGTACAGGATGCCTCTGTGCCAGTATTATGTGCAATGGCAGAAAGAGAGAGCAATGATTAAATAAGAAATTAATAAGTGATGGGAGACTCAGGAGTTGCAACATTAAATGATACATAAGACAGATGATGGAAAAATAGGCCTCTTATACTGAATATGTGAGATAGGGTAATTGAAAATAAATTTAGTTCTTAAAACTGAGACAGAAGACGAAGTCCAAGGCTGAGGAGCCTCCATCTGGTGCATGCCTTCTGGCTGCGTGATCTCCTACTGAAGGTAGATGGGCAAGAAACCAGAGAACCAAAGCGGTCAGACTAACCGTAACAACCCATTCCAGCGAACTCACCCACTTTTCACGGGACACAGCCAACTCTTATTATTATTATTTTTTTTGTTTTGTTTTGTTTTTTGTTTTTCGAGACAGGGTTTCTCTGTGGTTTTGGAGCCTGTCCTGGAACTACCTCTTGTAGACCAGGCTGGTTTCAAACTCACAGAGATCCTCCTGCCTCTGCCTCCCGAGTGCTGGGATTAAAGGCGTGCGCCACCACCGCCCGGCTACAGCCAACTCTTATTAAGACAGTTTATGCACTAACAGTGCAATGTGCAAATGTGTAGAACTTGATAGAAATCAGGAGAAGATTCAACATGGAAGAGGTCGGCATGAAAAATGCCCATTACTAAATCACCTATAATTATATTTATACTTTTTAAAAGGCAAGCCCTCATCTTAAAAATAGCCCACCCTGGTCCCTTCAATGGCAATGGAAAGCTACGAATCAGTGAGAGGAAGAGTTGAGCATCAAGGGATATGAACTGGTACCCTGGGAAAATTTCAATAAACACAAAGCTAGGCTAAGTGCTATGGGATTTTTATAATTTATCTAAATTCCTTTCTCCTAATCGTGCATATGCATTATTAAACATGTAGATGCTATGCTAATGCATCTTCTTCTAAGACATACATTCTTACTCCTAATAATATTTAGACCACCCCCTTTACCCAATAAATAAAAATGCGGTAAAGCAATTCAAGTGGATACTATATAGTTGGACCATTTCTCACTTTTATTTTAAAAATAAATGTTAAAAGTATCTTGTATAATATTTGCTTAACACTGAATTTGTCCTCTCGGTGGGAACCTGACTGCAGACTTCCTTGTTTAATGTTTCCTGCAGATGTGGATCTGCTTGGCTTCCTCTCTAGCCTCCTGAATTAGAATTACTAAAGGATTATTTTAGGAACAGCCTTCTGTGGAAATTTGAATGCCAATGTAAATTGGCACATATTTTATCCTCCTGGGGGAAAAAAATCTAAGCGAGTCCTTCACAGAAAAAAAGTAAAATTTATATGAAAGTCCCTTGTTATTCTGAATAATATAAAAATAAAACACAATTTTCATTTAAATGCAGCACCTGTCAAAAGTTTAGTAGGTAGCTTCTGAAGTAAATTATCAAACCATTACTGATCTTTAATTGTAAAAATGGAGAAAATCATACTTTACAAATATTTCAATGCTACTTATGATTCCAACACAAGAATCAATGAAGATTGAAATTGTGAAATAGTTGTGTAATGTTGGCCTTGGCCTCATACAACACCCATCAAACTCTAATCATGGAATGTCTGTGAAAGCAATTTGGACATTTGCTCATACTTGCTGGCATTAAAAGGGAAATAGAATTCAATAACTTCACACAGAGGTTAAGGGTATACATTTCTAGATATAAAGTTACAAGTGTCTGATTGCTCGTTCTAGTCTGCTAACTGTGAGCATGAACTAGGGAAGGCAAAAACACAAAAAGTCAAGGTGATGCCATCTTGTTGGGTCAACTATGAACTTCTTCTTTTTTCTTTTTTGCCATTCCTTGAACCTAGCAGGCATATTCCGCCAAAAGATTCTTGTTCTGCCTCTCCTGGTGGCTGGGAGGCTCTGTCTTTGAGACAAGCAAATCAACAGATTGATCTTCCTATCCTGTGTCGTGTAAGACCTGCCTAGTGCCCAGAAAGCACACCCTTCTCTTATGCTGACACCTTCCACTACTCTGGCTTCCATTCTTTGGTGTTACTCCACGTGTAGCACAGCGTACTTGTTTGTTTTCTTCATCATTCATTTCCCACAATGCAATGTACACTATATGCAAATCGATATATTTCTTTAATACAGTAAACCCAGCAGTGTAGACACTCAACTAGTGCTCAGTGAACACACATAGGTCAAATCATGAATGAATGAATGAATGGGTACAGCCTGGATTGAAAGGAAGTTACCAAAACGATTATTTCTCTGCTAGTAAAAAGATTATAGAATATGCCTTGAGAAACTGACTCATATTTCAAACTTAAGATCATGCTATACTGGGCTTCAACACTAGACCCTGGCTATATCCCATCAAGATGAAATGACACAGACCACAGAGGCTGCTGCCTTGAGTGGACTTTCTCCACTTTCTGCTCTCTAATCCCAGTTCAAACCTCAGCTCCATGGAATGCTCCAGACCTGACGTTCTGAAAGATCGATTCCCCTCCGAATCCTACTCATTAGTTTTGGATTTCCTAAGTTATATTTTTCTTACACGGTAGTTTTTATTGTGTTTTCATCCTTGTCAGTATTACTAATTTTAATAACTGTTATATTGCCCCATTTGCTATTCATGTTTGTCTCCAAAATAAACATCCGCACTCTATGATGTTACACAGCACCAATTACAGCACTTTGCGTGGAGTAAGGATCAAATAAATGTGAATAAATAAGTAACAATGACCATCAAAGACCTAGTACTAAGAAAGTATATTCTGTGCACAGTCAAGCTCCCTATTCAGATTAAAGGGAAGACTACAATTCTACCTTATCATTTCCATCTGTAAGGTTTCACTTCCACATTAAAAGAGAGGAGCGGGTGATGATGAAGTGGTACTTGAGCTGGGATGCTCACTCCCATGGGAGGGTGAGTCTGATGCACCTGCCTTGGCTGCTCCAGACAGCACTGTTGGCAGGATTTATCACGAAGCGTCGACTGTATCATGTGAGGTCCTGGACCATCACTTGGCTGACCATGGGAGGAAGGCAGTAGCAAGCCCAAGGAGCATCGGTCTCAGGACACTTTTAGCTCTAGGGATGTGAGGAACTGAGGAACTGAGAAAAGTGGTGTTGAGTTATTTGAGATCAACTCCAACTAAGGGAATTCCTACAGTGAATAAGAAAGATACACATTTCGTACCTAAAATACTAATATGGTGATATAAACATGAGAGGAATAAAAATCTGAGCTATCCTGGTACAAATAGGGGATTGCATCAATCGGTTTATCTACAGTTACTAAAATCACAAGAATCCAACCCAGAAAAATCTCAAATTGTACCCCAAACACACCTGAGTCCTTGACCATTTCTAGTTTTAGTCTAGTTACATTAACTATAGGATACGAACTATGTCAACCGGGCAAAGACGTCACAGACCTGTGCACACCACTGCTGCACATGATGATGTGACAGGCACCGAGCCTGTCACACAGCTCCGAGGACACCGACAGCAGACCGACTCCGGAGGCCCCGCAAGGCGTGTTCACACAGGCAGCGATGCGTTTGGATCTGATAAACGAGGTGACCAGCCGGTAGAGCTCGTCTAATGCATTCAGGGGCCTCATGAGCTAAAAGGAAAGTGACAAACACAGAGCTCAACATTCTCAGATGTCTTTTCAGGTGGCATGCACATCAGCTGTCCCAGCATTTAGATGACCAAGCTAAAACACCATCTTCGTCGGAGCCAGCACATTGGGCACTGCAAATCTCTAGAATCAGGCATTGCTCAAAAGGGAAACAGAAAGACTAAAAGGGAGGCAGGTGGGCAACACTGCAACAATAAACGCAATTGCCATCTTACCTTATCGACATAGGCAGCTTTGGATGTGGCGTTTGGCGGTGAATTTGACTTGTCCACGTAGAATGCCCTGAAAGAGTCCAAAGAAAACCGTATTTTGTTAGAAAACAAAGAACATAAAATACATGAAGATGTTTGATTTCCAAAAACTGCTGTTTAAAGATCAGTAAATAAGCAAAGGCCCTGGTGACAGGGTTGGTCGGGGCTATGCAAAGGGAATGGCTATTCATTTTTTGTTAGGATGGTTCACAGGAGAAAAATTACTTCTGGAAATTGTCCTCTAACCTCCCCATACAGACTGGGACCCACAGGCACCCCTTCCCCAGAGTGCTACTCCCATAATTAGTAGTAGCCTCATTTGTTGTCTACTTTTTAAAATGAAACACCATGGAACAATAAGGTTTTACAAACTAGATTAGCCAAGAGCAACTTCCAAAAATGACAATTACATTCATTCTTATTGAGAATTAGTTTCTTCTTTCCTAAAATGCTGATTAAGCTTCTCTATTAAAGGAATCACATATAATCAATATAATACCAAAAGTTGGTTATTGCTCACTAGAATTCCGTCTGACCTCCTGTAATGAGTGTCATGAGCAATATGCTGCCAATACAGGGATGACTCAACACCAGACAGCATCTAGCCTAGGACTAGATTTCAATGACACAGTCCACAGATACCACTCAACTGCCAGGAAGATGGCTCCATGGAGCCAAGGAATCAGTTTGCACTGCCACCACTAAACCAAGAGCAAAATCAGAGACATCATTTAAACTTTCCCCTAGATTTCCTGAAGGAGAGAGCAGTCATCCAGAAGGCTCCCAAAGAAAAAGGAAATAAAGCTTGGATCCTGTGAGGGGAAAAATCAGGCACTGGGGCTGAGCTAGGGGCAGCGATCCAGCCACGAGACAAGAAGGGACAGACTGGGTCCTGATAAGAAGTTGAGAGCCACTGAATGGATGTAAGCATACAGCTTGATGCATTGCCAGTAACTGACCTGGCTGTTTCATCCATGATCACTATGCCCAACCCTTCAGGTATTGGGAGTACAATCAAGGCCATATTTAGTATATTATGAAAACCCACAGACACACTACCATGCTTTGACAAACTGTGGCATTTTGTCCTTTGTTTCACCTTTACGTAAATAAAGTATCACAAAGATGGTCAAAGCTTTCCTCCTGTAGTACATCCTTCTCTGTTCTCCTGCCTGTGCTGATGATGGCTCTTTCCCTAGAACACCTCTGGACTAAGCTCACAAGTGTGGCTGCCATCACAATACTGGCTGCAGCCAGAGGTGCCAGAGAAGAGGCGTTCTCATTTTTCATATCCATGTTTACAGAATTTCAACCTCCGGACTATCAGTGTGAATTTCTATATATTTGTTGTTGGCCACTTGCTTTCTTCTCTTGTCCACTCCTATTTCTTACTTTTGCGTGGTATTACACTTTCTTTGTACAAAGTCATTAGCTATTACTTTGTTTGTTTGTTTTTTCAAGATAGGGTTTCTCTGTGTAGCTTTGGCTGTTCTGGAACTAGCTCTGTAGATCAGGCTGGCCTTGAACTCACAGAGATTCTCCTGCCTCTGCCTTCCAAGTGCTGGGATTAAAAGTGTATGGCACGACTTCTTGGCTGGTAGCTATTACTTTTCCCACAGAGTTAAATTCAATAGCTTAAAGTTTCATTTTTAACCCCAAATCTTTCCTATCTTAGCTCCTAGAGAGCATTTAATTAAAAAAATTGCATATTCAATACACATTTTCATTCACTGTCTTTCAGTGCATACTATACCATAAAGTTTTAGAATCTGTATCAATGTATCAACATATTCCACACCAATACTGCTTTCAGTTTAACATCTGGAGAGACAGTTCTTTATTGTTGCTTATTTATTTATTTTGCTGAGAGTTAAGGATACCTTTTCATTGGATCTCTCTTCTGCAGTATAACCACTCGTGGTTATGTACACATTTATTTTTATAGGTATACATATATTTATTTTTATAGATCCAGGTAGAATCTTAGATTGGACTTTTCCATGTGAGGAATCTCATTTTGGTATCTTAAATTGATGTGTGATTTCCCCTCTGTATCCTGTGAATATCCTGTCTTATTATCATTGGTTAATAAAAAGCAGCTTTGGCCTATGGCAGGGCAGAACAGAGGAGGGCACAGGAAACTAAACTGAATGCAGGGAGAAAGAAGGCAGTGTCAGGGAGATGCCATGTGGCTGTCAAAGGAGAAAGACGCTGGAACCTTACCAGTAACCTACAGCCTCGCAGTGATAGATTAATAGAAATGGGTTAATTTAAGATGTAAGAGTTAGCTAATAAGAAGCCTGAGCTAATAGGCTGAACAGTGTTGCAATTAATAAATCAGTTTCTGTGTGACTATTTAGGCATGGGCAGACAGGAAACTAAAGTGTGTCTCTGTTTAATTAAAAGAGTGATTAAAGTTGTCACCTATCCACTTCTGTCTGTTCATCAGTATTTCTATCTTCTCTTGGTGTTCCCACTAGATACATAGTCAAGCATTCTTCTTCCATGATCCCCACAACTCCCCTATACACCCTTTTATTTTAACATGTGTCCATACTGCATTTTAGGTGGTTTCCTTAATAAGACTTTCCAAGTGTGTAATTTTGTTCCTTTGCCATAATATAACTTGTCCTTTGCTACAAATTTTACTCTGATGATTACTTCTTATTTTCAAGATACCCAATTATTCTCATTTTACTTCTATCATAAAAAGGTTAGTCTCGGGCTAGAGATGGCTCAGAGGTTAAGAGCATTGCCTGCTCTACCAAAGGTCCTGAGTTCAATTCCCAGCAACCACATGGTGGCTCACAACCATCTGTATTGGGGTCTGGTGCCCTCTTCTGGCCTGCAGGCATAGACACAGACAGAATATTGTATACATAATAAATAAATATTTAAAAAAAAGGTTAGTCTCCTGCCCCCAATAGCTCTTCTCTATGTGGCTACAGAGATGTCTTTGCTTATTACGGTAATATTTAGCACCTGTGACAGCATCATCTCAATAAATTTTTTTCAAATATATAATAATTAGGTATAATAGTTAGGTAATTAACATTTTTATTCCAGGATTTTATGCCTTTGTGGCTGATATCCTTTTGTCATACTTTCAGAATCCCAGGCATATTTTTCTAGGTTTCTTTGATGAACCAAATGCTTCTAGAATAGTGGTTCTCAATTTGTGGGTTGCAACTCTTTGGGGTCATATAACAGATATCCTGCATATTAGATATTTACATTATTATTTACGACTTTTTTTTTTTTTTTTTTTTTGGTTTTTCAAGACAGGGTTTCTCTGTGGTTTTGGAGCCTGTCCTGGAACTAGCTTTTGTAGACCATGCTGGTCTCGAACTCACAGAGATCCGCCTGCCTCTGCCTCCCGAGTGCTGGGATTAAAGGCGTGCGCCACCACCGCCCGGCTACATTATTATTTAAAAACAGTTGCAAAATTACAGTTATGAAGTAGCAATGAAAACAATTTTATCATATAAGGTCACAGCATGAGGAACTGTATTAAAGAGTCGCAGCACTGGGAAGATTTAGAACCATTGTTCTAGGACATATTTATTTTCAGTGGCCATTTTTCTGACTGTCTTTCTCAGAGTTATGTTTTTTCATGACCTATAGAATTATATGTACTTTTGCTTGAAGTGAAATGTTTTAAATTTAGGGTTTTTTATTTTTATATAACTGAATTATTATGCTTCTTTCTTAAATAACTCCAAAGACATTTTGGGCCAAGATCCACACTTCTGGCTTCTTCAGTCAGAGTTTTGAGCATTCTATCTTACAGACGTTGAGAAGATGAGTCAGTCATATCGCAGACTCAGTGAGTGATTGGTTCCTAGTGTAGTGGCTCTGCTTGCTTCTGTCATCTTCAGATCTAGCATCACCTGAGTGACTGTCTCAAATACGGTGGGCAGCAGATTTTTATCCTTCCCTAGGAAACAGATGTGCTTTCTATTCCTGGTTCCAACTGATGAGGCTGGCTCTGAACTTTCACATAGAGTTGCCTATGTGACCTGGCACTGCCCTGCAAAACCTGCCCTAGCCCTTTCTGTGAGTTCCAGAGCCCATCAGGTCAGAGGGAGAGCTTCTAACTCATGATTTCCACTTCAGGTCCACTGTGGCCACAGAAATAGACAATACCTTGAAATCAGCTGTGACTTAGACATTTTCTGTCCTCACTGTTGATCTAGGAAAGCTACAACTCAGAGCAGATGTGCTTCTGCCAAGGCAGATCCCCTCCCTGAACAAGAATGCCTTTCCTCCAGTGTGCCTAGGCAGAAGGCGCAATGTGATGAAGGAAAGAACCAAAGCTCAAGGAGAAACTGCTCAGACTCAGGGCCTCAGTGTCATCATTGTGTAGGGGACACAGTGTTGGTGTATGAAGTGCATGGTTTTATGCTGTGCAAATGGAAGTTGACTAATTGACGACAGTGATTACAAGTGCACACAGTAGTCAGGATTTCTTAGGGGGGTTTTAGTCTTATGAAAGGATAGACTTGTACAAGCAAGATCACTCAACAGGTAAGGGTACTTGCCATGTAAGACTGACTATATGAGTTCAGTTCCCAGAACTCATATGAAGATGAACAGAGAGAATTGACTCTACAAAGCTATCCTCTGAACTCCACATGTGTGCTTTTGCATGTGCATTTACACATGCACAGATCTCTCTCTCTCTCTCTCTCTCTCTCTCTCTCTCTCTCTCTCTCTCTCTCTGTCTAGCAGCTTGCACCTGCTTGTATCCCCAGCTCCAGGGATCTCACAACTTCTTCTGGCCTCCTCAAGCATCTTCACTCATGTGCATATACCCAAACATAGTCACACACTTTATATACATGATTAATAATAAAATCTTTTTTAAAAGATAAAATGAAGACCAATGTTATCCTTCTTTCCCTGAGGCTACCTAAAATAGATTGCAGCTATTTTTTTTATTACTTAAACTAACATCTTAAAAAATAAAAACTAAGTTATGGATTTGAAATCTAGATAATTCCCTTGTCAGTACACAAATAAAGATTTGACCTAAAAAGAAAAGAACTGCTTTTAGATTAAAGAATCTGTCCTCTAAATGGCTCAGCCAAGTGCATTGATTGTGGAAAGTTTAGGTCTCCTGCATCTCAAGTCAGTTAGGAGAACGTGTTCTATTAGAACAGTCCACAGACGATTAGTGCTGTCTAAGAGGAACAGCACTGGCGGAAGATGTCAGCACCATGTCTGCCCCCTTCCTTCTTAGGAGACGGTGCCAGCGCCATGGCTGCTCTCTTCCTTCTTATGGGGGATGCCAGCACCATGTCTGCCCTCTTCCTTCTTAGGAGACGGTGCCAGCGCCATGGCTGCTCTCTTCCTCCTTAGGGGATGGTGCCAGCGCCATGACTGCCCTCTTCCTTATTTCCAAGAGAGTGTTTTCTTTGAACAAACAAACAAACAAAACCCATTCTGGCTGGGTTGTAGTCCAGTGGTAGAATACTTGCCTACCCTAGCATGCATAATGTAAGTTTGGCTTCAATCCCCACTAACATAAGAAAAGACAGAGGGACAAAAAAAAAAAAAAAAAAACAATTGATCCTGACTCAGCCTCTTAAGAGCAGGTGAAATCATAATGGTCTAAATCTACTAAATTCACTTCAGAGTGACTTTACAGAAATCTCCAAATATCAATGCAGCAAAATATTTAAAGCAACAACTCATAGCTGATGAAGTTCAGGCAAAATAACTTAGAGATTGAAAATGCGGCACATATCAAATAATACCATGTAGAAACTTTACTAATTGCCATATAGCAGAACTGACAATGAAAATCAGCTAACATTAAAACTTCATGACTCAAGATACTCTCACAAGATAAAAGTCACTGCAGAATATTTGACTCATGAAGACGTGTGCCTGTACTTAACTCTTTCTAATCCATATGGAAGGAAAACAAATAATTACAAAGAATCAACAATGTACGGCTATGGAAGTTAATCAACAACTACTATTAATAAGAATTAATAATGTATTTATTGTAAAGTACACTGATTCTTGAAGAGATCCAAAGAAGATCACCAGGAACTACTTAGCTACTTCAACATTCCTATATGTGCAGTCAACAAATTTGAAAATTCAATTACTTGTGAGGATGAAAGTTGAGACTTGAGATTAAAACCATGTTCAGAATTCTTCATCAGATAAAAGGCTGTTCAGCCCGATATTTCACTTAACAGGTAGTCAGTGAATTCCAGTACCATGCAGAGTATGACAAACCGTGGACGGAAAACAATTTCCCAATGCACTCTCCTTAATTACAAAAGTCTTGCCATGCCTCTTAATCAAATTTTATGGAGAAAGTTAATGGTAAAATTGGATTAATGCCAAAGCTAATGTCATTTATGATGCTTCTAAGGTGAGTAAGAATGAAGTCATGGTCCTGGGTCTGAATATAGAAAATCTTATTAAGACCATTCCGAAAGCTTTGATGTTGGTTTGGAAAGGCTGAGCAGTGAGTTCCCTCTCCTGCTGGTCCACGTCAGCTTTCACTATCTTAATTTTCTAAAATGAGAAGATTTTTGGATGGTCCTCGTGTTTGAGCCTCTGAGAATGAAACACCAATGAAAGCGGTGAGGTGACAGTAAAATTCAACAAAGGCTGAACTTCAGTTGACTTAGCCTCATATACATATGAAATATATGACATATAGATATCTATATATCAAATAACTACAGTAAACTTGGCATAGGCTGCTCACCATTGTCAAAAAGAAAATAATAGGTGTATTTCAATAAAAGAAGGTACAAATATAAAAGGTAAGTCCAAATACTTAGTGGATAAATTGGAGGAAGGTCCTAAAAATAGGATTTAAGAGTTGGATTTGGATAGGATTATAACAGGCTACTTCTGTAAGAAGCATTTTAAGAGGAAGCTTCACAAAGAATAACACAATAGGCACAGGGGAGATGGAGCCAATATGCTTAAAGAGTGGGTTTAATTAAAGATGGAGAAAAGGATTTTGGCAAGGTGGCCAGATCCACACTCTAAGGAAACAAAATGTCAAGCAAAAGAAATCTTCAATAATCTATTAAGGAGTGCAGAGATCTCAAAAGAAAGGTTCAACTACCAGATACAGTAGTAATGAGCAGGAAGAAATATGTGACTTCTAACACATGGAAATTTAGAGCTGCAAGGGATCCCAGAAACAATATGGATCACTTAGCATTATAAGAAGACCTTAGGGATGAAGTAGGGAACTTCGTTCCACAAGAGGAAGAAAACAAGCGTGGACACTTTGATTAGTTCATGTAGTCATTCAAGTTAAGTACTAAATTTAATTAATTACAATATTGCACTCTCAAATGGGTAAAAAGTCCAGTTCCTAGCTCAGCACGTTCAAGCTGTTCTCGAGAGATGATCATTTCTTTTCCCACAAAGTGAGACAGTGCAACTTCCTGTGTGAAAAGAGTTAAAGAAATTGACTTAGACTTGAGGGATACACAGAAGTTAGATCAATGACAAAAGTGACATCTTCTCATTGGCCAGCCAAGTTTCCTCCCCCTGTCCCTGAACATATTGGAGAAGAGCCAATTTCTAAGAGAGATGATGAAGGCACAAGTGTCTCTAGCATTTTATGACAAAGTGGAAGGGCACTCTCCAGCCAAGACCTCTGCTTTATTCTGGCTTTTCCCTCAGATCAGTATCCATGACATCACCATTCTATTTATATAGTTATATTTATATATTTATATAGAATCATGTGCAAGATTCTTCATTTGGTCTGACACACATAAACTTCTGTTATTGTATCCTATTCTAGAATATTATAAATTGTAGCAAGTTGCTTTTTGTACATTTTACAAGTATTTTTGACTTTTAGAATTTACTCTTTATTTCAAAAAGAAGTGGAAATCCATTTGGTCAATTATGGGGATCATCCATGCATGTGATTAGATGCGTTACTATTACATTTGAGTACAGGTATCACTGAATATCTGGTATTGTTACTAAATTGCACTTGATGGACAGTCATTGCATTTAAATTACAGAAAATAATTTTCTAATATATCTTATTAAAAGACACTGGACACTTGTACAAATAAAAATTACTTACGTTCAATCTCTAACCACAGATGTAAAGGACACATCCTGAGTGGCAAAGCTGGAGAGCGGCAATTTATTCTTCTTCTTTTTTTTTTTTTATTTATTTTCGAAACAGGGTTTTGGTTCCTGTCCTGGAACTAGCTCTTGTAGACCAGGCTAGCCTCGAACTCACAGAGATCCACCTGCCTCTGCTTCCCGAGTGCTGGGATTAAAGGCGTGAGCCGCCACCACCCGGAGATAATTTGTTCTTGAATCCCACCAGCCCTCACCCATGACCTTAAACACAGTCCAAGCATCACTGAGAGCAATGCTGACAATCAGATGAAGAGAAATTCTGACTATGAGACAATCTTGGGCTTGCCTGGGTCCTCTTTGACTATTATAATGAATTCTGCGGTAAGAGTTGCCAGAGAACTATCAATGGTCAATTTGCACCTTCAATTCGACTTGAACACTGCAAAATCAGCTGCCAGAAGGTTAACAAGACAGACCATGTGCATGACCACAGAGAAGTGTGCCATTGCACATGTGGGTCACTAGCACTTTCATGACTGGCCACATTGGTCATGGACACAGACCTCGCTGCTCCAGGCTGTTGTTGGTAGATCCATTTTACTTCTTATCTGCAGGGAGCTGACTCCATCAGCATCCCGTTCTCCACTGCCCAGACACTCCCTCACTGACGCTCACTCTCCCATTTATAAATCTGCAAGGGTGACAGACTTTCTTTGTGCCTACATATTTACATAACACTATGGACAGCATCTGCTGCTAAACTACTCCTGAAGTTCCCGTGCTCCAACATTACAGAAAAGAATCTGAGAGAAGCACATGCCTCCTGGAAGGAGGGCATTCTGAATAATGACGTTCAATGGTATTATATCACACAAACAAGCTCATTTGAGCCAGGAAAACGTAAAATTTAGTAGTATTTCAACTTTAAAAATCATTCTAGTTCTTTCAATGATTATGTTAAGAAATTCAAACATGTTAGATGACATTTTCAAGGAATAACTCTTTAAGGTTTAAAACCATGAGAATTTTTTTTTAATATTAAATTGGTGCCAATTCTTTCTGGGTACCATAGTTAGGTCAGATTGAATTGATCTTGAAGATGATCTCTGGAGAGAATAGATTTTATTTTATCTACCTTCAAAACTCATTTGATCTTCTTCAGGACCTAAGGTTTGAAGTGCAACTCCATCATTCTGGCTGCTTAGCACACTATCTTCCTCAGATCTCATGTGTCATCTCTGCGCACACGTCATTCCTTTCTTGAGCCCTGCTTTCTCCTCTAGGACTTTCCTCTTCATCCTTTCTGCTGACGAAATCATACTAGTCCCATGAAGCCCAGCTCATATGAGATATTTAGAGAATATTTTTCTGAAATAAACTGACATATCTCCATTATACTGAGTTGCACACACTCCTTTGCTTATGATAAACAATGCAGTCTGAATGGGAATATACCCTTGATTTTTTTTTTATTAGACTTTATTTTGAGACAGGGTACTATACTCAAGCTGGCCTGGACCTCACTATGCAGCCATAGGTATACTCAAAATCACAGCAATCCTTTTACTTCTGCCTTTTCAGTTCTTGGATTATAGGCATAAGCCATGCTACCAACCTGCATTTTATTTTGGAATTCCATAATCTAAGGCAGTTCTTTACAATGCTATGCACTTTGTACTGAACTGATTTTTTTTTCCTGAGAACTGGAAATAACTATGGAGTTTTACTGCAGGAACTAAATACACATGTGGCCTAACAGAAGAAAATAATATATTTATACATATTTTCAAAAGGAGTTTTTGGCATACAGAAGGAATTTTTAAACTGATAAACATTAAGCCACAGTTGAATCAGCACTGAAAAATATCACTTAAAGAAAGGCAATTATCAGGTATCAGAACTTAAAATTAGAATAAGGACATCTGACAGTCACTCCGTCAGTGAATGGGAACTGAAATAAAAACAAAAGTTCTCAGGGTGCCTGACACCCTGAGCACAGGTCCCAGTCAGTTTATCTTTGATGTCTTTGACAGGAGAGAAATGATACAGCCAAACTCTTCTTGCTTCTAAGGAAGAGACTAACCTGAAGCCTCTCAACTATTACACTGAGATTCTAAGTGTCTCATGCTCGGTTTCTATGACTCTACACTACGCCTTTTCCAAAGGCAAAGTTTCTAGCCAGCAAGATTGATCAGAGTGTACAGGAGCTTGCCACCTAGATTGAGGACCTAATTTAGATCCCTGGGACCCACAAACAGTCCTCTGATGTCTTTATACACACATACAGTAATTACATAAAAGCAATGAAAACTTCAAAGACGAGCTTCCCCTTATCTGGTAAAATTCAGGCGGTACAGTACAGTGTTCTAGTGATGGAATGTCACTAGATGATGTCATTAGACTCTCTTCAGCAGCATGTCTTCTGGCTTTCCTTAGAGCTGGTGATTCTTCACTGCCCCAGAAGCCCAAGCATCCATAAACTTAAATCCCGCTCATTTTCCTCTTAGGTATTTGTTTACATTTTCCCTCTAGTAAACTATAAACATCCCTAAGACAGAGTCGATATACAGTTTGCCTCTGTTACATCATCTTTGTTCATGGGCAGCAAGCAGTCAACATATCTTATTTGAGCAAATAAACGAATAATTTTCTGACATTTCCGAAGAGTGACACCATTTCCAAGAGTCTTTCAATTAAGATTCTTTGTCAATAAGTACTGAATTGTCTTTGAATGGTAACTACTGGTCAAGAAAACAAACAAAAAAAAATCCACACAAAGAATAATGTTTTTTTTCTTTTACCACAAGATGTACATGCACAAATACCACTTGTCTTATGAGCTGTGCTCATACATGTAAGAAACAAAAAAAAAAAAAAAAAAAAAAAACCAAGGAACACACTGCCAAAATTAATCCAGGTCTGCCCTAACTTAAACTTCCAATAACTTTAGTAAAAATCAGCAGCAGCAGCAGCAGGATCTTGCCACCATTTCCTAAGTGTTTAAACCTCTTAGAGTGTGGCTCCTCCTGGCCTACTCTGCACAGCTCTTTTATAGATTCATTCTTTCTTAGTAGGCATCTTAGTAGGCAATGAGGTCAGGTACCCCAGAGCCAAGCAACTCAGAGAATTGTTTGGCATTAATTTTTTTCTCCAATTATGCTGCTCTGCAGGAAACCCATAAAGCCTAGCTTCAGACAAAACTCTCTGGGATCAGCTCTTCTGCATGCTAAGCAAATTTTGAAGACTTGTACTTCTCAGCTAATAGGATAGCCTATGAATCATAATTAGCTCCAGCAGACAGAACAGGAAACAGAACTGGAGACATTAAAAGCCTGCCCCAGCTGATGTGGCTAGTCGGGGGGTTCTAGTCAGGGATCTGGGCTCCAAGTGCAGCAGGCTCCAGTGGAGACTCGTACTCAGACATCACTTGTTTCTTCTTTTCTACGACACAGCAGAGTTTCATGTTTACTCTATGCTTCTCTCACTGGGAGCCGACTGCCATTTGATTAATTAAACAGTCTTCTGGTTTGCTTTTCTCACAAAGCTCTTAAGAAATACAGTGAATGTCATATTATATCTACCCAAAAAGCCTCTTCTGTAAGACTAGTAAGGACTTTGCTCATCTCTCTCCCCCATGGAATATTCAGAATGTAGATAGTTAATGTTTTAAATTAATGTTGATTATGTTTGAGTGTTTTGCTTGCTATTATGTCTGTGTGCCACATGTGTGCAGTGTCTTCAGGGGCAGGGATAGGGTGGCAGATACTCTGGGATTGGAGTTATGAGGGGATTGTTAGCTGGGAATTGAACCTGGGTTCTCTGTAAGAGTTGCACGTGTTCTTAATGGCTGAGCCATTTCTCTAGTCCCCGGACGTTATTGACTTCTATGTCTGTGTTACTGATCTCAAAAGCCGAAGAAGTTCAAAATCCATACAAACAAAAACACAGTGGAGAAGTGTGGAATTGTCGCTGTGCACAAATTCTTAAAATAAGCCACAGGTAAACACCACTGTAGGTTTTCAGTTTGGCATGATTAAAGGTATTAATATTTGACCAGACTAAAATGAAAATATCATATTTAAGTTCAACTTTATTTGTATAAGATATTTTTATTTAGTGATAATTTGAAGTTATCTTTTGACACTTACTACAGAGTACTAAATATAATATATACATTTGATCCTTTATTTTAGATTTTGAATAGAGACGATGATACATTTTGATGGCATTTAAATTTGATGCAGATGACCCTTCTCTGGCAGTAATATGTCACAAGGTACAACAACTATGAAGACAACATATAATTGTGCTTGACTCAGAATTGGACTCCAGAGACATTTCGTATTATCAACTACCACCAGAATTCTAACCATTTCAGTCTCTTTGGCCATTTTCCTACATTCCTTCTTCATTTCTCAATGTCAGGGTTCTTATTATCTTTAACTTGCTCTTACCTTGACAATTTAATAGTTTTCCTAAGCAGTCTCTCTCTCTCTCTCTCTCTCTCTCTCTCTCTCTCTCTCTCTCTCTCTCTCTCTCTCTCTCTCTCTCCTTCTCCATCTTCTGTTTGTTTTCTTTCTCTCTGTCCCCATCTCCACTTTGGTTTTTCCCTTACTTCTAACAGGTCTTCAATGTTGGCCTCCATTTTCTTTGAACGACCCTCCCCAACCACACTGCTTAGCACTCAGGAGGAGGGCTTAAGCCCAAGTTTCCCAGGATGTGCCTGGAGTATATCATGGCCTGCATACCCTGCTGATTTACCCCCCATGCCTCATAGTTCCACAGTGCTTTTGTTCATCCATTGAAATAGGTCCTCTCTCCTTCCACAACTCACCCATTATGTCATCTGGCAGCACTGTGTCCAGACCCTGAGCTCCCTAGTTGTTCATACTATATGTGTCTCTTCTGAGTTTCCTGTTATCAGAGCCATGGTTCACTGGAAAATCTCCCTCACAACCTTCTTACTTCAGCTACCCACAGATCTCCTAGAACACTCAGAATCATTACAGCATCCACAATGCTGTACATACATTTCACTTGAAAAAGGTGCACAGCAAATATTACTGAATCAGATGTAACAATTTCTCAAGCAGGATAGGAGTAGCTAGAGAATTCCATTCCAACTTGACACTGGCTCAACACTGTTCTCCAGAGACTCATGAAGTCATTGTGATGCTGTCCAGGAACCCATCACTGTTTGCATCTTGCATCCAGGTATGGCTGACCTACGTTTGGGCATTTCTATACATATGTACATAATTGTTAATCATCTATTAGTAGACATTTTGTTAGCAATGTGTAAATCAAAAAGGGAAAAAATGGATAAAAAGGAAAAAAGAGAGACAAATACTACAAGAATATAAGGTAACACAAGTTAACATAGACACATCAGGAAATTCAAAGGGGAAAAGACTAAATGAGAAGAAGCAGGGAGATAGGGCATATGGGCAGAAATCTAAGGTATGCCGAGCGAGAGACAGAGGAACTGGCCAGCAATGGAACTAGAGTTATTTGGCCTGAATGTACAAAAAGCCAAGAAAAGTCAACATGAGTGACAGAATTTCACAAACTTGCATCTACAAAATACAGAACCTGCCTTCTGTTCAACTGTCTAACCAGGCAACTCATTTGACACACTTCATGCTGTGGTTCCCATCCCAACCAAGGATTTCAATATACGCATACTCTTTCCTTCTAAGTTAGAACATGCCTTCTTTATCAAAGTCTCTGGGATCAAACTAAAAGTAATTTATAGTCATCCATTCACCTTTCCCGGTACATCCACAAAACAAAATCTGAAAGCCAGCAAAAAGGGACCAACAAAAGCAATAGAAAGAACACTCATCAAAAAGCGTGACTAAAGTGCCTTGGTTATGCCATTTTAAGATTGTCCTTGTGATCAGATACAAAAGTCAGCAGAGTGAAAAATCAATTTTGCTTCCACAAGCATTGGGCATTTTCCCTAACACAGCATATTTCCTTAACTAACTCTTAGGGTGTGCTTATTTTTTTCTCTGACATATTCAACTTGCATTTATTCCAAAAGAAGTTCTGAGCACAAAGTATTCTGATCTTCCTTTTATGTTGGCAAAAACAAAGTGTCTTTTCTTAGCTTGGCGATGGAAAACAGTAGCTTCTCCTTAGTTTCCAGATGGGAAACAACAGTTTCCTAGCATCTAGGTAGAGATGATTCTTTTCCGAAGACTCTCAGAAAATGGAGATGATTTTATCTGCTTCTGCTTGTCAGACTATATAACTATTCTTCCTGATAAATATTACTCTATGCGGGGATATATCACAAAAATGTGAAAACTCCTAGACTAGCCATTCTAATCCCATGTTCCCCTTACCAAAATATTACGTTAAGAATTCCTTTAAGGTGAAAGTAAATAAATATTTGTTCTCAAAGGCAAAGGAATGATACTGAATTCAAAAAGTACAGCCTAGGTGAGCTAAACAGGATTAGCACATTAATATACATGCCACTGTATTGCCTTCTCAGTAAAACAATGGTGTCAGCTTTCACAGAATTACAGTACTTTTCAAATAAAAAAGAGATATGCTGCTTTCAAAATGTCACCACAACTCCAACTTTATCTGTTCTCATCTCATGTGAAATTTATGAACCTTGACTCTACTGATAAATTTTCTGGAGAGATCTCCCACAGAGCCAGCATCTGCCCCCTTCAAATGGTCTGAAAAAAAAAATTGGATATAAAACAAAGTAGACCAGAAAGTGAAATAAATTCAATATGATAATAATATGAAAAGAGTACGGCCATGCATTGCAACTAATATGATTTCTAATTCAATACAACCATGTGGGAGTATATAGACTACCATCCGTTTTCCCTCATCCTATTGAGGAAATCACATAGTTCCCTCACCCCAGCAAAACTAATGCAATTCTAAAAGTTGCTCAGCTTGAAAGAAGTTGATTAATTATAGTTTTAGATGTAACAGACGGCATCCTGCAGGAAGATGAATTCAAGATGGGTTCTAAATAATTACAAAATAATTACACCTCCAACACAAGGCCATGGAGCTGAAGTGTGTCCTGGGTCAAGGATGGATTGGTAGAAGTTGGGGAGCAGCTGAAAGGGAAAGTAGGAAAAAGGAACAAAGGGTTTCCATTTACAGATCAGTTTCACATTCTCCTCTTGTAAGCTGGAGCCCCAGTCACACCTTACAATTATTATTATTATTATTTTTTTGCCTTTGGGACTTTTGCAAATGTCATTCCCTCTCTTGGGAAATAATTGCCACCACTGACAAGTTTACTTCCCAGACCCTCTCCCCTAAACACTGGCCACCCCATTTTGTTTTCAGATCTCAGCTTAAAGGATCTTTCTCAAGCAACTACCAATTCCTAAAACAGTCATTCACCACCCTCACTCCCCAGCAGATGGTATAGATTCTCTTTCTGCACAGAGGCCTAGTTGAAACAGTCATTCACCCCCCTACCCCCCAGCAGGTGGGATAGATTCTCTTCCTGGACAGAGGCCTAGATATTATTTGTCTCACATACTTTCAATAATTGTTAGGGAGAATTTGGTTTAGCATTTATCTTAATTGAAAGGCGAACTGATCCTGACAGGCAGGCTCTTAGCTGCTGCAATGCCACCAGCAGGTAGTGCTGTCCTTGGTACATGGCAGGCAGGTGGTATTTGCTGAATAAACGGTTAAGTCCCCAGAATGTGCATACTTTTCCTATGTGGGAAAATCTGTCACTTAAGTAAAACCTGCAGTTGTAAACTGTGGTTCCTTCATATACTTCTTACATAAGAAAGAAATCTAGAAAATGTAAAAACATCCAAACTGACTCGAATTCCTCACAGACGTGGTTCATTTTCCTACCAGGAGGATTACTCCTCCTGCAAGACCCTGAAAATTCGGCATCCTCAATCTGAAAACAGAAGGGAATTGAAGTACACATTTGGTTTACAGCTAGTTGTAGAGATGCCAAGATATGGACACTTTAAACAAGCAAGCAAACAAACAAAACCAACTTTGCTGGAGGCAGAGTAAAAACTACAGAAACACTACAGAGGAGATGAATATATACAAAGAAAACCAGCCCACAAATCACAATCTCAGAGAACCTAGACAACAATGAGGATCCTAAGAGAAACATACATAGATCTAACCTATGTGTGAAGTAAAAAAAGATAAGATCTCCTGAGTAAATTGGGAGCATGGGGGACCTTGGAAGAGGACTGAAGGGGAGGGCAGGGGCAGGAAGGGGAGCAGAGAAAAATGTAGATCTCAATAAAAATCAATAAAAAAGATTTCGGTATAATTTTAAAAATGTATCATCTCATTTAACTCTGAAAACTGGTGCTCTATACAGAAAAGGAATTTAAAGACAGCAACAGTTGACATGCTAATTAATGCTCTCTGTCTCTCCCTCACCTGCTTGCTCAGAGTGGCTGATGCTTTCATTGACTTAATATGGCTTACACATGCACTCATCAATAGGAAATAATATTTTCCACTTCAGCCTCGGTTGCACTGTTTGCCATACGACCAAGGAATGGGTGGCATGTCTCATGTGAGGCCACCAAAGCAAGAGAAACAAGGACATGAGCTGTGAACCCAGGGACTGCAAAGCACACCACAGCCAAAAGGGTTCTGCCCCTTCCCCTTTCCTGTTGTCTGACAGCTGGACCTAATACTGTGAAATGACAGCTCAGCCCCAGCATGCAGCAGCACTGCCCTATGTCGGCAGTGCGCATTCGCGGACATAAATCTCCCTGTGGAGGTGGAGAGCTGACATGCTTCATGGGAGTAATCAAAACACACTTCTGGCTGTCATTTTCTCAGTTGAAAATACTGTCCAGAACGTGTGGCTCTTAGATGGGGATGTTTAGTAATTTTTGTGACATAAAACCACTATGCTTCTTCTATTTATCATCAAGAGCATATTTTGAATTTTTTAAAAGTCCTTTAAATTTGTTTTCTATTTATGTGTAGTGTATCTGCCTATTTGTCTGTGCATGCATCGTGTTAGTTCAGATACCCACAGAGCCACAAGGGGGTGTTGGATTCCCTGGAACTAGAATTACAGACGCTGTAATGGGTGTAGGGAAACAAACCCAGGTCCTTGCAAGAGTAGTGCAGGCTTTTAATCTCAGCTATTTTTTCAGCCCATGAAAAGAAAAAAAAAAAAAAAAAACCTTTTTAAAGGGCATGTACCGTTCTTTACTCCCAAAGGCACATCTTAAGAGAACCATTGCTTTGAGTAATTTTCTCCTGTTCTGTAAAGATGATGGATTTACATTCAGATACCCCAGATCATCAGTCCTTGTAAATTCGGTATGAAGCTGTCACTTCATATAAATAATAAATGGTATCAGCTAATGCAGAACTTGTTTCTTTTTTATTTTGTTTGATTTTACTACTCATTTTACACTAAAAGTAATACTAAAAAAATCATTTCCTAAGTACCCAAAACTTCAAGGACTTCTTGACTACAGGGAACATTGTTCATTTACAATTTATAGCCTTACTCACCACATTGTGGTGATTTTTGCAGTAGAGGATGAGTTAAAAATGAAAGGTTTTAGTAATGATAAATTGCCTTTAAGTAGGGCATGGCAAAATGAGGCTGATGGAAAGGATGGATCATGGCCAGGAAGAACAAGAGAGGAAAGGAGAGGAGAGGAGAGGAGAGGAGAGGAGAGGAGAGGAGAGGAGAGGAGAGGAGAGGAGAGGAGAGAGAGAGAGAGAGAGAGAGAGAGAGAGAGAGAATGGAGCAGGTAATGGAGCTGAAATCAGGGTCTGCAAATACTCCCTAACTCCTGAATTTGTCAGAATTTCACAGTTAAACACTTCAGCTGTTTTCCTTATTTTATAAACAGAAATAAATGAATCAATGATTTCTGGCTTGGTTTAGGAAGGAGTTTATATTCTAGAAACATTTTGGAACTATTTATGCTAGCTCAGCCTTGTTCACAGGGTAAAGAGCCAAGCAGGCATCTTCAGAAAAGGACCAGGGCTATGGTGCCAGACTTTCCCAAAGTCTAATTTTGGGAGATCGGTGAGTTTACAGGGCTTTTTTGCAGACCATAGCTGGAGGGCTAATTACAGGAATATAGCAGCAACACTGTAATGTTCTGCCCCATATGGATGGTGACCTCATAGAATCTGCATCATAAGGCCTGGCTTTTAATCAACCTTTACTTCTAGATCACTTGCTGCTGGTGTGGGTGATGGAGTGGGAATCAAAAGGTAAATCCCAGGCACGGGTCTCCTGCTCCTCGCAAGGGAGTGCCAACAGCTTCGTTATCATTGGTGTACCACTTGGTACCCCTGTATCATTCTATTCGAGTTGCAATGGCTACAGGACAAAGTCCAAGATGGCATCTTCTTAGACCTGAGGCAAAAGTACCACACAATATTTGCAAGGATTGATTTACTTCTGTGGGATAATGCTTTTGTACACTGTAAAAATTTGTCACATATTGTTTTAATAAAATGCTGATTGGCCAATAAGCAGGTAGGAAGTATAGGCAGGATGACCAGTTGAGGAGAATTCCAGGAAGAGGAAGCAGAGATGCAGCCACCAGTCAGACACAGAGGAAGCAAGAAGAGAATGCCTCACTGATGAAGGTTCCAAGCCACAAGGCTAAACATAGTTAAGAATTAAAGAATTATGGGTTAATTTAAGTTGTAAGAGCTAGTTAATAATAAGCCTGAGATAATAGGCCAAATGGTTTAAAATTAATAAAAGCTTCTGTGTGTTTCTTTGGAACTGAATAGCTATGGGACTGGGCAGAACAAAAACTTCTATCTACATTTTACTTTTTTTTTTACTTTCCCTTTGTCCTGGCAAGGATGTCTCCTTGTGATGCAATATTCAAACACCACGTGTCTCATGTCTTTCTTCCTCTTATGATAACCTCAAATATGTTGGGTAAATGAATGAATGATTGTACAAAATCATAGCCATGGAAGCCAGTGAGGCACCTCCTGCCTGAGAAGGATGTAGGTTAGACTCTTGCCGGTAAGCCACAATCATGCGGTGATATACAGATTTAATAGAAATGGGTTAATCAAGAAGTGAGTTAGCCGGGCGGTGGTGGCGCACGCCTTTAATCCCAGCACTCGGGAGGCAGAGGCAGGCGGATCACTGTGAGTTCGAGGCCAACCTGGTCTACAAGAGCTAGTTCCAGGACAGGAACCAAAAAAACTACAGAGAAACCCTGTCCCAAAAATCACAAAAAAAAAAAAAAAGATGTGAGAGTTAGCCAATAAGAGGCTAGAGCTAATGGGCCAGGCAGTAATTTAATTAATACAAGTTCTGTGTGGTTATTTTGGGGGTTAAGCCAGCCAGGTGGCGGGGCGTGGCCAGCCCACTCCTCTTACAACAGGAAGCAGTAGTAGAAATTTTTGTTTTCAGTATTAAAAAATTAAAATTTACTCTGCTCACTGCAATGGCCTTGTATAGGAAAAAAAAAACTTAGTGTCATTAGAGAAAAATAGTTCTTTGATTTAATGTTTGGTTTTGCCACTCATTGGATGGATAGACTTACCTTTTCCCTAAAATGGAAATGATAACAATAACAAAGGGAAATTGAGATTTTAAATAATCATATAACTTTCCTTTCATGGGATTGACTCCAAATATCCTAAAGATTTGGTAAGATTGACGTCCATCTTTTCTGCTAGGTCGACAATTATGCCCATCTACTCTAGGCTGCTCCACACCAATAGCACCCAGTGCTTCTACTCTCACGGAACCCTTCTCGTGTGATGGTCCACTGGCCCATCATACTCAAGGTCCTCGGAAAGGACTAGGCTCTAGCTGCAAGTCCTTCCCGAATCCTTCAGTAGAGCTGGTGGTGCAGGGGTAACTGTCTCTCATTCTATGAGTAACATTGATCTCTAGTGAACACATTTGCCCAGATGAGAGACTGAAATACATCACACAGAGGAAAGGAGTGCCAAACAGAATGGAGAGCAATTATACCCCAGACTGAAGTCACCACAGCCCTGGATGTCTGCGTCACACAGTCAATACATTGTTTTGTTTATACTAGCTTGAGTTTATTTTCTGAAGCTTGTCATCGAAGGGATGTTTTCTAATCACACAGATGAAGGCCAAAAAGATGTTTTCTGAAATCCAATGGGCAAATAAAATACGTTCAGTATTAAATGAGTTGTTCTGAAAGAGTGAAAGAGGCACTAAGGTTATGGGGAATGGGAAAAAAAAGCTCTATTTTTAAGAGGGTCAGTCAGCTTTCTTGAAATGGTCAATATTACTTCCTGGCTCTGAAAAACAAAAGCAGATTGGTGAAGTATCTGGGCAAAGCCACAGGAAAATGTTAAGGAAGAAATTGACTACATTTTCAAGAAACAAGCAAGAGGAGAAGGCACTTCTGAAAGGAGGAAGATAATTGCCTTCCTGTACACAGGAAATCTATGTGTATCAAGGAGGGCAGACTGATAGCAGGTTATTACTGACAAAGGCACCTAATGTTTTTCTTACCAAGGAGTACCTACATCTAAAAACCTTTCTTGAAGAGAGATATATTACAATGACTTCTTATAAAAGCAGAATTGTGTGCAACACTTTTGCTATTTTCTTCACAATCATTGATAACCATCCTGTCAGATATTATATATAGATATATAAATAAACATATATAGATATATGTATGTATGTATGTATGTATGTACACAAACAAGTGCACGTGCATGAGTGCACACACACAAACTTCTGATTAAAGTAAACTCCTGGGAATTAGGAAGTTAGGTCTTACTCCTCATCACTTTCTGCTAGTTCAGCATAAATATCATTGTTACAGTTTAAACAGAGCATATGGCATCTCCCCCATAGCGCATGTATTTAGATAATTTGGTCCCAGTTGGTGGTGCTGTCTGGAAGTGAAGAGTCTGCCACAGGCTAGTCATAGAATATTGTTGGATCATGTTTGGTTAATTGGTGAGGAGTTTAACGTTATTAGGATAAAGTTTAGTGTTCCTGTGGAGTTTTGATGTGGATACTAGCTGTCAGAAGGAGGTAACTAAGGTTGAGCCTTTGAATGTTATACTTGCTTCTGGCGTGGGTCTGACTCTGTGATCTGATCGCCAAGAAGGAAGGAGGTACCACCTCAAACTCCTACTATACCTCCATAATGCACTGTGTCCCCATCACCATGATTTAAACTTTTCTCTCAAGTTATTAGTGTGTAGCATTTTGCCAGAGCAATACAAAAGTAACCAATATCAGTAACGTAATTCAATGCACCTCTGTGGAGAATTTTTTATACAACAATATTTTGATAAATACAAGAGGGGACACTAAAGTCAGCTAATCCCTCAACTCAAAGAATTGATATTACAATAAAGAAGGTGAGTGATGTATAACAATAACATCATCTAGACGAAAAACTGACAGCTGTAATTAACATAAAACATTGGGAGGGGGCTGCTCAGTCATTTAGGTCTAGATAGTGGTTCTGAAATTTGAGTGTGAGAAAGAATGAATCATGGGGAAAGCTTGTTACAACCCAGGCGGTGGGGCACACTCAAGAGGTTTACAGAAGCTCTCAGAGACACTGCCATTGCTGATCTGGGGGACTGTCCTTTAAAGAACTTCTGATTTAGGAGCTGGTCTCCAATGTTGGCTGTACATTAAACTCTTAGGCATCTTTTGAAATGTCTCCTACCCAGGATTCATTCCAAGTCTATAATAAATGAATACAAAGAAGACTAAACCAGTGTGAGAAGATGAATCATAAGCACAGCTTTCTCGGGAGTTGGGAGCAGAGAAGGCAGATGCTAATGAAGACGAGGAGTCAAGAGAGGGCAAGTCTGAGGCACAGTCAGGAAGGAGAACACGATTGGTGCATCTGTGGAGAAAGGAAAGTTAGGGCGGGTCATGTACGAGCTTCATAGCCAAACTAAGGAGCTTGATATTTCCCTTGGAGACAACAGGAAATCATGAAAGACCTTCAAATAGGAGGGTGGCATGGTCTGGAAGCAAAACACCGAGCGGATGAAAACAAGACTGGTGCTTTGAGACAGTGTTACAGCAATGGTCTATTTTCTTAAAATGAGTCTACGGATGCATGCTCAAGCCTGCGTGTTCTAGAGAAAAGCTTCAATTTTGTATATAGTTCAAAAACAACCTAGGGATATATTTCACCAGCTGGGAAGGCAAAATTCTTCTTTAGCAATCATCAATGGGAAGATTTCCTCAAGACCGAACTTAAGCTTCCTAAGCCAATGCTTCTTATTAGGGGAGTTAGGAACAAACTGATTATGGATTTAAGGTTAACACTTTTCTTTCCTATGAAAAGAGTTAGTACATTTTGTAGCTCTGAGGAACAGTGATGTAGACAAGGAAACAAAATTAAAATAGGAGAAGCCAATTGAAAATGAATCATCAGAATCTCAGATTGGATTTGCTAAGAAAGAGGAAATAAATAATTGAAAAAAGATTAGGAACTTAAAATTTCCTAACAATGATAAATGGCGGATGAAGCAGAGAGCACTGGAGAAGGGACAGGTGTGCATTACTAGAGAAAGAAAATCACCTGGACCAACACACACCCCCTGCTGGTCATTTTGGGAATTAATTTAATCTTCAACCTTCAGAGTAGTCGCAGTGTATATTTGTGTGGTGTGTGTGTGTGTGGTGTGGTGTGTGTGTGTGTGGTGTGGTGTGTGTGTGGTGTGGTGTGTGTGTGGTGTGGTGTGTGTGTGGTATGGTGTGTGTGGTGTGGTGTGTGTGTGTGGTGTGGTGTATGTGTGTGGTGTGTGTGTATGTGGTGTGGTGTGTGTGTATGTGGTGTGGTGTGTATGTGGTGTGTGGTGTGGTGTGTGTGTGTGGTGTGGTGTGTGTGGTGTGGTGTGTGTGTATGTGGTGTGGTGTGTGTGTGTGGTGTGTGTGTGTGGTGTGGTGTGGTGGTGGTATATGTGTGTATGTGTGTGGCAGAGAGGCACAATATTATTTTTGAGTTACAAAGACACAAGCTAGGACTTTTTTTTTCCTTTAAAAATAAATGCTAAGCAAAATAACCCAGACTCATAAAGCTAGGCACCACACTGTCTTATAGGATGACAGTATAAATCTATAACTCTCTCTTGTGTCCTCAGTCTTTCCCTCCCAACACACACATATGTGTGTGTGAGTGTGTGTGTGTATGTAAAATCATGAAATTATAAAGAGGATCATGAGAGGGGAGGAAGAGATCTCAGGAGAGGGTAGGGATGAGGAAAACACAGCAATGGAATGCAGGAGACATGCAAATAGAGGAGTGAAGAATTTAGCTGGAACAAAGGGGGTCAGAGGAGGGCAGAGAGAAGGGGGGCATAGAAAGTGGACCCCAGGGAGAGAGAATGAATAAGAATAAAGTATAGTGCCGTATGTCTACATAAAAATACTATAATGAAATATATTATTTTGTATGTTACCTTTCTAAGTGTTTAAAAAAGTTTAATTTGTCAAGTAATTTTACAAGTGATTTGTCAACTAGTGAGAGACAGAGAAAGAGAATGAGAAAGAGGGATCTAATAATTGCAGAAAATAAAAGCTTCTAAGTTACAGTGCAGTTCCCTTCCGCTAGTTATAAGTCATTTCCTTGCTATTACATAATCAAGGAAATCTGTAGTTCCCCCTTTGGAGTCTTAGTCTTACTAATAACAGAATTTTAAAATGGCTATAGAAGGAATCTTGAGGATCATTTTATTAGCGTCTGGAAGGAAAAACAATAGGACCGGCAAGGTGTAAATCTCAGAAGCTGCACAGAGTAGGAAGATGGTGAAGAGGAAGAAAACGTCAGTCCATTTTGAGTTTGGGTCCAAGAAAGCCCTCATGCTTAGCAAAGCAGCTGCGTAGTAGAAAGGAAGGGAACAGGGACACCTTCCAACATAAGTAAAAAAAGCCCTGAGCAAGCTCAGCCTTTTGACTAGGATGTAAAAGGAGGGAAAACAAAATCAGGCAGGTTTAGCAGTGTGGCATGGGGCACCAAGGGCTTCTCTGCAGTGGAAGTACATCATCTCAATGGGGGATAATTATTCCTCCTGTCTCCTCAGCACAGCTTCAGCTTCGGTGTTCTAGTCAGGTGACTGTCAGGCCCAGCTGCAGAAGACAGTAGTGCACAATGTTCTAATCTTAGGGCCAATGAGAAAGCCAAGTACCCAGGCAGGACTTGAGCTAGAAAGCAGAGTCTATTCTTTGAGTCAGGAGGAAGTAGCTTTTTCCCTTAGTGAGTCTCAACCAAACACTGAGTATCACCACTCTACCATATATTATTTTAAATCCTGAGGAGAGGGTAGCTGACTTTTTCTTTTGTGGTGTTACCAGAGAAATAGGTTAGGTTCAAAGTCAACTATAAGGGAAGAATCCATCCTCAAAAGCTCTCAACTCTGCTAATATCTATAATAACAACACAGTCATGGTGTAGGAAGACATATAATATTAAAAGTTGTGTCATTTACTTGGATAAAGTTATATTTTTCAAAAATATGCATATAGCTGTCATATCTTCATATGGAGCTTTTCAGCCCCCATGCAAGGGGCCAGCTGTTTAGTGGCACATGGAAGAAAGTATTTTCCTAGCAATTCAATGACCCTTACTGTAGATGTCGCCACAACATAAAATAATGAAATTTCCCCTGCTATATTTAAATCACATCCCTTCATTTTCTCTAGAAATTAAAACGTCAGCACACAACATTCTAAAACTCTTTTTCTTATTCATTTTCATGGGGCATAGCCATTAGGGTATATGAGACATTAAACATTATAAATACCATAGGAAATACCAATAATCTAAGCTAATGAAAATGTTACAAATCCTGCTCATGTGGCCCAAACAAACAGCCTAATAGGAAAAGCAAGGCTAAGTCAACAAGAGTGGAGGTTACATACCTGAGCTTCTGATTGTACTGTCTGACCTTTTCCAGGGAGGCGGCGTTTATCTGGGCTTGAAACTGTTCCACGGAAACATTGTCTCTATAGCAATATCCTTCCATGCTCTCCAAGGCTGCAGAAACAAGTTAACCGTTCACACACAGTCTTGGAACTCAGCTTCTGTGTCTTGCCTCTAACCCCGCTGATTTCTAACAGCTACACCAGAGTGTCTAGTATGAACACATATGCAACAGATGCCTCCAAAAATGAACGAAAATGTGCCCTGTGCTCTCAAAATATATATCAAGCAGTTGGTAAAATTTGTTTTCTTGTTAAGTAGGCAAAGGAAATTTCTGGTTTAGACTATCTTCTACTTTTGAAACACATTGAATGCATTGTAGAAGAATTGAAAATGCTACCCCAAAATTCGAGGATTATTTTCAGTTGATTATTTTGAGAAACTGCAGACCCAAGAAGTATTCTAAAAACAAAGTAAAACTTAAGTCTTTTGGAATGGGAGGGGGTGGAATGAGGGGATAGGAGTGGGGGGAAAGGGAGGCAGTGGAAATCTGCATTTGCATTCGCATCCCCTGTTCTGCCCATGAAGAGAAAGCGGCGAGATCCTAAGAGCTTCTGATCCCTGCACAAGTCACAGGGTAAATTCACACAACGATTTCACCTTGTTTCCTTGTCACCCTTACAATCAGATCTTTCTCCCAATTTGTTTCCATGGACATGCATGCAATTGTCTTTTCCTCCGCGGGATGCGGGATGCATTGAACGTCAGACCTGCAGCAGATACTGAAACCAGGGGTTCTACTGGAGACTGGATTTTCACAGCACACACGCACACACACACACACTTGTGTAATGCCCTTTCTATTTTCACTAAGCACTTATGTACTGTGTGTGATCATAGAAGTACAAGAATTCTTCAACCTCACAATGATAGTAGAGGAGCTAGTCCTACTCGGCATCTTTCTCAGTCGAGAGTGTTAACCTTTTCCCAGGAAGGTAGCATTCTATGCCTCTCTTTAGCACATCCCAATTGCCAGCATCATTCTTTGTGCATGTTGGGACGATTACTCATTACTCAGCATTAGCTGAGACTAAACCCTGAGACCCTGTATAGTCAGTGACCTGATAGCTATGATCCACCCAGAGGCTCTTAGGTAGGTGACTAACATAAGCATGGAGATGCCACTCAAAGGCTAATCATTCATGCTCGAGTTAGACAAACATCTTACTATTCAGAATGGCATACAATTGAAACCACGTATCAATTATTTCCAGAATTTTCTATTTAATGTTTTCAGACTATGGTTTCCGGCTGGGACAGAAAAACACAGCAAGTGATCCCACAGAGAAGGAGGAGATGCTTGGGGTGGAAGCTGAACAAGGACCCCTGCTACTGGCCTGACCCGCTGTATTTTCTGACACTTTGGCTCTATTTTGCCTTTGCCTCATATAGCAACTTCCTCTAATGTCATTCCTTCTGTAGTTACGTCAGATTCTAGGAATGATAGGACTGATCAATAACCATCTTCACGATAAGGGATCAAACTTCCCTGAAGGAATAAGCGTTGAAGGACAGGAGCCCCCATGATGAAGTCACTTCCGCAGCCTTAGTTACACTTCTGCGGCTGTAACACAAGACCCTGAGAAAAAGCAACTTAAAAAAAAAAAAAGGTTATTTAGCTTATAGTTACAAAGGGGACGTAAGCCGTGATGGCAGGGAGGCCTGGCAGCAGAAACATGAGGAAGGCCTGGCATTCAGGAGGCATGAGGCTGGCCTGTCAATCAAGAGCAGAGTGATCACATTTCAACCACAGACAGGAAGCCAAGAGGGAGAACGGGAAGTCCTGCTGGGGCATAAAACTTCAAGGAAACCCTATTCTGTGTGACATCCCTCCTCTAGCAAGTACCACTTCCCAAAGCAATGGTTCTCAACTTTCCTAATGCTGCAGCCTTTGAACATAGTTCCTCATGTTTGGGGACCACCAACCATGAAACTATTTTTACTACTGCTTCATAACCGTAATATTGTTACTGCTGTTCATTGTAATGCAAATATTATTGGAGGTCCAAGTTTTCCCAAGGGGCTGTGACCCATAAGTTGGAAACCACTATCCTAAAGGGTTTATAACTGCCCCTAACTGGGGACCATGTGCCCAAACACATGAGTCTATGGGGAACATATGGGGGAACACATGAGTCTATGGGGGCCACAACATGTCCCAGACAATGGCACTTACCCACGCTGAGTTAGCCCCACGTGGGAAGCAGAGTACTCATCTTGAGCGATAATGGTGATGGCATCTCTGGAAGCCCATGCCCGCTATCACATACATGTCATCTACACAGGCTTTAGCCATCTTATTTGTTTCTTATCTATAAAATCTCAAACTTACTATCAGGCCCTTAACACAGACTCGGGGCCAGTCCTGGGCTTTACGTGTACTTCCATACATGGGTACAGTGACACACACTCCTAACTCTGCCGTCACCACTGCTTGTCTCTGTTGGGGGCAGTAACATGGGAGAGTCCACGGCACCCTCAGAGGTGGTGTTTTTACACTGGAATTCGGGTAACAAAGCCATCTCCTTGTTCTCTTTTGGCATCTTCTGCATCCATCTGGGCTATACAGGACTTCTTTCATTTGTCTTGGCCTTAATGATCTGACTTTGCTACTGGGATCTTTTCTGACTAACAATAGCAATGACGAAGGCCTAAATTCACAAGAGCAAATATGGACTTTCTTCTTTTCCAATTGTAAACCTGCAGTTATCTGGGAATCTCCCATATACAGGACAGTAAACACCATTTATAATAAAAACTATTAAATCCCATGGGCAGTCTTTCTACCCATGTGTGATGGAGAGTTGCAAGGGTCAGCTTGACACAATCTAGAATCTCCCAGAAAGCTGGTTTCAATACAAACTGCCCAAGTTATGGTGGCCCGTAGAGAGAACAAACTCTCTACTGTAGAGATGTCTGTAGTAACTTGTTTGTGTTCCTAATGTAAGAACCAATGCCTGAAAGTGGGCAGCATCGTTCCCTGGGTTTGTATCATAAGTTGTATAAAAGGAAAGAGAATGAGCGGTGTGGTAGGCTGGTCCTCATTCACTTCTCTTTGCTCTCAATGTTGGATATGGCTAGCTGCTCCTAGTGCCTGCTCTGACTCCCCTCAATAAGGGGCTGAAACCCACAGAAGTAAGATTCAAGTTCATGCCTTGGCTTCCCCAATGATGGAACTGAAACAGAATAAGCCCTTTCTTTCTTAGAGTTGCTCCTGTCTGCACATTGATTATAGTAACAGAATTGAAACTAGCAAGTCACAGACTCTTGTCCAAGGCAATTCAGGATCCCACTCTCCAAAGGATAGAGGAATTGCCTAGAAACACTTGAAGCAGTAAATTCCCAAAATCACCAAAATCTTCTACATGACCCTTCTGAAGACACACACAGCCCTCTTAAGAAGGCTTCACAGAAGCTTGACTAAATCGTTCTCCGTCTATTGCTGTCTACACTTAAATCTATGTTAACCATCTAAATAAACCCATTAGGAATTCTGGCATCACTTGGGTAAAGGTCCCCAAATGTTACCTCTTAGTCGGCTGTAAGTAGCAGCACAGAGATGTATCTCGGACCCATGTCCTTCTCCCACAGGCACTAGTGAAATGCTGGTAAGTTTCCTTGACTGCTGGTGAATAGCTCTACTCTCTGCTCCTAGCTTGTACGTCACCTTAGCTTTTCTGTTTCTTGGAGAAAGTCAAAAGCCCCACATGATCTTTAATGACTAGAACTAGGTCTGTAGACAAGTTTTCCTCTAGAATTATCAACATCCATTCTGGGCCAGATGGAATAATCGTGGCTACCTGTGAAGATCTCCCTGTAAGGTCTATTTACCACAACATCCAAAGCCATTCTCTTGTCATCAAGAGATTGGCCAGAGACCATCTCAAGAAGTGACTTTAGGGTAACACCAAGAAAAGTAAGTCTTGCTAAGCGGAACATTATAAAGCCTAAACATATTGAGAATGGCCGTTTCCATGCACGCCATTCTCCGGATCCCTCCTGAAACTACGGCTCCCATACCATACTTCCTTACTTTAACTTCTTTCTATAAAGCTAGCAGCCTCAGGCACAGCAGACCTCCTCCTCTATTGCTAGCATGACGTTCAACCTCAACTTGTCTCCTTGGGAAAGCATGATTCCCTGCTTTCAGCTCTATATTCTCCCAGTAAATATAATATTTATTTTTTACCAAAAGTGCTTTCAAAACTTACTAAGGCAGTGATTCTCGATCTATGGATTGCCACCCCAACATGAATGTGATATTATTTATCCTGCATACCAGATATTTACATTGTGATTCATAAACGTAACAAAATTACCGTGATAAAGTAGCAGTGAAATATAGCACAGAAAACTGTATTAAAGGGTCGCAGCACTGGGAAGGTGAGAACCACTGCTCTAAGATAAAGATAAATTTAAACTACACAGGTCCACATGCACTAATCATGCCTTTGTAACGTGCTAAAGAAGCATAAGAAGACAATAATGTAGAGATGGTTTCCAGGGATACACAGAGGGAAATTAGCCACACAAGCTCTGGGGCTACCCAACTAATGGTAATACTGCAAAGACTGGTGACATGGCCCAGGTAGGGAACTCAGAGTGAGCATTTTAGGTTATTATCTTTTTATTTCCATCCTTTTCCTTTCAGACACACAAGAGAACATGCAGACTATAGTTTAGCTTCATTATAAGTTTTTTTTTAAGTGAAGGAATTTGGCCTAAGAAAAGGCATCACAGGAAATATTCCCATCTCCAGGGCATCAGCCTGTGCTGTCCAGCTCTGAAATGGGAAAAACTACTGCAGTCTGCTGAAAGATTTCACTCTTTGACCATTTTGCTCTTAGTGGGTGCTCACGTGAGGCTCATAATAAATTAGGTTAGGTTCTTTGCCTCTGAGACACAAACTTTCTATCTTGTTTTTTTATTATGAATTGTTGGATACAAACAGATTTTAGGTGCAGGATTGTTTTGTGCAATGGAGAAAAAATAGAACAACAATCTAATCCTGCTGCATGATAAATAGTCTAAACAAACTATAAATCACTTTGATATATATATATATATATATATATATATATATATATATATATATATATGGCTACACCTTTGTATAGACTATTTTCATTGAATGACCATCCTAGGCATGATTGATAAGGTTTTTATTATAAATTTGAAGGACAAAAGAGCCAGAGGCATCTAGAGAAGTCTAGACTGAACGTGGTCCTCAGAATAGACCAGGCCATGAGTAGGGCAGGGGCGGGAGTTGGGGACAAAGAGAAAAGAAAAGGAATAGGAGAGAGGATAAACAGGTGAAGAGAGGAGGCTTGGAGCTGAGGACCAGGAACATCAAGAGAGCATAGAGCCAAAACGGCTGAGCTATATAAGAAAGTGAAGCTGGGAGGAAAGAAGTGAGGCTCAGGGACTGTGAAGTTCAGGGTAGGCTAGGGAGTGAGACATGCCAGAGGAGCCAGTCCTGTACCAGGTACTTTTCAATGCTGGGAGAGACTGGCAGTAAGAGTCCACTTTGTTATATTAATAGGTATCACAGTCAGCCATTTGTCCTGGGACTTACCACTCAAAATGTCCTTATAAATTTGTGTATTGTTTGGTTGGTAGCAAATTGGTTTCTAAGTGCATGTTTGCATAAATTTAAAACATTAAATTAGTGTGAGTTTTTGCGTGGTGTAACTGGAGTTTTAAGGTAACATTGCTGGCTCTAGTTTCCAAACAGGCTATGCTCAGCCACCAATCCCAGTGCACCTGTTAAAGATATGATTGATGGGGAGGAACAATGGGGTAGATTGATCAGTGTGCCTCAGGTAGAATGGACAAATGAAATCCATTTATCTCAAATCCATCTTTGGGTTACTGACATGCGCTTTAGATTGGACAGAAACAAGAGACAATAAAAACATATAGTTTGGCAGTCTTGGGTCAGGCAGGCTAAGGTCTGATCAATGCTGTCTCAGTTCTGGTTCTAAACTATGGTTCAGAGAAGTTCTCCCTGCTTGAGTAGACAGGTTGGTCCTCAAAAGATGTCTATTTATATTCCAGGGTGCAGCCTCACCAGGATACACAACTACCATCACCTGGTGGCCCTAATACACTCTGTTGTTCCAAGGTTTGTGACTACAACTTACCTCTGTGCTGTCAGTTTGACAGAAGGGAAAAATAACTAGGCAGACATTTTTACGTGATTGACAAGTTTACATAGAGAGGCAAACAGGCAACCTGGGGGAAGGAGACAGGCAGGGGATGAAGGCAGAGATGCTGGACTTCTTTTGTGCCTTTGTTGCCTCGTGGACCAAAAAGAGAAGCCAACGCTTTCTTTAAAAGGCACCTTCTGAGTAGCCGCTATTATAGGAATTAACTTTCTAATAGACTGGTTCACTTAAATTAGTTTGTAAAAGGAAATAAAAATGTCTCCTGGGCTGTTAACATGTTTGGCCTATGTTCTATTCACAGTTTCTGGGCTTTTAAGTTTTTAAAGGAAAATAAGACAGAAAGGGACCTACAATTAAGAAAAAAGGGATAGAAAGTTCTCGACATTGTGAGAGTGCAAAGTAGCGGAAGAATTCGAAATGAATAGATTTTGGCAAAGAAGTTTAATCAGGAAAGATTTTGAGCTGGGTGGTGGTGGTACACACATTTAAATGAGTTCAAGGCTAGCCTGGTCTACAAAGTGAGCTCCAGGATAGCCAAGGTTACAAAGAGAAACCCTGTCTTAAAAACTAAAAAAAAGAGTCGGATGGTAGTGGTGCACGCCTTTAATCCCAGCACTTGGGAGGCAGAGGCAGGCGGATCTCTGTGAGTTCAAGGACAGCCTGGTCTACAAGAGCTAGTTCCAGGACAAGCTCCAAAGCTATAGAGAAACAATGTCTAAAAAAAAAAAAAAAAAAAAAAAAAAAAAAACAAAAAAAGAAAGAAAAAAAGGTTTGTCCCAAATGTAAAGGACCATTTCAAAGGAAAGAGAAGAAATAAAGATGAAATCAGAAATTTTAAGTCTGTCTCACAGAAAGAGCTAAGTCATAGAATATTGATAAAAATGAAACTTAATGATAACATCTATATGATTACACTAAGTATAATTAAAACATTTAGATTTTTCTTAGGGTCAGAATTTTTTAGGTGCTTATTTCATCAATCTGCTCCAGACAATTAAAGAAAGCTTTCAATTAGATGATGATGATGAAGAAGATGATGATGATAAAATATAGTCAGTAACCAGTCTCCCCAGTCAGTTATCCCTACATCAGTTTTTAAATATGGCTTCTGGAGATTTGAAGAATTGAACACAAGAATGACAGGCTAAGAGGCCCAGGAAGAGGCCCCAGTGGTAGCTTAATGGGGAATGGGGAATCCTCCAATGAGTAGGTCCTGCCCCTCTGAAAATCCTGGGCTGAAGAGGACTCCAAACAATTCCCAGGTAACTGAAAGAAAAACTGTCTAAAACTGGGTCTAAAGACTAGGGTAAAGAGGGCTAGCACTGGAAATAAGAGTGTTCCATCCCAAAGGGGAGTGGGTGGTCTTTACCCCTGATACTGGATGTCCTGGAGGACTGAAGCTGCTCAAGGACTCCCAGAGAAAATCCCCTCAAGTGAATACAAATACCCATCAAGTAGCCCAGAGTAACTCTTGACATGGCAGGTATCATGAAAATACTTCTTTGTTTTTGAAAACAGGGGCTCCCTTCTTGCCTTTCCTTGAAAACTACAGCCATTTCTAAAAGTGCTTGTCATAACCAATGTCGATGGGACCCCAAAGTATAAAATCCAGTGTGCCTTTAACATGAAGACTGTGAGATGCAATTTTTTTCTCAAACTTTATTTCTTCCTAGAGTTCTAATCTTTTTGTTAGGAAGAAATGGGAGACCCTCTGCAGGGCCTTTTGGTATTTTGTTGATCTGTATGTAACACTCCCTTGACAGGTATAAAACCCAATGGAAAATACTGATTAGTTTAAGGTCTAAAGGCTTTTAATCAAACACCAATAGACTCATTCAGTAGATTCAAATATCTGTATTTATTAACTCAAAAATTTCAAAATAAATTGCTTGGTTCACTGTCATAAAATTAAGGAACAGTTACCTTGGACATGTTACATCTTAGATAAGAGTATCTATCTTTAAATGGACTGATGCCCACAGCATGGCGACTGCCCAGCAGTCCTGTACAGTGTTACCATGAAGATTCAGAGTTTGTGTGACCTGTCAGAAAATACAGCAGTTAAAGAATTAAAGTCCCTGATTTGAAAAAATAAGTGACTTCAAAGAAGAAAAAAGATAGAGAAATGTATAGATGCTATAAGAGTACAATGGAGGGATGGGTCTGAAATAGGTTTCTCATAAAGGTTAAAAGAAAAGGCACTGCTTCTAGATTTAAAAAAAAAAAAAAAAGTTCGTCCCTGAAGGAAGAGATATTCCAAAGTAAAGAGAAAAGTGAAGAAAGCAGAAAACTTGAGCCTGTCTTACAGAAAGGGCTAAGTCACAAAAAGGCTGACAAAAGATGAAGCTTAAAAGTCACAAGTATATTGAAGGCATGGGCTCAGGGAACCACTTCCTAAATATAACCCTAGCAACTCAGACACCGAGAGCAACGATTAACAAATGGGACCTCCTGAAAGTGAGAATCTTCTGTAAAGAAAAGGACACATTTACTGAGACAAAATAGCAGCCTATGGGATGGAAAAAGATCTTCACTAATCCCACATCAGACAGAGAACTGGTCTCCAAAATATATAAAGAACTCAAGAAACTAGACATCAAATTACCAAATAATCAGATCAAAAATGGGGTAGAAATCTAAACAGAGAATTCTTCTCAACAGAAGAATTGCAAGTGGCTGAGAGACACTTAAGGAATTGTTCAACATCCTTAGCCATAAGGGAAATGCAAATCAAAATAACTCTGAGATACCATCTTAAACCTGTCAGAATGGCTAAAATCAAAAACAACAATGACAGCTTATGCTGGAGAGGATGTGGAGTTAGGAGAACACTCCTCCATTGCTGGTGGGAATGTAAACTTGTACAATCACTCTGGAAATCAGTTTGATGATTTCTCAGCAAATTGGAAATCAACCTACCTTAGGATCCAGCAATACCCAAAAGATGCACACTCATACCACAAGGACATTTGCCCAATGGTGTTCACAGCAGCATCATTCACAATATCCAGAACATGGAAACAATCTAGATGTCTCTCAACCGAAGAATGGATAAAGAAAATGTGGTACATTTACACAGTGGAGTACTACTCAAGGGAAAAAAAATGACATTTTAAAATTTACATGGAAATGGATGGAAATAGAAAAAAAACCCTTCTGAGTGAGGTAACCCAGACCTAGATAGACAAACATGATATGTACTCATTCATAAGTGGATATTAGACATAAAGCAAAGGATAACCAGCATATAGACCATGATTCCATAAAAGCTAGGTAACAAGGGGGAGAACCCTAAGAGGGACATATACAGATCCTGTTGGGCAAAGGAAACAGACAAGATCTGAGAAAACTGGGAGTGTGTGTGGGAAAGAAATGCAGGATGGAAGGGGAGGGAAAGGGAGGAGGAGAACATGAGGAAATATGTTCTAGAACAGGGAAGGACAGTGAGGGAGAGCAAGGAAAGAGATGTCTCAATTGAGGAAACCATTATGGGGCTAACAAGAAACATGGCACTAGGGAAATTCCCAGAAATCCACAAGGATGACCCCAGGTAAGCCTCTAAGAAATAGTGGAGAGGCACGCCTAAACTGGTCTTTTTCTGTAATCAGATTGATGACTACCTTAATTGTCATCATAGAACCTTCATCCAGCAACTGATGGAGGCAGATATGGAGATCTACAATGAAGCACTGGCCCCAGATACTGGACACCAGTCCAAGAGAGGGAAGAGTGCTAATATGAGCAAAGGAATGAAGAGCACAATGGTGATACCCACAGAAACAACTAACCTAAACTACCTGAACTAGTGAAAGTTCACTGATTCTGGATACACTGTATAGAACAAAACTAGGCCCACTGAAGGTGTGGGGGGAGGGCAGTTGTAAGGCTTAGGTAGTTTGTAGGACCACTGGCAGTGGGACCAGGATTTATCCCTAGTGCTTGAACTGGAGTCTAGGAGCACATTCTCTTTGGAGGAATACCTTACTCAGCCTAGATATAGAGTAGAGGACCTTGGTCTTACCTCAAGGAGAAGTGTCAAACTTTGTTGACTTCCCATGGGAAATCTTCCCCTTTCTGAGGAATGGATGGGGGAGGGGGAATGAGGGAAGGGTGGGACAGGAGGAAAGGAGGGAGTGGGAATGGGGATAGCTATATAAAACGAAACACGATTGTATTAAAAATTCTTAATAATAAAAAATCTAACAAGTATATAATTAAAAATAGTTTCTAAAGTTTGTAGAACATTATGTGCCTCAATAAAAGGTTCAAATTTCCCCACAAAGGTGGAAATTAAGTTGTCAATCTGAATTCTGGGACAGAGCTCTGACCTCTGAAAGGGAGATGCCCCAATGGCTTAATTAAAAGATAGCATAGAGTCAGCTAGGAGCCTTTGTAGCATGGCTGCTTCCTGTGGAACTCAGAGTCTACACACTGGCTTCAGAGCCCAGTCTTTTATGAAGGCTACACATACCCATCTCTGAAACTCTGCGGCAGAAGAGTAAACCACAGTGTTTCCAAAAACCAACAAAGTTAGTGTTATCAGCCCAAGCCTTGAGACGTCCCAATCTAGAAGAAAGCCTTTGCCTTTTACATAGCATAGAAATAAAGCATAGAGGGGGCTCCAAAATCTGAGGAACAGTTTTTGACTGGGAGCTTATACTTCTGAGCAGCCGAACTCTACAGTGTGTGAGAGGCCAGGGCATTTACGAGCTCTAACAGCTACAGAGATGGTAGTAGATAAGGCAACTGAATTCACTCCCTAATTCATAGCATCTTTGAAACCAAAAAATACCACTGGTTAACTAAAACCAAGCCCTTTAGAGATGGTAGTAGATAAGGCAACTGAATTCACTCCCTAATTCATAGCATCTTTGAAACCAAAAAATACCATTGGTTAACTAAAACCAAGCCCTTTATTTGGAATCACCAAAACTGATGTTTAAGGTTTACCACATTAAGCCTACTAACTTTGCTCAAGTTCCAGAAACAAACAAATTAGCTCCCTCCGCGGTGGTGCCCATAGATCACATGTCTATGCTAGTGGACCTGACTTAAAAGATGAACCCATGTACAATTGTTTAGAGATGGAAGAGTCTGGAACCTGATAGGCAGGAACGCAACAGTGGCTTCCAGGAGGAAGGAAATATTACAAGCCTTTCTCCCAATAGCCCAGCTCCCAAAGTTGAACTTGTCAAATCAACTAGAGCTTTCTAACTGGGAAAATAAATGAGTCAATGTTTACATTGACTCTAAACATGGTTTGCTAGTTCTTCATGTTCACCCAGCTGTACAAAAATAAAGGAATTTAAACAAGAGAATTTTCTCAATCAATATGCTCCTGAATTTCATTTCTTCTCTAAGCCATCTGGCAACCCACATGGGTAGAGATGTCTCTCTGTATACCTTCTAGTATTTGCTAACACTTCTGCAGGATGGATGGACACCTACCACACTTGGATCAAAAAGAAATAAACTAAGATAAAGCCTTATTCCCTATAATAAAATCTCTACCTTCTATGTCTTTACAGCCTCAACAGCATCTTGAAGACAAGGTCACTTGGACATGTGGACCTCAGAAGACAAAATATTTCTTCAAGAAAAACATATGTCCTAACTTCTTAAATGCCATTATAAACTAATCCAAAGTTATCAATGACTCTCTATTTCCTTTCAGAAGCAGTTGATATATACTCAATGACCACAGCCTTACACTCTACCACTAAGTTTGCTCCACACTGGAGTCCCCTCTCTGAAATAATTCTTCTGTGTTTTGTTATGTTCTTAATATGTAACAGTCATTTTTTAACAGCCTAAGGGATCTTCTAAACTGAAAAGCTAAGAGGATGCAGAAACTTGAAAACACTTCCCTTGCTATTCTGAGATGTCTGTAAGGGAAACTAGGACTATCATTAAAGCAGAGTGGTGGGAATAGATACCTGAGAAAGGGGCTAACATGCGTCCTCAGCTACAAGATATACATACTCAAAATCTATGACACTTTCTGCTTATGTTTTAATGATTTACTAGCATCATTGGGATGTATCTCTTGATAAAAGGTCCTGCTACTTTCAGTTTAATCTTATTAATTACACACAACCATCTGCTGCATGATGTGTTTGTTATTTATGCCATCGAGGGCAGGAGTTAATGACATGGATTCTTACAGATTTCTATCAAATGATGAGATTATGTTCTGATCTTATAACTCCTTGGACATTCTCTTATCCCCATCAGACCAGGTAGGTTGACACTTTTGGTGCCTGGGTAGGGCAACTGTCTATGCCCTGATTAACCCATAAATTCTAGGAAATGGATCTTTGGTCATCATCATATCTTAAGGAATCAGATTCTCATAAGAGGAAATTGAGGTGGGATAGAAAGACAGGGAAATTGGGTGACATGAAAAGTGAAAGAGCCTCTTCAGGCAGGAGTCTGGCTGAAGTCTCTGGAAGGCAAGAGTTAAGAACCTCAGCAAACTTCTTGTGAAGGTTGCCTACACAGAGGTAATACTCATTTTATATAGAGAGACTTAAATTAAGAATGCTAAAATATAGATGAACTGTATTTAAAGTCTAAGCATATAGGCATGTATTGTCATATATTTTCCTCTTTTGCCAACTTCAAACCTGCAGTATTCTGAGAATCTCCCTCTGTGACCTTTGGGATCCATGGTTTTACCTTATCAGATTATAACCATACCAAAGCACAGCAGAAACACCATATGCCCTCATTTACTGAGAACACAGAGGTTTTCCTTAGTGACTCGTGGAAGCGACCACAGAATCAAAGCAGAGCCTCCCAACAGCTATGGCTAAAACAATCAGGCACAACTCTTTCCTGAGAAGCCACCTCAAAGTGTGTACTATCTTTTTCTATCTTAAATCCATAAGAAGATGGTTTCTTCATAAATTCTAATTGTATTTCATGCTGACTCATTGTTCGCTTCTGTTCTGTGGTTCAGTAAAGAATCTCAACTTTACTTCGATAGATGCCTCTGAAAACAAGTCCTTGGCCAGCTAGTGACAGCAGCGTGGAGCTATGGCTCTAGCCTGAGCCCCACAGTGCTGAGTAGCACCTATTCCTAGTCCCCAGGAGGCAGAGGCAGGGCGATTCAGACCAGCCTGGGGCATGGAGAGAGTCAACGGCAGCATGAACTACACAGCAAGACTGTCTCAAAAATATCCAATCTTTGGGGGTATAGCTCAGTGGTAGAGTTCATGTGCAGTGTGTACTAGACCTGAGCTTAATTAGTACTGTATGTATGTACATGTATGTGCACACACATATACGTATCCATTCATATTCACATTCTGCTACTCAGTTAAATATTACTGAGGTAACAGAAAGCACAGCTGGATCCAGGGAAATTGCAGGACAGAGTCTTTACTCAAATGGTGAGTCAGGATAAAAGATACGTGTAACATCTCAGTCACTTAAAGGTATTTTGCTTAACATAGTTTTCTTTATTTTATTAACATTTTATTAATGTTTTTTGTTTGTTTTTAGGGGGCACAAATCACACAACTGAACCCTGAAATCCAAGTTTCGTATGCAGGCCGACAACAGCCACACCAGCTCTGGATGTAATTTGCCAATGTAAATCCTTTTCCCTTGTTCAGACCCAGGCCAGCTGGCCTTGGTGAGTTCCTGATAGAACATCCCCATTGTCTCAGGACTTGCTGAACATAATAGACAATGAGGACTACTGAGAACTCAAGAACAATGGCAATGGGTTTTTGATCCTACTGCACGTACTGGCTTTGTGGGAACCTAGGCAGTTTGGATGCTCACCTTACTAGACCTGGATGGAGGTGGGTGGTCCTTGGACTTCCCACAGGGCAGGGAACCGGGATTCCTCTTAGGGATGATGAGGGAGGGGGACTTGATGGGGGAGGGGGAGGGAAATGGGAGGTGGTGGCGGGGAGAAGGCAGAAATCTTTAATAAATAAATAAATGAATAAATTAAAAAAAAAGATGTACACACACAAAAAAAAATCCTTTTCCCTTGAAGTGAATCACCAGTCACGAGGTCTCATTTTCAAAGAACTATTTCAGTTTTGATTTTTAAAGAAACACCATTTTCTTGCAAAGCTGCTAAATGCAGTAGTTTGTAAATGAAATAATGTGGTGCCATGAATTAACAGAAAGCTACCAGCCGGGCGATGGTGGCGCACGCCTTTAATCCCAGCACTTGGGAGGCAGAGGCAGGCGGATCTCTGTGAGTTCGAGACCAGCCTGGTCTACAAGAGCTAGTTCCAGGACAGGAACCAAAACCACAGAGAAACCCTGTCTTGAAAAACAAAACAAAACAAAACAAACAAACAACAAAAAAAACCAGAAGAAAGCTACCATTTTCAGACTGTTATTATTATTATTATTTACAACACTAGCAAGGTGACTACTAATTTGAATTATGGCCTATTTCCTATATTGTTTCGGATCTAGTACATGTCACACTGAAACTTCTCATGTATGTTACCAAATTTGAATTTTTTTCAGTAAAAGTCATAATTGTCATGCAATTATGAAGATTTCAGAGGATACATGCAACATGAAGCCCAGCATAGGAAGCTACCTTTGTGGCCTCCTTTCAAGTTTGGCATGCTTTCACTTCGCAGTTTAAACATTGGTTAGAAAACCTGTAAAAGACCCAGCAGACTCCAGGCCCTGAATATGGGCAGGAGTAAAGAAAAGTATTCTGATGATACAGCCTCAAATACAGAAGGGGTTCACTCCTGCTAAAGGGTGGGAGTTGGTTTTCTGTTAGCAAGGTCTTATCTGAGGAGGCATCTGTCTATCAACAGACATAGTTCAACGCCAATTTCCATTCCTCCTTGGGAAGCTAATGGTGAAACCCCAGTGGCTGATTTTTAGGACCTGTGCCACCATCGATGGACAGATTAATACCTCAGAATTCAGGGTCCTCATGCTGCCCATGGAAAGTGAGCAGCTACTATGACAGTTGTGGGGAGAGAATTTCACTAAATGATAGTATTAAGAGAGTCTGTGATATTTGTAATATAAAATAAAAATATAAAAATAAATAAGAACTCATTTATTAAAAGAGTTTTATGTTCTGGGCAGCATGCCAGATATTCCACGGGAGTTAATAAGTCAATGTCCCTGAGCTCTGGATTGTGCTTGAGTGTGCTTACCTAAGCAGACAGTCTGGGAACTGAGCAAGGGTTCAGGCAAGGACACTTTAGTCTGTAGCTTCAGACCAGAAAGATGAGGGCAATGGGGAGGGGCTTTAGAGGAAATGAGTGTGTATTTGAGATGCATTTTCATCAGGGCATACTGCTGTCCTTGGAGCCTACTACAATATTATGTAAACATAACTGACTATAATTTTAATGAACACTCTTCTGTTCTTAATAATTCCCATTTTCATTCTATCTTATTTTTGAGTGTGAAGTTCTATTAAACAGGTGTGGAGGGTGGAAGAGAGGGGAGGGAGAAAGTGAGAGAAAGAGAAAGAGAGGTTAGAAAAGGAGAGAAAAGAAGGAAAGGGGGAGACAGAAAGCTGCCTCTTTAGAAGAATGGCAAGCAGAGAGAGAGAGAGAGAGAGAGAGAGAGAAGGGGGGGAGAGCCTTCATTATATCTTTTGACAACAATAAAGATTTACGTAATGATTAAAGTTTATAAAAATTTAATTTTTTTCAGAAACAGAAGAAATGTCTAAGATTGCCAAAAGATTTAGCAAGAATTTAATGGCACATGATAAGGTTGTAGAGAATGAAAAATAAAAAAGGTGAGTTCTGTATTTAAAAATTAGATTTGTATGGCCAAGAGGAGGAAAGAGAACAGCATTCCCATTGTAGCGAAATGTTATTTTTATTCATTGTTATTTAAATTAACATGAAACGTAATGGTGTTCTAATAATTAAACTTCTAATCTCAGGGAAAACAGATTAAATATATAATAACCATGGTTGCTTCAAACTTCAAACTTTGTTCTCTCCAATGTTTTCTTACCTAATTTCCTTACATCTTATGCATATAATATAGCTAGTTCTAAAAGGTTATATTCACATACTCGTTTGAAAACATGAGAACATACTTAAAAGCATTTAATTAAAAACAATATTTTACAATTGATTTGAGTTTGCTTGTTTTATTGTTAGCACTTTTGAATTACAAGAGATAAAACATTCCATTAAACTTAAACAGCTAGCAAAAAAGGGCGGTAGTGACATCTAAATAATTTTAAGAAAAAATTAAATGTTAAATTAAGACTCACAGTAAGCCACATTTCCACTTATTTAAAAGAAAATCATGGCTTTTCCACAAAACTGATCAATGGAGAAGAAATATAAGATGCATCCGTGGGGGGGGCACAAAGAAATTTAAAGTGGAATTGGGACCACTTTATTAGATTAATTAATACTTAATTAAATTAAGAAAATAAATTCATTTGGAATAAAAAAAAAAGATGCATCCGTATGACTTTCGGGTATATTCCGGACAGAGTCTACCGAACACATCAGCACACCCATATTTACTGTGGTGACAGTCACTACAGCCAAGCTACAGAAGCAGCCAGAGTCCATAGACAGATGGAAGATGGAAAAAATGTGGACTTTTATTCACCAATAAGAAGAAACATAATCATCTCACAGGCCGGAAAATGAATGTAACTGGTGATGACATCATTAAACAAAAGAAGCCAGACTCAGAAGACAAATGTGTCACATGTTTCCCTTTATTTATGGATCCTGGGTTTTGTTTGTTTGTTTGTTTTATAAATATATAAAATACAGGCAAGAAAGTGGGAAGAGGAAGTGGAGTGGTAACAAGTGGGAGGGGAGAAAGAGGAGGACTGAGAGGGTAACTATAAACAACATGCAATAAATAGTCTTTATTTATTGAGCACCAGGCTCAATGAACACATGATGAAGAGCAAAGCAGAATCTCTCCAGAGTGCCTTGTAAATCCATTGAACAACAAAAACTCCATTGACGTCATTATTGGTCAATAAGATACTGTGTACAGCTGGGCGGTGGTGGTGCATGCCTTTAATCCCAGCACTCAGGAGGCAGAGGCAGGCGGATCTCTGTGAGTTCGAGGCCAGCCTGGTCTACAAGAGCTAGTTCCAGGACAGGAACCAAAAAGCTACGGAGAAACCCTGTCTCGAAAATCCAAAAAAAAAAAAAAAAAAAAAAGATACTGTGTACACAAAGAAATGGTGACAGCCAATCAGAATTCCTCAAAAGTTGTTGACAAGTTTTGTGACTCCTGTTGTAATATTCGTGAGGGGAGCTCTACACTCACATACAAGCTAAACAATGGAATATCATTTCTGCCAGTTTGTTCATTTTTAAAATAAGCTATTTACTGTTTCAATTATACACATTGTATCAAGTCCAATGGGAAAACTAATATTCATCTTCTAATGACACTTTAGGAAAAGTGTGGGAGGAAAGACACTTGAAGGGAAGTAACAGAAACTGTCAATGTTTGCTGCGAATTTCTCCTTTAAAAAAAGAAACAGCACCCAGGAGTCTAGGCAAATTAACCTCTTCCATGCAGACAGGAAGACAGGTTTTAAAGACGTGTCAGAGTTAAGGGTGGCAGCTTTTGTGGAAGCCCACTCTCTCTAGAAGACAAGCAGTTGAAACTCACAAGACAACACTTAGGAAAAGACCAGCACTGATTGCTTCTACTTAAAGATGACCAGCATCCAAAGACCAGCAAAGGGATGCTCAGCAATGTTTTCCAGGAAGGGATGCCACAGAGCTTAGATGACGCAAGTCAGCTCGACAAAGAATACAGGTTTGGGACCCCAGGGTAGCAGCCGAAAGGATAGCGCATAGCATCCGCTGAAAGTTGAATTGAAACTTTCAAAAGACAGGACAAAGTCTTAACCTGTAGTGCCCACCAAATGACAGTGTAACTTTGCTATGACACATTACCAATCTCATCATTAAAATAAGAAAGTCATACTGGATTAAAGGAGGCCCAAACCCAGTGACTTGCATCATCGTCAGAGGAGAAAGACTGTATACAAAGACACAGAGGTAGACGGTCAAAGAAATGAAGTGGTCATCGAAGAGAGGCAGAGCATCCAAAGAAACAAGGGACACTGAGGACAGCTGGTAGCCATGATCTGAACTGATGGAAAAGTGGGAAAAATCACTCACTACAACCTTCAGAGGAAGCATGTCCTGTGGACACCTTAATTTCAGACTGCAGCCTTGCGGAACGCTGATAGACTCGATCTCAGATGGTGCAGTTGGCTGTGGCAGCCTCAAGAAACTGGTCCATCTGCTGCACTGACTCAATCTGTGACTCCCTTCTGCTTCTTATCTCTGTTCCGTTGCTTTAAAGATCCCCAGAGGAAATGATTTCCCTTGGAGACAAACCAGAGGTACCATTGAAATGTAAGCTATAGTTCCTTACATCCACCTGTCGATGAGGCAATTGTGACCTTATGGGAAGAGGAAGCCAGGTGAAGTGCTGAGGTCCCCTTGGGGCTTCCTTGCCTGAATGTTAAGGTAAATAGATGAGACCAGCAATCCTACTCTGAAAAGGAGCGGAGGTTAGGAGTCCAAGTTCCCAAGGGACGAAAGTCTGGTTGTGATATCGATCATTGACAGAAACCAGCAGAGGTGCAAGTTCCGAAATAAACTAGTCTCAGAGCAGGCCCCAGACTGCTGACTGGAGTCCACACAATGAGAAGGAAGAATCTGTGGAAGGTTTAAAATGAGCTACAGGAGTTAGGGTTGCAGCTTGTCCCAATAACCAGGTTCTTCCAAACGCTGTCTCTTTGAAGGAAAGGAAGCTGCCCAGAGTCCCCGAGGAGCCTCTTGCAGTTCTTGTAGAAAGAGAAGATGTGAGGGACACAGAAGCACAGGCTACAGAAGATGCTCTGGGAGCTGCCACACCAATGCCTGTAAGAAACAGGCACGCCATGTTCTAGCTGCGCAGTCCTGAAGAAGAGATCCCTGAATCCTTCATCCTTCAGAACAGCACCATCTTTTGGTCAAAAAGACTCTGAGCCAAAGTGATGCCTCCTTGAAGGAACAGCCAGCATCTCAATGCATCGTTAACATGTAGTACTTCTTACACTGCCCCTCACCTGCTTGGCTCCCGCAGCACAGGCTCTAGACATCTGAGCATGCATGCAATAACTGGACATTAACTGCAGTGCTGCACAGCCAGGAAGAGCAGTGATTTCTGAAGCCTGTGTGCTCGGGAACACGCAAAAAACCACAAAAATACCTTGGCATTTGTGCTCCACCTCCCAGTGATTCCATATTGATGGCTGTGGTGTGGGGCTGGGCATGGGCACTTTCTAAAATCTTTCCAGGATGACCCTGCGCAGCCCGCATTGACTACTCCTGCCAGAGCCATGAAAATAAGTTGGCCGAAGGGGGACCAGAGTATTGATTCTCTGAGTGCTACTCAACCAGGAGCTGTCTGACTTCCCTCTCCCTATGGGTCAGGTCCAGGAACTCATCCACACTGATCTGTGTAGCCTATAAGGAAGCATGCATTGTAGAAGGCAGATTATCTAAAAGTGATCTTTGCCTCCAAGCACTGTGAATGTTTTTTGTGCCAACTTTCCTGCCAGGCCTTGTGCCTTGTTTTGGAAATCAGTTCCACTTTGGTTTGCCTAGTTACTGTTCTGAAGCTGTGGCTTCCTGCAATACACATTTCCATCTGACCTTGCTCACCTCCGGCCCTTAGGAGGAAGAGAGCAATATCCTAGCTTCTGCTACCCTGAGCCATGCTGAGGGCAGACACTGAGGAACCCCCAGGAGATTTTCATATTCACAGATTTTTCTTCTATATTTTAAGTAGCTAGTGAAGAGCCATAAACCCTTCAAATAATGTTTATCCCAGGGAAAGACCATTTCTTTCATTTAGCATCACTTTTAATCACAAAACTGGGTCATTCTCTGCTCAGAGTGAATCTGGACCTCCCAGGCTGCTGTCAGAACACGGAGAGATAAAATGACGGCACACGGGAGCCTTGTGACTACAGAGGCATTTTGCCACCTCTTTAAAGGAACAACTTTATCATGGGCAGATTTTTAATGAAATCAGCTGTTTCCAGTCTTCCCTTCTGTGGCCTTGAACATAGACCCTGCTGCCTTTGGTTTTCTGGGACAGCTGTGTAGGTCTACGGAGCTCTGGCTGCCCTGGAACTCGCTCTGTAGAACAGGCTGGCCATGCATGTAACACCACCCAGCGAGGTTTGCTTCTCTTATGTTACTTCTAGGAGTTATGAAAGCCAAATGTTTACTGAAGGTTTCTTAAATTACTTTTCAAAGCAATTGATTTAGTTTTCAATCTGCTTTTGCAAAGTTTATAAAACGAAAAGTTACTTACAAAATAATCTTTTCCCTACATACATTTGCAATGGACTATGATTATTCAGTTATTGGAGGTGGATGTGTCATGAATATTTTTTAAAAGAAATATTTAGTGCCATCCGTCATCTCAGTAATGGTTTCAATGACAACATTTTTAAAAAGACAGAAAAAAGTTGGTAAGGTGGCTCTCTGGGTAAAGACACTTGTGACTCAATGGTGCAAGACTGATCTTTTGTGTGATCTGTCTCTGTCTCTGTGTGTATGCGTGTCTCTCTGTCTCTTTTTCTGTGTATGTGTGTCTCTACCTCTCTGTGTGTCTCTACTCTCTGTCTCTCATAGCAAAAGAAAAACAAAGCAAGATACAGAGTCCTTAAATGCTGTACACTCAATTAAAACTATAAAAATGAACTCTCTGGTCCAGCATTCTCTGTCTTATCCAGCTCTATGGAGACTTTTCGTGGGATATTTGATCACACTGTGTGAAAGATGCCTTCTGATTGGTTCAGTAAAGAGTTGAATGGCCAATAATAGCTAGGCAGTAGAGGTTAGGCAGGACTTCCCAGCAGAGAGAGGAACTCGGGATGATGAATCTAGGTAGATGGGAGACCCTAGTGATACACTGTAATCAAACATACAGAAGGAAGAAGTAAAAAGCCACATGGCAGAACAAGTATTAATAGAAACAGGTTAATTTAAATTACAAGAGCTAGTTTGTTGTTGTCCATCTTATAAAATGCTCCAGTTCTGTTTGATGAATGTATTTAAATCAAGCATTCTCAACAAACACTCCCAGAAACAATCATATTACCTGAAAATATCACTGCTAACATTTAATGTACTTAAAATATTAATAAAGATAAAACGGTTTACTACCAAAATCCTGAAAAGGAAAAAAGCTCGCTCACCTTGTGAAAAGAGAACAGGGTGAATTTTAAATCCTCCTCCATTCTTCAACCGTTGAGGCAGTTGCTCAAAATGGTAGCTATCAATGTAGAAGTAAACTTTCAGGGCCTGGCGGCTTCCTTCCACTTGGTACGTAAGAGGGACATCTGAAGTGACATTAAATCCCATATTACTTCCTGAAGTCAAGGGTATGCTGGACAGTACATTTGGATTATGTCAGTAATATGTTAAACTTTTACAAAAAAAATTCTGAAATTTACCACAAAGTAATACAGTAAGAGTGTTCCAAAGTGTAAGCCCTTCAAGATATGAGAATGGCCAGGCTCTCTCCCCCACCCCCAACCCCGCCAGACTACTCTTAATGGCTATGAAGTCCATTTGAAGCCCCTGGAGATGCAGGTAGCCAAGAAAAAAAAAAAGGCCCAAAACCAGGCCACAAAATCCCACAAATCTCTGAGTTTGCCCAAAAATCAGTTCATAAAACCCCACCAATCCAGGCCACCATGGGAAGAAACGCTGCCCCACAAGAAATCCTAGACAGCCTGCCTCCTGCACAGTTCTTAGTTGCTTCTTGCTAAAACAGAGGCAACCACCGTCTTGTGTCTTTCCCAATCAATCTCTTGTGTAAGGTTTGTTGTGTGTTGCGACTTTTTGGTATTTCTTGACTCCTGCCTGCCAGGATGTCTTTTCCCTCAGAGCTGCAACATTTGCATTAGGGAAGCCTTTCTCTTCAGAGCTGGAACGCTTACACTGGACTTTAGGCCCACGTGGCACACAAAGCGACGTTCCGTTAAAGAGTACTGAATCAGAGTTCCACTAGCTAAAGACACGGGTTTATTACTGAACTGTGTATCAAATTCTGTAATGGGGAACGTGGTTACACTCTGACACACCAGATGTCTCACTTAACTAGATGAGGATTTCTCAGGGCAGCTGCCTCATTCACAAGTAGTCAAACGAGCCCACGGAGCATACTCCTTAAGTAGTATGTGAGGAAAAAGACTGCATAGCAACCATTAGCAAAATGAGCATGGGTTTTGTAAGCTCTGCTCCCTGAGCATCACATTAAAGTGAACCATGTTCTGTTGAAGATGCTTTGTGGTCATTAGAAATTATCTTTCCAAATTCTTGGAGCTACTTTTAAATACTCTAAAAATAATGGCTTTTTAATAATAATAAAAAAATCAGCAAACGCGATTGACTAAAATGCTGTGGGAACATTTCATGGTGCAACTGTAAGTCATATTCTTTCCATGTGAGTCCACAATATTTCTACACCATTAAAAAAGTATATAAAATCATTCTGAAAATACTCAAATTAGAACACTGCTACTAACTAGTTAAAAATCAAGAGCAAGACATAGCAGGTCTTCCTGATTCAACATAATGCATCTTCCCGATTCAACATTAGCACCTCAAGCTGCCTTCCTGGGACTGATATTGAGTTCAAGTTCAAAAGCCATTTACCACACAAATGACAACCTCCCTCTTTATTACTGAATTGTGTATCTAGGCAAAGGAGCTATGGCAGCGCTGGTCACCAGCTTCCCTTACGCCACCTCATAATGCTTATTTTATTTCTGTAACTTTTCATAGAGAGACATTAATTGGTTTAATTTAGAAACTAAAGAAATGAGTTTCTAAACTGAAGATTTAGAAGAAAGCCCTTTCATAATTGGAATTTTTTTATTTTCGGTTGTTAAAATTAAAAACCAAAGCCAAAACAACATTAAGAAGATGGTGGTTTACACATGCAGAGGAAGATTGTGGAGTTCCAGCCTAGCCTGTGCTACAGAGAAAGAGAAGAGGGAAGATGAAGAGAGGTAGATATAAAGATAAATAGAGATAAAAAGAGAGACACAGAGATAGACAGAAAGACAGATGACAGAGGTAGAGACACAGATAGAAGGAAGAAAATAAATTTATACCTGCTAAATATTTATATATTCTACTTTCTTCATATACTATCATATATGTCCATGTTTATTAAACTGTATGCATTTAGTCTTTGTCATCAAGGTAGTAAAGTGATGTCAAGTGGATAATGTTACTGAAAGAATGACAATGATGTCAGATACTGCTATATTTTAAACTGACATAAAACAAAGGTAAAAGGGAATTAAGGAAGTAATTCTTAAGAATTGGAACATCTTGATTACAGTGAAGTAATAAAAACTCAAGACTACTTGAAGGGATGAAAACAGTTTTCCTGTGTGCAATTCTCATGGACACAGGAATTACCCAGGAATACGGCAATCAAATCTAGTATATAACTATATACCACTATTAAGTAGGATTTACACAAGGTATGCAAAATAAATTAATGTAATCCATTGTATGTGTTGACAAAAAATAAAAATAAAGCTCACCTATCTAATCCTGACAGCATACAGGGAAAGCATTTAACAAAATCTAACATGAACTCATGAAAAAAATGTTTTCAGTCAATAGGTTAAAAAAATGGACCTCCACCATATGATAATATATATATAAAGCTATAGCTAACATCGTAGTTGATCGTAAGAAACTACGACTGCCCATTAAACCAGGAGCAAGAACGATGGCCTCTCACCACTACTCCTTTTCAATGCTGTGCTAGCAGTTCCCACTAAGACAGCCATAGAAGAAAAGGACATGAAAACACTCATCAAGAGAGGAGCAAACTTTTGTTTTTGTTTTTTTTTTAATTTATTTATTTATTAAAGATTTCTGCCTTCTCCCCGCCACCACCTCCCATTCCCTCCCCCTCCCCCATCAAGTCCCCCTCCCTCATCATCCCTAAGAGTAATCCGGGTTCCCTGCCCTGTGGGAAGTCCAAGGACCACCCAGCTCCATCCAGGTCTAGTAAGGTGAGCATCCAAACTGCCTAGGCTCCCACAAAGCCAGTATGTGCAGTAGGATCAAAACCCCATTGCCATTGTTCTTGAGTTCTCAGTTTTGTTTACAGATAAGATGATCAAAGATGGGTGACAAATCGGAGATCAACAACATTTGATATATACAATATATGTATATATCAAAGACGCACGAGAAAAAGTTAATATACAAAATCCAACTATTTCCCTATATATTAGCAATAAACAAGAAAAATACAAAGTTAAAAACACACTACCATTTGTACTAGCCCCCTCTAAAACGAAATACATAAAAATATACTAAAATATGTACAATATTTATGTGAGAAAAATAAAATTTCTGACAAATACAAAACAAAAAAATTAAGAAATAAATGAGAAACTAGTCTATGTTCATGGTTAATAGGAGCCATTATTGTCAGGATATTATTTATTCCTGATTTGCTATACAGTTTTCATGAAAATTCTTCAAATCCCAAGGTATTCATGGATATCAACAAAATGATTCCAAAGTTTGCACAGTGAGGAAAAAGATTGAGAACAACTAACACAGAGCTGAGGAAGAAAAGTACAGGACAGGGACTGACCGAATCCATTTCTCACCCCACAGGTACAGACAATGTGCCTGTAAATGTGCAACTGGACAAAGAATAGACAGCAGCTGAATGGAAACCTGGTCTGGAAATGTGTGAGCTAGTCCCATGTGAGCTGCCCATTTCTCCTGACAAAGGAGCACAGGTAACATGATAGGTTTTTCATTCCCCTGGTTTTGAAACAATTGGGCATGTACACATAAAAAGAATCTTAACATAGTGCTCAACCATTCATAAGATTAATTCAAAGTAGGTAAAAAAAACTGAAGTAGAAAGTATGAAACTATGTACCTCCTAGAAGACAGCATAGGAGAAAGCCATGAGTATGGATGATGCCATCTTAGAAATAACACTAAAGGCACAGCCAATGAAAGAAATCCTGTCATCTAGATTGTAGTAACACTAAATCTGAGCTCTATGGAAGATGAGGCCAGCACAATGTGACAATGAGCAAACAGCTAGGAGAAAGGATCTGTGAAGGACCCAACGAATAAAGAAAGGACTAGCTCTTGGAACACAAGGAGCTCTGCAAACACAAAATGAGAAAACTATAAAATGTTTTTAAACACGCACAATACCACGGAACTGAAATCCACCACTGTTTTTCTTGCAGACGGCCATCTTCTATCGGAAAACAAATTTATTTTGAGAGGAATGTAAGTAATCAACAGCTTGGAACCAATGAAAGCTGAGTGAGGGAACTTCCTAGGGCAACTCACCCAAGGAAACAGCCACAATGGCTTCATCCCTGAAGATATGACACCAGATCAGTGAATGGGTTATGTGAATTTATAAGTAAGTTTTGCTTTAAAAATTGATACTTTAGCCTGTTTAGATTGTCTCTCTCTAAGCCTTTCCAAGTCTTTGTCTTCCTTCAGATCTATTTAAAGCTGCCATTATGGGATGTTTTCTGTAGTCAGTCCTGAAAAGGTCACATTACCCTCTTGGTTTATGCATCTTTATTTCGTTATATGGCCTCTCGACTACATCTGTAGTCAACTCGTCATTATGACTCATCTTGACCACCAACATCATGGACCCATGTCTATTTCAACCATTATGGGACCCTGTTGTAATAGGAGCGGCGGGGCTGCTTCCCACTGCCACCCGGCTAGCTTTACCCAAAATAATTACATGGAAACTGTATTCTTTTGAACACTGCCTGGCCCATTAGTTCCAGCCTCTTATTGGCTAGCTCTTACATATTGATCTAACCCATTTCTAATATTCTGTGTAGCACCATGAGCTGGCTTACCAGGAAAGATCATAACCTGCGTCTGTCTGGAGTGGGAGAATCATGGCGACTCACTGACTCGGCTTCTTTCTCCCAGCATTCTGTTCTGTTTACTCCACCCACCTAAGGGTTGGCCTATCAAATGGGCCTAGGCAGTTTCTTTATTAATTAACCAATGAAAGCAACAGATAGAAAAATGACCCTCCTCCATCAGGACCCATAGCTCCAGACACAGTAGTTGACCCATATGAAGACACTGGGGGTTTACGAATACTCATTTGTCTAATAATTGCCTTAAGATTAACAGTATCATGAATATAAAGGAAACATTTGGTCTTGTCCAAAAGCAAGTGTAAGGGAATGGTTTCAAATATTGATTACAACCATGTAACACTTGAGGATTTCAACACATTGTCTTATTTAAACCACCAAGCTCTGGGAAAAACCTAATGCTTTCGTTGGCACACTGATTGATGAGAATGGATGCAGAATTTGAATTCAGGTTCTAGATAAAAGTGAATGGTTTCTTCTACCTTCCTTCTCTCTGCACCCTGTCCTCTCTCCATGGCGTGCAGCCAATCTGTCTCTATACCAGCCATGCAGCCTTTATTAACCATCCTGACACGTCTGCTCCTACACAGATGGAAAGATGAAACTACCTGCCATAAATCTGAACAAGCTCTAACCTTCTTCTACCACTGAAGTAAGACTTGATGGACCTCGGGTCTCAGGTTTCACAATGAACTCTCTCCTGTCATCATTTCCAGATCCCACAGTCTGGAAAACAAAATAGCTGCACACTGCCGCACTCCCTGGGACATAGCTAAGAAGTGCTTCTGTTTATGATTTTATTGATTCTGATTTATGGTTCTAACAGTATCTGGTTCCTCCATACTCTTGTCAAGTATGCTATCCCAGACTAAACTGCATGGTGTAAAACTTTCCACCAGCCCCCAAAACTTATAAAAGCCAGCTATTACCCTTTGTTCTGGGTAACCTTTTTACTGGTTACTCTGTAGGCCCCTCCCATCTCGCCAAACCATCTCTTATAGTGGCCTTATCTTTCTTCTTCTCACTGTGACTGGCTAGACTCACACTTTCTATGTGAATGAGGCTTGGAAGAACTCACAGAATGCACCTCCCTCCCTCTCTAGAGCTCTCCCTCTACAGCACTTGGGTCCTAGTGTGTACATGTCTAAACAATCTCTAAATGATGCTCTTGTCAATTTTATGAGGAAGTTTCTCCTTCCTTTAAGGTCAAGGCTATGTTGTTTTAGTGCTATTCTACCCTTCTAATCAATGCTCTCCCTCAAGGTTCAATCATGGCTTCCAGGCTTCTTCTCCTTATACACTTTATTTCTGAATGGTTATGTGTCAACTTCTTTCCCAAACCCACAATGACTGCTCTTTCTTTATTTTTATGTTTACTGGTGGAGTCTTATGGCATTGAAATTGGTGTTTTACTAGGGAACTACCTTCAGAAGTCCAGGCTACGCCCCAAAGAGACCCATAAAGCACAATGCTAAACACCACCATCATGAGTGCTTTGTCATATTTAAACTCTAACTTTTTCTTAGAGGATCACAATTACCTTTAATGTTTGGAATGTGTCCAACACATCAATGTCTCTTACTGTAGATAAAAAAAAATCACTTACAGAATTCATTATTGTGGTTCCCCTGATTACTTGATTGTCAAAAATGTCACTTTGAAAGCACAGAGGACAAAAAAATGCCCATGAGAGCTTACAGCTCCTCAAACAGCATTTTAGAGAATGAACAGCATTAGGAAACGTCACAGAATAGTTTTCAGCAAAATTAAGCTTACTGTCTACAAGCAAAACTACATATCCTTCTATACATGCAAGTAAAAACCTCCTAATTTATCCAAAATTTTGTTTTTAATCAAAATTTACCACATTTTGCCAGATAACAATTGTCTCTTGGGTATCAGTAACTTACACTTTCATATTCTTGGTCTTTTTGTTTATAAGTGGAAATGAACATTAGTGACAATTCTATGCTTCCTACCTTCATAAATTAACAGAAATAGCATTGATATTTTTAATTTTACTATTTCCACAGATTCCCTCACATCCAAGTCACTGTGATTTCTCTCAGGTCACTCCAGAGCTTCTTAAGTGGTCTATGAGTTTCTGCCCATCCTCAGAATGGTATATACAACACAACAGAGAGAGGCATCACTTTGGCTATGTAAACCAGGTCTTACTGTTCACTTGGAACCGGGAACATGGAGATATCTCAATAGCAGGAATCCCTATAAGGTCCTATTTCCTATTGGATGTCATACTCTGTTCTCTTTGCTTGCTCTACCATGGCCAAGAAAGGCTGGCTTGTTGCTCTGAGAACATGTCTCACAAACCTCCTGCCTGAGAGTTGAAGAAGCCTGACACACTATCTCCCACTATCTGTGTGCCTCTCTCTCAGCCCCTACAGGGGCCTGCTCTCCTAGACCAGAGACCTTCCCCATGTTGCTAACAGCACCCTTTCCTCTGCTCCTTCATTTTTATATTCTGATCTACTTTATTGTTACTTTTAACTTAACAAATTAATCTGTTTTTCTAACCTGTCATTTTCTTTCCTCACCTCAATTTATAATCCACAGAAGACACCATCTGCTTAGTACTCTTTTGAACCTGATACCCAGAATAATTCTGGCAAGAAGTAAGCATTCAAATGAAGTTTTTGATGAGACAACTGAAGGAATGATTATCATTTCATCAAGCCACAGATTTGAAGTGTGCACTTGTTGAGTCTCTATCTATTATACTAGCCACTGGGAAGGGCCATAAGAACACCTTCCATCTCTGAAGACACTTATATCTTCTATTAAAATACACAGGATCCAAACACTTGTGAAAAACAAGAGCACACAAAACTGTTTTTAAAGATAAACTGTAGATTTCTTGGACTGGTAGACATCTTATTGTGAAACATTTATACAAGATTGAAATCAAAGAAAAATAATGGTAATTTGCAAAATTTAGAGACATGAACATTAATACATGGGTTCACTACGTAACAAGTACTGTTCCTTAAGTATGACTTCTAAAATACAGCCTGTCAGCACTAATGTTGGAAAATGTCTAAGGCAGAGAAACCCTTTTCAATCATTCAACTCATGTAACTCTATGCACATGAGAAGATGGCATCATCTGCCACCAGAAACATTCTGGAGACACATTGTTACTCACTTGCAACCAGGGGCTCCTCTTCTGATGGTTTGAAGAAAAAGGAAACTTTTTCCAAATCAAATAACGCCACCAGCGTATCCTCTAGCATGGCTTGTTCATCTTTCTACAATAAAGGGAAAGAACCTATCAGGTGACTGAATGATGCGCCGTCAGATCCCATGGCACAATGTAAATGCAAACAAGAATCCCTTCCCTTCTGTTTTATTTCATCCAAAACATTGGTGCCAACACATTCCTGAAAACTCTTTGTTCAAAATGAAATCAAGAAGTCCTGACATGTTCCTTGTATGGTTTTATAGTTTCCTGATTTTGTTTTTTTTCAATATTTAAATGATTATATACATAATAGTCAATCTAGCTTATAGATAGAATCTAATCATAATGATCCCATTCACAAATAATATATGCTTTTGGCCTTTGACTTCTAAAAGCTCACAAAGTAACAGCTAGGAAGCAAAAAAGTCTTTATTTTTTAAGTTAAAAGCAAATTAAATCACAATTATTCTGTTTTATAATAATTCATTCATTGTTCAATCACTACTTACTAAAACCATGATAAAAGCAGTTTCCACATATAGATATATTTGTCTTCCAAAGAGATTACATACAAATACCATGCTCACCTTACAGCTTTGGGAGGTCCTTAGCCTAGAATATGAATAAACAATCCATTTCATCTCAACCACTTGTCTCACCTCTATAATGAGATTTCCTGTGCATAAAATAACAATGTTTTAAAAGCTCTACACTCATCCTGCTTCAGCTTCCAGTAAGCTCTGAGCAACTTGTTGAAATGTATGAAGCATGTTAAGCTTGTTTGAAAGGGAAATTCATGTTATCAAGTGCTGGGGCTGGAGAGAGGACTCGGTGCTGAAGAGCACTGGCTACTCTTCCAAAGGACCCAGGTTCAATTCCCTGCACCCACATGGCAGCTCACTACTGTCTGTAGTTCTAGTTCCAGAGGATCCAACACCTTTGCACAGACATACATTCAGGTAAAACATCAAGCACATAAAATAAAAACAAATAAATCATTTATAAAAAATGAAAATAAGTGCTATATTAAGAGATATCTTCTATGTGTAAGGTTAATTGTGTCACCATTATGAACCTAAGTATTCTTTAGAGAGTGTAGTAACTGCTATAAGAAGGCCAGAAGTGAGCACCAGGAAGATGATGTCATTGGGATATGCACACGAGTGTGTAAGTACATATAAGCCCACGGAGGCCAGAGGCAGATGCCACGTGTTCAGCTCTCTCACTTTTCACCTTTGAGTCAAGGTCTCTTTACTGAATCTGGAGCTGGCCTAACTAGCAAGTTCTAGGCACCTCCCTTCCTATCTCTCCCCCACTACAGAAGTAGAGTTACGGGCATACAAGGGGGCACGAACAGTTTTGTTGTTGGTTGGTTGGCTGATTTTGGTTTCAGCTTTTATGTGAAATGTGGGTGCTGAGAATTCCAACTCAGGTCCTCAGGTCTACACGGCAGGAGCTCTCACTCACTGAACAATCTCCCAAAGCCCTAAACTCCTGGGGAAGTAGTAGAAAAAGTACCTACTGCCCGGAAGTTTGCAGCAGGACTGAAAAACATCACCATTTTTCTGATGTCAAGTAGACTTGGGAGAAATGCTGCAAGCATCTCAGTCTCAGAACACTGCAGTGTGAGCCACACACTGTTTGGGGGACTGTGACAAAACCAGCTAACAGCTGCCTGGGCCTAGAGCTCCAAGAAGCACAGTCCCGGGTGGCTGCGACTTTCAGAGAGCCACGGTCACAGGTGAGACTGTGCTTTGATTTATTATTTATTGATTGATTATAATTTAATTACAACATTTCTCTCTTCTTTTCCTTGCTCTCAACTCTCTCATGTACTCCTTCCCTTCACATTCTCCTTCAAATTCATGGCCTCCTTACTCAGTAATTATTACCGCGTGTGTGCATATGTACGTACATATATACTCCTAACTGTAAACTGCTTGGCCCATTTGGTGTTATTTGTATGTATGTTTTCAGGACTTTGTGCTCTCAATACAGAGGTTCTCTTTGATTTTTTTTTCTAGTAAACTCTGATTGAAAAACCAATTACTAAAATAAATTTAAAGGTTTCACAAGGCCGGTTTTTAAGAAGAGCACAATTTTGTTGAGATATATAACTCACAGACTATGAAATTCACTCAGGCAAAATACACAGCTCAGCATCCCTAATGTCCGTGGCGCTGAGCTGCTTCTGTCACCCTCTAATTGTGGAGTATTCTCATCACCTCGGAAGGAAACCGAGCATCATTAGGCATTCTCCCTGGGGCATCTACCTGAGCACTTAGCTCCAGGCAATCGGATGTCTACTGTGATAACTGGAATGTATTCATTCAGTAGGTTTTATCACAGTAGAAATAAACTGTATTCTTGGTTTCTGGGCGAGTTTCCTTAAGACTGTGCTTTCAGGATTTCTGTACAATCTAGCACTCATCAGTACTATAAACTGTCTATGCCTGAGTCAGATTTTACTGTATGAGACAGCACTTAACTTATCCAGTTACCCACTAACAAATACCTGAGCAGACAGTCTTCAGGTATTTTGAATAACACCGATAGGAGTATTTGTCGCAAGTTCTTAAGTGAATGGAAGCTGGGGTTTCCACTGGGTAGTAACCTAAGGACTAGGATTTCAGGAATACAGAAATGATTTCTAATGTCTTGAAGAACTGGTAAGCTGATTTCCAAACAAGTTGTATTATTTTACGTTCCTGGGACTCGTTTCCAAAACGTAGAACTTCTACAGATCCTCGCCAGCAATTGTTATAGTAGAGGGCTCGTTTTTGTGCTTTGAGTTCCATTTCTCTAATGGCAGCTGACACTATTTATCTGTCATGTGCTTAGTGGCTACTTTTACATCTTCTAGGGAAGTATCTACTCAAATCCTTTCCCCACTTTTAAATTAGGCCATTTTAAAAATGACTATTGAGTTTTGAGGATTCTTTATATGTTCAAATCTATGTAATTTATTGCTTCTATGATTTGTAAATATTTTATCCTAATCCTGGAGACTTCAATCAAAATTAAGCTTAAAGTCCAAACATCAGCAATTGATTAGATATCAGAAACTTTAAATAAAGAGGATAGAATAGAAATGAAGTCTCACCTATGCATTCATTCATTCACTCAATCAGAAACACTGCTCCTAAGTTAGGAAGTACCCTGAATATCACACATAGTGTACTTTGGAAATATGCTTACCGCCCACATGGAGTGCATGGACCCTTCTTAAAATAATCTACTTCTGTATCTCTTAACCACCCTGGGAAGGATGCCATTATTTATAATTCCAGAATCTTCCATGAATGTGTAGTATAACAATCACCTCCATAAACAACAGTATGGAAAATGCTATTTCAAGATATTAAAGCCTCTACATTTGTTTTAAAATTGCTACTTGGTAACTCCACATTATCCATCTGTACTTTAGCAGATGAAACAGACTCTCATGTTCAAAGTCAGGATTCCATTCAATGAGCCTCAAAATGTTTATGGACATAAAAGCAGACATTTGTGCATTAAGACATCACAAAACTCCAGAAAGTCTATGTGAACAACACCAAAGTTGTCTATATTTCAGATAGTTCAGGATCCTTTTTTTTTCCATCTTTATTCATGCTGATGCAAGGCAATTTCTACTGCAGTTGTCTCAAGGTTCTTACTGTCAAGGAAGAACACTCATTTAAAGGAAGGACTGCAATTATTTAGCACATGCAAATTTCAAACAGATTGCCAGACAGTAGCTGGTCTGTGAAGCTTGCCCCAGATTATTAGCAACAGTCGGAGCGCAAGTATCAGGGAAGCAGTTATTTCCAGATTTATAATATCCCACCTTCCTCTCATGACTTTTTCCAGTCAGTGCTTAAGGATCTAAGAATGACTAATATCGGAGTCCCTCCTGGCTTATAGCAGCCAGAGAAAAGAGATAAAATCAGAAAAGACAGAATGCATTCCACATTCTTAGTAAAACCTGAATGACCACAGGGAAAAACTTCCCTTTAAAATAGCTGGATGACTATGAAGGAAACAGTGAGGAAGAAATGGTGACTGCTTCATATTGGTCATGTGACCATGGAGGCTACAGCTGACGCAGACCATAGGAGTCATAAGATTCCTTACCAAATTTGGTGACAGAAGTGACTGGAAGTGGAAAAGGACACCTGCATTTGCAATCTGGTCCAGCCACCTTCTGCTGGCTTCCCAAGTCTCCATTTCATTTTCCTTGCTGTTGTCAAACATCTGGTTTAAGGCGGCCATGAGCTGCTCAGAGAAGGCGCAGACAGTGGCCACAAGACTTTGGCAGAAAACCATGTCTCTCCGGAGCTGGGTTTCACTATCTGATTGAAAAGAATACAAAGGAAGCTTTTAAATGATGCATCAGGCAGGTGTAATGGCACACACTTTTAATCCCAGCATAGACCTCTGTGAGTTCAAGGCCAACCTGGTCTATATGGTAAGTTCCCGGACAGCCAGGAATACAGAGAGACCGTGTCTCAAAATTACAATATAGAACAGAAAATGTTGCAGAGACCAGCACCAGCATGGCACAGTACCTGTAAGGCTGCAGTAGTGGCACACATACTTTGGCACTAACCAAATCTTAAATCTTAAACCAAAAACTTAAATCTCTGGATTTAAGATCTACTCAGTCTGAAGGAAACCATGCTGTTACGAGAAACCTAGCCAACAATCCAGAACTAATGAAGTCATGGATCTTGGAGAACATAAAACCACGACCTTATTAAATCTACATAGCCCTAACTACATTCTACATATCCTATGTCCACAGATAAGGGTAGTATGAAGGAAATTTCTCTTTGCAACAGACAGAGACCATTACAGAAAACCACAGCCAATCAAAATGTCAAGATGTAGAGCTCAGTCCCAATGAATACATCTATAAAACAACTCCAGATTGGAAGGCTTAGGAAACATTGTGGGAGAAGGGACTGATGTGGGAGGTCCTTCTGTATGCATTGCTTTTATTGGTTGATGAATAAAGCTGTTTGGGCAAATGGCTTAGCAGAGCACATCCAGACTTGAAATTTGAACAGAGATATATAGAAAGACAGTAGGCAGAGTCAGAGAGATACCATGTAGCTGCTGAAGGAGACAGACTTTGGAGCCTTATGGGCAGACCACGGACTCATAGTGATACATAAATTAACAGAAGACATGAAAGACATCTTGGGCAACGGTGCTGTTTAAATTTTAAGCTAATAAAATTTTAAAATAAAGACACTTAATAAATGCTCATTGCTTTATGGAGTGATAGTCACCACTTGGCTACTGTGAGCAGGCTTGATGTGTATCCTGACTTGATATTGACAGTTCCTCAATGCCCCCTTCCCCTCCGTTCATCTACAAAGCAACAAACCCCTCACACATTAAATGCCTTGCTAAATGGCCTGATAGCCCATATTTTGTTCCCATGCCTCTTTAATTTGAAGGATGAAGCACAAATTTTAACTCAGTGCTCATGTCAGTGCATTGAAAGATTGGACCTCTTTGAATTATTGAAATATTGAAAATTGTGAAATTTTCTCTGTCCCAGGAAACACAGTGAACTTATTTCTGCCATCATAGACCCAGCACATCTCTCTTTAAGATAGATAATTGATATCACTGTGAGAATCTGTTTCCCACTGGATCACTGGTGACTGGATCAAAATGGGAAGTCATATATCACCTGAATGATGATACCTAGACTTTAAAGGCAATTCATGGGCATTCAGATAGTGTCTTAGGTCACAGGGTTTGAAGCTGGTCATATAACTCAGTAGTATAGTGCTTCCCAGACATGATCAAGAAAAAGGCTTTGGGTTCAATCCCCAGTACTGGAAGATAAAAAGAAATTAAGACAAGATTCATGAGACCAGTAAGTGCCTGACTAGAGGGCAGGCCTCAAGGTCCCCACCAGGGGAAGCAGGCCCCTGCTGCTGGGGTTGCAATCTCTGCTTGTGATCTCCTGGACCTGCTCTCCCTGCCCCCTATTTCCCTTGGTCCCTGGCTCATTGGGGCCACCAGGAATCCCTGCATAGGTGCTGAGAAGTCCCATCTGGATGGGTGAGTGTGTGCTATCCTGGGGCGCACTGTCCCGGTAGAGAGCACAAATGCCCCCCCCCCCCCAGCTCCTGCTGCAAGGCTTTCTTTCCTACACACCTGCCCCCCACCCCCACCCCCAAGCCTGCCTTGTCTGCAAGGTCCTTAGCTGTGGAACAGTTTCCTGCCATTTCACTAAGGCTACCAGCCCAGAGCAGTGAGTGCCTGACTAGAGGGCAGGCCTCAAGGTCCCCGCCAGGGAAAGCGGGCCCCTGCTGCTGGGGCTGCAGTCTCTGCTGTGATCTCCTGGACCTGCTCTGCCTGAGCCCTACTTCCCTTAGTCCCTGGCTCATAGGGGCATCCAGGAGTTCCTGTGTAGGTGCCGAGAAGTTTCATCGGGACGGGTGAGTGAGTGCAATCCTGGGGCGGACGGTCCCGGTAGAGAGCACAAACGCCCCTACACTAAGGCTACCCAACCAGAGCAGTGAGTGCCTGCCTAGCGGGCAGGCCTCAGCAACCCCCGAAAGGGAGTGCAGGCACCTCCAGCTTGTACTGCAGTGTCGCCTGTGTTCTACTCGACCCCGCCCGACCCCTTGCATTCGGCCTTCTTTACGCGGGTCATTGGAATACCACGCATCCATGTTTTGGTGTTGAGGAGTTCATCTGGAAGGGAACGGTTCCTGCCCCTACACTGAGGAGATACACTTAGAGAGTTAGTCACAGCAAAGACTGGTCCAAGACATCAGGCCTCTCCTGGCTCCATTTGAAGGAAAAGATGGGCAGGCGCCAATGCAAGAATTCTCCCAACAACTTGAAAGGCAACGTGACATCACCAGGATCCAGGAATCCCGAAATGAGAAGTGTACACCCTAATCCAGAAAAATTAGAAGAATTCGACTCAAAAGTGAATTTTATGAAAATAATAGAGGACCTTAAACAGGAGGTGAAAAACTGCCACAACCAATTAGAGATTACAAACAAAAAGGTAGAGGAAATGAATAAATCTCTCAAAGATACCCAAGAAAACCAAGAGAAACAAGAAAAAGTAATCAAACAGGTAAGGGAAACGGTTCAAGACTTGAAGAATGAAGTGGAAGTAATAAAGAAAACACAAACCGAGGGAAGGATGGAGATGGAAAATTTGAATAAACGAACAGGAACTACAGAGACAAGTACCACCAACAGATTACAAGAGATAGAAGAAAGAATCTCAGACACTGAAGATACCATAGAGAAAATAAACACTCTCATCAAAGAAAACAGCATAACCAACAAATTCTCATCACAAAACATTCAGGAAATCTGGGACACAATAAAAAGACCAAACCTAAGAATAATAGGGATAGAAGAAGGAGAAGATCTACAGTTCAATGGTCCAGAAAATATATTTAATAAAATTATAGAAGAAAACTTTCCCAACCTTAAGAAAGATATTCCTTTGAAGGTCCAAGAAGCATACAGAACACCAAATCGACTGGATCAAAAAAAAAACATCTCCTCGTCATATAATAATCAAAACACAAAACATACAGAATAAAGAAAGAATATTAAGAGCTGCAAAGGAAAAAGGTCAAGTTACCTATAAAGGTAAACCTATCAGACTTACACCTGATTTCTCTATGGAAACCATGAAAGCCAGAAGGTCCTGGATAGATATACTGCAGAAACTACGAGACCATGGATGCAAGCCCAGACTACTATACCCAGCCAAGCTTTCGTTCACTATAAATGGAGAAAACAAAATTTTCCAGGATAAAAACAAATTTAAACAATACGTAGCCACAAATCCAGCCCTTCAGAAAGTAATTGAAGGAAAATCACAAACCAAGGAGTCCAACAATGCCCACAATAACTCAGACATCTAATGACCCTTCACCAGCACAACTTGAAGAAGGGAAACACACAAACTCTACTACCAAAAGAAAGAAAGAAAGAAAGAAAGAAAGAAAGAAAGAAAGAAAGAAAGAAAGAAAGAAAGAAAGGAAAAATGACCGGAGTTAACAACCACTGGTCATTAATATCACTTAATATCAATGGACTCAACTCACCTATAAAGAGGCACAGGCTAAGAGATTGGATACGAAAACAGGATCCAACATTCTGTTGCTTACAAGAAACACACCTCAACCACAAAGACAGACATCTACTCAGAGTAAAGGGCTGGGAAAAGGTTTATCAAGCAAACGGACCTAAGAAACAAGCAGGTGTGGCCATACTAATTTCTAAGAAAGTTGACTTCAAACTAAAATCAATCAAAAGAGATGGAGATGGACATTTTTTACTCATAACAGGAACAATTCACCAGGATGAAGTCTCAATCCTGAATATCTATGCCCCTAATATAAAAGCACCCACTTATGTAAAAGAAACGTTACTAAAACTCAAGGCAGTCATCAAACCACACACACTAATAGTAGGAGATTTCAACACTCCTCTCTCACCAATGGACAGGTCAATCAGACAGAAACCTAACAGAGAAATAAGAGGATTAAGGGAGGTAATGAATCAAATGGACTTAACAGACATCTATAGAACATTCCACTCAAATAAGAAAGAATATACCTTCTTCTCTGCAGCTCATGGAACCTTCTCGAAAATAGACCACATACTCGGTAACAAAGCAAACTTACACAGTTACAAAAAAATATCGGTAACCACCTGTGTCTTATCAGATCACCATGGATTAAAGTTAGAATTCAACAACAATGCTATCCCCAGAAAGCCTATGAACTCATGGAAATTGGACAGTCAACTACTGAACCACACCTGGATCAAGGAAGAAATAAAGAAAGAAATTAAAGTCTTTCTTGAATTCAATGAAAACGAAGACTCAACATACTCAAACCTATGGGACACTATGAAAGCAGTGCTAAGAGGAAAGTTCATAGCATTAAGTGCCCACATAAAGAAAACGGAGAAAGCACACATTGGAGACCTAATAGCCCACCTTAAAGCTTTAGAAAGAAAAGAAGCAGACTCACCTAGGAGAAGTAGAAGACTGGAAATAATCAAATTGAGGGCTGAAATCAACAAAATAGAAACACAGAAAACAATCCAAAGAATCAATGAAACAAAAAGCTGGTTCTTGGAGAAAATCAATAAGATTGATAAACCCCTATCCAAACTAATCAAACGGCGGAGAGAGAATACGCAAATTATCAAAATCAGAAATGAAAAGGGAGACATAACCACAGACACAGACGAAATTCAGAGAATCATTAGATCTTACTACAAAAACCTGTATGCCACAAAATTGGAAAATGTAAAAGAAATGGACACTTTTTTAGATAAGTACCATATACCAAAGTTAAACCAGGACCAGGTGAACAATCTAAATAGACCTGTTAGTCGCGAAGAATTAGAAGTTGTTATAAAAAACCTCCCCACCAAAAAAAGCCCAGGTCCAGACGGCTTCAATGCAGAATTCTACCAGAACTTCCAAGAAGACCTAATACCTATACTCCTTAATGTATTTCACAATATTGAAACAGAGAAGTCATTGCCAAATTCCTTCTATGAAGCTGAAGTTACTCTGATACCAAAACCACACAAAGACACAACCAAGAAAGAGAACTACAGGCCAATCTCACTCATGAACATCGACGCAAAAATACTCAATAAAATACTGGCAAACCGAATCCAAGAACACATTAGAAAAATTATCCATTATGATCAAGTAGGCTTCATCCCAGAGATGCAGGGCTGGTTCAACATACGAAAATCTATCAATGTAATCCATCATATAAATAATCTGAAAGAAAAAACCATATGATCATTTCATTAGATGCGGAAAAAGCATTTGACAAAATTCAACATCCCTTTATGATAAAGGTCTTAGAGAGATTAGGAATACAAGGGTCGTTCCTAAATATAATAAAAGCTATTTATAGCAAGCCGTCAGCTAACATCAAATTAAATGGAGAGAAACTCAAAGCTATTCCACTAAAATCAGGAACACGACAAGGTTGTCCACTCTCTCCATACCTCTTTAATATAGTGCTTGAAATTCTAGCAATAGCAATAAGACAACATAAGGGGATCAAAGGGATTCAAATCGGAAAGGAAGAAGTTAAACTTTCATTATTTGCAGACGATATGATAGTATACATAAGCGACCCCAAAAACTCCAGCAAAGAACTCCTTCAGCTGATAAACACCTTTAGTAGCGTTGCAGGATACAAGATCAATTCCAAAAAATCAGTTGCCCTCCTATACACAAAGGATAAGGAAGCAGAGATGGAAATCAGAGAAGCATCACCCTTCACGATAGCCACAAATAGCATAAAATATCTTGGGGTAACCCTAACCAAGGAAGTAAAGGATCTATTTGACAAGAACTTTAAGTCAATGAAGAAAGAAATTGAGGAGGATACCAGAAAATGGAAGGATCTCCCTTGCTCTTGGATAGGGAGGATCAACATAGTAAAAATGGCAATTCTACCAAGGACAATTTATAGATTCAATGCAATCCCCATTAAAATCCCATCAAAATTCTTCACAGATCTTGAGAGGACAATAATCAACTTTATATGGAGAAACAAAAAACCCAAGATAGCCAAAAGAATCTTATATAATAAAGGATCGTCTGGAGGCATTACCATCCCTGACCTCAAACTCTATTACAGAGCCTCAGTATTGAAAACAGCTTGGTATTGGCATAAAAACAGAGAAGTCGATCAATGGAACCGAGTAGAAGACCCTGATTTTAACCCACAAACTTATGAACACCTAATTTTTGATAAAGGAGCTAAAAGTATTCAATGGAAAAAAGAGAGCATCTTCAACAAATGGTGCTGGCAGAACTGGTTGTCAACGTGTAGAAGAATGAAAATAGATCCATATCTATCACCATGCACAAAACTCAAGTCCAAATGGATTAAAGACCTCAATATTAGTCTGAACACACTGAACCTGATAGAAGAAAAAGTTGGAAGTACTCTACAACATATGGGTACAGGAGATCACTTCCTACGTTTATCCCCAGCAGCACAGACATTAAGGGCAACATTGAATAAATGGGACCTCCTGAAACTGAGTAGCTTCTGTAAAGCAAAGGACACTGTCACTAAGACAAAAAGGCAACCCACTGACTGGGAGAAGATCTTCACCAACCCTGCAACAGACAAAGGTCTGATCACCAAAATATATAAAGAACTCAAGAAACTAAACTTTAAAATGCTAATGAACCCAATAAAAAATGGGGCACTGATCTGAACAGAGAATTCTCAACAGAAGAAATTCAAATGGCCAAAAGACACCTAAGGTCATGCTCAACCTCCTTAGCGATAAGGGAAATGCAAATTAAAACAACTTTGAGATACCATCTTACACCTGTCAGAATGGCTAAAATCAAAAACACCAATGATAGCCTTTGCTGGAGAGGTTGTGGAGAAAGAGGCACACTCATTCATTGCTGGTGGGAATGCAAACTTGTGCAACCACTTTGGAAATCAGTGTGGCGATTTCTCAGGAAATTTGGGATCAACCTACCCCAAGATCCAGTAATACCACTATTGGGAATATACCCAAGAGATGCCACATCAAATGACAAAAGTATCTGTTCAACTATGTTCATAGCAGCATTGTTTGTAATAGCCAAAACCTGGAAACAACCTAGATGCCCTTCAATGGAGGAATGGATGAAGAAAGTGTGGAATATATACATATTAGAGTACTACTCAGCAGTAAAAAACAATGACTTCTCGAATTTTGCGTGCAAATGGATGGAAATAGAAAACACTATCCTGAGTGAGGTATCCCAGACCCAAAAAGAGGAACATGGGATGTACTCACTCATAATCGGTTTCTAGCCATAAATAAAAGACATTAAGCATATAATGCGTGATCCTATAGAAGTTAAATAAGAAAGTGAACCCAAAGAAAATCATATAGTCATCCGCATGGAGAGGGGGAAGTAGACAAGATTGCAGGGCAAAAACTGGGAACTTGCGGGTGAGGTGGCATGGGGCAAAGGGGAAATGGGATGAGAAATATGAGAAGGGGAGGATGGGAGGAGCTCGGGGGATTGGGATGGTTGGGATATAGGAAGGATGGATACGGGAGCAGCGAAGTATATATCCTATCTAAGGGAGCCATCTTAGGGTTGGGCAAGAGACTTGACTCTAGAGGGGTTCGCAGGTGTCCAGGAATATGTCCCCAGCTGGTACCTTGGGCAACTAAGGAGAGGGAACCTGAAATGACCCTATCCTAGACTGATGAATATCTTGCATATCACCTTAGAACCTTCATCTGGCGATGGATCGAGGTAGAGACAGATTCTCAATTTGGAGCAACGGTCTGAGCTCTTAAGGTCCAAATGAGGAGCAGAAGGAGGGAGAACAAGAGCAAAAAATCAGGACCACGAGGGATGCACCCACCCACTGTGACAGTGGAACTGATTTATTAGGAGCCCACCAAGGCCAGCTGGTCTGGGACTGAATAAGCATGGGTTGATTCCGGACTCTCTGAGCATGGCGGTCAATGAAGACTGATGAGAAGCCAAGGACAATGGCACTAGGTTTCAATCCTAATACATGAACTGGCTTTGTGGGAGCTTAGCCTGTTTAGAAGCTCACCTTCCTGGACGTAGATAGAAGACCTTCGTCTTCCCGCAGGGCAGAGAATTTGGACTGCTTTTCAGTATCGAGAGGGAGGGGGAATGGTGTGGGGGGAGGAGAAGAGGAGTGGGGATAGGGGGAGGGGAGTGGGGGGAGGGGGCAATATTTGGGAGGAGGGGAGGGAAATGGGAAACGGGGAGCAGGTGGAAATTTTAATTAAAAAAGAATAAAAAATAAATAAAAGAAAAAAAAAGACAAGATTCATTTCTACTTCCTACCTCTTAGATATCTAATAAAGACAAACAAGATTTTAAAAGCAAAATTCAGTCTAATAGGCTGATTGCTGCAACTACTCTTTTCTTAGCACCTGGCAGTGCTTGGCGCTGAATAGGAACTTGGTTGTGTTACTGAGCAGAGAAAGAACGGTATGATAAAGAAATGAACCAGAAAGCAAATACTCTTTTCTGTTAAGTTATGTAGTCATTCAAAATTCCCTAGTGTCCTTCTGTACCAAATCTCTTCTCACTTCCCAGTCCTATTAAAAAAGAAGGAGAAGAAAAACTTCAGCAAGCATCTTAACAGTTGTTCCCAGCTTCTAGCAAAAGAATGGTCTATTTGACAGCTTGCTAATTATTTTGGTAGAGTAAGATTTTTTTTTTGTAGTAGGAATATATTTCAAAAAAAATTTTTTGTTCCTATAAAAAGATTCAATTTCCTTTTAATACTTCAGTTCCTACTATACTCATCTTCCATAAATACCTAACAAATTCAAAACTTCACATAATCTTGGCTATTTACAAGCCTAAGTACCCTAATTTACTGCTTAAAAAAGACCACAGAAAGAGTTAGAGAGATACATATAACTATTGATGGGCATTTGACTGACACAGAGATGGGGAGGGGAGGGGTAAGAAAAAACAAGCAAAGACATGAAAGCAGAGACTTATCAGACTAGGAGTGGTAGTAATGCGACAGCTAGTCAATACTTATTTCAGCTGTCATTCCAGCCCACAGCTGTCTTGAGGGGGAGAAGAAGTCTTCTCTACATAGGAATTCCCACACAGGCTGTCTCATCCCTAGTGGTCAGCCCTGGATACACGTACAGACAAGAAAATCTAAATGGACTCAGTAGGTTATATATACACGTATGTGTATGTTGTACTCATATGTATATGCATGCAGTGATAACAATGCAAGAAAAGATCATGAGTTTTGGAGGGGTACACTGGAGTTGGAAGAGGGAGCAGAGGAAGTAATGTAGAGCTCATGTATAAAGTTCTTACACACACACACACACACAATTTAAAAAGCCCTAAAGGCCCAAAACCAGAGAAATAAATTTTATCTTTGGCTTCTAATAAATATGGAATATTTCCAAAAGATTAACAAAAAGCGTTAAGTAGAACATTCAGCAGATATAGACTATTGTTTTCTAATGAAAAACATAATTTCACAGTCAAAATGATGGCATAATTTGACTATTGTTTAAATGCCATCTCATGCATAAAATGGAAGAGTGAAAAAAAAAAACACACAAAAACCACCCATAGGTATAAGATAAAAATAAAAATAAGATAAAAAAGAAGTTTCTGCCAGTTGGGTGTGATGTCACCTGCTTGCAATTCCAGTCCACAGAAGGCTGAGCTAGGAGGATCCAGTTGGGGATAATGTCACCTGCCTCTAATCCTGGCCCACAGGAGGTTGAGCCAGGAGGACCCAGTTGGGTGTGTTATCACCTTCCTGTAATTCCAGCACACAGGAGGAGGCTGAGCCAGGAGGATTCATAGTAAAAGACAAGCTTGGGCCATATCCTGAACTTTGACGCTATCTTGGGCTCCATGAGACCCTATCTCATAACAAACACACAAGCACACACAAACATCACAACTACCTGATGAAGCTCTGAAGAGAGCTATGCAGTTCAGGATCACTTTTGGAACTGGTGAAACTGAATTTGAAATTCCAAAATGCCTTTTGCTATTTCTTAAATTTATTTACTGGGGACCATTTTTTTGTGACTTCTCATGATATCCAAGATCTGAGTTGAATGAATACCATCTACTAGTTACTATTATTCTTCTAGAACATACTTATTCTCCTTTAAACTATGGAAACAACAATAGTTGTCCCCAATGAAATTTTGTAAGTATTAATCTATGAAATTTATCTTTAGAATAGTTCAAAAATGTAAGATATTTTTTGCTGTTGTTACTGTTATTAATCAAAGAACAATCAGTTAACCAAAAGTCCCTTCGTTTGACTCTACTCATTTATTCATCATCAAAAATTTCCAAGTTCAGTAGGCTCTAAAATTGTCACAAATTGCCCCTACTGTGGCCATGCTCTTGTAGTATAATTTTGAGAGTTTTGCCTTCAAAAGGAAAATCCCAAGAGAGGTGTGACAGCATTTCCCTGATACACAAATGTTTGAGGCTGAAGAATCACTTCAACTAAGGAGTTCAACGTCTACTAGGAAAATTGAGTGAGAAGTTGGCTCTTAAATCTTAAAAAAGTAAATAAATAAATCTCAAGCCCTTAAAGGTCCTGGCTCCACGGCTGCACTGGAACATGCTGCTGGGTGGCATGGTGTGCAGACAATGCTGAGCTCTTACACACCTCTACAAATGTAGACTTCTGGAATGCCGGCCATCACACCATGCTGTGCATGCAAACAGGGACCTCCTGACTGCTAGAGGAGCATTCTACCAATGGAGCTATATTCTCAGACCATTGCTTTCTTACAACACCTATTTGATGGACACTTTGGGACAACTGCTGCTTTAGGAATTCGTTGATGATAAAAATAAGTAGCACATGCTTTGAAGAGGCTAACAACTTACTATCTGTAATTTAGAGTTTGATGAAATGTTTGTCCTTTGGTGTCATTGCCAATTATGCTGCACTCCTACTAAATACATGGTAGACGTGCTTCAATGTAAGATCTGTAAAATATTTATATAAATCCCTGATCATCAACAGCAATTAGATGGTTTCATGAGAAATTTCATACCCACAAACCATCTATTTCCTTTACAACAGCCTTTAAGCTTTCTTCTTGTTTTAGTGAAAGGAGGTATTGGTATGCAAGTCAGGAGGAACCTGAGCCTATGATTCTCTTCCTTCTTTGGCTTTCCTAATGCTGGGATTGCCTGCCTGTGCTCCCATGCCCAGCTTCTTCTTTCTTAATATGTGTTCTTCTTTTTTAATATGTGTTTATATGTATTTTCATATGTACTTATAATCAAAAATGACCTTAAGCTTTTGTGCCCTTATAAAAACACTTAAATACATTTAAAAAAAATCTTTCCAGTACTCTAGAGAAGGCAGGTGTCAGAGCCCCATTTGTCTCTCTAGGTGGCAGAAGGCATCGATTTTCTATTTTAAGACCTTTATGATCCTGGATACATTGCTTCAGACATTAAAAATAGGGCAAAACATTACCTGAGTATTCAAGGAGAGCCAGCAGTATCCGACACTTCACCTCTGCGGAGAAAGAAAGCACATTTATTAGTTATCCACTGTGCTTCTGCAACTCACATGACCGTGTATCCTGGTAGTAAAAACTACCATGTTTTTTACTACATTAGGTAATCAAAATGCCATTTGCTTACTATTCTACTGTTGCCCATCGGCTTAGATAAAAACTATCAATTGCCCAAGACACTAGAATGTCTTTCAGTTCTGAATTACACAATAGAATACCATTCAAATAGTGCCCAATTCTAGAAAATCCTTGCTACTTTAGACTGAATGTTATTCCTGAACATGTAAGCTGTGTTGCTAAGCTGTGAAAATAATGTTTGTTTCTATAACTAAAAATTTTAGATAAAAAAATGCATGTATATAAATTAATATACTCTACTATTCCATCCCACACAGGGCCAATCACAATATTTGACAGGTATATAATAGTTTCATACTTATCACTGTGACCATTGGCTTCGAATAGTAAAGAGTGCCTTCTAGGTAATAAAGATTATAGGATAGAGAGAAGTGTTACAGATCATTCTGTTTTATGCATTATAGGTGTCAATGAGAGGGGGTTGGCTAACTGACCAGAAATGTGGACAATACTCAAAGGGCAATGAAGTTCACAAACACAAATGCAGAAACAAGAGGATTTCAGAGGCAAGAAAGCACACTCAACTGAGAACCAATTTATTATGCTCTAGCTTTGTGGTATCCAAAAACTTAATAATTATTAGTCTCAGCTCATTCATAGATGATACTTCATGTTTACAAAGGCCTATATAGGAAAAATGAACAGGAAATATACTTAAGGTCTTTGCAAGTCTTTTAAAGTGCTTCATCACACACATGAAGAGTGCTATTACTGTAACCTAGAGCTGGCTGCAGCTGATATAGAATGTGCAAGAACAAAACACTTCATAGAAATGTAAGTTTAGACCAGCAGGGAGAAGGGAGATACGTGAGAAGAGAGCTGACGAAGATATACACCAGAAAATTAACAACATATCTCATTGTCTCGTTAAGACACTAGGATTGGGTCACAATTCTGAAGCTAAAGTGAAAGCTGGCTTATACCATTAGCTTGATGAGTTTAGATTCATCTGGGAGCAAGTCACTACCAGGCTCTGGTGTCCAAGAGTGAGCCAAAAATAAGACATGTAAAAGAAAATCTGGTAATGATATGTACGAATCAGAAAACATGGAGAGAAGGATAGAAAATTATCAAGGCAAGGTAAGTAAAAACTGAAAAAAAAAAGGCCTTATGGTATTGAGACAAATTCAGGCAAAAAAAAAAAAAAAAAGAAAGAAAGAAAGAAAAAGTAAGTTTGTGGGAGAAAAACATTAGAACTTTAAAAAGAATAATTTTTTTTAAAGGAAAAGAGAGGAGAAAGTATCATCACTTACAAACCATGTGAAACATTCTGTCCTGGAAGGAGAGTGACGATTAAACTCTCAAGAAACTTAGCGGAAGCCGGGCGGTGGTGGCGCACGCCTTTAATCCCAGCACTCGGGAGGCAGAGGCAGGCGGATCTCTGTGAGTTCGAGACCAGCCTGGTCTACAAGAGCTAGTTCCAGGACAGGCTCCAAAACCACAGAGAAACCCTGTCTCGAAAACTTGGACCTCCCACAGGGCAGAGAAACCTGCTTGCTCTTTGGGCTGAGGAGGAAGGAAGACTTGATTGGGGGAGGGGGAGGGAATGGGAGGTGGTGGCGGGGAAGAGGCAGAAATCTTTAATAATTAAATAAATTAATTAATAAAAAAAATAAATAAAAAATAAAAAAAAGGGAAAAAAAAAAGAATCTCCTACCATTTCAGCATTTTGAAGATCATCTGGCACAGCATTAAAATCCATGTTATAATGAACATACTACTTTGGGGGTTTATAGAACCCTAATGAATAAATGTAACATGTGAGGCATTCCCAAGGATCTACTCTAGAGTGGCGTGATAAATCAAATAAGCTTACTGTTAATGATTTTATAGTGAACACTTGAAACCTATATCTAATGCAAATGTTTTAGAAAAGTTAAAAAAATAAACCTATGTATAGAAATCTAAGGTACTTCAAGATTTGAAGCAATAACTAAGCACTAGAAATTCATTATTTTATCTTTGTATTCTGTCCTTTCCCCATCAGGTTGCTATTTGGTAGGGACTTTATTTTCCCTATAGTAAATAAATTGTGTACTTATCCCTATAATAAATGTATATAGATTGGAAAAAAAAAAAAAAAGAAACTTAGCGGATTCAGAAAGCTCAGGGAAATGCAAAGACTCACAAAGGCCCTCCCATTGGTTGTGTTAACCAGCAGGAGGCTGCTTGAGACCTGTGCCAGGAAAGGAAACCGTGATGTACCCATCTGGAGCCATCACACATCCTGGGGTGGGCTTTCGAGTGACACATCCATAGGCCTGTGGGTTACCCCTCACCCATGCTCCCGTGAGTTACCCTTTACCCATGTTCCTCTGAGTTACTCCACATCCATGCTTCTGTGAGCTACCTCTCACCCATGCTCCTGTGAGTTACTCCTCACCCATGCCTAACAAACCCATTGGTTCACCAAGCTGGATTTGGATGAAATCTTTATTTGCTCTGCCATTGCCCTATCTGGGGTTATGGGGTGTTCTTTGTGTCTTCCTAGGAGAAGTCATGTAACACAAATTGAGCATAAATTTAAGGGGATGATGGAATCAAGCAAATATACCTTAATTTAGCTGGTAGCATGAGACCATGTTTAGCAGAAAGATTAAGCATGAGACAATTACCAGTTCTTTGACATATTAATCAATAAGTCCCCCATTGACATGCCTACCTTCTATTATTTGCTCCCAATTATCTGTTCAGTAGGGTGTGTGTGGATGAGGAAATCATCACCTAACACTGGAATGACACTTGGGCACTCCGTCTTAGGTAAAGGTCAAGGGTCATGATGTTTTGATACCATATTTGGTATAAATCTTAAATCAGACATCAGGAAACAAAAGAAATGGGAGCACTCCATTGACATACATAAAACACAAATTTCTAGCCAAGTATCAAGTTAAATTTACCTGTTCATATCTATGGGGCTACATCTATGACATCACTCCCCACAGTTTGCAAGGTAGTATGGAAATTACATGAAGCCAAATGGAACAAAGTACAATGAACCGGGGAGGTTACTTGAGGATGTTCCACATCACAATTGATTTAAAAGTAATGGCAGCGTCCCCTGTCTCTAAGACAGCCCAGTAGTCTGAAGTAGTAGAAGGTAAATAAACTGTTTTTCAAAGACTCATTTAACACACAATCTGAGTTTTCACCCAGAGTAACTTAGAAAAATAGCTAGAACTTAAAGTCTGCAAAATGTCTTTACCTCGCACGCCATTGACTATAAGATTCTTAGAACATATAGCCAGAGTAAATTAGCTACCAGAGTCTCATGACCAAGGGTGGTTCCAGTGTTTACAGCATCAATCAATCAAAAGAACAAAGAAATAAACCAATGTTAGATATGTAAGTATCTACTAACTCTATGACTTCAAAATGTGCCTTGATGAACAAAGAGTATAAAACATAACAAGACAATAATGCAAGATTCTCAAATGTTTTTTATTGAGCATTTGATTTATGTTAGAAATGTATAAGTCAAAGATGAAATACTTTTACTAAAAATGCAGTAAAACAAAATTTTGGGAATATGTACACTTCTAATCAATACTGTACTTATTTATCATTATCAAAACCTCAAAGAAGGTGAGATCATTTGTATGAATTTACAACTTCTGGAAGTATTATGCTACTGAGAGGAACTCTTCTGAGAAAATATGGCTTCCACTCTGCAAAACACGTGCTTCAGCTTCCTAAAGTGTGTTTAAAACCTATTCATAATTTGAGACAATTTTGATTCAGACTTTTAATGGGATGTTACGTTTCCCAGGAAACCACAATATTAAGCCATAAAATTAAAATATAGTCAAATAACTCAGTTACAAATAACAAAACATTTCATCACTGAATAGAATCTGTGATTTATCTGGGGCCTGCCATCTATCTATCCAAATGTCCTCTCAACTCAACTCGGTGTTCAAAGCTGCTGTATTTGAGCTTATTTCCAATATACCCTAAAATTGGAGTCACTAGAAGTATGCTAGAATCTTGCTGAATATTATTTATTATAGCTCAGTGACAAATGGCCATGAAATAAAGCTACAAGCATGGGAAGGTCTGTTGTACACATTTCTCAAATTTAGCGCTGTCAATATCTGGGTGGGGGAGGAAAATCCTTTGCTGAACAGACTGTCCTGCATATGGAGTAGGCTCAGCAGCATTCCTGACCTCTTCTCACAGGGTGCCAGTCATACACTTGCAGCTGGGACAATCAAGAACATCTCAAGACATTTGGCCATGACCCTAGTCTCTAAATTAGAGGTTGTGACAATTTTAAGATGACATGTGAATAATGTCATGGCAGCCAGTGACCATCAGTCAAGGCCAGAACTCTAAAAACTGGTGATTCAAGGTATGAAGTTAATTATATTCCCATAGAAATGCACAACAAACTTTTTAGGCTTCCTATAAAAATTAAGCTCCATGGGAACCTGCAGCTACTGTCTTTGGGAGGTGGGGGCACGTTTGCTCAGTGGCCTCTGTGCATCCCCCATACTCCTATCCCCACTCAGCCATGCACTGAAACCTTGGCAGTGTACTCATGGCCACCACCTCACCTAGAAACCTTTGGGGCTGAGGGATGTGGGGATGGCAGCAAGAAAAGCCAGCTCCTGGCGCTGGCGAGACGGCTCAGCAGATAAGAGCACATTGGCTGCTCTTCCAGAGGTCCTGAGTTCAATTCCCAGCAACCATCTGTAATGAGATCTGGTGCCCTCTTCTGGCCCACAGGGATACATGCAGACAGAATACTGTATATATAATAAATAAATAAATAAACAAATAAATAAATAAATAAATAAATCTTAAAAAAATTAAGCTCCATGTACTTTTTGTTAATACCTTATAATTTTCTCATATTATTTCAAACTCCAAAGTCTTAAGCTCACATGGTTTCAATTGTCTACACACACACCCTATTTCATTCATTCAGAGTGCTCTTCACAATACACTCTGCAGTGCCTGCAGGCTTGTTCCTTCTCTATCGCCTCCATTCCTTGTCCATTTCCTTCCTTTTATTCTATTCTGTATGGGAATCACTGCAGAAAGGATGGGCATTAGCAGACTTTGCTTTTCATACCGACCTTCAACAAACTTCCTGATGTTCTGTGCAAGCACCCGGACACTGTTGGGCAGATTCCAGGGGTCCTGTTTGAGGTGAAGTCTTAGTCTTTTCGGGCAACTCAGCTTTGCCTCCATTTCCTGCTGGAATTCTAAATAAATAGGAAAATCCCCTCATAAGACTCAATCAATTCTCAGTTAAGCCCACTGGATTCAGAACTTGCTGCTTTGGTCCATTTTACTATTCTAGAATATTGTTAATAAATTTCCTTAGTGAAATTACAACAGAAAGTGTATTAAATCTAAAATCCAGAGCCCAGTGTTATTTTCTTATAGGGATTCTACCCAGGAAGCGAATATAGGCAGAAATGCTATTGTAATACAGAAAGAGAGACAGGAGAAGGGGACAGTGCTGTGCTCTGTGGTCAGGGGCCTGCCTGCCAATCCCACACTCCCTCCATGGGATAGGACCAGGTAGACATTACTGCAAAAGAAACTTAAGTCTTTTGTGTCTTTAATTTGTGTATTTTTGGTTTTGCCTCTAGAGGTATCAAATGTTTGAAATTTTCAAAGAAACATAAAAAGTTTATAAAAGTTTATATTTTCATGGATGATCCAAATAGAAGTAGAGTTGGATAATTATGGAACAAAAGCTCAAAATTTTGTCTTCTGCTGCAATATTTTTGCTTTGATATTTATTTCAAACATACCTTGTAATCCTCGACCTGGTGTGAGATGCTTGGTTTGCTCAAAGGCCCTCACAACAGCTTGCCCTTTCAAGAGGTTGGTTATGGAATCCATCTATCAAGGGTAGATTTCTGAGTGTTACAGACATCCAGAATACATACCGTATACTACACACACACACACTGACACACACACACACACATAAAACATGTGCATGAATATATCTTATAAAATACTTTTCTTAAATAAATGTTTTTGAGAGCCCACCAACCTGGTGAAACCTATCTTTAAGCAAAATATTATAATCATCTCATGTTTTCACTTAAATGCTTCCAGTTCTTCCTCATAATTTACAATAAATTGATAAAAAATGTACAAAATAAAAAAATCTACTTCACAGAAGTGAAACCTCAGAAATATTCAAAAGCACAGAAATATTTTCAAAGTGCTAAAACCTCCAATACTAGAAGTTATTATTATGATCATAAAACATTTCACAAAAGTGAAGTCTTAACAAGAAAGGTCAGCAAATTGTGAAGTTTTTGAAACTAGAAATAACACTAAGCGAGGCGCCAGGAAGCATTCAGCCAACCCGACAATAGTCAAGAGGGTTTCTCCTGTGTGTGTTATTCTCTGAAATTTGCCATATAGTTTTCTATAAAACACTTGGTAGGCACAAGTACCCTTTAGCTTGGTTGCTGGAGGAACGCCTCTTTTAAAGCCAAGGAGGCCAAGAGACAGACTGCATTCCGCTTCCTCGCTCTTTGCATTACATCTCAAGGATTTCTGACCTTTAACCTAGACAAAAGACCCACAACTGCCCCACCACACCTGGCTGAAAAGCTGCTCCAGGCAAGTGTGGATCTTGTCCTGTTTATCATGAGATATCCGGATGCTGATAGGAAGTTCATCACCTATATGAAAAAATAAGCCAAAAACCTTCATCTTATTTTAACAAGTTGAAATATTATCATATTTGATAAAATATGAGCTATTTAAAATGAGATCTTAGCCCATATCAGAAAAGGAATTGGATCAGGTTTCACACAGCAGAAAAGTCAGTTGGATCAAGCTGCTGAAACAGTCCAAAGCAATGCCCCTCATGGGAAGCATAAAGCATCAACATGTATTTTTCTCTCTCCCAGTTGACTAAATGTAAGGTTCCCTTGGATGTGCATGCCTTCTAAGAACACCCTCAGACTGAAATGACTTCCCACGCCTCCACCCAAGCATCCATGCCTAGTGCTTTTGGTAAAAACTTATTTCCATTGTGCCTATAATCCTTCACTATGAAGGGTAAGGTCAGAAGCCATACGTTAAATATGACTTTTAAATGTGTCCTTCTTATAACTGGCATTTGGAAAGTAGCTTCACAGTCACAATGCAATATGGTGGCCACTGAGAATGACTAATGAAATCGAAGATGCATGTGGATCAAAGACATTAATACTCCCTGTATAGGCATCTGTGATGTTACTAGCATCAATGAGCACAAGCTGTCTACCACACCCACCTGAGTCCATCTCATCACTGTGGAAGTAGGAGCTGCACTGGCTGCTGCAGATACTCGTGAAGGAGGCAATCGAATTCCTGTTGCTATTGCAGTCACTTCAAAAAAAAAAAGCCATATGTTGCTTTAAGAATATGTGGGTTGTACTCCAGTGCGATGGCAAGAGAGAGGAGCGGGGACCAACTATGAGCAGAGCTATCACAGGGCGACAGGAGGGAACGTCAGGATGACAGTCGTTGCTTTGTGTGATAATTAAAACTACAGTGAAAAGAATGCTTGCAACCGCCTTCTTATCACATAAATTTATGCCACAGTTACCTTTATCAGTGTGTTGTATATAACGTTAAGAGAAAAAGAAACCCGTTCAACTCAGTTTTTCTCAGTTTCTAAAGGCACGCTTTGATATTCAAACATTTCAAATCTTCTTGTCAGATCATTGATTTCTAAGTGAATTTTTTGAAACTGTCTGATTGTAAAGCCTTCATTATCTGTTTAATAACAGTGCTCAGAGAAGTTTCTGACAAACTCTAGTTTATTATTTCTCTTTTTCCTTTCTGGTCGTTTGTGTTACAGGTTACTGGGGACACCTCGAAGTCCCCACAGCAGCGACCTCATCTGTCTCCATGGACGGACAACACAGCACTGGAAACTGCTAAAAATGAAGAATATCTGTAGAAAAAAATGTTGTAGATGCTGTGTGATTATGAGAATAATTCAGATTTTAGAAACAGTGCCAGAGATTTTTTTTTTAACCTCTTAGAGTAAGGATAAGGACTTGATTTTAATCTACATTTAAAATTTCTATGGTAGTCCAGAGGGAGAATGTGGGGGTGATTTTAACTCTCTGATGACTAGATTGTGAGGCAGAGGTATTTCTGGAAATGTGGTTTCCCCAGGAGAGAAACTTCAGGATGCTAGGATGGAGCACGCTGATACGTTCAGATGCTAGAAGACATAGTAAAGGTATTCGATTCATTATTAAATCTTCAGGAATAATTAACTTTGATGTAGTTGTTAAAATCCTCTTTAGAAAATAAAAATTAGGATGGCAGACTATTTAAGCAAGAAGCCATGAAGCGAGACCCCTGGTTGCCAAGGTGAATATCTTTCCTAACTCCATGAACCTCGGCATTTTCATGTATTAAATGGAGCTACTATCAGAATCTACCACTCCAGGTGACTGTAGGGGATTATTTTAAATTCTTCTGCTAAAACTATGCAACTGTTAATTACTAGTTTAGGATAACCCTACCTGACGAGAATAATTTTGATACAATTAATACTAACACAATGTTTTTCATTGGAAATACTATGGACAAGAGTGAACTTTTCCTTCAACTAATGTAAGTCAAACCAGAGACGCTGAAGCTGCACACACAGTGTATGGGGCGGGTTGTGAAAGTGCTCAGGTGAGAATCCTGGAGCCAGGGTCCAGTGACGGAACTCCTCCGATGAACCTTTGAGCAGGAAGGAGTGCTGGACGAACTGTTTGCCCCAAATTCTGAAGTTGCAACCTAACACCTCAGTACCCCAAAAATGTGACCAATTGAAGGAGATAGTCTTCGAAAGGTCATTTTGAAGGGTTCTTAATCCGATATGACTGCTGCTCTATAAGAAGGGGATCTCTGGAGTTCACATGAGGAGACAGCCGTGGGACAATGACAAGTGAAGGCCTGGAGTCGGCTCCTTCACAGTCCTCAGAAGGAACCAACACAGCCAACATCCTGGTCAGGCTTCCGGGTGCCAGAGCTACGGTACAATTCTGTCGTCCACGTCAGCCAGTCGGGGCACTTTATGCTATCAGTCATGGCTAACTACTACAGAAACAGCCCCTAGAGGAAACAAAAACAAAGCTGGACATGGAAGTGCAACATATGACAAAGACAAGGGAAACAGGGCGAAAAGGACTGCTCTTTGCTAGCTAAGAATCAACAATCAGAAGGACAGTTTGGACAATTGCTATTACACGGTTACACAATCAGCCTGTAAGAACAACTCTTGGCCAACAGGGCCACACTGCGGGAGGGAAGAAATAATCCAGATCACCAAGGAGAACATCTTTAAAGACGATGCTGTCTTGCTTGAACTGGTGGTTATTTTGAAACAGCAGTAAACAAAATCAACCATCAACATTTATTTTCAAGACGTTTGAAGAGGACATAAAATCTCACTTGAGTTTGCTGAGGAAATGAGAGGAATTTCATTTCAAGGAATGGCTCACCTGTAAGAGTCTCTGTTGCTGACGGTGTCGTGGCCTGAGTCCTCTTGTTCATCCCCTGTTATGTTGAAGCAGACGCGTTTGCTGTTTCTCTCTCCCTTGTCATTGTCGCTGTCGGGTGGTAGCACACCCTCTGTTGTCTTACGCTCCAACTTAGGGGAATATGTTATTGAAGACAGAAGGCTGCGCAATGTGACATGTTTAAAGAACATAAGTGCGTGTTTTGAAACTAGCTCAAACAGATAACTCTTTCATTTGCTAAATGTGATAGGCTTACAAATATTTCCAGAACGCTTCTGTGTTTCTTGCCAAATAAATAGTATCTGTGTAAAGTGTGTGTCATAGAAAGTCTGGCTTTATTGCTGAGAAGGAACAGAGAGAGCAGCACCAATCAAACACAAAAGGCTGTATTCAATCCTGCATCAGCACCAATCAAACACAAAGACTGTATTCAATCCTGCATCAGCACCAATCAAACATAAAGGCTGTCCAATCCTGAGACTCCTAAGTCTCAGTTAAGGAAACTGAGTGGTTCAGGAAGGTTTCCCAAGCTAATATTTCACAGGGTCTTTGTGAAGGCTATAAAATCATCAAAGCAGAGTTGGAGAGAGGATACTCTTCAATGAAGGGAAGTTCAAGGATGCAGCTTTTGTGAGTCATCACCCCATGCCAGGATGGGCCTTTCAGTGATGTAGCTTGAATTATCCATGCTCCTATACACTACTTTCATGCATACACCCCCTTAAGTCTCCCCCCCCGCCAAATTCATTCTTTAATCAAGCTATACTTGAGAGGAATCGGCTCTTTGGTATGGCATTAGTGCCATATCGGGAGTTCTAATGCTGGTTCCTGCCTCACCAGGAAAAGTCATACAAGGAACTAGCAACCACAAGCATTAACCAACCTTTAACATCCTCCCTAGCTCATCCTCCTACCCTGAAGACCGGGCTGCCACTCTGACTTCTGCCTCTAGCATTATCTGTTTGATAGAGGTAACCCACATCATTAATCTCTACTGTCTGTTCTAACAGGCAGAAGCCCTGCATGGATTAACTTAAAGATACTGAGCAGGGTGACCATCAACATAAGGCTAAAAGGAGGCAGGGGCCACTTGCACTGGCAAGTCAGTCAGGATGAAATGCTCAAGACTGCCCAAAGAGTTTTCTTCAACTGAGCTCAAGGGTATAATATTCTGAGTTGGTGTAAACCTGGTGAAGACTGAGTAATTACAATTCTATGGATGGAAGGTTGAGTATGTGATTTCTTCTGATAGAACCATCTAACTTAAAATTACACAAACGTAAACCTGAATTTTATTATCAAATAGTATGCTACAAACTTGCAAGATAAATTCAAACTATACTTGAACTAATGGCCTATAGATGATTTTTTTAGCTAATAAACAGAAGAAAGGCAGGTGCTGGGCATGGGCGTGGCTTAACAGTAGAGCTCCTGCTCATGTGGCGGGTTCATGACCCACTAGATTATGCTTAGAGCTACAATAGAACAGTTTGGTCGGGGAAGCTCTCACTGTGAGGTGAAACTTGAATAATGTGTGTCATTGTAGAGCTTTTAGACACCAGAGAAAACCTGAGAGTTCCATTGCTCAACACTCTGAACATTTTCAGTAACCCAAAGTGATGGATTCTCTTAAAGACAGTTTCTCTGTTTGGAAAGATATTTCTAGGTCTTGTAAGACAGATTGCACATTTATTCACTCCTTTCCCCCAAAAGATGAAAACGTTAGACTAACCCCAATTACCCAAGTAGAGACAGATGAGCCCCACACACCAAGGACACACAGGAGTTCCCATCTCGCAGGGAGCCCTCCATGCTTGTGGGTATTTTAAATTAGAAGTCACGGGGCTGCACATAAACAGTTTTCTCACAGTAATAAGAATTGTATTCACATTTTAAGCGGTTGCAATGTCCTTGTACTGGCCCTCTGGGAATGAGTGCTTAGGTTTACAAACAAAACAAATGATGGGGGGAAAATCACATGCATAACATTTCCAGATTCTGAGAAGCACCAATAAAGCATATAATTTTTGTGTGTAGGCAAAAAAAAATGCTTTCCTTTGCTTTTGCTCATTGAGAACATGCATCTAGCTACCAAAGGTCATATTAATTAAATCTTGAGCAGAATCGTACTCCAGAATAGTTTTCTTTGAATTAAACACTGATTGATAACAACCTCTGTGCACACTATAACTCACCTACCTGTGTTCCAAAATACCAGCATCATAGCGTTTTTTGGTTCTTATAGTAGACATGGTAAATATGGTAAATATGATAAATATCAAAAAATTTAAATCTAAAGTCTACCTTATAAAGTAGGCATTAACTCTATTTTAACTGGAGCAGGGGGTCAGAGACATACACTGTCAAAAACATACACAATGCAAATTGAACAGAATTTACTGTCTCTGCATATGTCTTACAAGCTGGAGAGGGTGAACAGTCACTAAGGCACATATCCAAGTGGGAGACACCGTCCTAGTCCTCCGAGGATGGGCAAATCTATCTGAATTGCTTTAGCTAATGTCAGATGACTGGGTGTGGTGTGTGTTACTGACAGCAGAATCCTATATACTTGTGTAAAAACACCCTATTCCTTTCTCTTGCATAACAACCCGTGGCATTCTAGTAAAATGCACACCTGCCCACTCCTCCGAGTGAGGACAATGGCCCAAGGTAGATATGAAGAATGAGTAAAGAAAGCCTTGGTTCTTGAAATCTGTGAGAACTTCAATGTTCCTTTGAACTATAAGGGGGCATACAACACAAAGGTGGTGTGTGGAAACCCGATGTCAGAGAAAGGCTGGAGAGTCTAGAGAGAGGAGCTTCTACTTTCTTTCCGTGGATCTCTCTTAGCCTGACTCTTGAAAGTCCAAGTGGTTGTCTGGCCATGCAGACCTTCTCAGAAGCAGGGCCCACCAGGCAGAGCACCTTCATATAGGACTACAGTGGTCATTTTCCAAGGATAGAAACGGAGTAGAGAAGCTGGAGGTCAGTGAGACACGGGTGGGACAGATGAGGCAGAAATTTACAGGATAGAAAAAATGGATTTGATCCTATAGTTGGCTATCTGGGTCTGTGTGTTCATGGACTCTATCAACAACCATAGATTAAAAATATGCCTAAAAAGCATTCTTCCTGCATTGCATATGTGCAACATTTTCCTGACGTTATTCCCTGAACAGTACAGTATCATAACTATTTACTTAGAATTTGTATTGTAATAAATATCATAAGGAATTAGAAGTAATTTAATATACAAAAGAATAAGTGTGTTATACACAAGTACTTTCCATTTTACGTAAGAAATGAGAACGTATTGAGATTTTGGTATCTGTTGGGAGCTTTGGGTGTCATTTCTATTGGGTATCAAGTGATAAATGTAATTTAAACTACAATGTAATGCTGCTTATGGTTTTAGGAGGGGACCAGATCGATTCATCACACTGGATCTCTCCAGCATCTGTGAATGTAGAAAGAGGCTCAGCTGGGCAACTCTCCAGCGACACCAGAGAGGGATGAAGGTGACTCAGTCTAGAGCGACATTCAGGGACATATTCAAAGGTATAACTAACATGCCTAATGAGGTACTATAAGTGGAGAAAAAAAAGACGGACAAAGACAAAGGTAGTATTTGAATCTGACTTGATGAATTGAAAAGTTGGAAAACACTTTATTGTCGGGAGAAGCCTTGATAGGTAAAGGGGTGAAAAGGGTTAGGTATAAGAAAACTATAATACAGTCTTAGAAGTGTTTAATTATAAGTAATTTGGAAATGCCTTTCCACCCAACAATCACAAATAATTACGATAATGAAGTATGCTAGTGAGTATAAAAGCGCAATGTATCCTTTCCAGGAGCACTTGGAAAGATTTTTGAGACAGTATGCATCTGATTGTAAATTTACAAATGAAATGGTTCAAACATAATTCCAACAACAACACTGCAACCCCAGGGAACAACTGCTATATAGTAACTCATCACTCAATCTTGGGATATCTGACACTTGCAGAACAAGGTTGTTCTCAAGGTCCCCATACCATGCAATGCCCACGCTCTCCCCATTTGCTCTGTGCTATGCAGAGAGTCTCTATTTTAAGCTCCCATCAAGAATTTAGAACCACTTGTGAATTGTTTTAACAACTCAGCTAAAGGCAAAAATCATTCAGCTTCCCAGCGTGCAACAGAAACCAAGAAGCTCTCATCAAATCGGCCCTTCTGTCATGTTACAGCAAAGAAAATTCATCTCGTTTCTATCTACAGATCTGAAACTAAGTAGAAGGATTAAGTAAAATGTCTACGTTATAGAAAAAAATGATTTCTAGAGGTGATTGGATGATAGGGTACACAGACATCAAAGTAAGACAAGCACATTAGCAGGTCGTGTAGGAATGAATGGCTTCTAGGAAGACTGGCTATGGGATCTTATGAGGCAATTTCACTATTGTCATCACAGCATCTGCTTCTTCACCCTGACCAAGGATAATTATCACGTGGTGAGAAGATGATCCGCTAACAAGTCTTTTAAATAACTTGTTAAGCTCGAATTGCACGGCAGCATCTCTAAATTCTAAGAGCAATGGGGAACGCAGGCATTTGGACAACTGTATTGTTTTAAAGAGATTATGCTGCAAATCAAATCATGTGGAAGATGTTTATATTTAGAATTAAATTACAGGCTGTTCATGAGGAAGACCAAATTCACTTCTCCAGCCATTGTTCATGTCTTGTTGCTTTTCGAATAAGCACACAGAACTGGCAAAGCCTTTCACAATAGCAGAATGGGGAAATCGCAACTAAAAATGTGTCGTGTTAATTAGTTTCAGTTTATTGAAACCTAGCCATTTCTAAAACTAGCCCTTTAAATATAAGGATCAAAAACCAAGTGAAGCAATGTGGTAATTTATATTTTTTTTCTTGGAAATACATCTACTTGCACTCTGGCCTAGGAAGCAGGCAGGCAGGCTAACTGCAGATCTTCACCTCTCCCTCTGCTTTTCCAAATCCAATTCCCCAGTCTCATCTCCACCTCTGCAGCAGATTTGGTATGATTGCCCCTCTCTGTTCATCTACATTCCCAGGGTTCTAACCAAGCAGTAAACACCCCTCACCTCCCCAGCCCAGCCCATTTATCTAAGTGTCAGTCCCCCATACCCCAAACAAATTTTTCCTGGAGCACCTCTCCCCAGAATAGTCTCATCGACCTGCATCCCAGAAGAATTTCCGACCAGGCAATACAGACACCACACTCACCCAAGAACCAGAGACTTAATGGATTGAAGTGAATCACGTCGCTCTTAAATCTCTTTATCCTATGACTAATCCAAGGTTGTACAGCCATCTTAGCCCAGTACGTGTAATGGGTGCCTACAAGACACTTCCGGTAAGTGCTTCTATTTTGAAAGAAAAATACTGAAAAAGAAAGCTTCTGTTGCTCCCTTCCTGTTTTTGTTTTCTGCCTATTGCTCTGTAAAGATGTGACAGTTAGAGCTACGGCAACCCTTTTGGGATTACGAGGCAGTAAACGTAAGAATGGGAGCTGGAACAGTAAAGATGGCAGAACACAAGATGGACCATGGCTCTTGGGGACGGGACACTTTTAGTTTCCAAAATATCTTTGGGATGGCCTGCCTTGAACTTCCCAAGTTATTATGAATACTCTTAATGTCTTAAACCATAAGGAGTTAGATTGTCGTTGCTGTTAATTACTACAGTACCTTATCTGTGGCCATCAGAGAAGTCTTATAGGCCACAGAAACCAAGGAACTATGCACTCACTCAACAAAGATAACGCCAGATATTAGTACCTAGAATTACAATCTTCCCCTTCCCAGCCTAGATACCAGATTAAAAGCACAGTAACGGCCAGGACAATCTGTCTCCACTAGAGCTCAGAAACACTATCACAGCAGGCTCTGAATGTTCTAAGCCTTAATAAATATAATAGAGTACACTAAAGAGAAAAATGAATGAATCCCTTAGAGAAATCTATAAAAACGTACACAAATAGTAAAAGGAAGTGAATAAAACCTTTCAAGACAGGCAACTGGAAATAAAACCAATAAAGAAAACCCAGCTGGGGTAAATCTAGAAATAAAAAAATTCAGGAACTCAAATAAGAACCACAGGGAAAAGCCACAACAACAGAATATAAGAGATTGAAGAAAGAATATGAGGCATTAAAAACAATAAAAGAAAAAGATATACTGGTCACAGAAAATATTAAATCTAAAAAAAAAAATCATGGCACAAAACATCCAGGAAATCTCAGACACCATAAAAAAAAAAAAAACCAAATAGAAAAATAATAGGAAAAGAGGAAGAAGACAAAATGTAGGTCAAAGAAACAAAATATTTTTAAAATAAATTCATAGAAGAAAATTTTTCTGACCTAATGAAGGAGATGCCCAGGTAGGCAACAACTCCCATGCTCATGGATTGGTAGGATTAATATTAAAATGACCATCCTCACAAAAGCAATCTACAGGTTCAATACAACCCCCATCAAAAAAAAATATCCAATGTAATTTTTAAAATATCTTGAAAGGGCAATTTTCAGCTTCATATGGAAACACACATACACAAAGCCAGGATAGTCAAAACAATCCTACATAATAAAAGAACTTCTAGAGGTATGCCCATCCCCCATATCAAGTTGTACTACAAAGCTATTGTAATACAAACAACATGATATTGGTACAAAAATAGATGAGTTGATCTATTGAATTGAACTGAAGACTTAGACATAAATTCACACATATATGAACACACAATTTTTAATGCAAAGTAAAGGAACACAAATACGTTGCTGGTCGAGGTGCAAATTTGCAGAGCCACTACAGAAATCAGTGCGACATAACCTCAAGAAGATGGTAATGGGTCTACCTCATGATCCAGCTGTACCACTCTTGGGCATAAACTCAAAGGATATGTTATCCTACTACAAAGACATTGGTGCACCTAGGTTCATTGCTGTTCTATTCATAATAGCTAGAGAGCAAACTAAATGTACCTCAATAGAAGAATAAATAAAGAAAATGTTGTATGTTTGTATAATTTAACTCAGCTGTTTAAAAAATGACATCTCTGTGTGTTTCTGTGTTTCCCTTCATGTTTTGCTAATGTGAGATTATCTGTTACCTGTAGTTTTGTGGGGCAAGTTTGTCCACACTCTTCATACCTATTGAATATAGTATTTGAAGTTCTAGCTAAAGCAATAAGACAATTGAAGGAAATCAAGAGGATACATATAAGAAAGGAAGAAGTCAAAGTATCATTATTTCAGATGATATGATAGTATATATAAATGATCCCAAAATCTCTACCCAGGGAACTCCTATAGATGATACACACATTTAGTCAAGTGGCTGGATACAAAATTAGCTAAAAAAAAAAAAAGTCAGGAGCCGGGCGATGGTGGCGCACGCCTTTAATCCCAGCACTCGGGAGGCAGAGGCAGGCGGATCTCTGTGAGTTCGAGACCAGCCTGGTCTGCAGAGCTAGTTCCAGGACAGGCTCCAAAGCCACAGAGAAACTCTGTCTCGAAAAAACCAAAAAAAAAAAAAAAAAAAAAAAGTCAGTAACTCCCCTATATACAAATGATAAAAGGGCTGAGAAAGAAATCAAAAAATCAATACCATTTATAATATTCTCAAATAACATAAAATATCTTGTGGTAACTCTAACCAAGCAAGAGAAAGACCTCTATGACAAGAACTTGAAGTCTTGGAAGAAACAAATTCAAAAGGGTATCAGAAGATGGAAAGATCTCCCATGTTCACAATTTAGTAGGATTAACATATTACAAATGACCATCTTACCAAAAACAACTTACATATTCAATGCAATCCCCATTAAAATCCCAAAACAATTCTTAACAGACCTTTTTTTCAGAGCTATAGTAATAAAAACCGCATGATATTGGCATAAAAACAAAGAGATGGAGTAAAGGAATTAAACCAAAGACCCAAATGGACCTATGAACACCTGTTTTTTGACAAAGAAGCCAAAATCAATCAATGGAAAAAGAAAGCACCTTCAAAAAATGATGCTGCCAGAACTGGATGCCGGCAAGTAGAAGAATGCAAATAGATCTATACCTATCACCATGCACAAAACTAAAGTCCAAGTGAATCAAAGACCTAAGCATAAACCCAGATATACTGAACCAGATAGAAGAGAAATAATCTCAAATGCACTGGCACAGGAGACAACTTCTTAAAAACAGAACACCAAAAGCATAGCCACTCAGATCAACAATTAATAAATGGAACCTCATTAAAGTGAAAAGTTTCTGTAAGACAAAGGATACCATCAATAGGACAAAATGGCAGACTACTGATTGAAAAAAGATCTTCACCAACCCCACATCCGAAAGAGGGCTGATTTCCACAATTTATAAAGAACTGAAGAAACTAGATATCACCAAACCAAATAATCTAATTAAAAAATGGAGTACAAATCTAAACAAAGAATTCTCAGCAAAGAATCTCAAATGGTTGAGAAATACTGCAGATGTTCAACATCCTGAGCCATCAGGGAAATGCAAATCAAAATGACTCTGAGATTCTATCTTACACCTGTCACAATGGTTAAGATCAAAAACACAAATGTCTGTCAGCATGGCAGTTTCTTAGAAAACTAGGAATCAATCTACCACAAGACCCAGCTATACCAGTTCTGGGCATATACCCACCCAAAGGATGTTCAATCACACCACAAGGATACTTGTTGAGCTATGTTCATAATAGCATTACTTGTAATAGAACTTTAAAACAACCTAGATGTCCCTCAACCAAGGAATGGATAATATGGTACATTTACACAATGAATTACTTAGCTGTTAAAAACAATGATATCAGGAAATCTGAAGATAAATTGATGGAACTGGAAAAAAAAAAAAACATTCTGAATGACATAACCCAGACTGAGACATACAAGCATGGTATGTACTCCTTCATAACTGGATATTATTTGTAAAATAAAAGATAACTATGCTACAGTCCACAGACCTGGGGATAACAAGAAAGGTTCATGGGGGTACTCCTTGATCAGGAAGGGAAAATAGATGAGCTTTGGTGAGGGAACTGACGGAGGGTGGGGATGAAAATATGAGCAATGAGGTTGGGGATATGTTGGAGGGGGAGAATACTGAGAGAGACTACTGAAAGGGGGACGCATTTTGGGGTCAGGTAAAAACCTGGTACAAGCGAGTCTCTTAGGAATCTACAAGGATGACCCCAACTCAGACTCCTAGCAAAAGTGGATATGAGCCTGAACTTGCCATCTCCTGTGTCCAGATTGGTGCCTAGCCCATTTATCATCAGAGAGGCTCTGTCAAGCCACTGATGGAAACAGATGCAAACCCACAACCAAAAATTAGGCAGAGTTTGGGAAATCCTGCTGAATAGTGGGAGAAAAGATATGAGCCAGAAGTGTCAAGGACACCACAAGGAAACACACAAAAAAATCAACTAACCTGGGCTCATAGGGGCTTACAGGGACTGAACTGACAACCAGGGAGCCTGTATGGGACTGACCTCGGCACTCTGCATAGATGTTGCAGCTGTATAGCTTGGTCCTCTTGTTGGACATCTAGCAGGGAAAACAGTAACTGTCTCCAACTCTTTTACTGACTTTTGGGACCCTACTCCTTATACTGGGTCACCTTGCCCACGCTTAATACATGGGAAGGTGCTTAGTCTTACTGCATGCAAATTAGTATGCCATGTTTTGTTGATACTCATGGGAGACCTGCCATGAAGAGATGGGAACAAAGGGGGATGTGGGGGGGGGGGTCTGGGAGAAGACGAAGGAACTTCAGCCGGGATGTAAAATAAATAAAGAAATAAATTTATTAAAATAAAAAGAGAAAATAAGAAAGAGTGTAAGAGCCAGAGGAGATAGGAAGAGATACAAGACTCCAAGGAAGCAAGGCCCTTTTTAAATCAACATCAGCAAAGCTCATATGCACTCAGAGACTTAGTCAGTGTACACAGGGCCTGCATAGGTCTGCCCCAGGTCATATTCATACACACACACACACACACACACACACACGACTTCTATAAAACTTCCATTTACGTTTTTATGGGATTCCTGAGTGTGTAACTAGTGGTCCCTGATTCTTGTGCCTTCTCTTGAGGTCTTTCTTATTGTAGGTTTGTCTTGTCCAAATTCAATGTGACAGTTTTTGTTTTACCTTATATTTTATCTTGTTATGTTTTATTAGTATCTCATAGAAGCCTGTTATTTTCATAGAAAGAAAGTAGATCCAGATGGAATAGGAGGTGAGGAGGAACTGGGAGGACTTAGGGGGAAGAAACAGTAATCATGATATATTATGTGAGAAAAGAATCCCTCTTCAAAGAAAAAAATAAAAATATTTCAAGCAATCTAAATATAACAGAATAGCATCTAACAGAACTTATTGTACTGTATCGTGCTTTTCTCCATAGACTATATTTAGAACTTTTATCCAAGTAGGCTTTAAAAAAAGTTGAAAATCTTTTGGTATTGGACTGTAATAAAAATGTCATCCTTGATGAAATTCTTGATTTTAATCTTCATTATTATACAGTTTAAGTTCCTCAAAAAAAAAACTGAGCTTTCAGAAGAGCCTTATGAGCATCCAACTGTGTGTGAGCTACATCCACAGGCTACCACATCATCAAAGTAAAAATGTTGCCTCTTAAAAAAAGAAAAGAAAAGAAAGAAAAACATATCTACTTGGAAGTGCATGACTTGGAACTTTAAAATGTGAACAAATTAACCAAGTTTGCATGAACACCAGGAAGAGTTGGTCGTCAGTGGCCTGACACATCAATAACACTGCTTTTGACAGAGGCCAAGGTGGAATAATAATTCTTGGCCTGGGTGGAAATATAGGACTGACTGGTGCAGGTGTTCGCTAAAGCTCCTATAAGAGTTAAACTCTAGGATGCAGTGCCCATAACAAAGAGCCATCTACACGTGTCCTACTTATCTCAAAGGGAAGGAGGAGATGAAATAGGCTTTTGAAATAGAACATGCCATGTAACAAATCCCCATTTATTAAATTAAAGGACATATAAGGCCTTAAGGTAACTTCTTTGTTACAGGAGTCCGAGACAATTCAGAGATATGATGCTATGGGTTAATAGTCCTCTGTCGTCTTGATGACTTCAGCCCATATGTTTCATTTGCATGAACACACAAGCTACAGTTCAATATTACAAATTTTATGCATAATTTAAAAACCTAGTTCACTAGAGGCAAAAAAAAATGGAATTCTAATTTAAAAATATTCATGAAACTCCAGAAAAGAGCAGAGTAAACAACATTTGAAGATGATTTTTGAAATGTGAGAATTTTAAATTTCCATTTTAAAGATTTAATTTCATTGTTTTTAATTACATGTAGGTACATGCGGCTGCACATGAGTATATGCGTATGAGTGCAGGTACCCACACAGGGCAGGAGCATTGGGCTCCCTGAAGCTGGAATTACATATGGTTGTGAGTCACCTGATGTACTTGAAAGTGAACTCAGGTTCTCTGGAAAAGCCATAAACACTCTTACCCACGGAGCGGTCTCCTCAGCCCCAATAACTTGAATTTTTATTTAACGTGGTACATCCTCAAACTTTTGCTTTTGATTCTAATATTTAAAGGTATGTAACCTAAGAGAAATGTTAATACTAACTTTATCAGTCTGTCAGAAAGTGGGGAACATAGTCTAAACATTTTGTAACTAAACAGAGCTGTCCATGGAAGTGCAGGGTGATGTATCTGTGTAAAGTATTTACTCCACATCTGCTGGCAATTCAATTCAACAACCTTATAAATCATATAGGATAAAGGCATCTATAGAATTTTTAGAATCTTATCAGGTCTAAACACACTGAGTAATGTCCACTCCTTGAAAACCTAAGGAAGTATATTTGGTATGACGTTGATGCTTTCCTTATTAATTTCTACATTTCAACATAAACTTAAAATTTATTATTATTGTACATGAACTTTTATGCATGAGAAATTGATCTTTTCCAAAAGACATTTTTTCTTTATGATACTGAACTGCTAGATGGAGACATAATCACACACAAAAATATGATATGACCCCTTGTGGAGCATAGTTATCCCAAGTATCAAATTCTTACATTAAAAAAAAATGAGTCCAGTTACAAAGGAGATTGTGAATTATCTTCATTTTACCTTGGCTAACACATCCAAGTAATTTGTCTATTAATTCAATTAGAACAAAAAAAATTCTTGATCTTAACAATACATACTTTTTACTTTAACTTATTTAATATATGTTAAGAATGTTTTACACTATATTCTATGTCAATTATTAATATCTCTGGGAAACATATGTAAATATTGTTTTCTGAATTGTAAAACACAAGAAAGAAATCCCCATTTTTAGTTAGAACATTTTTTTTTTTTTTTTTGGTTTTTCGAGGCAGGGTTTCCCTGTGGTTTTGGAGCCTGTTTTGGAACTAGCTCTTGTAGACCAGGCTGGTCTCGAACTCACAGAGATCCGCCTGCCTCTGCCTCCCAAGTCCTGGGATTAAAGGCATGCGCCACCACTGCCCGGCTAGTTAGAACATTTTTAAATGCACACTGCTCCTTGGTACTCATGCACAAAGGCCAATGTTCTCCTATCTATTACTCCTCCCCAGGCCTTTTTTCACTCTTTATTTTAAGACAGAGTCATGCTAAGTTGCCCAGACTGGTCTTGAACTCCCCCATGTAGCCCAGTTTGGCCTTAAACTTATGATCCCCTTGTTTTGGCCTCCACAAGTAGCTGAGACTATAGACTTTTGCCAGTGGGCCCAGCTTTAAACATGTTTCAATGTAGTATTTCAAAATGACAATTTTTTTCTGTGTCATTTTTTTCTTTCAAAATTAAATGATTTCTTAAAATTCCTATCCATATGAATTGCCTTTTCATACCACTTATAAGGTGAAATGGAAAAGATCTTTATCGTCGGCACAAAATTCCCATGACTAAAGAACATATTTTTCAAAAATACCGCATTGCATAAGGTTTATTGATGGAAATCTCTAGGCATGGCACAGATAGCATACTTACTCGTCTATTTGACAAACGCTCATCTCCACCTCCTTCAGTGCAGCCTGGAGTTTGCCGAGCAGTTTCTGATAGATGTCTTGAGTTTCTAAGTCTTCTTCTTTCAATAAATATCGCAATCCATGGCCATCTTTGTGTCCCAGAGACAGGCCCGAAGGAGCTGCCATGGTTGTGATTGTGTGTTGAATGTAGACCATGGGGCTCAGTTTCCCTGAGGAGTTCAAATCATTCCATCATTTAAAGTCTACTTATGTAGCCCACCAAATTTTAGAAGCCCAAGTTCATACATAACAAAATGTCAATCCAATGCTAAATTTAATTTAGAAATTAACTACAAATAGAATTAATTCACATGTCCTTTTGCAATGATTGCTATCATCCTCATGTGTCCCTCTCCTGTACCTCCTTACTGTTATCAAAGTGACCATTGTTTCAGATTATGAATTTTCCATGGCAAGATGAACCATACATATAATGAAGGGAAGGGAAATCCTTCCTCTAAAAGGGAAATACTGAAACTGTCAACTGTCTTTATTCTATATATACTTATATAAAATAATTTAAGCAAGTAGAAAAAGGAGTCCTTTTATGACAACAGAGGCTTCCTTGAACACTGGGAATCTACCAGATTTTAAGATGCACATTATCTAAATTCCTACTCCTGAATTGACAAAATTTCAAAAGCTAACATACCAGGCTCTGAAGATTTATTTTCTCTATCATGAGAGTTATGTTTCCGACTATCCAGCTGAACACCGAAGGCACTCCCCAGGGAAGTTGATGTTTTAGGATAAGAAACTTCCATCACGTTGACATGGCAGTTGGTCGGGCAGAAGTCACTGCTGTGCAATGGGGAGATCTTGGATTTGGCCTGCTTAAAGGTGGGCCAGGCTCTGTTCTTCAGCACCCGAGAGAACTGCAAATTAAAGAAGCAATGGGAACCAGTTGGCCACACAGTAATGACTCAGCTATCTCATGTGCATCAATCATAACAAACTCAAAAGGAAATTAAAGCTTATAAACCTGGATGAGGTAAAATGATTGTAGTATCAGAATTTACAGGGCTGTTTCAAAACCTGAACATCCCAATAAAGCAAACCATACAGGCAGCAACGGTGATGGCTCAGCTGAAGCTATGACCGTGAGTTGGGGCCTAGAAAGACTGAACCTCTGCGACAACATAACTTCTTAGCACTGGGTCCCCGGGGTCCCAGGAGCTGAGAGAGTCTGACAGAGCAACGCACAGGAAGGCAACAGAGCAGAAAGTAGAGTTTCAAAACTAGGCAAGTCAGCAAAACAGTACAGCTATAGATGGTCAAAGGTGTAAGAAGATGGGGCCATCCCAAGCACCATCCGAAAGCCACCCAATGTGTGAGTCTGTGCAGACCCAGTGCAAGCTAAGGAGGCACTGGCCGAGAGTGGAAGGATGGGCTTCCGGTACACCCTGCCAGGAGGGTGGCCTTTATACCTGGGACCAATCAGAAGTCTGTTGTGCACTCTTCTTCCAAGCCTTTGATAAAAATGTGCTACACAGATGATCTGTGACTTCCAAGTGTGGCTACCCTGCTACCTTAAAGTGGCAGAGGCTTTGCAGCGGACTCCATAAGCTCCTTCCAGGGTCTATGAAGTCAACAATATTGTGGCTCTCACCAGGCCTGCTCCCCCTTACTTTAAAGGTCTCACTCCCTAAACTTCTTCCGGTTTATACATAGCTCCTCTCATACATTACCCACTCGCTCTGGGCCTTTGTACAAGATGTTCAGTGTGTCTAGATGGTTCTTACTCATTGCCAAATGCTTTCTCTTCAGCAGCTTTGGATTCCAGAAAGTCACCAGGAGTTGTACATGAATTCTAGGTCAATTGCCTTTGCTTTGGCTACGAATTAGAAGGCACCTGCAGTCTTCTTCACAATTAGGAATAACCTCCTTCCTCTAGCTTAGCTGGTAAAGGAAGTCTATGGCAATCTTTTGTACAAGAAGTAGATAGCTCATAGAGCCCAGCTGGATTGTTGTTTTGAAGGTCTTTGATGTCTTTTGACCTTGGTGTCAGGATTGCCATAGGACTGGATATGACATTGGGAAAGTCGGTATCTTGTCACTCAGCAAATAGGAGCTTTGAATCAGATAATCCTAGTGAGCTCTTCTCCCTAAAACTACAGCCATGATCCTACTCTCTCATGTTACCAGAAGACTAATAATTCCAGCACTGAGAAGAACAAAAATTAAGACCATCACTGGTCACTGGACATTTTAAATTAAACTCAATGGTAAATATAAAAGATCATATTCCATAAGTATAAGCTCACTATTGGGATAAAGACCCTCTTATATGCATACACAGTATATCACTGTATATACACAAAGCTATGTAAATATGCATCCTAAATATTTATATTTTATATTTATCGGTATAGTTCAGTCAAGCAGTACAGCGGAGATCAGAATGAAATGCAAGAAACGTGATGACCACGTACACCGAAAAGAATTAAGGAATTTGAGATATTACACATCTAGCTTCTCATTTTACTAATAAACTTTCAGCTGAGATTGGTCCAGGATTAAGGCAAGCTAGATACAAAAGTTTAACCCCAAATTCTTTTCTACTTTCATTTCGAGATTTAAGTCTCAGCTGAACTCCCATGAAACACAGAGGCACGGTAGTATGTTGTGATAGCAAACACGATAAGAGGTTAAGATTCTCTTGCCTTATCTTTCAACCAATCATCTATCCAGTGAGAAATAAAATAGGGAGGTATCTGTTAAGGCCTCCAAGTTAAACACTGAGGCTACAACCCCTATCCCATGAAGTATACACTCTAGGAGTAGAACAGTTAAACACTATACATATTACTGTTATTCAGAACAACCATAAAGTTACAGTCATATACACCACAAGTATAGATATATAGAATGATATGTGTGTAACAAACACATAAGAGATATACAAGCTAGGTGGTCAGAAATTTTAAAAAGATCAATGAAGTGCTTAGGAGTAGTAGTAGGAACCAGAGTGATTTGAGATGGTGGGGTTGGAGCAGTGAGGTAGACTCTCAGATCCATACCACAACACAAATTCTTGACGCTATACATGGAGAGAAATCATAGCCCTGTATCAGAATGTACCTGAATTAGTTCAACATAAGCATCTTGGAGGAAGGCTATCCTGGGAAGCAAAAGCATCAAGAAAGCAGCATTGTCCAGCATCCTAGGATGTCTAGTATGAATTTGATGTGTTCAGCAAATATATGTGTTAGAAATTGAATTCATGTTATGGTTTAAGTATGAAGACCTAGGTCTTCAAAGGTTCCCAGCTTTGTGGCCAAAATGGCAGTGCTGGGACCTTTGAGAGGTGAGACCTGTTGAGAGGTCTTCAGGTTGATCTGAAGAGCATGTTGTTCTTGAGTGAGATGTGGATCTCTCTGTCCCTGTGTCTCTATCTTTCTATGTCTCTGACCCTGTTATAAAAGCAAGCTGTCTTTGACATGTTCACTGTCTCATGTGAGGCCCTTTCCAGATGCTCATCAGATGTTACCTGATCTTCAGTTAGCACAGTAATTTGAAGAAGCATCTCTTCCTCATTAGTCACCCAGTCCATGGCACACAGTTACAGCATCACAACTTGGACTGAGCAGACAACCTTAGAGAAGGAGGAAGCAACAGGAGTGTCTCTCCATCACTGGTGCCTGAAGCAGGGTGGAAAAGTGAGTATTCAGACAGCAGCTCCCTGGTTTCCAGGGTAAAAACTTTCAGAAACAAAATCCTAAAACAAGGAGGGTACAGTCAGTGAACTAACCATGCTACATATTCAAGAACATACTCTACGTCATGTGTGAGCAAACCTCAGTCTCCCTAGCATTGCAGCAACGTTCAATGAACTGTCAAGTTTATTAAGAAAGGGAGAGTATCTTTTCCCAAATGAAAATTGATAATTTTCAATAAAGGTATTTACTGGGTCTAGGGAGAGCTGTAAGAGACAGAACGTTAGGTCTATTGTGGAACAGCACAGCCTTAACTGATTGCCACTTCACACATTACTGATGAATTAGAATCTGAATCTTCAGGGAGTTTATCCCAGCACATTGTAGGGATACTAAAAATCAAAGATGTCTCCTATATAAAGTGACATAGCCTTATATATGACTTTGCTTTTAATTTTTACATTTATTTACTTGTGAATGGCAGGGATGCATGCATTTGGAAGTCAGAGGACATCTTGCAGAAGCAAGTACTCTCCTTCTACTGCCTGGGTGCCAGGGATTAAAAAAAAAGGCTAACAGGCTTAGCAGGCATCTCTTTTACTTACAAAGCAATCTCATCAGCCTGTAAACAACTTTAAAGTTATCTTTAACATTGTTTATGAAGTACCTAGAACAATGTAAATCCTATATAAACATTCATTGTAATGCATTTTAAAATTTTGTGTTATTTTATTTTATTTTATTTTACAAAATGCTTTTGATCTGCAGTTGATTGACTCTCTGGAGGTGGAGCCACAGATATGAAAAGATGGAGTGAACCTAATGAAAGAAGGATGTAATCCTGAGATAGAGAAGATAACAGAAAGGGGACATCACAGAGGGGTGGGATGGGGACTTCATTGAGAACATGTTAGGTATGAGATATTCATCACCTCATGTGGAGAAGCCAATGTAGAATGAAAGAACATTAAGTACTGAGCCCTGGAGATCATCAATGAAGGGTCAGAAAGAAAAGGAGAAACAGGCTTCAGGTCCTAGGAACACACCACCGGCAAAGACACAGGTTAGGGACAGGCAGTGTTCCAGAGAACAAGGTGAGCTGCCCCTGGTTCTGCCGAAACACGATAAAGGAGGGTAGTGAAGGGGCTTTGACAAAACATAGTCATTTCTGTGATGTGGCAGGGATCAGGGCCCAGCTGTAGATCAGGGCTGAGGACGAAAAGAGAAGCAACGGTCCACCGAAGGATACAGGAGGCTCCTTCCAGGAAGGAGATGGAAGGATGGAACCGTGGGTGGAGGGGAGGCAAAGGGAAAGGATGGCCACATTTTTAGTCCAGGTGATAATGAAGAAGTGCCTGTAAACTGACAGGGATGCGCAGTTCTTGGACATGAAGCACTTCAGGGTTTGTTTTTTTTTTTAATGCACTGGAAGCAAATTCATGTTTAAATTCAATACAGTCATTTAACTAAAACCCAGAGATACTATAAAAGTAAATTATTACTCTGCAGATGTCTCCCATTTCAATTAAATGCAAAATGCTTTGCAGCGGAGTTAGGAAGAAGATTTTTTTATATTAGATTATCCTCTTAGAAAAGGAGGGCAAAGAAATTTATGCACAGTGCTTCAAATCCATGTATCAGCTTGAGGATCATATGCAGTAAGCAAAGTAGAAAGAAAATTCAAAGGAAGTTTTCCAATTCTTTCAGTGTTATTTTTGTGTAAACAAGAACCACCTCAAGGAAGCTTACAAAGAATTTCTGATCCTTACAATAAGTCCAATTATTTCAACCAGGACAGTGACTGTAAAACTAGGAAGGCTCTCAGGACAGAGTTCTGAGAATGTTCCCAAAGCAAGACACAGCTTCACACCTGAACCAACCACAGTTTAGCTATACAGAAGAAATCCCTGCTTGGGATTCATTTAGTTGTCCAGGACACTCTAGGGTTACATCAGACGAGGACAGCAACACGTTTGATGACCTGTAGAAAATCTGTTATAATCTCAGTAGCCTGGCCATAGAAGTTACTGGAATTCATTAGTTCTTAGTTCTAAAATCTAAAATGTTTAAAGCCAGAATATGTCCCCAGCTGGTACCTTGGGCAACTAAGGAGAGGGAACCTGAAATGACCCTATCCTATACTGATGAATATCTTGCATATCACCTTAGAACCTTCATCTGGCGATGGATCGAGGTAGAGACAGAGTCTCAATTTGGAGCAACGGTCTGAGCTCTTAAGGTCCAAATGAGGAGCAGAAAGAGGGAGAACATGAGCAAAAAATCAGGACCACGAGGGATGCACCCACCCACTGTGACAGTGGAACTGATTTATTGGGAGCCCACCAAGGCCAGCTGGTCTGGGACTGAATAAGCATGGGTTGATTCTGGACTCTCTGAGCATGGCGGACAATGAAGGCAGATGAGAAGCCAAGGACAATGGCACTAGGTTGCGATCCTAATACATGAACCGGCTTTGTGGGAGCTTAGCCTGTTTAGACGCTCACCTTCCTGGAAGTAGATAGAAGACCTTCGTCTTCCCGCAGGGCAGAGAATTTGGACTGCTCTTCAGTATCGAGAGGGAGGGGGAATGGTGTGGGGGGGAGGAGAAGAGGAGTGGGGGGAGGGAAGTGGGGGGAGGGGGCATTATTTGGGAGGAGGGGAGGGAAATGGGAAACGGGGAGCAGGTGGAAATTTTAATTTAAAAAGAATAAAAATAAAAATAAAAATAAAAAAAAAACCAAAAAACTCAAAAAAAAAGCCAGAATAAAGCAAAGCCAGCCTAAGATTTTAGCTCCCACAGACACTTTTTAATATATAACAATTCTTTAATTTAAATATATTTTTATCATATTTCCCTTCCCCCAAGTCCATTTATATCCTCCCTGTCCCTACCTATACAACTTTAAATTATTTATCAAAAAAAAAAAGAAAAAGAAGAAGAAAAAACCCTCAAAAACCCAACATAACAATAAAAGTACCTCAAACTAAGACAACAAAATAAACAACCAAACTGGGCGGGGGGGGGGGGGGGCACCAAACTGTAACCAGATAAACGAACATACAAAAAAAATCTGTGGAGTCCTTTATATGTTTGTAAACTATATCTGAACATGAGGGCTGCCCTGGAGTGGCTGATATACCCTTGTCACACCATGGGAGAAAACTGATTTTCCTCTCCCCACAGGTATAAGTGGCAGCTCAGTTGTTAATCTTTACTCTGGTTGTTAGTTTTCCATTCATTCAATTTTTCAAAATAAAAAAAAAATAAAAGAGAAAACCAAACCTATTACATCAAAGGTAGACAAGACAAACCAACAAAAGGAAAAGAACCCAAGAGATGGCACAAGAATGACAGACCAACTCGTTCACACATTCAGGAATCTCACAAAAATACTAAACTGGAATCCATGGTCTATACACAGATGACCTGATGCAGACTCCTCCATGCCCTGTGTGTGCTTCCTTAGTCTCTGTGAGTTCCTATGAGCTTTCGTCATATTGCGTTAAAGGGCCTTGTTTTCTTGGTGCCCTCCATACCCTCTGATTCTTACACTCTTTCTGCCTCCTCTTCTGAGGGCTTTCTTGAGCTCTGAGAGGAAGGGTTTGATAGAGACATCCAATTTAGGACTAAGTGTTTCTATGTCTGTCTACCTGTGTCTGTCTGTCTCTGTCTGTCTGTGTATCTATCTGTCTCTGTCTCTGTGTGTGAAATGTCTGATTGTTGCTCTCTGTATCTGTTCCCACCTGCTTCTCTGGTGATGGATGAGCATGGATCTATGAGTTCTATACTTTTTATTTCACAAAAAGAGGCATCTAGAAGCTTTCATTTGGAAGAAAAATGTTGCTAATAATAGCTTCAAAGTAAATATGCGGGAATTAAAACTCCGCTTTCACAAAGGCTGTGCTTTCTGTTGATATGAACTTGATAGATACACGAGCTAATCTTTAATAAACTACTAAAATTACCAGCATCCTGTTCAAACTGAAAGGGTCATTGACATATTTTCATGTTAACCCTGAATATTCCTCTAATGAAAAAGATAGTCAACTATCTTTTATAGTTTTTTTAAGTTTTTAAGTTTATTTATGGCCAACTGAGATGACAATGAACACAGTTTATACAATGATCAGGCCTTACCCAAACGAGCTGTTTCTTGAGGAATAACAAAAGTAAGTAAGAGAGCATTCAAATACTTCCTCAGCTATATGAACTGAGGCAAGACTTATTTCCTAGAGACAGAAGCAGGACAAGACTCATCATGGATAAGAGATTCGAGACACATCCAGTGACACATCTCACAGTGTGGTCTGTAATTCAGTGACACAATTTTTATCATCTGTGATCAATGCCCACTAAGCTGGCCATGTCTTCATTAAAATGTCATAGGACCCTATGTTACTACTACATAAATGCAGAATGCCATAAATTCCCCAATACAGTGGAATCTTCACTATTTGGGCAGTAGATGCTTCTGAGCCCACTGCACTCACACCCCTTTCCTTTTTACACTCATATTATTTTCCTTGAGACAATGAGAAATGACAGAACCTTACTCTTCCATAACCAAACCATCATATGCATGCATGTTGCTCCCCAGACATAATTAGGATTGATCTCTCCATTTTTCATCGCATGGGCTTTGAACCATCCTAGGTCACCACCAATTTATATCTATGCAGGTTGAAAAGACAAGCGACATTTCCACTGTGACTCTCACCCAAGAACACATTATATTACATATTCTAAACAAAGCAATCACTGGAAAACCCACATTCATTCCTTTTCTATTCTGATTGCAACTAACTCAAATCTTCCCTCCTAGTCCGGGCACTAATCCATCTTCTCCATTAATTGTCCAGTCTAATTTCTTTTTCTTTTTTTTTTTTTTTTTTTTTTTTTTTTTTTTTTTTGCAATCACACTGGTTTATTGACAGGCACCAGTGCACTGGGGCCGAAACTCATAACCCACGCAGGGGAGGAGTTCGACCCCTAGTAACTGGGAGAAGGAGTTTTTAAGGGAAGAAATCAAAGCCCAGTAATCCAAAGGGGGTAGGGAGGGCATCATAGAAAATTCCGAAAATACCAGTGATGACCACAAGGGGCCAACTCCCTGTTTCTCATGATTACTCTCAAAATTACAATCTAAATTTTTCTCAGCTAGTTCCTGAAACAGAGTCACTGAACCAGCTAACCCTAGAATTCTGATTCTTCCTTCCCTGCTTAGATTTTTGGCTCCACTTTTGCCTGCTGGGGGGGTGGGGTTCTGGATTTATCCAGGTCTTTCACTCCCCCACCAAAGTCACAAGAACCAGTCCTTAGGGCTCCACTCCAATGATCTCAGGCACTTCAGAAAGGTCCATTTCTAGACACCACAGTCAGCTAAGTTTCTTCCCTCTTCTGACAGGGCGGGATTTACAGAAAGCAGGGGCTGCATGAGTTCAAGGAACAAACTGCAGCTCTCAACTCCTGGCTCTCGCCATTCTCACACACAAAAATTCCATTCAGTCTCTTGTAGCCAAGCGCCTGCAGCATCGAATCCAGTTACTTTCTTCTAAATGGGGCATGGGGGGAGGGGGATGGAACTAACACAGCAGAAACAAACCTTCCTGTCCCTAAAGGAAGGAATGAGCTAGTGATGAATAATGAGCTCAAGGCAGAAGCAAAGTCAATGGGGCAAACATCTAATCCCAATTCTCCAAGTCACCTTCTCTGTAGTCCTGGTGTCTCTGTGGCCATCCTGTCCCTGTCATTCCAGTAGGCACTGCCCTGGATGAGGGGCTGAGTGTCAGCTCTGTCTGGACATTTTGTCTCAGCCCTGCCTCTGTGTGTCTCCACCTCTGGGACAGATCGCCTTCCTGCCACCCTGATGTGTCTTTGTCGTGGCAGTGGCCGTTGTTCAAACAGGCTCTTGCTATGTAGCCCTGGCTACTCTGAAACTCACTCCATAGATTAGATGGGCCTCAAACTCACAGAGCTTGACTTGCCTCTACCTCCTGAGTGCTGAGATTAAAGAGGCTAAGAAGCATACCCTACCTAACATGCCTTTTTATTGTAAGAGCTACCTTTGTTGACTACTCAAAACAGTGATTTGTCCTTTACAGAAATCCTAATGTTCTCACGGTCGGTTCATTTTATTATGGAACATAGAGCCAGTGACCTATGTCCCAAAAGTATCCATTACATAAAATAATCCATTCTGTTTCACTCATTCTTTGCTGAGTTCTGTTTATGAGCACTACCTATGATACTTCTTGGTGTTGCCTCTGCAAAACCTGGTGTGACAATTAGTCAAAATGAAGAGAATAAGTGACCAGGGTTACCCAGTCCCAACTGCTAACATTTATAAGCTAACGTTTGCATAATGACCCAGGGAACATAGCAGAAGAGAGGGAGGAAGGACTCTACAAGCCAGGGGAACAGGAAGTCTGACGCTGGACATTGTGTTCTAGACATGTCGGGGATATATACACCAATATGGTTGCTTAAACAATGTGAATGGGAGAACTTTGAGAAGGCCATAACCTTTGATGAAGTGCTACAGGTAACCAATGGTTGCAGACAGAGGGAGAAAGAGTTTTCTTCAAGGATGAGTTCCCTGATAGATTACCCAATGCTAAAACATGGAGCCTAAACACACATACGTACAAGCAATACTAAATTACTAAATAGGCTCATTAGGTACACATGCATGCATGCTCACACACAGAAGAAGAGGCTACAAATGGAGTAGGGGAAGCATGTGGGGGAAGGGAGGGGTGGAAAAATGGCATGAAAGATTTTCTTTAGAAAAATGAGCCCGAGAAAGGCTACTGTGCTGGCTAGCTTTATGTCCACTTGACACAAGTCAAAGAGACCTAAGAGGAGGGAACTTCAATTGAGAACTTCCCTTTATACTACCGGGCTGAAGGACAGCCTCTAGGGCCTTTATTTAGTGACAGATGGAGGAGGACCCAGCCCATTATGGGTGGCTCACCCCAGGGCTGGTGGTCCTAGGTTCTGTAAGCAAACAGGCTGAGCAAGCCACATGAAGCAAGCCAGTAAGCAGCCCCCTTTCATTGTCTCTGCATCAGCTCCTCCCTCCAGGTTCCTGCCATGCTTGAGTTTCTGCCCTGACTTCCTTCCATGATGAGCAACCAAATAATCCCTTTCCTCCCCAAGTGCTTTTGGTTATGGTGTTTTATCACAGAAAGAGTAACCTTAAGTAGGGCATGAAGCATACTTACATACACATATCTCACAGGGGTTTGGGTAAGTATATAGTAGATTGTTTCCCTTTTCATTTAGGCTACCATGAAGCAGAAGGCAGATAATGGCATTCGATTTTGGCAACTACACAAGATCTTGGGCTGTATTGTCATAGGACTATTTTCCTTGTTTTTTATTCCTTTTCTGATTGTTTTTTATTGGAAATGGACTTTTATACAATGTATTTATTCTGATTACAGTTTTCCCTTCTAACTCCTCCTAGATCCTGACTCCCCACCCACCCAACTTCACACCCAATCTTTTCCTCTCTCATTAGAATACAAATAAGCATCTAAAAGATAAAAAGAAAATAACTAAAAATAAGATAAAATAAAAACAAACAAACCAGAACAGGATGAAACAAACAAACTACGAGGAGAAAAAAAAAGGAAAAGAAAAGCATGAGAAACACCTATAACACAGTTCATACACACAGAAATGCCATAAAAACACACTGAAAACCACAGTACATACATAAAAGACCTTAAAGGGGAAAAAACCCACATAATCTCAAACATTTTGTTACAGCAACAGAAACTGACCAAGAAAATTACATGAATATTATTTCAATAAATGAGTACATCGCACATATGTAAAGAAGATATTAAAAAGTGATTTAAATGTGACTCAAACAATAACTTCAATAATAGCATCATGTAAAATTCAACATACCTTTCTATAACTGGATATTCTGTGGCATACGTGTTCCATTCTTTCATTGCACATGGTGCTGAATTTATTCTGAAGGTCAGTGGGTATCACATCATTCAAAGAATTAAGGCTGGTGCAGTTGTGCACAAAATGATCATCACTTTTTGCTAGGGCTTCCAGAATCTGTGGCGATTAAATGGACACAAAAGGAAAGCAACCTCAAAAGTGAGCACGTACAATTTCCATAAGTTAGCCCTGCAGTTGCCAGGGTTCTGTGGTCCACAGGCACAGCCTGTGAACTGGTTTGCCTTCTCAGGTTTGCAATCTCAGGGGTTGCCTTGTCTTGATGATAAATGCCTGCTCGGGGAGCCAAGCCGACTTCAAAGGCTCCCCGCTGGATAAATCATCTCACTCTGATGTGGGCACACAGCTCCTGGACTTCTCTCATGCATTCACTCAGAAGATTTCCACCCTCACTTTGGTGGCGGAACAACCACCACAAACCCAGGAAAAAAGCCCTGACATCCTTGTCACCTAGTCGGATCACAGAGAAGCAAAACGCTGCCTGCTGAGAGACAGAACAAATGAAATCGTCTCATAATCTTATAGACCTTTATCTTATATGTTATGATTTCTGATTTGTTTTTATGGACTTTCTGTGTGCGCGAATGTGTGTGTCCCAGTGTCTCTAGTGTTCCTGGGGCTTTTTTCTTAATCTAGTTTCCTTTTGTTTTGTCGACTTTGTCCTTTCCTGGTTTGTTATTATCTATTTACTTACTTATTATAATTATTATTAATGCTTGTTTGTATGTTGGTAAGTCAAAGAAAGAATGGGTGTAGATTTAAGCCTTGGACTTTCCACAGGGCAGGGTACCCTGCCTCTCTTAAGGAGGGAGGGGGAGTAGGGGGAGCACAAGGTGAATGGGAAGAGGGAAGGAAGTGTAAATTTTTGAATGGAAAAATAAAAAAAAAAGAAAGAAAAAAATGAAGAAGAAGTTTACTGTCGCAGAGTCACACGTACCTTGGCAGTGAGGCTGAAGAAGCCTTTGGGCTCCACCATCTTCTCTATGACGTTACACTTGGTGCCTGCTGTGCTATCATATTCGTAGACAACCCCATACTCGAGGTGGACATTGTCCACTGTCAGACTCACATGCTCCTTCTTGCCATCAATAATGGCCATGGTGTGGAACTTGTCAATGACCTCTGGAATACAACATTAGTATAGCTAATTCATGTTTTTCTGCTCACCAAATAATTTCGAATCCCTGGGATTTTCTCATTATTTTTATTTTACTTTTGACACAGAATCTTACAATGTACCCTTGGCTCACCTGGAATTTACCATGTAGGCTGGACTGACCTTGAACTCAATAGACATCTGCCTTGCTCTGGCGACCAAGTACAGAAACAGAAATGTGAGTGTTTCCAACAGATCTCTCTCTCTCTCTCTCTCTCTCTCTCTCTCTCTCTCTCTCTCTCTCTCTCTCGATGTGTGTGTGTGTGGGAGGGTGTAGTGTCACAAGCATAGATATTTACCTCTTCTCTTATTGTCAAGCTGGGAATATAACAAAACTTACTTGAATTGGGTATATTTTTAAAGGGGCTACAAACTATCTCAACACCAGGACTTCTTGTATGTACATGACCATGTGAAACAGAACTTATGAAAATAGGGACCTGAGCCATCAGACCTGGGGTAGAGGTAGAGAATCCACATGTCTGCCAAGCTTCCAAGAACACCTCCTATGGTGAGTTCCATAGGAACAGAAACATCTAAAGGATTTTCACCTCCAAGGGGGAAATCCTGGCTTGGATCCACCCTCTTACCCCCTATGACTTAACAAGCCCACTAGACCGTTGTCCTAAATGGGCTCAATTTCTTCTTCCCTAAAGAGAGTGTCCAGAAACTGATGAGAACATCTAGGAAAATCCTGCAAAGGGGCCTGCTGCAAAGCCTGTGATGCTCAGCTGTAATCCCATCATTTAGGAGGTAAAGGCAGAACATCACATATTCTGGACCAGGCTGGACTGTATAGTAGATGTCAACCACTCTCCATTCTTACTTCCATGCATGCAATGACATATAAATTTGACAATGAGCCACAGCCTGGAAATATAAGAATTGCAAATACTTGGGAGCAGAGACAGAGACAGGCACTATGAAAGAGACGAGAGTAAGCACAAGAGGAAAGGAAAAAAAAAACCAACTCACCTTCTACTTTGCAGTCAAAAGCTTCCCCTGCCTCGTCTCCAGAGGGTTTCAAGTGGGACTTGTGCAGGTCTTCATGAGCACTTTCAAGACTATCATAAACCCACTGTATGGAATCTTGCTGGAAGTGAGGGAAGGAAGAACTCTTAGAGCTAGATACCAGGATGTATATTAATTTCATAACCCTGATTGAGAAAGACGCTTGACCATCCAGCTTGTTTATTTTTCTAGCTGAACAGTAATAAGTTTTGAATGGACATCCAATGACAATTTAATGCTCTGACTGTTTCTAGCTTAAATTACCTTCAGATGATATACTTTATATATTCATCCTAAAGATGCATTTTTTAAAATGGGATATTGTTCTCAAATGTCTTACTGAAATATCTCAAGTATATCTTTAAATGAGTTATCAATTATACCTTAAAATAAACAAATGCTAATGGGCAATTATTTGCTGCACCAATTACCTATAATTATGTACACCATTTTAAGGTCCTAACAGTCACTATGTTTTAATACATTAATGGTATTATGAATCAAAACAATATGAAAATTGGAAGGCCATCTATTTCATACTGAATTTTCAAGTCATGTAACATCCTTTTTACTTAGCTCATAATTCATCCTATATTTTAATTGAAACAGCAGTTCTAATCTTATTTAGGGAAACAAGACAAATGAAATGATTTCCAAACAAACACTTCAAGGGTTACATGGCTTTAAGCTTTATAAATAAGATGATAAATCAAATTGAGCTGAATTGTTGAAGTATAATATAATGTATAGCACCCGTTTTTCCTTGAATCGATTCTACAACTATGTTTACTTAGTGTGCTGCTTTAAGTCACTAAAATGAGAGCTAAGGGTTGTAGATATTGTAGAATTCAAGAGTAGGTACATGCTTAGCATTTACAAGGTTCTAGGCTCAAACTCTAGCAACACACACACACACACATACACACACAAGCACGGTAGTTGATTTGATCATTCTTCTACCTGTGAAGAACCACATCCACAGTATCTATGCCTTCTTTTAGGTCCTTCTTACCCTGACCCTGCCTATGACTCAATTTGTCCAGTGGTTTAGTGGCAAGCATCACCCAGGTAGAAGGCTATGGCTGCCAACACTCCCTCCTGGTGTGTTGGTACTATTCAGAAAAAAATTTCTTGCAAGAGACCCCCAGACAAGAACTCAGGACAGCTTGACACACACACATCTAGGGGCTATGAAGAGGGGATCTGGGTACCCTGTCAGGGTCCTGCAGAACATAGGTACATCAGCAGCTTCGGAAGAACCACCCTCCATTCAAAGTTGGAGAAAGACAATGTGGTCCTAAGTCACCTGGCTTCGGGGTCATCTGTTACATGGCAATGGGTCCCTGATAGTGCATAGCACTCAGTGAATTCACTGTTTCTCTTAATGAGTTCCTGATCAAGAATTCTCCAGGGAGATAATTGGGAAAAAGAAAGGAGTAAAAGTTAAGTGAACCAGTTTGTGCACTTAGTAAAATCCTAAGAGAAGAGGAAGGTTTCTTGATTATCGCTGAAGAGTCTGGGGGTGAAAGTCACATTCAATTGTACAGTTCAACAAGTGTTTATAGAACTGCCGTCATTCAGGATAACCTATGAGACTATGCATCATTTCTAAGCTTCTATTCCACTTCTGACCTTAACAGTAAGCAAAATAAATCAGTTCTTTCCCTGTGGAGTTGGTGCCTTACAGAACATCAGTCCTAGCTTCAAGACAAGCAGTCACTCATTCTACCAGTGTGGGCAATGCCACAGTCTCCAAAGCAAGAGAACTTGATCACACAGAATAAGAAAAACACATGACCTTCCCCCAGCAAAGGGGTGTCTCTGCCTCTAGTGGACAACCTGAGACTCTACCAGGCCACTATTCACTTTCTATTCAGACAACAATAGAACCTGCTTATATTAGGTTCAATTTCATCTTCTGATGATATTTAACAGATCGAAGCATAGCACTTAAAAATTTAAACACTGGCAAGTGCATGCTGGTATTTTCTTTTAAAACTAAATCCAGTTGCCTAAATAACTATATCAAAAAAATTAACCACTGAGTATATAAAATCCACAGTCTATACCTTTCCATAGAAGATTTGTTATGAAGAGTATATTTGTACAATCTTGATCAGTATATATTCTAAAGTATCTCATGAGAACATTTCATAGTTGTAGATTTAACATTAATAAACCCTTATCAAAAATAAGGGCTGAGGGAGGAGCTCGGTGGCAGACAGCTGTCTAGTATGCACATGGCCCTGGGTTCAAGCCCCAGAAACAATGGGATTTGAAAGAAAGGGACAGAAGGAAGAAAAGGAAGTGCCTCCGAACAAGTTTTTTATACAAATAATGATGCTATAAGAATTAAATGTAATGATAAAATACAACTACTTAAGCATAGCCAATACTAGATAGAATTAAACATTAGTATCAAATAGAGCAGTCATAATGAGATTCACAGTGCTGTGCTTTAACTGGAAATCAAAAGCTGTTCACACATTAGCCTATGCCATCTCCTAATTATTTCATGGAAGTTTTCAGTTAAATCGAATCTTATGTGTACCTTCATTGGCCGCCTGAACTTCCGGCAGGCTGTAACGTGTGCGATGACACTGGCGTGTGTCTCTTTGCTGACATTGATTCCGTTAACTTTGATAATACACTGTCCTGGGTGGAGGCCAGCCGCTGCGGCCACAGTACCTTTCAATATAAATGGGGAAAACTGTCACAATCAAAAGTCAGCAAAAGGATTTACCTGTTTCAGATATAGCACAATGGGAGCAATTTTGAACATATCAAAGCTCCCTAAAATGTTCCTGATGCATCTGGTTCAGATAACAATGCTCTCTCAGTCTTTCTGGTTCTTTACCCATGCTCTAGAGCGCAATTAACAAAATATTCCACTGCCTCCACAGAAGAATTTGGAAGGAATATTGCATAGTGACCTTCATATTGCTAATCAGATGTTTCCCTTTCAAAAGTCTAGTCAATCTAACTTTCTAAATACACAGTAAAAAAGTGAAATACCATAAGCATAAACTTTATGTAAAAATCTGTAAGTACTGAAATAATGTTAATTTGTTTTACAAACACCAGCAATTTAATGCACATATAAAACTAAATTCTTTAAAAATCATACATCTTTTCTGTGTGTACACTGGTGTGCATGTTCACATGACTGTACAAAAATGTATGGGTGTACATGCATCAGTGTATATGGTCGTGTGTGCATGTAAACATGTGTGAGTGTGTGTTTGCATACACAGACCAGAGGTCAACAACCAACACTTCCTAGATTACCATTCACTTTGGTTTTTTGAGTCAGACTTCCCTACCCACCTTGAAGCTAAATTATTAGCTAGGCTGGCTGTCTAGCATGTCCCAGGAATCCAGTTTCTACATAGGCGTGAACTCTGTATTGGTGTTTTTAAGGAAGTGCTGGAGATTCAAACTCAGGTCCAAAAAATGGTGCAGGTACTTCAAATGAATCATCTCTGTACTCTTAAAAAGTAATTCTTAAGGAAAACATTGAGTCAGTTAGCTGTTATGACTGGCTGCTTGAAGATAAAAGAGAGTTTGAGAACAAAAGAATATGTGGACAAAGGAACTAAGCAGTAATCAATTGTCCAGTCACTTTATGTGCATAGGTATAGAATCTGTACCTATGTAAACACACCTATGTATATATGTAAGTAGCATGACCTAACTGGTGGTTTAAATTTTTCCAACCATTGATATTAGTGTCAGAGCAAATTAACACCAATAAATACTATTAATGAATTTATATACACACACATATGTATTATACTAGTGTCCATAAAACCTACCATATACTAGAAAAGATTTCTATTGCAAGCAATTCACCCATAAGGGAATCATAAACACGCTTTTCAAGTTTTTAGACTTAGGAAAACATGTTTTGTGTCTATTCGATCCCTGCTAAGGTCCAATCATAGAAATAGTTTTCCTGCTCTGAATTGAGTCTTGGGCAAGGAGGGACATTTCTAAGTCGGAAAATCACCTGGCTACCTGGACATACCAAGCAGTTCTGTCCATGTGTAAGCTTAAAGTTAGTGGGGTGGTGGGGGGTGTCAGCTAAGAATTGGGGCAGGGGGAGCAGATGAGACAGACGGAGGCAAGTCACAGAGCAACCCACTTCTCCCAGAAATCCCCCTGCCTGGTGTGAAGACACTGAAGTCTGGACTTTACGTTTAGAGGATGCTGAGGAACATGCGTTGGAATTTGAGTCTGTCAGTGAAGTGACGAAGAAGTGCATCGTGGGAGTCAAGAGTGAGAAGGGGAGAGAGCCAGCAGAGCATAAACTCATACGAAGATGGCTGAGTACAGGTAATGGCCTAGGAGAGCAAAGACGGTGAGTAAGTCTGGAACACAGCCTCTGTAACTCTGGAAAATCGCTGACTTGATTTGTGGTGTGCTGTTTCCTTTAACTCTGAAGAAAGAGCTAAGAGGGTGCTTACATTGATCCAAGGCTGAACTCTAGTGGCCTGGAGGCAGCAATACTGCCAAGAAGTACAGCAGTGATCTTTTCTTGTAGCAGATTTTGTTTGATAATGAACACCACGGGGTGGGGGGGTCTGAGAGGAAAGACACAGAGTTCACCCCCACCTCACCTTTTCTATTTAAGAAACAAAGCACACGAACACAGTGGCCACCCACTCAAAAGACCTTGATGGTGGTCACTGTTATACACATTCAGCTTGCAGGGACTATGCCCAAGCATGGGACAAACAGGTTAATGAAAACAGAAGCGCTATGCGACAGCTGGGCATACTTCTGCCCTGCAGTATTGAAGGGCTATTTGCTGTAAATGTCCATCCAACCACTGTGGAAGACTAAGTAAAAAGATACTTTTTTGAAAGAAGATTTATTTTTTTAATACACACATTAATTTTGTAATATAAAATTAATTGGTTCTGATGGCAACACCCTTTCAAACTGTTTCTCGTCATGTCTAAATGATCACATTATGATAGTTTACTTTTTCCAGCCCTGCAAACAGCCACCTCCCCCTTACTCCACAAGCGCCAGACATCTGAGCTCACAAGGGCTCTTCTGGCTCCAGCAGCCAAGCTACTTATGATGTGCAGCACTGGGAAATCTCTCCTCCCTTGACTGGTGTCAAGATGAAATAAAAATACATATCATGTGAGCTTTGGGCTTTTTATTTGTCTTTCAAAGAAGTAAAGTAAAATACAAACAGGCTTTGAGTCACTACAATGATTTGATTTAGAACGAATCTCATGGCGAGATTCATTGCAGACTCAAAGGAAAGAAATTGAAGAAAATATGGAGCAACTGGGTGGCAAGCCCACGGGGCTCCCCACAAAGCCTGAAAAGTCACATTTTTAAATTATTGGCCAAAATGACAGCATTTATTCGCTGCTTAAGAAAATATAAATAAATAACCTTAAAAATCATCATGAGTATAAACTGAAGTACACAAAAAAATATTCTGTAACCGTAATAAATATAGTTAAGAATTTGGGGGTCCAATGGAATTGTTTAATTATTTATTCAAGTGTGTGTGTGTACATAAGCATGTGTATGTAGAGGCCCAAAATTGTTACCAAGCATCTTTCCTTGATCACTTCACCTCAGTTTTTGAGCCAGGTCTCTCTTGAACCTGAGATCTACCATTGGACTGTACTAGAGAGTCAGCAAGCCCAGGGAATTCTCCAGTGTCTCCCTCCCCAGGGCTGGGGTTATAGGCAAGTGCTGGCACACAAAAGCCTTTTTTTTGCATTTTGTTTTTAGTGTGGGTATTAGAAACCTGAACTCACAACCTCATGTATATGGGGCATGTACGTCACCTACTAAACCCTCTTCCTGAGCAAAGCCTCACTCTGTCCCAAGCCTGCCTCACTTTTGCAGCATTGGCTTTCCTGAGTGTGGGAAACTCAGATGTGAGCGATCACACCCAGGCTAAGATTTGAGGTTTTACACTGTAGCATATTATTTCCAGAATGCACATTCACTGAGTTACCAGACTGAAAGGAGACAATTCCTAACACCATGGTGATGCACATTTCAGTTGGGCATGGAACAGCCAAAGCACTTGACAGCATAGTTTCCCACATCAGGGGCCCCAGGGGATGTCTCACCTCTTCCCACCGCGTGCACCACGGAAGGGCCAAAGCCTCTGATCTGGAAACCCAGCCCATCTGCAGAATCTGGGATTTTAACTGTCCTAAATGTAACCAGAAAATAAGGTCAGACAACTGTAAACGCCACAATAGGTTCTAACCACAGCCATCTGTACCTGAGCTCTGTCTAGCAATGCGTACCTCCTGAGATCTCAGTGAGCAGGAGGAGGGGCGGGGAAAAGGAACTGGGATTAATAGTTAAAATGAGAAAAACTGTTTTAGGAAGAAAGAAAGGAAGAAAGAGAGAGAGAGAGGGAGGGAGGGAGGGAGGGAGGGAGGGAGGGAGGGAGGGAGGGAGGGAGGGAGGGAGGGAGGGAAAGAAGGAAGGAAGGAAGGAAGGAAGGAAGGAAGGAAGGAAGGAAGGAAGGAAGGAAGGAAGGAAGGAAGGAAGGAAGGGAAGAAAGAAAGAAAGAAAGAAAGAAAGAAAGAAAGAAAGAAAGAAAGAAAGAAAGAAAGAAAGAAAGAAAGAAAGAAAGAAAGAAAGAATTTAGCCTTGGGAGAGACTGACCCTAGAACCTGCCCCTAGAAGAGCGCACTAGTAGTGGCCACTCCAGCTGAGCCAGCTCTGGGCTCTCACAGAATGTAAATGCAATGGTGGGGGTAGACTCCAGATGGGCCAGCTCAGGGCCCCCAAAACAGGATGTAAAGAACAATAGGTGGTAGTAGGCTGCTCCAGCTATATCAGCTCCAACTGCAGGGACTTCCTCACCAGGGAGCACCAAGGGTGCTTTAACCTCTCCCATACTGGACTTTTTAACTCCCAGGGCATTAAATCTCTTCTGCATATTCCTGCATCTTATTCATCCACTTGTATAAGATTTTTTGATGGAGACTTCTGAGGAAGCGCCCCCCCCCCCGAAATGTCCACTCTGGGGGAGGTACAGAGAGGAAAACAAAAGGAATCCAAGTCTCTATATTGCTCCGGCTGATCCTTGCTAGACAGTATCCGTGCTTCCCCTCAGGTTCTAACTGAACCACCCACTGTTCATTTCTTATTATTTCCCAGCTGGATTCTCCTATTTCAGGAGCATGAGAAGGGAGACCGCTACTGGGATCAAGACAGAGGGAACTGGAAAACTGGAGAATGCCACTGAGTGAGAAGCCCTTGGATAGAGCACTGTCCTTTCCCCAACATAATGTGTACATAGCATGGAGGCCATACAGCCTCCACACTGGACAAATTCTTATACAGATGCATCCATGTATCTATAGCAGTGGTGGCACGTGCCTTTAATCCCAGCACTCGGGAGGTAGAGATAGGAGGATCTCTGTGAGTTCGAAGCCAGCCTGGTCTACAAGAGCGAGTTCCAGGACAGGCTCTAAAGCTACAGAGAAAAAAAAAAAAAGGAAAAAATAAAAAGGAAAACAACAGATAAAGGGGACAGCTAAACTAGCTAAACTAGCCCTGATTCCTTATTCTGTACTTGGTAACTGGGTAGACTTGGGTTGGACAAGCTCCATAAATTCTCTGTTACAAAAAGTGCCACAGAAACTGATGGAGGTTATGACTGTCAGAAACTGATATTGTAGTATGCAGGTGGGGATTTAAGCGGCAACAGCTTCTATCCTGCCTAGTTTTTGTTGCTGGGATAAAAACAAGACCAAAAGCAAGTTAGAGGTGGCGTTTATTTTCTTACAGGTCACTGTCAGTCACCACGGCAAAGGCTGAGGCAGGAACTGAAGCAGAGACCACAGAGCAATGTCATTATAGGCTTCCTTCCTGCCTCTTCTCTGCTGGCTTCCTTGTGCAGGGCTGGCAGAACTCACAGAGGACTGGGCCGTCCCCCAACAATTAGAAGTCAAGTTTTACATTTCATCACCTCCCAGTAATCCAGGATACTAGATTAATCATATGTGAAGTTGACTTCCGCTCTTCAAGATCATTGTACTTTTTAAACAAAATCTGTACACAACACCATGAAATTCATTTTAGGAAAAAAAATCCGGAATTTCTCCCATTAAACATGATTAAACTCTAATGAAAACATGATCTTGTTTTTCCAATGGGAAAACTATATTGCCTATTATAATAATTAATAAAATTATACAAGAGGAATGTTCTATTTCTGGTAGAAAATAAGGATGTGAAATTAACCTTTCAGAGAAATTCCTTGATGTTATCAAGTGTAAGACACAGCTGGAATCAACAGAAAATCCTGTTGTATTTACTGCCCCTATTTTTGTCTTTCCCCTCCAAACAGGATACAACTTAAATTACAAAATACCAATTTAAGAAAATATGAGTAACCCAACCAAAACTTCCATACAGCGCTTCCTGAGGCCTCAAACTTCCTGGGCCTGATCCAATGATGCCTCTCTCGGATTGCCTCCGAGGCCTGAGGTAGGGGAAAGCCACTGCTGTTTAAGACAAAACGAATGGATTGGAGAGCTTGAAGATAGCCCTACCTCAATGCCACCTCCCATTCCTCTTTATATAAGTGAGAACTAATTACTCCCTCTGGCGAGCATTGCAGGTGTTCTGCCTTTACCGCAGTAAAAGTAGCTGGAACTACTTTACTTGATGAACTCTCTGACAAGTTACCTGTCCCGTTAGAGCAGAAAATTCATGCAGGAGAAAAAGCTGTGCTGTCACTGCTGTTCTCCAGCTAGTTTATGGAGGAAAATGTCAAGGGAATCATCAGAAACTGCAAACGGTTGGGAATGCCTTGGTTATGGTTGAATGAGAAGAGTCCTCAACAGACTCCTGTCCTGGGAACCTGACAGATGATGAGGCTTTGAGGAAGAAGAGAGTGGATCTGAGAGATCTGGCCAAACTGATGGTGGGTACCCTGATGGACTCATACTATTCTGGATTACTGGAGGTGATGGAAGTAGAAGATGGGGCCTAAAAGGAAGACCAGGACCATAGAGGTGTGTTGTTGGGTGCTGTATCTTCTCCTGACTATTTCCTGCGTTTCCATCTCTCTGTTTCTAGCGTTCCATCAGGTGGAGAAATTTCTTTGCTCCCCCCACCCCACCATCGCGTTCTGGCCTAGCACATGGAGCCAAGTAACGGTGACCTGAATCCTTGGAAACCATGAGCTGAAACAAAGCCTTCCTACCTTCAGCTGCTTATGTCAGCGATTTGTCACAGAGTGACAAGAAAAAATGATGAGCTCAGCCTCATCAGGCAGGGACATGGCCATGAACACAAAATAAATAGATCATTATAAGCACTTTGAATGTGTCAAAGCTTTCAAATAGCTTCCAACTCTCTACAGATCAGAAATTTAGAATGAAGGGAAAACCAGCAATCTATGTGGTTGAGATGCTCATTTTAAAATGGAAGTACCTTTGTGGTGTTAACTATAAGCAGGTGACTGTAACTGATATTGCATGTGAAGGCAAATTGCAGCATCTCTGGGCACCTGCCTGCTCCTCACAGTCAGGGCTGAGTATCTACCAGCTTTTAACAAGTAGCCTGAGTTGGGATGCCAAGACACAGACCTCAGTGTACAAAGCATCTCCTCAACTATGGAGTCACAGGAATTTTACTTTATAAGACATTCTCCTCAATGGAAATCAGTGTAGCTGTCTAAAGAACATATACATGCCAATTAATAACATGACTTCCAAGCTTTCCCACATCAAATGGCCCTCTCGCTTATTTATACTTTGTCAAATATAGCAATGTGTTGTATTCCATACTTTCTTCCCGTTCTTACAGTACATAACTTTCTGTGGTTGTTATGGCTATATTGTCTCTAAAATAGAAACAATCATTTCTTTCTTTAATATATGTGAGTAGTCTATAGGACTCAATATAGGGAGACTATTAGGGCAAAATTTAACATTTCAAATATATTGAAAGAAAACGTGAGCACGCAATCTTTTTAAACTTTGTTCATGTATATATTCTCTGTGTATGTATTCTCTGTGTATGTGTGTGTGCACATAGGCATGTGTGCATGCGTGTGTCTGGAGGTCAAAGTATGACTTTCAAGAGTCAGTTCTTTCCATCTACAATGTGGCTTCTGAGGATCGAGTTTAGGCCACCAGGTTTGGCAGCAAGTGCCTTTTAAGCCATGCAACCCTTGCACTTATGTTGCCTTTTAAAGCTATATTTGAATACAATACAAAATATTCTCTTGATGCAATGCTATCTGACACCAGCAGAAAGCATTAAACACTTCACCTAGCCTAGACAAACCAGGACTCAGTGTCTTAACAGCTCTATGGCAGAGGAACCTTGTGCCATCGCAGCAAGGAGGACATGGAAATGATAAGTAACAGGGTAAAGATGCAAGGCAGGCTTGGACCTCAGGTTCGAGACATTGCACAGCAGCACTTGGGGAAGGGCTTGAAGACGCAGGACCAAAACTCTGCTGGCTGAGGACTTGCTCCCATCTGTTTATTTCCAATGTCATTGGCTCTGTGCTCTTCCAATTATTGAGATGTCTATGTAAGCAATAAGTTAGTGTAGGGCTAAACCAAGTGGTCATAGGGCATATCCTATATTCACTAATAATTGTTCTGAATATCCCTGTATTCCTTCCTAAGATGTTTTATTCCTTTTAAACACCCTAAGAGTGTCAGGTGATAAGCTACTAAGACAGCCTTACCCTAGGCAGGGCTACATAAAAAGGGAAAAGTCAACTGTAATTTTATGTAGAAAGGAGACACTGCTGTGGTTCTTTGATGCCCTCTAGTCCAGGGTTTTCTGTGTAAACTGGGTACACTACATTATGAGCTAATCCATCCATGCCCATTAATGACTTAGCATTATCACAAAGAGATGGACTGGGGAGACTCTAGCCATTACACTGAACTGGAGACTCATGAAAAGTGTATACATGATATACCTAGTTATTTCTGAATGTATGTGTACTGGGTAGTATTTTACATAAAAATATTTTAGCCGGGCAGTTGTGACACATGCCTTCAATCCTAGCCCTTGGGAGGCAGAGACAAGTGGATTTCTGTGAGTTCAAGGACAACTTGATCTACAGAACAACTTCCAGAACAGGCTCCAAAGTGACAAAGAAACTCTGTCTCAAAAAACAAAACCAAATAAGTAAATAAAATTTAAAATCAATAAGACTTCATCTTAAAATTAATGAAGTTGCTGGTTACTACTGATACAATTTTTTTGTTTTGATTTTTGTTTTTTGTTTGTTTGTTTGTTTTTCGAGACAGGGTTTCTCTGTCGTTTTGGAGCCTGTCCTAGAAATAGTTCTTGTAGACCAGAGAGATCCACAGAGATCCACCTGCCTCTGCCTCCTGAGTGCTGGGATTAAAGGCGTGCGCCACCACCACCCTGGTCTACTGATAACAACTGTTATTTAGCAATTCTGACATAGCTCATACACATGTTCTATCAAACACTCTACATATATGTTATCTCACCCAGCTAATGCAACAGTTCATGACTAATCTGAGATCATTAACAGAAACAAATTCGAGAAGAAAAGTCAATGAACTACACATACATCAAAAGTTTACTAAAGGAGTTATGTGTTACAGCACGGTTCTAGTCTATATGTGTACAACTGTAACATGCATCAGTACTTGGAATAAACAGCAATTTATTTCAAAACAGTAGTAAATATTTATGTGAGTTAAGATTTGAAGAAAATGTTTTTCTCTAGAGACATCTATACTTTGAATTGTTCAGGATAAATATTGTGATGTTTCAGATACGAAGTTTTGTTTCCAAAAGACTCATGCGTTGAGGGGGGTCTTAAGATGGTAGTATTCTCTAGAGATGACTGGTACACGAGGGCACTGGTTTCATCCCTACACATACATCAAAAGTTTTAACTAAAGGAGTTATGGGTTACAGCATGGTTCTAGTCTATATGTGTACAACTGTAACATGCATCAGTACTTGGCTGGCTGACCCATGGGTGAGTTCACAGATGCTGAGCTGTTAGAAGTGTGCCCCGTGGGAGGAAGTGGGTCCCTGGAAGGGTGCCTTGGCAGGGTCTGTCTTGTCAAGGGGCCGTTCCTATGCAGGGTCTCTGCTTTCAGAGCATCACCGAGTGAACAGTTTCACAACACCATGCCCTCTTGTTGTGATGGGCTGAAACTTCAGCCACCGTGAGTCAGAATAATCCTCTACCTTTTAAGTTACCTCAGCTATTCTGTCATAGAAATGAAAGATGGACACAGACATTGGTATTTTTCTACATATGTAGATAGATGACAAAGAGCTCAACAGAGCTTTGGGTCAGTTTTGTTTTAAAGGAAAAGGTGTCTTACTAAGTATGGTGTACCTTCTAGATTTGACTTTATGAATATAAGCAGTATATTATAGACTGTGTCTAATCACAACATTTACTATAACCAAGCATGTAGCTCTTTATTCCTGACCTTCAGGTGTTCTACTAGATTATTTTTTACTCAGTCAAACTCAACATAACCCACAACAGCCATGCTTGGACAGGAAAAGAAAAACATCATTGTTCCCAACACCAGGCAATTCAGGAGTGAGCACCTATTACAATAGACAACGCAGCTTCCTCTAGCCTCTAAAGACCTGCATTCATTGTGCTGCATTCCTGAATGTTCTATGATGGGGGATCCGGATGATAAATCACTACCTGGTCAGGATCTTTCCTATTTTATTCATCCATGTATCACTGTATCACTTACTCCCTTGGCTTTGTGCTCATGAGGACTCGCAGAGGCTTTTTGCTGTTTAAGCATGATTTCAGAAAGCAATCGACTTCAGAGAAAGGTCTCAGGAAAACCAGGTCACCATTAATAGCAAAGATCTTCTTCCCAACTTCCATGCCGGCCATCTAAGGGAAAAACAGTAAGAAGAATTAGGATGATAATTTAATAAATATTTTAGGTTTTCACAAACTAAACCAAGGGGAAGGCTAGCATATACAGATTTGGACATGAGAACACACACACACACATATATATATAATAACATTATACAACTTTATATAACAGAACTATGAGTGAAGTAACAGTTATAATAATGGCATCATTATGAATGGGATAGATCAGCTTTGCTGAAATCAATCTTCCCCCAGCCCTATGCATACTCTACCCATCTGCTACTCATTCTTGGTGTTGAAGTAAGGCACTTTATTAAAAAAAGAAAAATATTGTCCTTTAACATACAAACTCCAGGTTAATTTACTTTTACATATGTTTTTATACATAAATGTATTATTTAAATATACATATTGTACATGAATATATATTTATTTATTTATTTATTTTACTCAGAAATTTATTGAACTCAGAAAATTTCAATCCCTGAATATATGATTATATTGACCACAACCACTATGTCTCTCCAGCCTACATCAGCATGAGTGTGCCTACTACAGGGGAATGAAAGGAGTGGCCTAGAATCCAACAGCAGAGATAACACTAATGCGATATTCTGAAAAAGGGCAAGGATGACATTATCCCTGCAGTTAGCCCAGATGTTCTTAACCAGCAAGACTGCACATAAATTCCCTGCTGTTTTAAACCGCAGCTACTTGAGGAGACAGTGTTTTATCTACGACAGAGTAAGATGAAGCTGTGCACTAAGAGCAACATCTAAAAAGCCCTGGAAAAGTACATCTCCTATAGAACTGCTAACCACAGTCACTTGGTGGTCCAGCACACTAACAGAGTACAAATGGACCAAGGTAATATACTTTCACTTGGAATACCAGATAGAAAGATTTATGTTGTACACTTTTGTGCGTTTGATGGTGAAATAAAAGGCCTTTAGTATTAGCATATACAGAGTACCACTGACTTTAGTAAAGAGATTTAAAATTATATATGGTCTACTTCTGCAGTTCTTACATTTTTATTAAAGACCCAAATCCTGAGGTGCTTGCTTAGGGGTTATGTATCTTGCAAGCTAGGCAGCAGGGTAAAGAGTCTTGAATCCAGAATCCCTGTGGTACAGCGATGGAAAGTAAGCTCCATGAGGACAGAGATAAAAGGAGAAAGGGATGCAGGGGATAGGAGGGAGGAAGGGAGGAGAAAGCTCATATGTGTGGACATGTGTGTGCTTACATGAGGCAATCAGAGGGCAAACATGGTTGTTGCTCCTCAAGTGATATTCACCTTGTCACCTTGTTTCTTGAGACAGGTCTCTCATCAGCCTGGTATTCCCCACGCAGCCTAGGGCAGCTGACCTATGACACCTGCCTCCACCTCCCAAACGTAGGATTACAAGTGCACACAGTACAATTCTTTTTTAATGTTTTGGTTCTCAAGCTCAGGTCCTTATCTTGTAAAGAAAAACTGTTAAAGACTAAACTATCATTCCAGCTCAGAACAGGGAATTTGGTCTGCTTTCTATCTGCCTATGCTCTCAGAATCTAGAATGGTACCTAATACATAACCATTATTAAGTGAATATTTCTCATTGAAGAAGTCAAGGATGAGAAGATTCCACTGTTTAAAAAAACCTAGTGATGTGAGATAGCACCTGTTAGCATTATTCCAATGAGAAAGTCTAAGTGTTTGCTTTACTGATGGAAATTAGATTCACAGAAAAGACAGAGGAAGAGGAAGATAGAAGACACTTCCCTTGGTTGATCAGAATGACTAGCAGATAAACATAGCACAGCTCTCACACCCTATGTAGCCCCCACAGAGTTCCAGGATGGATTTCACAATTGAGAAAATCTTGAGGTCACAGAGTATGCCACTTGGGGACTCAGCAATTGGGAGCTGTAGATCTCTGGAACATTACCACCTCCCCATGCCCTCATCACTGAGACACAGTCTCAGCTGCTACAGTCCTTGACAGAACGCAAGCACATGAACATTCAGAGACACAACCTTCAATACACACACAAAGTATGATTTCAGTTTGACACTATACTGCATGAAGACAAACTGCTAATTTACATTACCTCAGCATTTGACCCCTTTTCCACTGACTTTATGATTGGAACTTTATTTTTGTCTTCCAGCCCAAAGCCATAGCTGCCTTCATTGGATTTAATCTGAAATGTAAGACACTAACATTATTGATGAAGAGCAAGAAGATCTTTACAATGAACTAGAGTGGAAGCCTCAGTGTGCTCGCCTGCTACCTGCCACACCCGAAGGCGACTCAAGGCACTGCAGCTTACCAACAGAGACTTCGCGATAACATTCTCCACAACTTTCAAGTCATGCTTCATCAGCCTGTGTTTCATATTTGATCCTTCCATTTCCTCGTCGGCAAAGAAGCGGAAAAGTAGAGGCTCATCTTTGAATTCGCTTTTCTCAAGGACTGCAGAAATGGAGAGAGTCAGATAATCTCATTGAACGGGGGTCTCTAGCTGGCTTTCCACCCCAGCACACCCTCGGGGAATGCCTGCCAGCAATGCGCTCAGCTTTAGATTCCCAGGGCACAGTGACTGCACAGATACCCCGCAGGTTCCTTTGGTAATCTACCCTTCCCTGTACATTACTGTTACCTATAGGACTTAGCATTTTAAAGTAAGTGCATTTTTCCACTCTTGCATTGTCTAAATGGAAAAAAATCTAAATTTTAGAAAGAAAATACAATAACTCCTAAACCCCATGCAATCTCAACCTAAAAACTTATGGGCATTTTCCACTTTCAGAAAACATCGTAAACAAGTTTTTAATGTCGTGTATCTTCACGGGAAACTTCAAACGGGTTGCATAGTATCTCTGTGTGTGAGCAACTCCCAGTGAGGGATCACAGTTGGTCTAAAACTTCAAACTAGGAATATGTCTTCTGTGTAAAATGTGATTTTAGTTTCCATGACTTGCTAGCTCTTCTCTGTTTCAAAACAATATTCTCAAATAACCTTATTTTCAGGTCATTTTTTTCTCTTTATATAAATGTTAATAGTTCCCCACAGTTTCTAGGAATGTTGATCTATGTTTTGCTAGCCTTGTTTATACTACAGATAGATACAGATAATAAGGATGTATATTTAATAAGATCTTGACAGCCGCTAAAATGCTTTAAAAGAGAAACCTGTGTTTCTCATTCTTTGTCATAAGTACCTTGTAGTGTACTTTTTGGGACAAGGTGACTCACAGTAACAGGAAGGCTGTGGTCCCAGGGCACTTAGCTTTGTGATGAATCAGTCCAGGTCTGGGGCCAATTCTGAGTGTGAAAATTAGAAAGTTACCTAAACTCTCTGCATTTTAGTTTTCTCATCTGCAGAATGAGGTGGAAGAATCTTCGTAGCACCCTCACTAAAACTGAAGTACTGCATTTAATCAGGTTGGTATATGTCAAACAATCCAAAGAGGCACCTATTCTATTGCCTTGTTTTTACAGAGTTCCAGAAAACAATGTGGGTGTACGGATGATGTCTGAGTGGAAGAGCATCTGGTACCATGGTAACAAATGAAGCCATCTCCCACACCATAAAAATTAACACAGCCACAGTGAACAACAGAAAGGAAAAACACTTTAGACTGAGTTAAGTTTTGCCTCCATGATCTAATTGTTTTCCTGAAGATCACATGCTATTTCCTCCAACAGCCTGTCCAAGAAATCCAGGCAGGAGGTTTTGCCACCTTAATTCTTGCTATCACTTAGTATTTCACAAAAAATGCTTACACCAAATTAATGCCTGCTATTGCTCTTGATTAAAGAGAAAAATAATTGAGGGGTGTCAGTCTGATTTGAAAGTTTTAATTTCTTAAAATATTTTAATTTCTTCCATCAATAGTTTGCTCTCCAAACTGATATTTCTCTATCTTAGCATTCACGGTGATTTAGACAAAAGGACATGGGACAGAATTCTCCAAGAAGCACATGATGAGAAAGGATGCTCCCAAAATGGCTGTAACTGGTACTCAATACTCTTTTCATACAAGTGTTGATAACCTTCTGAACATAGTCAATAAATGAATGTGAATGCTATAACCAAACATAAACTGAGAAACACATTGCATTAGTAATCAAAAACAGATTGTTTGGGTGCCTGGATTGTGTAAGATAGCACAGAGGGAAAAACTCTCATTACTTTGATAGATGGAGAAATTAAAATAAGACACTAATGCGTAGTGATCTGTTTGAAATTATCAAGCAAGAAAGAGATTTTTTAGTAGACAAAAAAGATCTTGCTTATTTCTAGAAATGTAGTTCTGTACGATAATTTTGAGTACGTTTTCCTCTATGAACAAAAATACTAGCTATGTATTTTCTTATCTAATCATTCCACTATATTTAGATAAGATCATTTATTTAATATAAAATGAATTCAAAGAGATATAAGATTTTTAAAAAGAAAATAAAACTTTGACATCTTGGCATGGCTCTTCCAGAGTCAACACAATCAAGAAAAACTGGTAGGTGACAGCCATTTGCCATAGAAACACCACCATTAACAAATTCAATTGCACATGTGGCGCCTCATCAGGGACAAATGACAAGACCCAGACAGGTTGCCTTGACCTTAGTGGAGCACTGAGATACTCCCAATGTTCCAAGAAGACCCAAAACAATAAAACCCATCTGTGAATTTGCAGGGTACGAGTCCCTACCATGGTGCATAAATCCATTGTCACAGAGTCCGACAGCAAATATCATTGCCTCTTCCCTGGTATGGCAATCACCCTGGTAATGAAAAAATAAATCACCATACATGTTAATAGGAAACAGGAGGTTTTAAGGACCCGATTTACAGTTTAAGGAACATTACATAATTGTCCCTAGTCCTTTGTTTTGCACTTGGGTACTCTTTCAAACTGGCTCTCGTTTCTATTTTATTTCTGTTATCAATACTCTACTCTGCTGTTTCTTTATCCCTTGTCTAGATTGACATATTTCTTCTGGAGCCATTCTAATATAAGCTGCTGCAGAATTCAGCTGTTCTACACAGGAATTTCATGTTCTAAAGGTTTACAGAGAGACTTTTTAATAATAAAAACTTTAATAATCAAAGCATAAACATTTTGTTGGGCTTTCAAGATCTCTCAGTCTCAGTTTTATTCATCTACAGCTTCAATTTCCAAATATTTGAACCTACCCCCTTTCCTTAGTTAGCCCAGTTTCCTACAATTGCCTGAACTCAGTCCACCTCACCTTCACTGGTGTAATGCTGATACACCCAGCGTCTTTTACCTGTCTACAGAACACCAAGAGAAGCTTGTACCTCTGGCTGCGACAACTGTATCCCTGCTAGCCACCAAAGCAAACTGAATATGTACCTGCAAACAGGCATTCTATCTTCAACAATTCATGTGTTTGAAAGTTTTATGCATTCATTTGAAAATTCATATTTATTCATTTCTAAATATCATACCAAGTCCAAGACACCACATGCTAATACTCTCAAAAAAAGAACATTTTACTGCCTTCCAACAATTTGAATCTTATGGAGGATTTGGGCATTTATATAGTGGTACTTAGTTAAGTATGCTTATACAATTTAGTTAAGATTCTTAATTGGCCTGACTCTCTCAGGGAACTAGATGCACAGAAAAAAAAAAAAAAAAAGACTGGCTGGAGGATCCATAAGGACTTCTGTGGAAGATGATGTTGAGAATTTTAACGATGATCTAAAGATGAGCCCAAATGACCAACAACTTCTCGACGGCAAGAATTATTCTGTACGTGTTTTATTTCAGTAGCTAGTTAAAGTGTTAAGCTTATTCTGAAAGCTTTAGCTATTTTGATTATTTAAATGTTATATTTCCCAGACTAATAAATCATCAAAAGGAAAAGTGTATAAATGTAATCTGAAACACTGTAGTGAACCTCTACCTTAAAAAAAAATCCTTTTGGGTCTACTCATATCTGCAAGGCATTGGAGAAAGGTGCAAAACACTTGTTTGGGTGGGAAGAAACAAGGAGTTGTTTAATTAAAGATGCAAATGGTGCCTGCACATGACCCATAAGCAAATCATATGATGTTTTAGAAACATCTGATCATAAGCCACTATATGAAAAATATCAATCTGGAAGCTGAGGATGTATTCAGAAGTGAACAAAGCATTTTCTAAGACAGTATCCGTCATTGCAGGCATCTACAGCATCTAATGATGCATCAAAACAGCATAAGGACTGTGGTACTGCAGCCAGCTCTAATGATCCAATACAGCTGTCCAAGTCCAGTCAGGACAGCCTGATGTGCAGAATAAGTCTATCCAAGTCTTAGTGGAAATGGAGCCTTACTTTGTCTCTCTTTCCCCGTACAGTAAGCACTATAGCTTGTGCCTTTATCATCCCATTGCTATGTCTTCCTCTCCCAAGGCAGCCTGTGATGCTTTACTTTGAAGCACAGCAATGAGAGCTCAGAATGTCTGCCTTAAACGTACACATTTCACAATATCAGACTTATGAAAGCTGCAGTGACTGATGTAAGATGACATGATGTCTATCCTAGAACAAGATAAGCAGTTGAGACCACTCCAGTCTAGAAATGGAGTGGCATGTCCAAGCTCGCCTCACTCAGTTTCAGCAGAGCTGGCGTCAGATACTGATTGCTTGGACTAACGTTCTGGGAGATTTCAACAGACACCACAGTGTAGTGGTATTTCATTTGTACTTTAATAAATAAAGCTTGACTGAAGATCAGAGAGTAAGACAGCTGCACTGATCAGCCTTACAGACCAGGCAGTGGTGACACACACCTTTAATCCCAGTAGCCACACTAGTTTGTCATAGAAACAAGGGGGTAGTGGCATACACCTTTAATCTCAGGACTAGAGAGGAATATAAAATGGAAGGAGACAGCTCTCAAACACACTCTCATTCTGAGATTTCTGGAGACAGGATTGCCATTTTGGACAGAGGTAAAGGTAAGAGCCAATAGCTGGGTGTTTTGCTTTTCTGACCTTCAGGTTGAACCCCAATTTCTGTCTCTAGATTTTTTTATTAATTTTGCCACACGACAGTGACAAAAGTTACTTTATTTCAGCTTGCTTAGGACTTTCTGAAACATAACCTATTTTTCTTTAATATTTAACCTTAGAAAATACAAATGTTTCCCCCTGTAAAGTTAGTGACTGACTTTCTGGGTTACAATGTAAATGCTGATTTGGTATTAGGTTTTGCTTCAGAGGCATTTTCCTTGGTCTTCTCCCATATACCAGGTTGTATGAGTTTGTATTAATTCTAAAACAGTAGAATTCTAGGTGGATTCTCTTCCCGAACAGGAGACACGCCCAGCTGCACATATGACCAGTGCTTTAAACATGTTAGAAAAAAAGTGTCACACTGGAGAGCCTGGACATGTGAGTCAGGGTATTATCAAATTCATTATTTGATTACTCTAAGACATTAACTTCTCTTGTAAAAGTTTATGCTCCGTGAAATACAAGAACAGGTGGCCTTGAAAAGTTTAGAAATCAACACTAAAACAATAAAAATCATATATATATATATATATATATATATACACACACATATATAATATATATACATGCTAAAATTGAGTTTAAATATTTAAAAATGTTGGTATTTTAAGATTAAATATCTAGTTTTATTACCTATTTATACAAGGAAAGCAAGGATATTTCTATAAGAACAAAAGAATAAGGCTGCTTATGTAACTGACTCAAATATGTGCAATGGCTACAATCAACCAAACCCCCTGCCCCAGGCAGCACCTGCGGTTCAAGGGAGCATCAGCATTTCTTAGTGCCTTGCCTTTGGTAAGCAGAATACAGCCAAGCATTTGTTAGTTGACCTATCATTTAAAAAACTAAGTACGTTTGTATTTGAAAAACTTCTGTGACAGGGATGTTAATCTGTTCTACTTATAAGCAAATCACAAAACTTCTCAGTACCAACTGTCAGAGTCAAGATCCTGCGAAGCTGGGCAATAGTAACAGCACCACACTCTGCTCTTCGTAGCCACAAAAGCTTCTATTATCCAAGCCCAGCTGGGATCTACCAGCGAAGATGACATGTGGGAGTAGAATCATTTGAGAGGACTAGTGAACAGATACTTTAAGACAAATTAGTAGAAAAGGATGCAAAACCACTTAGTGTCTGAACATAGTTATCATTCATCGATACTCAAATTATGCATGGAGGATTTTGTTTGTGTTTTGATGAAACTCAGCTCATGTGTTAAGAATAGGAACATCTTATTTTTGAAAAGCAAGCCATCATAAAGGTTATTCAAGAACCCAGGAATCAGATTCAAATACTAACTCAGCTTCATACTAGCTATAGGAATGTAGGCAGGGGATACCACAGTATGTCACCTGAAGGCAAGCACTAAATTCTTTAAAAATTCTCAATTCACACACTCAAAGTTAAATGGAAAAGAAGGAAGCATAGCAACACCTGTTTGCCTCCTTACCTGTGCAATTAACCAGTCTATCAGTTTGTTAGCCATGACCACAGATTTGTAGGTCCTTAAATGGTAATCTTTATCTCTACAAAGGAAGAAGAAAGCAAGAACATCAAGCAAGGAACTGAGTGAGCTCAGGTAAGCCTTTCCATTCATTAACAATATACAGCAGGAAAATCTACCAATGAGCCTGCAGTCACCCAATGCATGTACAAATAAAAGGGAAGTTAACAAAGTGTGTATGACACAAAATCTATCACAATACCCAAACAAGCTATTTCTTCTTTCACATTCCTTTTTTTTTTTTTTTTTTTGCAAACAAGATTATTACTGCTATGATACTTGGTGGTGATTTAGCTAGAAAAATGGCATCTAATTAATGGAGGACTAAGAAAATGAAATTTCTACCCCTAAATCATGGCTACTAAAACTATTCTCAAAGTGTGGAGAGTGGAGTAATAATTTCTTATGCCTCTACATTCTCCAAGAAGACAGGGGATATGCACTGTACTCATTCACAGGCTTCCTCCAAAGCCTGCATGCCTGAAAGAGATTCAGGAAGCATCTACTACATAATCTGTCTAAGCAAAGCATGGAACAATGAAACCACCTCCCCACATCCCCAGGGAATACAGCAGCAGTACGTTATAAAATCCACACTCACTCTTCCCCAACTTTACATTGTGAAGTCTCCTGCTAAAGTGACAACATTTATTCAGGAAAGAAGACACCGAGTTCTCCTGAAGTACTTGCTCACAATGTTTACATGGGAAGAGGACATTCCATTTATCTGTCTGTCTATCATTTATCTATCTTTCTATCTATCATCTATCTAACACTGCATCACCTTATAATTGATATTAATAATGTGACATAAAAGCACTGCATGCAAACATTTGAATTCTATAGCCATTACTGAAAAGTATATGAATTTGTTTAAAACTGGACCATACAATTATTATGAAAATGAGTTAGTTAATAAACTCCAAAATATGTTTAGTAAGTCTAAAATAATTCTTAATTTTCAAATAAAAATATTGTCTTGGGGGAAATTCTATCAAAAGTAAATATAAATATACATCCAATGTTCAATCATTCAAATATATATGTATAGTATACATATATATTATAGATACAAATCTTTCTAGCTGTGAACACTTAGAATAAATAGCTTTCCTGAATCACTTCTAGGTCACTTAACTACCATTTATTAAGTATTAATAAACTATGGATTATTTCATTTTCAGTCTAAGATTATAATATGAAATAATAGTAGGTTTTGAAAATATAACCAAGGGAAAAGACACTGAACATATAGTGCCAGAAAATTTTAGACATATTTGAGATAAATACTTGAAATAATCCAAGTTCTAAGATGAAACTTAACCATTCCATTTATGACCCCCATAAGAAGCAGACTCACCTGACCACGGGGGTAAACAAACTGTGAAGACGACAATACAGCCTTACGCCCTGTGTGAGACAAGCGTGGGTCAGAAGTGGATCACTCAGGAGACACGCTAGTGAACTCTCAAAATAACTAGTCAATTCTTTTCGAGTCTCCTGGAGTCATTACACAGTCACAGCAAAATTAGAAGTCTATGCAAATATTGAAATGCATGATAAAAATAGGCATTGTCTCTGAAGAACAGGATGGAGCTGTACTGTGAATTTGTCATATATGTATGACATAAGTGAAGGTTTACTCAAAATAGTTCTTAATATAAATGATAAGATACACTTTAAACAGATATTTAACACAGCAATAAATCTAGAAAGTGTGGTCATTATATTTCAATATAAAAGTTTGCCAAAGGTACAATGAAAACCGGTACTAAATTACTCTTTATGTCTTTGTTTTTAAATTTTATACAAATGTCTTAGCCAGGGTTCCTCCACGTGAAAGCCAATGACTGGTACCTTCTGAGTGAGGTCCTACTTCCATTTAGAAGCAGGGAAGAAAATAAATGGTAGAATGCTGGAATTCCAGAAATTTGATATGACAAAGACAGCTTGCATGATAACGTAAGAGTTCTCTCTATAAGAGACTTTTTCATGCCTCTCAGTGGCTTTTCTTCTTCCCCGAAATGGCAACATGAGTCCCACTACAGACACAATTGAAGGTGACCTTACCTTTGAAATCACATCCTGCATCTCACTCCTGGGGTAAAATGTGCCGTCGTCATAGCGGAATCTATACAGCGTCTGCTCTGGCTTGAACTGATGCTTATCAGTAACTAGAAACATGGAAATGTTACAGCAGGATAGTGGCAAGTTAAATCATTATGGAAAACAAGTTTACTGAATACATAATGACCATTTATAAAAAGCTTCTGATTCCCCAACAAAGTAATGTCGATCCAATATTTTCAACAGTAAAATCTGTAAGGTTTTCTCCTTTACTACATTGAAACATTCCTTAAGACTCGATTGAGGTGAATAATAAACAGGCCAGTGTGGTAGTACTCTACCTATAATCCTACAACTAAGGAGGCCGAGGCAGGAGGATTGCTGAACAAAGACCAGCCTAACCTATCTAGTGAGTTTGAAGCCACCCTGGGCTACAAACTATGTCAGCATGGACTACAGAGCAAGACATTGCCTCACAAAATAAAATAAACTAAATTTAATTTAATAGAAAAGAGTAGATACCTAGATAATAAGCAAGTTATTTGTTTATTCTATCGTCAATCTTAGAAGTGAATATTTGCTTGAATCTATTTTATCATATGGTGGTTGGGCCAAGATCACAGAAACACCAATCCAAGTGTCTTGTATTCAGACCTCCAGAGATGACTGAATATTTTCAATATGGAATAGACTCCAAAATTTTATGTCCTGTATTACACTGAGAAGCACTTTCTTTTAGTATGTCACTTGTTTCCTTTTTTCTTTCATTCTTTTTTCTTCCTCTTTCTCAATGAAAAATAAGAATGGCTAGCCTTCTGTGTCATCTATAGGATAAATTTTTCACTTCTCAAAGCTCTAATAATCTGGAATAATGGTTTCTGTGGTGAACACTAACAAATGCTTAAGGAATCAATGCAAATCCTTCTCAAACTCTTCAAAAGAAAGGAAGGGAGGGAAAAAGGAAGGAAGGGAGGGAGGGGAGGGAGGGGAGGGAGGGAGGGAGGCGAAGAAAGAAAGGAAAAAGAAAGAATAGTTCCAAACTCAGTTTATGAAGCCAAATGAGGATACCACTATGAAATAAAATCACAGTTTAATATCACTAATAAACAGAGCTGCAAAATTCAGCAGCAAAACACTACAAAGCTGTGAAGAAGGGTTCCTGGGAGAGGCTGTGCTTGCAGAGGCTAAGGGAAGCAGTGATATGGGGAGGATGGAATGTTGCAGGTCCAGAGCCTAATTACAGGTTAGCTTGAGACATTCCCTGCCTTAAATGGCCATTTCTTGCCTACCTCTGTGCAGGATCCTTGTAGTAACTGATAAAATCCTCTTGGAAAGTATAAATAGACTTCCACTCACACTAGACATCTGGTCGCTCTCTCTCTCTCTCTCTCTCTCTCTCTCTCTCTCTCTCTCTCTCTCTCTCTCTCCTAACTGTCTTTTAAACAGATGGCTCATTCAACTTTACTTTGAGAATTGTTTTTGCAAAAGTACAGCTGGAAACACAGACTCAATAACTAGAGTATTTAGCACCCATCTCTTCTTTAAATGGAATTAATCTCTTAATGTGAAATTGCATAATTGGGTTTCTTGGCCCAAGTTTTGGAGAATTAGAAACATTTTTAATGGTTTCTTTTCATAAAACATGCTAGATTCCAAATGTGACTTTAGAGTCGATCAAATCCTGACTGCAGTATAATAAGCCTGGGCCCCTGAATTCAACAGTAACAAATGCAAAAATACTGAGACACAGCTCTCAGGGTTATATTTCTCAGCAAAAAGAATTAACCGGGCTATAAATACAATTGTTCAAAACAGATTTTATTCCTTCTAATTTAAATATTTGAAGAATTCTTGCATTTCAGATTTGAAAATAATTTTAACAAAAATAGATTTAGTATTTTCACTTCAATACTCTGTTACTGGACCAGAAAAATAATTCAGTGGAGAAAGACACCTGTTAAGAAGACCAAAACCCTGAGTTCAGTCCCTGGAACTCATAAGGTGGAAGGAGAGAACTAATTCCCAAAAGTTGTCACCTTACCTCCAAATGTGTGCCAAGCCATGTAGATACACAAAAATAACTAAATATGAAAACTCTTTTTAAAGAAACCATTTCAAATATGCATATATTTACATCAAACTGACCTAATTTCTCCCCTCTCCCCATATCACCTCCAAACTCCATGTGTTCTTTTGCTGAGGTTTTATTGTGACCTCCTGAGTCCACTTAATGCTGTCTGTGTGTTCATAGACATAGGAGCATCTACTGGAGCATAAAGAAGCCTTTCAGGGTTCAAATCCCTGAAGAGAACTGATTTGATCAGTGCATATTGTAAACATAACTTAAATATCACACTATATATCACATAAATATATACAATTACTGTGTGTTGATTAAAATGTTTTATGAATTAAAGATACAATGTAATACACACATAAGAAAATCCAAATGTATCCTTGAGCTTGGGTTAGAGGATATGAAAGACTAAAAGCATCTGTATCAACATCTTCTCACTCCTACTTCAAGTTGCTGTATGGTTTAAACATGAATGGTTCCTCACAGGCTCATTACTTGAATTCTTAGTCCCCAGATAGTAGCACTATTTTGGAAGTTTCTGGAAACTGGTAGGGCTAGGTAGAGTCCAAGATTATTGGGAGGCAGATTCTTGAGGTTTTATTATCCCTGACTGTTTCTTGTCTGTCTTTCCTCTCTTTCCTGACTGGCCACAAGACAAACACTTCTCCTCTGCCCCATGTTTCCATCACCATAATGTGCTACTCAAATGAAAGGGGCCAAACGACCATGTGACCCTCTGAGTCCACGAGCCAAAGTAAAACCTTGTTTTAAATTGCTTATGGTGGTTGTTTTGGTCACAGCAAAAGGTAACTATTACAACTGCCACCTGGGGCTTTCTATCACACCAGATAATGCGTATGATGCTTTAGATAATGTGTATTACTGAATCGAGTATAAAGTGATATACAATATTGTTGCAATTTACAATAAAAGAATCCTGCACCAGCCCAGAATGGAGTATAATAAAAGTTTCTTTATTTTGGGGTAGACTCACAGAAAAAGCAGTGATAATCAGTCCTTTGTGAGAGCAGGGAACTGGAACCTAATCCAGCAGCCAAGGGGCCACACACACTTTTACATCTGCATGTACTCATGTGACCACATCCAAAGTGGCCCAGTATCTTAAAACCTATTGGCTGAAGGAGTTCCCATAGCATTATATGAAAGTCTCAGCCATTTGCTTAAAGTATGATAATTCTTTTATTCATTTAGCATGTAATTACTGAGTATCTAAACATGTTAGGCATAAAAAGCACAATATATATGGCTCATGTGTTAGTGTTGACTACATCTTGAGTAGAAGCCAGCATAGGTTAAAGAAGACAAAGAGATAATTAATAACCAAAGAAACAAAATAAGATTGAAATTTCAGACAGTGATAACCACATGGAAATAATCCAATGTTTACAAACACTTTTTGCACACGCATGATTACCCGAGTTCAATTCCCACACAGATGGTGGACAGTTTGAACCAACTCCAGAAAGTTATTCTCTGATCAGCACACGTGTACAGACACACATACTAATTATAAGTTCAAAACTCAGGAGAATTTCAAATTCCAAAATTAACATGTTAAAATGGCAGACTGGATGGAAGGACTTCTAAAAGTCAGAGGATCACAGAAAAGATGACTCATGAATGCAGGGAATTTCGTTCTTTTATCTCCTACAGTACTGCCATTTTAGCACCTAGAAATGGCCCCTACTTTTATGGGAAACTGATAAGCAACTGCTGAATGAGAGAAGCGAGAGTACAGATCCCAAATAAGTGTTACCTTTGTGTATGGAAAAATGTAGAGGGCTAGGGTGGGCACGGTGGAGCCGGTCAAGCTGGTTAGGTGCCCAATTAGAGAAGAAATCGAGTGTCCCACTATGCAGAGTGACTCAGACCTTTGTGAAATAGTTAAACCATAGAAAGAACTCTGGACTCGAGTCATGAGAAGTCAGGGAAAGCAATGAAAATAGATGATACCTTCCTCTGCTGTCTGTTATAAAGGAGAGAAGAAATAATGGAGACTCAAGGTGCAGGGATCCTGGGAAGGAGAGCACTGTCTACTTAGAGGGCTGATGCCCAACCTCTAGAGGGTGTCACCAGTCACAGGGGGCCCAGCCAGAGTGATGGAGAAAACTCATGAGGATTTGCTTTGTTTGTACCCCACTGTGGGTTAGGGAGAACATGACTGCAAAACTTCCTTGGTCAAATAGCCACAGTTTAGTTGGCTCTTGTCTTTTCTGCCCCACCCACTTTTCACATTAGAGATCCTCATCACCACTCTTTCCTTGTTCTTGGTGTTGCGAGCCCGACTGGCTGCTCCCCAAGTGCTTTACTGTAGTCTGATGCCTATGCCAACCCTAACTCTTCACCACTCTAGCCTCTTCTGAATGAAACGTCTCGGTCAGGCAGAGCAGAGAGCTCAGCAGAGTCCAATCTCTTCGTCCAATATAGCCAAACACTGATTACATAAGCTCTGTCAGCTTCCCCAGCCTCTCAGGAGAGCCAACTCTCTTCAAATCTGTGCATCCACCCAGCTTCAAAGGATCCTTGTTCTGTTAGCTCCAGGTCAAGCTCAGCCTTCTGGCAGGCCTGTGTGCTGCAGCCTTTAACCTTTCAGACTCTACAGTGCTACAGTCATGCTCTGAGACGGAGCTCTAACCATGCCTTCATGTGAAGACATGCACCAGCTCCTGACCGTCAGTACACAGCCAGTGGGTGCCCTGCTGATGTTAGGTGTCTTCCTACTAGTCCCTCACAGGATGCTGATTCATAGGGCTCACAATGTACCCACATGAGAGCCTATTGTAGTTCCGTAAGTGGCCACCATGAAAGCTTTTCCTACTCTAACAGTGTGGCATCATTTTCTCAGAAGGGATGCCCCTTCTGCTGTTTTAAGTTCTATTCGTCTGCCAGGCGGTGGTGGCGCACGCCTTTAATCCCAGCACTTGGGAGGCAGAAGCAGGCGGATCTCTGTGAGTTCGAGACCAGCCTGGTCTACAAGAGTTAGTTCCAGGACAGGCTCCAAAAAAAACACAGAGAAACCCTGTCTCGAAAAACCAAAAATAAATAAATAAATAAAGTTCTATTCGTCTGCAATGCCCATCACTAATGCCACGGCACCCATCAGGCAGTCTCACATTCTAGTCAGAATTAGGCATCTTGCCTACCACAATCTGGTACTTATTAGTATTCTGGCTTTTGTCTGTGCAGTGGCTGGACATTTTAAAGAATGACAACTTGTATAACCTTAAAGTCATGATACACCGTTCTTTACACGTTGGAAGCACTAAAAAAATAAGCATGCTTTGAAATGAAAAATTGTACATGAAACAGATGTGGGATTCAAACACAGGTCATGGGTGAACACACAAAGAAAGTAAATTAATGAAATAATCACCGTGGTGGATGATCCCATTTTCTAACAATGCTTGTCCCAGGTGAACACCTTCTTCAGGCCTGTGAATCTCCCCAATTTCCAGCAACCATGACACAAATTCACTGCAAGGGAAAGAATGGAACTGATAAAGTCTGCGTCTTCCTGGGAAGTCTGTCTGGTCCACATATCACACAGCAGCTATGAAAGGAATCTTAAATACACAGCACCAATTTCAAGACATCCAGCAGGTTTTTCCCCTTTCCCCACAGGCACAGAGTTCACAATCACATAAATCCTATTTGCTCTCAGACACTGCACTCACTAAATAACGGTACTTGGGGATGCCCCTCTTTCCCAAAGACATCATTCAAATATGGATTTAATTAAAAGATGATGCCCCCCCCCCAAAACAAATAGTCGTGGTTATCACTGAGATAAATATACAATAAATACAGACAATTTGAAACTAAAATATTCTCATATTTATACTTAAGAACTATAATACCTGAACATTTACATAAACAAATAAATATGTTTTAGAATCATTTTTCTTCTTTATACTCAGGCCAGAGAATTGAAACTATGGTCACCAACCAAACACATTATTTTCCATTTATCCCACAGGTGACAAACACCTTATATCAAATAATCAAGGGGCACAAAATTCTCCAAGTAGGTTGTTTACCTTAAGAAACACATATTAAGGCAGAAAAGTAGATAGGGGGCTTTCATTTTTTTCATTAAATAAGAGTCATACAAAAGAAAGACATACATAAGAGAAAGAGCAAAAGAAGATAATTTAAGACAATAAAAAAGAAAAGGTTTAAGAATGTAAAATACCATGTTACAAATGAGAACATCACTATCATGGTGGTACTACAGGATTGCTTGGGACGAGGTACGTCAGCACAGGGTCTGATACACAATGGGCTCTTAGAAGGCCAGTGGATCGAACTGGTTCATATAAAACCAAAGCATAATTCTTCATTCTGATTTTCCCTACTTCATTAAATGCCTAACTTAGATGAGAAAAGGAGCTGATTTAAGCATGTGAAATGGTGATTTTTTTTTAACATGGGAGTGACGTCAGAAAGGAAATTCACAAGAGGCTTTATCAATGAAGCAAAGATCACCTATAACTAAGTTGTATGCCAATAAAAACTGCTGAGAAGCCAAAACTTGCAGCAACTCTCTTACAAGTAGACATATCACCATGGGAACCCTCAAGTTACACCCATGGAATTATCGCAAGAGATGCCATGCTTGTGGTGCCTGATGGATCTTTTACGTATGTCAGATCTGCTTTCCTTCATACTAGGTATCATCCAAAGGGTGTTGACGGAGCACAGGTACAGAGCTTCGGTAATATCTTTAGGCAACTGTGGCCCCCTGCCACCCAAGAGGATGCTCCCTCTTAATAAGAGAGCCAATTCTGGCCTTCTTTAAGTGGGATATTTGAGAGGAAATAAGAGAAGCAAGATGGAAGAGAGGTAGCACCACATGACAGAATGTGGATTAATATAAATGGGTTAATTTAAGTTATAAAAGCTAGTTGAGACAAGCCTAAAGGCCAAGTTTTCATAACTAATAATAAGTTCTCGTGTCATTATTTGAGGGATGGCTATTCGAAAATAGTCTAACAGGAAAACTTACTTCACTTCAGTCTGAAGTCTCCTTGTCTACAGTTCAGATGTGGTCATATACTATCTCCTGGTAGCTAGTTACAGGATATCATGAGAGTTACAAATTCACCAACTCCATGGATCAAAGGGAAATAGAAACTAAACTATCCCAAACCATTGTGCTAACCAATGGAAGTGTCAGGAGCTGAACAAAGATGATTGATCATAGTCTGATCTTCACTATAACTCCAGGGAACTGCGGACCGACTTCAGCATTCTCTAACTAGATGGATGTGTCAAGCTCCTTAATCCATAGTTTTTGCTTCTTTAAATAACTACAGAAGCATGGATTACTGGATTCAAAACTATTCACAGAAAGAAGCAAGACTAGAGCCTGGCCTACGAAGACCCAGCTGAAGCAGTTACCCTTCCCATTCAGAGAGCCTCTGGTACCCAAACAGCACACAGTCTCAGGTTCTAGGCCCCTCACATGACAATCTATTAGATTCTTTACCTATACCCCGTTTCTCTGACTCCAGCTGTATGAATTCTGGCTAAGCAGAAGTTAGATTGTCTTCTCTCTACCCTCCAATATCCCTTCATTTTATGGATTCATGCCCAATGCTAGTTCTCAGACCCTGCCTCTGCCACATCAAGTCCATCATCCTGGCCCCAACAGGCATACCGCCAGCCTGACACTCCTTGCCCAAACACAAGCTCTAATTCCCCCTGATAACAAGGCTATTAGCAATTGTGGGGGTCAATGATGACAAATGGGTGGCTCAAGGGGCTATCCGTGACCCTGCATCATTGACCATTACCTCATATCTCTCTGTCTAGAAAATGCCAAATATGAGTAAGGATTAAAAACTGCTAAGGATAACATTCTTAAAACACAAATCACATGAAATAGACGATACACCCAGGAGACTAAGCTTACCTTCCAAGGAAGCACTTGGGGAATGTAGTCAGTTTTCTTTTTCTGTCTTTGATCAGATTTCCCTGTTGGCACATCATTTTATACAGTTTCTCACCCTGCTCAGAGATCATTACCCAGGTGTCTTGCTCCATGCCCAATTTTAAGCCTATCAAAAATGAAATAATAAACACCACGTTAACTAAAAGCTTTCATCTATTCGCTCATAACCTCATTAAGCCAGCCCTTACTGCCACATCTACCATCAGCTAGACACACATTGGTTCTAATGCGGCAACCCTTTAATATAGTTCCTCATGTTGTGGTGATCCCCCAACCATAAAATGATTTTTGTTGCTACTTCATCAATGTAATTTTTCTACTGTTATGAACTGTAATGAACTGTACTGCAAATATCTGTGTTTTCCGATGGTCTTAGGTGACCCCTGAGAAAGGCTTATTTGACCCCCAAAGGGTGCTAGCCACAGGTTGATAACCACTGAGTAGATAGTGTAGGTTTGAGCTCTATAGAAGTGAGGCCAGTTTCTAAGAAATTCATAGCATCCTAGTGAGACTGACCAGGCTATATTCCAGTGTGTGAGGCACCCCTGCAAGGATGTGCCCCAAGGACACATGGTTTCGCCAGTGGAGGAAGGGCAAATGAGATTTGCTTTACTATGCTTGCGGTCCATCCCGGAGGGGACTCCCGCTTTCTGTAGTAGGAGAGGCTCATTGAGCACATCTCACCTTTGTCAGAGAAATGCTATAAAATTGTTCACAAGAAGACCATGTTTAAATGCAACATTGTGAATCCTTATTTCTAAGAAAGAATCTTACAAGAGCCACTAAAACTGAGCAATCCAAGGCATAGAGTCCTGAGGTTTAGATGAGACTACAGGTGCCCTGTGGGGTGTGGCAATGTCCTGGTAGAGCTAAATCACTTAGTTCCTCAGGTACTAGGGAGACAGCAATGTATTCTACGAAATAAGATTTTTATGAAGTTTTATGTGAAAAGAGCACGTACTATGGGAAAGAAAGTTCTGTCGCTTTGTAGGTTGCCTAGAGGGCAGAGTCTGGAACAGAGCAGTGGCTACTTACAGATATGACAGAGAGGGGAATCAGGATGCCTTCCAGGTTTCAAAAGGAAAGGAAAGCAGAGATGCATTTTAGGCAAACTGCCAAGTAGAAAGAAGTCCACTGAACCCTGACAATGTCAAGGAAAGTCTGGGGGTCAGCATGGCTGGTGAGTAGGAGACGAAGAGAGAAGACAAGGCCGGGCACAAAGAAGCACACAAGTAAAGGACAGAAGTCCCAGACATGAGGATGGATAAGCTGGGCAGAGAATATAGGTCAAGGAAGCCAGAATGAAAGCTAAAATCCTGCAACCATTCACAGCCAGTGGATGGGGCAGCGGGAACCACTGCAGAAGAAATGCTTGAATTGCGTTTTAGTCGTCAAACCAAAAAATTTGATACTAAAATTCTGTGATTTTTACAACCTAAGAACTATTAACATTTATCAGTAGAAATGAATAATTAGATAAGGATAGAGCCTGATAAAACAAATATCATCAGAGATTTTATAGAACATGGATATTTTTTGTTTTCAGTATTTTAAGCTTGGACAGGTCATAACCATTTGGGTAAGTAGGGGTCAACCTGAGGGAAAGCTGTTTTCCTAAATGGCATTCACAAAGCACAAGAGCTCCCCTTTTCTGCACCCACCTTTCCGGCGTTCTCTTTCTTTCAAAATAGCTTCAAACCATTCATGCTTTTCTTCAGCGCTTTTTGCCATGCACACAAACCATTTATTTTTTGCTGTGTTATGTATCTTCCACCCATTCATAACAATGTGCCCACTGCTGTGAAAATCCGCTGCAAAGAAGTCAAGAGCAATAACTAAAGAGCAGTTTGTGTTACATCAGCATGACCATCCAACTGGTGAGAGCACGAAAGCCAGGAAATAAAAAATATAGTGTGGCTATATGCACAATACTCATATACTATACACATGAAAATTAGGGAAATAGTTTGGTATATTTAGTGCTCATTAATGGAACATACATACCTAACTCACAGGGCTGATATGTTACATGTAATTAAATACTACAATTTAACATTCATTTTAACCATGCCCAAATATATTAGTAAATTTTTCAAAGTAATAAAATAAGAAACGTTTAAGCATTTTTCCATAATCAAACAATCAAGATATTAAGTTAACCTTATCTTTATAATGCTGCCTGAAAATATATTCTATGTTTCAGAATAAAGAAAGTCTTACTGAACAGATCAATTTCTATTTTTTTTTTAATGAATGTTGCATGGAGATAAAGTCAGCGAACAGAATGTGTGTATACAAGGAAGACACAACAAACAGAAACATATGCCTGCCAGTCTGTTGCTGCTGCACCAGAATGGGATGTCCTCTTTGTACACACACCATTCCACACAGTAAAAGCAGGGAGACTCAGTGACATAATAGCTGCTTACTAGCCAGTCACTCCACCAAGCGAAGATTCCAAGAAGGAGAAATAAATGGTGGCAGCCCGACTCAGCATCAGCACCAACCAAAGTAACACCATTTGTCTCCCTGAACATCCTAGGCAGCAACAGCAGGTACACTGAACCAGCCACACATGAGAGAGGGTTAGGGAACACCCAAGTGGCACCTGGCTTGGCATCTCTTCTCCAAAGCCACCTATTGTATTGTTTTGAGAGGAAGTAGATATTCTTGATGGCCATTTCTTTCTTATTAATGGCAAACCACCCCATTATCTTCTGTTAAGTGAATGATCCCCAAAATATATTCTCAACCTGGTTACATCTACATCAGCCAAATTAGATCAAACATTGATCTGCATTTTAGATATGTATAGTAAGCCTACAGAAAGCAAGTTTTCATCATACAGAATCTTAATATTTTGGCTTTTTTTTCTATTTGTTTGTTTTTCAAGACAGGGTTTCTCTGTATAGCCCTGGATACCCTGGAATTCACTCTGTAAACCAGGCTGGCCTTGAATTCACAGAGATATACCTGCCTCTGCCTTCTGAGCGCTGGGATTAAAGTTGTGCACCACCAATGCCTGGCTCAGAATCTCAAATTTTTAAAATTAGCTTTTGGGTTTTCTCATTTTTACATACCTATGTTCATATTCAATTAAAAACAGCAGAACCTCAAAGTCCATGGAAGATTATGGATTAGCTTTTATTAGTTATGGATTAATTTTTATATTCAAGAGACTATAAAAATGACTTTATAATTACGCTATACTTTTTACTAAAAAAATTTTAATGAACTAGTGAAAATGAAACCAAAGCAATTTTTTCTATTAAAAGTAATTGCAACTCCTTCTTGTTAGTTGTCACCTGACAAGGTCCTTACACATGAACCTTGCTCTGTTGCTTAAAGACCCCACATTCCCACCTACATTATCTTCCCTATAATCACACTTCAGAGAACGACATTTACAAAGGGCATGTTAGGTCAACATGAGAAAGAAATACTGGGTCTATTTTAAAACAAGCACAGCATATTCTTCTCACAAACAATAGTAAAATCACTTACTACTCTGCTTCTCAAGCTGGAAAGAATCAATCTGCCCAAGTAGCACAACCATTGCTCTACAAGTAGTGTTCGGAAAAATCAGATTGTACCAAAGGACTTTAAACAAATTAGCTTGTGTGGGCAGGCAAGCACACATCATGGATGTTTGAGTGCCTGCTAAGACCAGAAGAGGAAGCCAGATAGATCCCCTGAACCTGTACTTAACACAGTTATAACTGGAGTTATAGTTACAGCATGCATGTTGGAAACCCAACTTGAGTTCTCCTGAAGAGTAGCAAGTGATCTTAATGGCTGAACCATCTCTCCAGCTCCATTTCATGTGATTTTAAATGGAAGAATAATGATACTCCATTTAAAGTTCAGATGAGAATTGTTTTCTATTGTGTTTTTAATGTAGCATTTGTAATTTTAAATATATCCACACATAAGGAGCCTCAAACTGAGTACACATATTTCATAATACAATTAGCATATATCTTACAAAATAAGCAGTTGCTTCTCATTTTCTTTAAAATACAATACTACGTAAGTAGCTATACAACCACAGCACACTGTTCAAAATATTCACTGTAATAAACTTATCTATAAAGATCGTTCTCACTAAGACCAAGGAAAAGGTCAATGGTGTTGTTTCTTTAGTGAGTTTTGTTTGGTTTTGATTTGATGGTTGCTAGGGATCCAACTCAAGGCCTCTTTAATGCTAAGTGTGCACTCTGTCACTGAGATATACCCTTAGGCTCTTTTTCCTATTTAATAATTAAAAATATCATCAAATGAAATAACAATTGGGTGATTAACCCAGAATTTAATAAGCTTCAATGGACCTGAACTAATTTTTGAAGATGTCCAAAAGAGAATGGAATTTAAACTCCTACTCATTAAATGCGGAATGTTCAAGTTCAAAAATTCACACTATCTGATTACTTATAAAACCAGAAATGTTCAAGGGCCAAACCCAAACCAGCCATGAATGACTTTGAAGCCACGTGAGCAGAGAATTCCTTCCAGAGCCATAACAAACCTCAGTGAACACAGTGGTCGTCATTTAATAACACTTTCATTTCAGCAAGCTGAAAAATATCCAACTACTGTACGTACACACAAGCTAGGAAATGGGCGAATCACCAAAGTGATTGTCCAAAATATCAAATACTAATAATGATATCTCCATAAGACATTCAATGCTCACTCTGATGATCAACAGTGAATGTTTCAATCCTAAGGAAAAATTTGAAAACCACTACCCATTCATAGGAATACTTAACATGAAGAAAATTAGTTTTGAAACAAATCTTTGATTCTATCAAATAATGCAAGAAAGAATTCTGACATCTAACACAATGCAGGACATTACTTAGAACAAAAAAAAAGACTCAAATATCCATTTAAAACTATAACAAATTGCTCATCTCTTAACTGTTTGAATACTCAAATTTTTAAATAACATAAAAAATTAAGGGTATCAGAAAAAATTATGCATTTGCAGTCTAGTTAACATTGTAAATCTGTTATATTTTTATTAGGGATGTATTCAGGGCACTGAGATGGCTCAGAAGGTGAAAAGTGTTTGCTACACAATCCTCACTTCCTGAGCTCAATCTCTAGAACTGACAGAAGAGAGAAGCTGACTTCTGAAGGTTGGACTCTGACGCCACATGCATGCCCTACTCACAGGCACATCATACACATGGAATAATAATATCATTAATAATAACAACAATAATCTGTATTTAAAAGCAAAGCTTAATATTACAGTAATATACTCAATACCTTAAGATGGTTCTAAATATTTATGTAGAAATAATGGTTGCAAAAATCTCTATTTTATTTATTTATTTTTAATTTTTAAATTGATTTTATTAGCTATACATTTTTCTCTGCTCTCCTCCCTTCCTCTCCCCTCCCTTTCTATCCTCTCCCATCGTCCCCATGCTCCCAATTTCCTCAGGAGATGTTGTCTTTTTCTATTCCCCATGTAGATTAGATCCATGTATGTCTCTCTTAGGGTCCTCTTTGTTGTCTAGGTTCTCTGGGATTGTGGATTGTAGGCTGGTTTTCTTTGCTTTATGTCTAAAAGCCACTTATGAGTGAGTACATATGATGTTTACCCACTCCTGACCCGGGGAGGTAGTGACGGAAAATAACACTATAGGACTCTTTCAAGGCTCTGTATTTGGAATGAGTGCACTTTAAAGTCTCTATTTTAAAATGATTGGACTTTTAAAAAATATCTGAGACAAAACAGAGCAGTAATGCACTACCTGCCCATCCTACCTGGGGAACTAGGTTTGACACCCACCACAGCACAAAGCAAAACAAAACAACTGGACAAGTATCCTAAGACTAAAAATTGCCAGTCTTATCTCATTCAAATTTTATCACTATACTAAAACCTGTTGTTTGCCCATTGAACTAGAAATCACACTTTTAAAAAGTCAACAGCCTTCATTCATTCTTTCTGCCAAACCACATAAATACACCAGTTTGTAAAAGAGATTTCAAACGTACTATGAAAGTTGATCCCGGGAATCTCAGTCATATTCCTACTATTGCTTTTAACGTTGTTATTTAATAACATCATAAACAAACAAACAGCCCATAGCAGTAATCCTCTAGAAGGAACTAAACTAAAGCCACTGAAATCCAGAAAATGGGTGAAGGGCAATCTCGCCTCAGACCAAACTATTGACATCCTCACTCAACATGGAAAATAATGTGAAGACAATTATTCAAACGTTTTCACTTTGGAAGGACATACTATCAACTCTTCCATGCTGTAGTATAACCATAATAGAATACAAGTCATTAAATATTATAAACAATTTATCATAGCTATTCCTAAGTGGTTGAGAACTTAGTTCGGCAGCAGGGCTTCTGCCTGACAAGTGAAAGGCCCTGGGCTTAGGAGAATAATTGAGTTATATTTTGCATGTCAATCAAAAGCTAAGTTAGTCTTACACCAAACACAATTATATCTTCAGCAAGTTTTGATTCAAGTCAGTGTAATTAGGTGTCTGAGAGCTTCTGCATTTTCTAGAAAGCACTTTGCCTACACCTTGTATATAACAATCCGAAATGTGACTAGAATTCAAGTAAAATAAAACGCTTTCCCACTTAATTTTCCATCAGAAATTCCAGGCATGCTCGAAACTTTATCTCCACCCCTTCCATTTTGATCTAGATATAGTTGTTGAGTTGGTGTGGATGACTGCAGATAAGCCTGATAATATTTTCCATTCCTCATCTTACCCAGTGTTCTCACACGGAAAGTACTTGGCGGGGGACATGCTCAGTTTGGCACGGAGTTTCGGGAACATAGGGTCTCATTTAAAATCTTAGCTCATTGAAAGGAAACGAAAGGAATTACCAAGGAAATAAAAGAAGAAGAAGAAAGTTGAGGTAACACGCGAATGGCTTGTGGAAAGAAGAAACCACCGCACCAAGTGCACTTACCTGTACCATCATCCACATTTTCCACTTCCATCACCTCAGTATTGATCCGGCCTCGAAAAATGTACCGATGTCCATCTGTGGATGCCTTGCTATTCTTCAGCCGTCTGAAACAAATGAAACCGCAAAGCTTTTGTTACTACACTTAATGCAAGACGGTATATTTTAAAAAAATTCTTTGAAAAATGTCTCCGATTGGTCAATATCATAAAAAGTTGGGGGCAGCTGATTTTATTCAATCTTCGCATTCACAGTGGTGCTGGTGGGTTGCTATGCAGGCTGGGAGGAGGGAGATTTGTGAAGCAGGATCTCATGTAAACTAAGCAAACCTAAAATAAGCTATATAGTACAGGATGACCTTGAACTCCTGATCCTCCTGCTTCCCTTTCCAAATGCTAAGATGACAGATGTGTATGACCATAGCCTGTTTCTTGATACTGGGGATCTAACCCAGGCTTCCTGCTTGCTATAAAATTACTCCACCAAGTGAGCTACATCTTCATCCCCTTATATATGAATTTATACAGGCAGACAGACAGATAAATAGATAAACAGACAAACAGATAGAGCAAGCTTTAGGCTAAAGACTGTATAGCAGCGGTGATATAATCACACACATTTCCTCAACATAGGACTTCAACACTGTCAAACCCAACTGACAGATAATGAAAGTCAGTGATTTTAACGCCACACTTGAGTTTGAGAATTCAAAAATCACATCCTTGATTCTCAATTTTAGGTAACTGACAATTTCCAGTTTTTTCAAGACCTGCTAAGGAAACTCAATTAGTTCTTCTGATTCCTCGTCAGAGAAACTAGCCTGCTGGAAGCTCATAAGTCAAGCAATACTCAGCTGCAAGACTATGTTTCTTGAGGGCTGGAGATGACTCATCCTTAAGACGATCTGCTTCTCTGCAGAAGAACTGCTTTCAATTCCCAAGACCTGCATGGTTCCTCACAACCTCTGTCATTCCAGCTCCAGACAATCTGGCACCCTCTTCTGGCCTCACCGGGCACTAAGCACACACAAAGTGTACATGCAGATAAAACACTTAGACACATAAAAAGAAATAACTCTTTAAAAACATGTTTTTGTATTATTTCTATGATATGATCATGGTATAACTGTTTAACAAGTCCTTTACTACATTTGCAATACTTCTAAAAGTATCATTTACTTATATAATAATCTACATTTTTAAACTGAAAAATACCTAACAAAGTAAGAGCTCCACCCAGGTCTACAGATAAACTTGTAACAGGGAATTCCAGTTACATATTGGGACAATCAAGTAGGGGAAAGTTGTTTTTCTTCTAAGCAGTAAAGAATCTCCAAAAAATATTCAAAATTAAAATTCACTCAAGTCAATCAACAGACTTTAATTGGCATAGCTTTTAATCTGACTCAACAACGGAAGTCTGCCTGGAATTTGATCCTTATCATCTTGAGTTAGAACAGCTAGCCATTTCTGTCCACTAATTTATCCCTGTCTCCTCTCCTCTAAGGCCTGACCTTCCCCGAGGGAGCAGGAGGACACTGGAAGCTGTCTCCATATTCTTCCCCCTCCCATGCCTCCTTCCGTGGAAAACACAGCACAGCTGGCTTTTCTTTCCTAACCCCCATCTGCAGTCAGCAGTCCTTCATGACGGCTAAAACTGACTAACGAATTCATCTGACCAGAGAGCCTGTAGCCCCTAACCAGCACCAACCCACACTCCTCAAGTCCACTTGGACAGCAATCTCTATATGCACTCTGCTACAATTCCTTTTTAAATCTCATTAATCAGAAACTCGGGCCAGGGAACCTATGAAAATCTTAATGCTAGAATGTCAGACATTCATATACATATTAGGTTCACATTATATATTTACTACAGATATTTTCTAAGCAATAAATATTTAATTATGTAAAAGTTTTCCTGTGTTTAACAATTATAATAAAATTTTCTATCATTTCATCATTTGTATGCTTATGTTATATATATTAGTATGTATAATTATGTTATGTAAACAGGTGACTGTATGTTTTACAAGACAGAAAACAGGACCATGATATCATGAAAGGACATCTCTTGGAAACTGGAATCCTTTCTTTCAACCGCTGTCACATGTAAATGGCTTAATATAATTGAAGAGAGTTTTGGTCATAGAAAAAACAATTGTGGCTACTTACACATACACTAACATGAAACACACACATATACACACACACACATACTCATATGCATGCAAAACATTCACATACATACAGCACATACTCCTAATACAAAAATCACACAGATAACACACACTCTTAGCCTATACATACAGATACAACACATATACTCACATACATACATATTCACATAACACATTAACAAGCATGCACACACACAAATACACATTCTCTTATATACACACAGAAAGACTACATACGACATGTGCACAAAAGAATGATCCATCATGGGGTCCTATTTTTATTTTTAAGTATTTATTTATTTATTATGTATACAACATTCTGTCTGTGTCTATGCCTGCAGGCCAGAAGAGGGCACCAGACCCCATTACAGATGGTTGTGAGCCACCATGTGGTTGCTGGGAATTGAACTCAGGACCTTTGGTAGAGCAGGCAATGCTCTTAACCTCCAAGCCATCTCTCTAGCCCTGGGTCCTATTTTTAAAGCTATTAATTTTATTTATGTACCATTTTGAATTTTGAACAGGTTTTATATCTTGCATGGTGACATTGAGTTGTAATATGTAAATCTAACCAGTAGTTGAAATTGGCACATCTTTAATTTCTCAAGAAAAATGACCCTACATGAAAATTCAGACCAATTTTGTCCCATGTGATGGAACTGCACCTTTGTATGCGTTCATTACATCATTACTGTCGTCTGACTGTGTTTTACGCTACCAGAACTAATGTCAGACAGTAGCAAAAAGCTGCAAAGCATGCTAAAGTCCAGTGATAGGAAAAGACGTAACAAACCGTGATTAACTGAATAGGATAGAGCCAACCAATAGGATACTGTGAAGCAGTTAATAGATGAATAAACTATTGCTATATGGAACTGAATATACATTTAAGAAACTATCGACCAGAAAAGATAAATAGGAATATCTAAATATACTTTGACACTATCTTTGAAAGTTACCAAGTAAAACTATGTACAATCTTATTCATTGGCATTACATGCTATACCGTAAATCATTTTTACCCTATTCTTTACTAATACTCCATAGCATTAAAAGAATCCCGAGAGGAGATGGTTAATTTAACACATCGCTTTTCAAGAAGGCGAGTGGAGAATTGAAATGAATGCACTGAGTCCCTGGTTCTCGTGATTACAATATTATAGGACTGGAAGGAGGCTCAGGTTGCTCTGCTCTCAAAGTAGCTCTAGATCTCTAAGGCCTATGCTAAGATGAAGCCTGTAAATAGACTTGGATGCCCTGGTTAAAGGAACAGATGGTTCATGCACAGGCTTCTCTAATTTTGGAGTAAAGAGGATATCTGTTTGGTTGAGCCATTGCCAATCTTCCTAATGCTGCAACCCTTTGATACAGTTTCTTATATTGTGGTGACCCCCAACCTATAATTATTTTATTGCTACTTTATAATTATAATTTTTCTACTGGTAGGAATCATGGTGTAAATGTATGTAATCTGACACACAGGTTATCTGATAAGTGACCCCCAAAGGGCTGAGACCCACAGATTGAGAGCCGCTCATCTGCTGATCTCCATTGGTAACCACTGTGCACTCCATGCTGTGCATTCGCTAAGGATATCTGCTGTACACATAGTAGGGTTTTACCCCAGTAAAACTTCTCGGTTGATTTCTACAAGACTGTAAGACCACAGAACACAAGCATTTTCTACACTGACATTCATTTTCCAAAAGCTCCAGATATGATGACCACATATATAAGCGTTCAGGTTGGGATAACTAAAATGGAGGCTCAAATGTCCTAACTGTTGGTGCTAACGAGCTCTGCCTACAGGCATGGGGCTGATGGCCTAAGTGTAACAGGGAAGGGAATGTGGGTCCAAAGTTCTCAATATGCCAACCACACGAATTGTGGAAAAAAATGATGAGAGGAGACTGGAAAGGGATCAAAGCTAAAGCTGAGATGAGGTGAGCTGTGAGCGGTGAACGGGAAGATGGATAAACTGAATCTCACATTGCTGAGACTCCTGCAGATACGGGAGGAAATGGCTCAGAAGCAGAATTAGGTCAGAGAGAAATACACCAGCATCTCCCACAGATAGGCCTCTCCTTGAGAGAGCTGTGGGGGAGTGAGCAAGGGGTGCATACCCAGGTCAGCACACATCGAGCAGGCAGAGAAAGCAGGCAAGGGGAGCTGGGGTGAAATGGGTTATAGGCAGGATGAGTTCTGGGATTCCTGCACAAATGGGGAGCCTGTGAGATGGGAGAAAGTATTTCCAGAGTGTGACTTTATTGACAAGCTTACCTGTGTTTTCTTTTGCAGTACACCAACAGATTATCAAACAGAAAAAACACCCGTTCTTGAATATTTCCAGAAGAAATTTTCATTAAGACTCCCCACATCAGCATCTCTGTGCAGGTGTCGGTAATGTTGGATCCCTGGGTGAGGAAAAGAAAAGATGTATTGTCTGATTACCTGATTTCTATAGTCTTTGTAGTGCTGGGATCAATGAAGCGCAGCAGAAAGCCAGACAAGCACACTGTGCCACAACTAAAGCCCTGATGGGATGTTTGTGTGCAATTATTCGCTTCGAAATTTCACTTGTTTTTATTAATGTGCACACAGGACGTCAAACGAGTTACACTGAATGGCTTCTCCCTCCCATCAGTCCTCAGGGCAGTCTACAGAGAGACTCTGGGTCTACCTAAGACAACTGAAGCTATAACAACAGCCATGCTAAAACAGAAGCCGGGGGAGCTCAGGAGGCCTAGGCCCTACACAAAGAACTATAGACAACTAAAGAGTGCTGGGGTGTGGTGTGGGAAATAGTATTCCCTCATTAAGAGCACAATAATTGGTCATCCAATATCAAACATTCAGCCCTGAACACTCAGGTGTAACAGGGGAAGAAAACACACACACACACACACATACATACACACACACACACACACACACATGGATGCAATAACCACAATGAAAAAAAGAAGTAAACCATGAACTTCAAAGACAACAAATAGGGGTATATGAGAGGATTTGGAACCAGGGAAGGGAAGGGGGAATGACATAATTACACTATAATCACAAACATAAAGATTAAAAATGACTAAATTATTAGCGTGTATCAATTTAAAGATCGACTCTAATTACAGAGAAGAGGGGAAAAATAAATAAAAACAGAAAAATGGGCTGGAGGATTGCTTAGTGGGTGAGAGCTTCCTGCCCAGCACCCAAGCCAGGTGGCTTTAACTCCAGTTACAGGGGATCCAACGCCTCTGGCTAATTCCTAAGAAGCAGTTGCCTTGAGAGGAGAAGTACAGTCAGAGAGAAGCAGCCATCCCCAGGCTTCAACAGAGAATAGCTCTGTACACCACCACGGGACTCCGACAGGAGCTGTGTCTGTTCTCGCTGCCTGCTAACACTTCAGTCTGTTTGCTAGCCAGCACTGGCTGCATTGAGTCAGATTCAAGAGACCACCACAACAACAAGGAGCACAAGTTTTTAGTGGATCTCTCTGTCTGGTCTCTGCAGCAAGAATATTTCAGTTTTAAATGTATCTGGCTTCTTTTAAACTGAAAGCAAATCACTGGTGCTTGTGTATATCAATGTTTCTATCTTGTGGTTTTGCAATTCAATATTCAGAGCATTAACTGCAGTTTCATATTTCCACAATAATTACTGGTATAGGTCTTAGAGTCAACTAAAACAATAAAGTTAAATGAAAACTCAAATCTATAATACAAAATTTCTAAACAGGATATTAATGAAGAGAATGTGTTTTTATGTTTACTTGATTATCCATGTTACAAACATATGTAATCTTAGGAGAGCTCTTCTTTAAGCTTCTTTTCATTCTGACAGTTTACATACATATGTAAGCCTTCATACAGCTTGATCCTCCATCATGTGTTCACTGAGCACAAATTACCGTGAACGTGAACATAGGTTTCAGTTCTATAGTGTGATTTCCAACTACTTACTTATAATTAGTAGTATCCTTATCTTAGGAATGACCAGAGTAAAATTATCATATAATAAAAGGATACTTCTCAAGTTGATTATATAAGTTACCCTCAAAATAGTATGGAAAGGGCATTTTCCAGCAGAAATTTCACAAAAGGCACAGAATACAATCTCTTTAAACTACCCTTACTGTAACACACAGTAGCCTAGTACAAAGGGTCGCTGCCATGTTATCTTACTTAGACTGTTAAATAAGTATTCCATGTACATAATCCAATTTACATATTCAGACGCCAGTAAATATTTCCACATGACATAAAGCCTAAAAATGTATTCCCTGACCTGTTGTTTATAAAATAATTAAAAGCATTTTATATAAAATTGACCTAACAACTCATTCAAAGTGTTCTAGGGTAGCAAAGTCATCAGACACTTTTCTTCTTTCAGGAGCTATGGCAGTCTGCCTTTCAAACTGCCTTTTAACAGTACTGAGTGTCCCTTCAATAGTGAAGAATGTCACTTAGCCTGGCGAGTATTTTACCTTTTACAATCAAGGCCAATATTTAATTCTAAACACTTACCTATTCCCTACCAAATAGGCATTTAGTTCTTGAACAACTGTGAATAGGCACTTTCTCCAGAATAGTAACGTCACATTTTGAACATCTCTACATGTCAAGCAATATGCTAGATATTTTCTCCAGGCATAAGTTTCTACAAAGATGTACTTCCTGTGATATTAAACTATTAATTAGCTAATTGACTCCCACTGAAATTAAGCTATGTTATCAGTCCTCCCTTCTTTCTGTATGTCAATCACAAAAGACTAAAGAGAAACTATAAAATCTTGGAGTACATGAAAGAGGATGAACTCTTTAAAAACTCCCCAAACTCACGCAATGCCTTGGCCAAGACCCATCAAAGACAGTCCCACTCACACTGAAGAAGCTGACTAGCTTGGTGAGATGGGGGCTTAGCACATGGATCCTTTCAGGATGCTGGAACTTCATGAGCCCTCTGGATACTCTCACAGAGAGAAACCTCTTAAAAACAGGGAGTCAAGTACAACATGAAAAACACCACAGGATAATCATCTAAAATTGCTAGAAAATATATATACCACACAGAAGATGCATCTGATTCATCCTTCTGGGTTTCACACTGTAACTTCAATAGTTTAATGTAAGGCTAAATCAAATGAATAATATACTCATTTTACCAGGAAAACGTCCCCAAGATTCCCACATTTAATGAAATCTTATGTGGATTCATTTTTCATGCCCCTTTTCCGAAAATACTTATTCTCAAATAAGAGGAACTACTCCTAACAGTTCTACCTCAAGGTAGAAGATACTCTATTTATCAAGTTACCTCGAGGGGAAACAGAACAGTCTCACTGGCAGCTTCTGGAAGATTCAAACTCAAGAAGTAATAAGAGAACATAGCTTCAAGTCAATTGCAAACTAAATCAAATGTAACTAGCAACCAGATTCTAGCGTCAAGGACTGATTTCAAAACAGCCATGTAGAGCTGGGAACATGCCTTTGATATTAGGAGTCAAATCTGAGTCATCATTAATAAACCCAGTTTACATAGCAATTTCCAAATCAGCCTGGACCACGACATGAGATTATTTGTCAGAAACAAAAAAAAAAAAAAAAAAAAAAAAAAAAAAAAAAAAAAAAAAAACAACAGCAAAATTTAAAATTGTATTTTCAAATGTGAAAAGAAATCAAGAAATGTCACATTTTCCTTCTGTTTCTTTCCTTTTTTAAAATAAAACAACCTTCATCATTTGCCCCCAACCATTCCAAATTAATGATTCCCTCTCTTATATTTTATTGGGATTTTCCTCACATTTGCGAGACTACTTCCAAATAAACCCGTCAAGGATTTTAAGCTGAATTACTAAACAATGCCATGCTATTGATTTATCCAAACACTTCAGTGTGAATCTAGAACCTAAAGCATAAACCACATAACTGAGCCACCGAAATCAAGCTGGAACTCAGAATGAGTTCTAGGGAATGAGTCGACAACTCTGATTAATCTCCTGGTGAATTTCTTGTTTGAAATATATTAGCTGTTGACATATGAGTTCAGTAAGCCTGGTAGATTACTTGGAGATTCTCAGCTTATGGCTGCATTTCATTGACTCATTATCAAAATACAGTAGGCACTGCCATTCTCCCGGGAACTAGTATAACAAACGGCTCTGAAAAGAAGTATAACATCAAAGATGAACAAGCAAAACATGACACCTTCTCGGTCTTAGTTATTGCATAAGTGCTGAGAAAACCCTAATTTCTTTAATGAACTTACAGCCAAACAGCAGGTAGGAAGCAAAGCACCTTCTAAGAATCAGCTATATTTTTCCTAGTTGCCAATTTGCAAACCTAAACTTTAGCTTATTGTTTTGAGAAAGTGGGCAAATTAAACTGTCCTAACTTATAAGTCGACAAAAAGGGAGTAATAATTTTAGGAAATGTTCACACTCACAGCCACAGTCGAGGCTAAGCCCCCAGAGGCTCGTGTCCTGAGTCTTAGTATGACAATGTTGAGGTGGTAGAGTCTTTAAGGACAGGTGAGTAGGGAATGAAATTAGGTCAGGACACTGACCTCACAAAATATGAAGGAGATCTTATGGGACCAGGTCGGTTTCTATGAGAATGAATTACTAACGGGGATTCTGGTCCTTCCCCTGCACCTCTACTTTACAGATGACTTAACTCCTTTTCATGCATGCCCAACATGTCCTGTCATCTACTCTGAAGCTCTCACGGCCCTGCCAGATACTTCTGATATACTCTTGGATGAAGCATAATTAATAAAAACTCAGAGACAGATATTGGGGTTCAACCTGAAGACCAGAAAAGAAAAGAAGCCAGCCATTGGCTCTTACCTTGACCTCAGTTCAAAATGGCAATTCTGCCTCAGGAATCTCAAAAGGAGACTGAGACAGAGAGCTATTTCCGCCCATTTTAAAATCCTTGCTAGGGCTGGGATTAAAGGCATGCACTACCCAGTTTCTATGACAAACTAGTGTGACTATTGGGATTAAAGGTGTGTGTCACTACTACCTGGTCTATAAAGATGAACAGAGGGGCTATTTGACTCTCTGATCTTTAGGCAAACTTTATTTATTAAAAATACAAATGAAATGCCACTACAGTTGGATGCCCCAGATCATGAGTTAAGTAATCAAGCTTAGGTATTCCTTCAGGCACGTACACTAGCAGCTCAGTATTTCCCCAGTGGTGACCGGACGATCATCAGGGAAGGACCTCTATCTTCCCATGACTGAATTAATCCAAATAAGATTACAACTGTCTTAGATTGCTATACTGAGTTTTAAATGGAGTGCTAAAAGATTTCTTAAAAATTATTAGAGCCTATTCTCTTTAGCTAGGGCTTGATAAGACTGTCCGAAAGAATGGTTGCCCCCAAATCATTTTCAAGTCTGACCCTGTAGCTTTTCTATTGGTGATATGACCTACACAGTTTCTGTAATATTAACTTTAATTTGAAAAGTCCATGGCTGTTCTAGTTATAGGTACTACTGGTATGATGACACATCACAACCCAAAGCAAGTTGGGGAGGAGAGGGTTTATTCAGCCTGTACTTCCACATTATCGTTGATCATTGAAGGAAGTCAGGACAGGAACTCAAGCAAGGCAGAAACCTGGAGGCAGGAGCTGATGCAGAGCCCACCGAGGGGTACTGCTTACTGGCTTGCTCGGGCCTGCTTTCTTATAGAACCCAGGACCACTAGTAGAGGGATGGAACCACCCACAATAAGTTGGGCCCTTCCCTACCAATCCTTACAATGCCCTATCGGCTTGCCTGCTTACAACATGATCTTCTGGAGACGTGCTCTCAGTTGAGGTTCCTTCCTCTCAGTGACTATGGCTTGCGTCACGCTGACAGAAAACTAGATAGCACAATGGCTTAGATTCGTATAACCTTAAGTAATTGTGATGTTTAATCTGCATTGTCAACTTGACTGGATTTGAAATCACACCTCTAGCATGTCTGTGAAGGCATTTCCAGAAGTTTAACTGAGAACGAAAGACACATCTGGACTGTGGGAGCAGCACCTCACAGGCTGAGGTCTTGGGCTACATGAAAGGGGGAACACAGCTAAGCACCAGCTCATGCTTCTCTGTCTGCTCCCTGAGGACACAATGTGACCGTCACCTTAGTGTCCTGCCACCGTGCCCTCCACGTCATGATGCCCTTGCTTCAAGTTGCTTTCACCAAGCATTTTGTCAAAGTACTAAGTATCTAATAGAGCAATATAGTAGCCATCACTAGCTGAGTTCATCTATTATGAAAATAGGAAATTCTTAAGGATAAAATCTGACGGAAACTTCAGAATACTGTATCATATTTACAGAGCTCTCACAGTATTCAAAGCTTGCCCTCTCACCCTCCTTGCACCCCTGAAATCACCCACACTATCTACAATGGAAGCCTGATGTATTGCCCCAGAGGAAAAAATAACTCGCAGGAGCCCAGACTAAACCCCAAGTCTCCTTAAAAGCTATCCCTTTCTTTCCTCGTTATTTCATATGATTTGAGAACAAAAAATTTCAACTATTTATGTAAATTCTACCTACACACCATTATAAATGATCATTTATTATCACAAAGTTCTAGGTGGGCAAATTATTTGTGAGAATTTATTATAAAACCAAAACCTCTTGCAGGGCAGTGATGGTGATGTCTTTAGTCCCAGCACTCAGGAGGCAGAGGCAGAGGCAGAGGCAGGTGAATCCCTGAGTTGAACTATCCTGGTCTACAGAGCAAGTACCGGGATAGTCGGGGCTATATAGAGAAACCCTGTCTCAAAAAAAAACAAAAACTAATAAACAAAAGCAAAACATTTCTTTGATTGATGGGACAGTGTGACCCCGGATAAGTGAATGAGAAGAATTTCCACCCAAAGTTAGAAATAGTGCAAATTCATCCCTTGTGAGGCATAGGTGCTATTCAGGGCAGGAATGCTATGTCCTTGAGGGGTTCATGAGAGACCTGCAATAGTTTCACAAGAAGCTCCTTCTTAGCATTTACCCCAAGTTTCTAACTACAAAAACCCTACAAGAGACTCTGCCACCTTTGAGTGTCATCGTTCCACCTACAACAGAACTTGGATCGTCCTAACCGCACAAGAGTATCAACATTTATCAGCAACTACTACCAACAATCGGGAGTACCTCTTTAAATTATTTCTGTTCTCTCAGGGCAGAGTTAACCCTGGGCTTCTACAGAGTACTCTTAGAAGAGTAACATACCCTAGACCCCTTCTATAAAGAATTAATAGCTCACCTCATCATTATTATGGGCTAGAATACACAGCCAGACCTTATCAGAAGTTAGCAAGCAAGTGGCTCAACCTCTCTCTCTCTCTAAGTTTCAGGCTCCAAAGTCCTGAACTCTCAAATCTATGGCCGTATCTCATTTACGGATTACCAAAATCTTCTCAAGAAGACAGGGCTCAGCACTCTGTTTGGAACTAGCCAGACTTATCAAATGTTCAGCCTCTGATACAGTTGAGTTCTTGCTGGTTCCCTGCATGCTTAGCAGAACTGATGAAGCTTCACTCACTTCCTCAGCTTCAAGACTCCGTTTGTAATATTGTAAAACTCAGGGCTGGCAGCCAGCCTTCTGCAACAACAACAGATACCTGAAATAAATCAGTGGGTTGAAGAGGGAAAGTTTGTTTCTAGTTTCATGTATTCCAAAATTGCAGTCCTTTGCCACCTGGCCCCATTGCTTTGGTCTACTGTGAAACTGAACATCACGGTGGAAGTGTGTGTAGAGATGGTTGCTTACCTCATGGAGGAAAGGAAGTAAAAGGGAGAAACAGGAAGACCACAGCACCTCAAAGGTCCCTTTAAAGGCACCCTTCCCAGGCCTCACCTGAAAGCACTACCACCACACACTGGGGAAACAGCCTTCAACATGCTTTTGGGGACATTCAGGTCACAAATTATAGCAACTGACCTAATTGATAGCCCCCCTGCTGCGGGCTACGTGCAAAATAACACAACCCAAGGCTGTGCAAAACAACAACAGTGTTTAAACAAATCCTTTTCTCTGTAGTAAGCTCAATTTTTTTTAGGTTGCACACTAGAAGGAAATGAAATTACAGCAGCAGATTCCACAGTTCTGAAAAGAGTCTCTGAAGTTCTTGTTGTAGCAAAAGGCCTTGCAAATTACGCAGACAAATCCTGCAAGTTTAAGAGAGTTGGTTTTTCTTCCAGCATTTGACTGACAACAAAGTTGCAAAAGCAAACTTGGCTCCATTTTTCTTGCCCCAGCAGGACAACCGCCCTGCAGGAAAGGAATTATCATCATGAATAAACTGTAAAACACACAGCCATTCTCCGTGATTGAAAGAGGCCACAAACATGCTGCAGGAGGGCCATCCTGAACACTCCCGATGGAAGAAAACAGACACGGGGAAGCTAAGTCAGACCCCAGTTCGCACTTTCAATGATTCATAGCAGGGGTTGACCAAATAGGAGGATTGCCCCAAGTCAACATTGATGATTTCTTTGCATATCTGGATGAATATAATTTAGGTCTAAATAAAAACTAACAAATTGAAGATAAAGTTAGTTAATGACAACTCCCCAAAGATGAAAGTACTCTCTGGATTTATGTGATTTGTACTTGGCTGTACATTTTCATTGCTGTTTATATTTTTCATTATCCTAATTGCTTACTTTACCATAGTAAAAAAGAGTTTGCTAGCTTAAAGTTCATATTCATTTAAGTTATGGTCATTTCAAACCAGAATTTTAGCTTATTTTTATAGCAGAAGTGCAGGATTTCATTCCTGTGGAGTAACTGAGACTCAACATCACCAGTCACCATAGCTAGAACATCTGATTCTCAACCAGGATCTTCATTTGCTTTTTTATCTTAAAAAATAAAATAAATAGAAAAGCATTCTTCAATGACTCATAAAACTCAACTTTTCATTTTGACTGGACAAATAAGACCAAATCATAGAGATCTCCTTTGGTTTAGAAATGAAGAAATCAATGCACAGAGCGATTAGGTAGGCTCAAAATGAAATTCAACATCAAGTCTCCAATTTAGGAGTCTAAAAGTGATATCACAGCACATGCAATCCTTTATTTTCCCAAACATTCAGGTTCTGTACTTGTTGATTAAAACCAGGACAGGAAAATGGGAACTGTGCTCCCCCCAAATTCTGAAGTGCCAAAGCCTGGAGGCACACAGTATCACAAATTTCTCAGGTCAAGATGACCTCTATCTTACACATGTGTGAGAGTAATAAGAAAAGCACTTTCAGGGCGAACTGTGGTCCATGGGCTGCTAGAAGATGACCACGTGTGGTTCCCTCCATTGAAAAGAAGCCCCGCATATAACTCCACAACTACACGGAGCTGAGAAGTTGAGCAAAGAACACGTACCTCCCAGCCTTCAATGTGTGACTGCCACTCTTCTAAAGCTTCCAGCTTCTCCATCTGTCTCTTGGCCTCGTTTATGTTGGAACAGACAGCTTTCATGGCTTGGAGGGCTTCCATCAATGCTGCATAGTCACCGTGTTTCCGTGGAGTCCGCTTCAGTAATTCCTGTTTATACACAGAAAACAAACCACCCTTTGATCTCCAGTTCTGTGGTACGCCAGGTTCAGACTGACCAGGAAATGCAAACTACAAAGACGGTGACAGCCACGCTGCTAAGTGACATCATCAACTCCACTAAGATAGAGATCAAAGGCAAAAGGTCAAATCAATGAGTAAGCACTATTTAATGCTCATTTTGGTAGTCATTGTGATCTTTCCTCAAACTTAACTGCAGTTTAGAACGGGCACAAGGTTTCTTCTCTCTCACAAATCACCAAATATCTCACCTGAACCATATCAAAGTTTTTATAATCTGACTTTTGTTATAACAGAAGCATATCAGTACACATTAATTTTCTTTTCTTAAGAGTCTTTACCAGATCTTCACATAAATAAGCACCACAGTTTCAAAACTGAATCAAGTTAATATTTCTAATATGTTTTGAGAAACTATAACAATATGCCATGAATAAAGCAACATTTGTATATATTTTCTACTCTAGCAAAAAGCACTAATTGATCAGTTTCACGCCATCACACCATTAGAGGAGAGGTCTGTGTCACCTCCACCAGTTGCTCTTACTCCTTCTGCTTTTGCTATTTGAAATGAAAAGAAAAACATAAATAAATGTTCTATCCCCAAAGCAGAAACTAAGACTTAAATAAGGAAGCTACTTTTCATTTCAAATATCAAAAGCAGAATAATCTGTAATATTTTAAGTATATTCAATGGTCTTCATCACTGTTCTTTAGACGCACAAAGTTAAACATCTTCACCCACTGTCTAGACAGATGTGACCACACTGTTTTTTAATTGGTCATTTGTTTCTTTATGGCAGTTGTCATCATCAAGGCACTAACACAATTACAGAAACCCTGAGACAGAATTTCAGATGTTTTTTTTTATTTCTCGACATGCAATGGGACGGCAGGAAGTTCTTAGCTGCTTCACTGTTGAATACTTTGAAAGAAACTTTGACCTTGTGTTTGATACACATCACACTATTCCCAAGATGAAGTTGAAATTTTAATTCTGGACCCCAAATCCATAAGAGGGACATGCAACCTTAGAAGTAAATTCTCAGAAACAAAGACTTTTTAAAATTATACGAAATGTGGACCTCAATCTTCAGGACAGGATGTGGGCCGCTGGAATGGTACCCAACACTAATCTGAGGACTTGAGGCATGAGTTGGATAAATGTGAAATGAACAAAAAACAATGACTCTACTGGTCACTCACTCTCAGAGTCTGAAAGTTCTTCACAACATAATCCAGTGCATTTTAATACTTTCCTCTGAATAAATAAAACCACTCAAAAAGAATCCAAGTTTAATTTTTCAATATAGGCCTATCTGTATATGTAAGTCTTTTTCATTTTTTGTGAATGGAAATCGCCTTCCCAAAGGGCAAGGAGGTCACCTCTGCTTCACTTTTCTCAACTACTCTATTTCATGTAGATCTATGTATCATAGATATATGGGGATGTATCTATCTATGATGCTTTAAAAAATTAATTAAATTTAAACATGTAAGGTCATCCCTAATCAGCCATGAGTGATTAAACACAACTACTTGTTTATGATGTATCCTTAACATTCCCTTCTTGCCCTTACAATAAAGAAAATATCTGGGATCACAACAAGAGATCAGGGATAAGAGCAACTATGGGTGTATAAGCACACTGAATCCCTTAGCTGAAGATTTGCAGGGATGCTCAGAGCATCAGAACATATAGAACCGTGCTGGTATTGATACTGCAAGTTACAGGCTGTGCCAAAACTTTTCAGCTGGAGGTTCCTGCCTTTGCTTCACTATAAGACTTTTCACAGCTTAGCCAAGCCACTCTAAACCAGTTTTGTAATACAAAGTCCTTCTTTTAAAAAATGCTGAAAATATTTTTATAGGCTGCAGAGGTCCATAAAATGTCTGCCACATAAGCATGAGGACCCAAATTCTGATCCCCAGAGTCTGCGTCAAAATCTGGGTGAGGTTGTCTGCACCTATAGCCTTACTGGTAAGGGTGAGAACAGAGATTCCAGAACCCCCGACACTCATTGGTCATCCAGTTTAGCTAAATTGATAAGTTTTAGGCTCAGTAAGAGAGAGACCTTGCTTCAAAAAAACAAAAGTAGAGAGCAATCAAGGAAAGATACCTTGAAGGCGGATAAGCACCCTGACAGGCAGACAGCTAAGGAAGGAGGCTATAGGTAAACAAGCAGATGGTAAATTTCTGAATTCTCTATCCAGAACAAAGGCTGTGTGCAACACAGCTCCAACACAAACACACACACACACACACGAAGCCCCAGACATTCCCAAGGCTGGTCCTGGACATGTCTCAATTCTCATGAAGCTGTGTGCCTAGCAGCTCCCTCTCCTTTGTGTACATTGACCACACCCAGATAAAAGGAGAGGCCCCTGATCATAACACCAAAACAATGAAAAACTTCAAGTCCTCCCTGGGGTTAGTTAGGGTTTCTGTTGGCACTTATGGGAGTCTTCTGTGGGTGTGTGTGCTTCTTTTTCTTTTTTAGCAAAGTTTGCTGCCTACCATGTCTGAGATGTTCCCTTTCCAGACAGTAACATTTTTGGAAGACTTGCCTGCAAGTCCTTCAGAGGATCACCTAAATATTAAGGTCAGGATAAACTGAGTCAAGCCATGAAAGTATGGCATGGGGCGACCACTGGGTTTGCTGGCATCCCTTCCCCATCCTGAAACAAGAACGCCACTACTGCTACATTTAAGGAATGATGGAAACTGCAGGCTGGTCACTTTATTTTTCCCACTTCTTTGATAGAGAAGGTTCACTTTCAAATTTAGTTCTCCTGCCTTTGTTTCAGAGAGCAAAAAAATTCTTTCAGACAGCTCTGACTGAGAGTGCCATGGTTTGCACCCACTCCTTGGGTTGAGGCTGCAGATCTCTTACAAGTTAGTCAGGCAGCTGGCTCCAAAGAAACTTTCTGAACTTTACTCCTCATGAGATTGGATTTTTTTATCTTTATCCTAACAACCACAGTTTTCTCTGACTGGGCAGGATCTTGTTAGAGTCTTATCTAGTCTTCTCTGACTGGGTAGAAGCTTGTAAGGGTCTTATCTAGTTTTCTCTGACTATATAGGATCATGTTGGCATCTCACCTAGTCTTCTCTAATTGGCTAAGATCTTGTTGGCATCTTACCTAGTCTTCTCGGACTACATAGGATCTTGTTGGCATCTTATCTAGTCTACTCTAATTTGGTAGGATCTTATTAGGGTCTTATCTAGTCTCCTCTGACTGGGTGAGATCTTGTTAGGGTCTTAACTTGTCTTCTCTGACTGGGTGGGATCTTGTTAGGGTCTTATCTAGTCTTCTATAATTGGGTAGGATCTTGTTAGGGTCTTATCTAGTCTTCTATAATTGGGTAGGATCTTGTTAGGGTCTTATCTAGTCTTCTCTGACTACATAGGATCTTGTTGGCATCTTATCGCGTCTACTCTAGTTGGGCAGGATCTTGTTAGGACATTATTTTGTCTGACTTCCAACATTCTTTACTTGTCTTAGCTCCTCCCCCCTAAGTCAGAAGGGACCATTAGCAGAGCAGTTAGAAACCTATTGGGCTGTTAGGTAACATGGAAGCTATCTGCCACCCTACCAGAGTTTTGACCAGAAGTCAGCTAGTTCCTCCTTCTGTTCTATATCTGAAATAATTGGAGAGGGGAGCAAATGTAAATTAAAATCTGAGAACTGGATTTGAGGGGCTTAATCTGGAGACTGCCTTCATAGAGCATAAAGCATTCTACAAAGATCCTGTCTGGGGGCAACTTAACTTGGGTTCATACTGATCTACCAGTAGCCAAGAAGTGTGATGCTGTCTCTGTGATACTTTCTGATGCCTCTCACATTAAGGAGGATACCACATCAGTGAACTATGGCTCAAACTCTAACCCAGGGAGAAAGGATGTGGAAGAGGGAGAGTTATTAGAAGAAAACCCTTCACCCAAGAAAACCCAAATAGTAAGTAAAAAGCCTCCAAGGATCTTTCCTGATCTCTGGGAAGATCAAGACCCACAGTAACTTGTATATGCTCACCACCATTATCCCAAGGATAAACAAAGTAAGTATCCTTGTACTCTCCCAACACCCAAAAGGGCGGTTTCCTCTCAGGTGGAGTTATGTTTGTCCAGGCCTCCTTTACCTTGGCAGAACTGAATGACTGTGAAGTACTATGGAGGATCCACACAAGGGTGATCAATACTTTGAACTAACCTAGATATCTGAAGCAAGGCACAAAGATGGGATAATGTCATTAGTACAAACACTACTCTTCTGGAGAAGAGAAGAGTGTTAGGGCAGGCTCTTGGAGGAGGAAGAAAATGAAAGTGGACATGGGCTTCCCAATGGGGTATGAGGCTAGACCCTCGCAGAAGTCCTTCTGAAATCCCAATGACCACATGAAGAATGGAAAGGACATTTGTTCTGCTGTGTTATAGAGGGTCTTAAGAAGGCTAAAGTCCAAACTCCTTAGTGTAGTGTATAATGATACACTACAGGAAGACAAGGAGGACTGCACTGGGAAAATACACCAATGTACCCTGAACCACTGGAGAACGCAACACTAAAAGCCATGCTCTTAACTCATGCAGCTCAGACACTCATAAAAAGCTCCAGACACTAGTAGCTGTCCCAGACAAAACAATAGCAAGCTTTTTTAATTTGTCTAGGTCACAAACTCAGTCTTTTTATAACAGAACCATGAAAAGAAAGAAAAAAGGACCAGCACCATGGTCACAAGAGCCAACCAGATAAATGCTCTCCCTCCCCTTCCCCCATACAGTCTAAGCCTAAGGCTTGCTTCCTCTGTGTGCAAGAAGGTCACTTCCTGTTGGAAATGCCCTCAGAGGCTCCTTGAACGCTGATTCATCTGTAAAGGAAATCACTGGCAGCACCAATGCCTTCCAGCCCAGTTGGGCTTCATTCCTTTCCATAATGATAGGTCTGGTGGTGAAGGGGCTTCCTATATTGGCTCCTCTCGTGTTCAGACAATCTTGAAGAGCCCTGTGAATTTGGGACTGCAAGAAGCATAAGATTAGATTCACGACTGACTGAGGAGTGTGATTATTAGCATTGTCTCTGCACCCTGGTTCCTGATCCTGAAGGTTTACAATTCAGGGACTATTAGGCCAGCCCCTAAACTGCTATTTCACTAATCTGTTTGCTTGTTTGTTCAGGCGGAGACCTCCACTTCTGTTATTTCTTTTCATCAGTTCTCCATACCTTGTCTCCTCTGTTGAGAAGGAACCTTTGGTCTAGACTCAAGGTCAGACTGCTTCTCCCTTCAGGGCAGAACACTATTGCTAGTCTCCCTGGAGAGCAAAGTCAAGGCTGCAATGCAGACAGATGGAAGTGCAAGGACGCTAAAATGGCCTCTCCTGTTGTCATGTATCCTCGTAAAGATCCTGCCTATTTTCCTGATCAGAAACAATAGCAGAAGGGGATTTCTCTCCATAATTCAAGGGCTAATGAAATAAGGATGACTGGCTGAAGGTTCTAGTACACAGAACATCCCATCTTTGGAGTCAGCACAGGACCTAACAAAGGAAGTCAGTCCAGGATCTCTGTATAATCAATGACAGAGTGGCTCCCCTCCATCCAGTAGCTCCTAATTCTCACACTCTTCTCACCTAGATTTCCCTAATAAGACTCATTAGTCAGTGCTAGATCTGTTTGCTTGTTTGTTTATTTGTTTTTCCAAATGGGGTTTCTCTGTGTAGCCGTGATTCCTAGAACTCATTCTATAGGTCAACCTATAGCCTCAAACTCAGAGATCTGCTTGCCTCTGCCTCCCAAATGCTGATACTAAAGTGTGTGCCACTGCTACCACCACCACATGGAGAGTGCTGGATCATAAAGGCCCTTTCATATGCATCTCACTTCAGCCCATAATCAGTTTCTATTTGCTTTTGAAGATCCCACAAGCAGAACAGGATAAGTTACTTGAACTGTCGTATTCCAGGGGTTTTGAGACAGTCTGCCTATTTGACTTAATTCTTTCCTGAGACTGGATGCAATGAACTTATCATAATAACCATGTAGATGGTGTCTTACATGAGCCAACCAAAAGCCTCATATTCCAGAGAAAACATCCCTTCTTATTTCCTAGCTGGCAGAGGCTACAGGGTGTCCTGGGGGAAAATCCCAGATATACAAAGCAGAAGTTGCCTACTTGGGCCTTGCCTTTCCAAAAGTGCCCAGAACTTTAGGACCAGAATCAGTCTGACCCATCTTTGCCTTCCTTCTCTCCCATGCATGCTCACCCGAGCCCTCACACAGATGAAAGCCTTTCAGGAAATTATAGAACATTGTAGAATGTAGCTCCTTGGATAGTCAGTGCTGGCTACACTTCTAAATCAGGCCCGTAAGGGGACTCAGTCACAAGAATTCACCAGAGTTGAGTTGCTCAGTCCCAGCAAGTCTTCCAGAAATCCTGAAAAGTCATTAACCAAAGCTCCTGTCTTAGGCTTGCTTAGTGAGCCTAAGTTTCACCTGTATGTAGCTGAGAGACAGGGAAGAGCTCTAGGGGGTAGTTACTCAACACATGTTCCATTTCCTCAAGTCATACAGATAGCTAAGGAATTAGATGAGGTAGCAAGGCGCTGCTCTGGATGCCTGGGAGCAGTTGCTACTGCCAGATTCCAGATTCCTGGAGCTCAAAAGGTTCCCTAGAGCTCCCCCTCACAATTCACAAGTGTCATTACACTGGGTCATTCTGAAAAATATGACAAACACTCAGTGGCTCTCAACCTTCCTAACGCTGACACCCTTTAATACAGTTCCTCATGTTGTGGTGACCCCCAATCATAAAACTATTTTAATTGCTACTTCATAACTGTAATTATGCTATTGTTATGAATATCTGTATTTTTGATGGTCTTAGGCAACCCCTGTGGAAGGGATTGGACCCTCAATAATGGTTGTGACCCACAGGTTTAAAACCACTGCAAATCTACCTCACAGAACGTTCCCTAAATATTAGACCCTCATAGTAGGGGGACCTGAAATTACTCTCCAGATCTGTCCAAGCCTGAACCTAGCCATCAACCTTTCAGAAAAGGAAGGGGAGCCTCTCCACTCCTGTCAGGAGGTCCTCACAGAAAACTGCATAGCCCATACTGGTCTCTCAGATCAACCCCTGACTGGTCCTCTAAACAGAGGGAATTTCTTTTGTGAAAGAAAGATCTGACATGCAGGAAATGCAATAATCACTGAACTGGAAGTGCTTGAATCAGGACCAATATCCCCAAACTCTACTACTCAACTAGGCAAGCTGAAAGCACTTATTTCAGCCATAGAACTATCCAAAGGGAAAAGAGTCCATATTTACCTACACAGATGTCAAATACGACTTCCTCATCCTCCATGGCCATGGAACCACATGGAAGCAATGTGGCCTCCTCCTAATGACAGCTGAGATCCCTATCAAGTAATCCCAAGAAATTCTTAGGCTCCTGAATGCAATCCTTTTGGTCACTCGGGTGGCTGATATCCACCAACTGTCCTGGGTATCAGAAAGGGGATGACCCACAGGCAAGAGAAGTAGGACAGCTGACTCTGAGGCCAGGGCTGAACTGGAATACAAGGAATGCTGTACTCTGGGAGGAATCTCTGCTGCCTTGTGAAAGAGCCAAAAAACTCCTCTGAGAAACCAGCTTTAGCCTTTAAAATCAAAACTCCTCTGAGAAACCAGCTTTAGCCTTTAAAATCAAACATCAGCAATGATGGCAGCTAACATCTAACCACCAATTATTACTGCCCTACAATAAAAGTTCTAAAGTCCCTCATCTGACATATCATTTGGGACAATGAAGCATGCTCATACTGGCAAAAAGAATGCTCAAGAGACAAGGCCTAAAAGAAACAATCCATCAGATAGTACAAGGATGAGAGATATGGCAGAGACATAACTGCTCTGCAATTATGCTTTTGTACACTGTAAAGACTTGTCACTTGTATTGGTTTAATAAAACACTGATTGGCCAGAGCCAGGCAGGAAGTAAAGGTGGGGAAACCAGACTAGGAGAATTCTGGGAAGAGGAAAGGCAGAGATGCAGTCACCAGCCAGATGCAGAGGAAACAAGATAGGAATGCTTTACTGAGAAAAGGTGCCAAGCCATGCGGCTAAACATAGACAAGAATTATGGGTTAATTTAAGTTGTAAGAGATAGTTAATAATAATCCTCAGCTAACAGGCCAAACAGTTTATAATTAATATAAGCCTTTGTGCTTTTCTTTGGAACTGAATGGCTGCAAGGCTGGGTGGGATAGAAACTTCTGTCTACAAATGGCACTCAAACTTCTGGTCAGAATTCCCACATAAAGATTGAGAAAGTTTTTTAAAAAGGATTTTAAACAGACAAGAACAGAGTCAAGCACAGTTTCTTAGTAACTGTCTTTTCTTTGGTAGACTGTTTCCTAGTGATGAGCAGAGGCACAGCTCCTTTAAGAGAGGCTTCCTGACTCAGCATTAGTGGCAAAATCCCGGAAATTCTTTTAAAAGGCCCCGCCACCAAACACTTCAATGATGTTTAGAGCAGTCTGAGGCATGCTTCTTCGTGATGGCATGGACCATGAAACTCCACAGAGTTGTGTCAATAGATATGACTCCCGAAGTGCCTCTGCCATGAAATTAGACTCTCAGAAAGCAAAGGAATGGGGTGGAGTAAGCCACCAAAGCTGCAGCTTTAGTCCTAGCTTTCTACTTAGCAGATTTGAGACGCGTGTGCTTAGAAAAAGATAGAGATATTACAGTAAAGACAGATTCCGATGAAAAACAAATATCTCTAAATCGTTTACAGTGTCTTCAAAAATAGATGTAGGCTTGGGAAAGAAAAGAAAAAGGATAAAGTCCTTAAAAAAAGAAATAGAGTGGCTTGGGAGGCAGAGGAAGGCAGATCTCTGTGGATTCAAGGTAACTCTGGCTTACAAAGTGAGCTCCAAGATAGTCAAAGATATACAAAGAAACCCTGTCTCAAAAAACCAAAAATTAAAAAAATAAAAAATAGAGTAAAAAATGCCATGTAAAGATGGAAAATACACAGAATGTCTGGATATTGTATATTATTGTGTTATCTTTGAATTGTTTGGCTGCTGAGGAAAGAACAACAGCTGCTAAAAAACATTTGATTATAAATGCTGCTGGATCAATTCAACCTATAGATTTTGAAAATGCCTTGACTTCAAAATTGAAATCAAAAGATAGGTTACTTTGGAGAAGAGGTTTTGCTTTTGTTTCCATAGGAAATGAGAGGCTGTGGATTCATTCTTGGTTAAGAAAAATAAGGTTTGATTGAGGGAGACTTCCTGAAAAATCTCCAATGGGAACAGATGGCACAGATGAGCCAACATTTCAGAGCACCTCTGTTGCAGTTTCCTTTGAGTTCTGCATCAAGAACAGGATCCAGGTTGCTGGCTGAGATGATCCAACCTCACAGAATACTGTAGCCAGGACTTGACCATAATCCTAAATTTTCTTTGAGTTTCTATAAGATTACCAGTGTCCCCAGTAAGCAGGAAGTAACCTAGAAAACTGTGCCCACATTTGTGTCCTCGAAAACCAAAATGGATTATGGATGTTTGTCTTTGTTTAGTGTGTTAGTTACAAGTTGCTATAGACAATGGTCAGGAAAAAACTAAACAAAAAAGATTAGATTCAGAGTTCTTGTTTTGAAATTTAAAAAAGGGGAAATATTGTGGGAGAATGCTTTTGTACAGTGTAAGAATTTGTCATCCATATTTGTTTAATAAAACACTGGTTTGACAGTAGTCAGACAGGAAATATAGGCAGAGCAATCAGTCTAAGAGAATTCTGGGGAGAGGAAAGGCAGAGACACAATAACCAGTCAGACACAGGGAAAGTAAGATGACAGTGCCTTACTGAGAAACAGTACGAAGCTACATGGCTAGACATAGATAAGAATTATGGACTAATTTAAGCTGTATGAGATAGTTAATAATAATCCTCAACTAATAGGTCAAACAGTTAGTCTTTGTGTGTTTTTTAAGGACTGAATGACTGCGGGATCAAGCAGGACAGAAACACATAATTCCTCCAAAAGGCATCACCAGCCTTCAGGTACCCAGAGACAGGGGAAGCCTGGCAACTATATTTAACTCACATGCCCAGTGGACCAAATTCCAAATATCTTCTGGTCTTGGTAGACACCTTACAGGGTGTCTATGTAAAATGGAAAACCAGAAGTAACTAGGGTGTTGCTCTCCAAAATAACTACTAGATTTAGAATACTTAAAAGTCTTTAGAGTGGCAATGGGCCTGTTCATTTCTCAGCCTTGGAAATTCACTATCATCTGCATCATCTACATTTCCTTGACAGCCCCAGACTTCTGGAACGTTAAAGCAGGCTAGGATTCTCCTAAAAGACATCAAAGGAAGTTATTTGGAGAAACCCATGCCCCATATATATTGTCCCTGGTCCTACTCAAATATAGGAATATGCCTAGATGCCAAGGTCTCATACATAGTAAAACTTTTCTCACCAATGACCTTGAACAAACCCTGAAACAATCAATGGTGACTTGCAATACCAGCTGGCAAAATTCCAAGAGACCTGTCAGAACTACAGACATGCTTTTCCAGAGAAGGACACAAAGCACCTCCCTCTTTCTGTCCAGGAAGCTTAGTATTAATCAAGACATCAGACTCAAATTGAAAGCCTTGTCCACCTTCTATAGGAGAGCCCAAATCCTGTTTTGCTAGCCACTCCCCTCCCTACCCCTGCACAGCAGGTGGAGTTTCAGAACTAGACACCTAGACACGTGGCTTCAGCATACTAGGGTCAAGACTGCTTCAGGCTTCTCTGAAACAACAAGAGACCCCAAGAAAATGTCAGCTCAAACTGATCTTCAAGTGTCAACCTCATTCAAATTCAATACCTCTGCATGATTGGGCTATCCTCTCTAGGCACTGGTTTCTCACTGGGCCTGCCACAGTTACTGCTCTCTAGCTATCATGACTGCTCCTACATAAGCCTTGGTGTCACTTCTCTTGATCATGGCCCTTTTGGAGATTTTGTTACCTCCTTGTCAATAACCCTGTACCCTCCACAGACTCTGGAGATCTTTCAGCCATATTCTAGAAGATGGGTTGACAAAAACACTTTCACTGTATGACAGACAATGACAGGAATGTGAAACCACAGTGCCCACGGCACGCGAAGCATCCATTCAGGTTTCCTGTTTCACTTCCCCATTGTGGGAAAGGACCTTCACTCCACTCTAGAAATAAAACCACCCTAGACCTTGACAAAGAGGAACACATTTCACAGATTCTCTTCTGCATTGACCAAGACCCACATTGGTACCAACTCATTCCTTCCCTTCCAGGATAATAAATGTTTTTAAGACAACAGCTACAGACCCTTTCTGATCACCATCAACATGATAGATGCCACCTGATTGCAATAGTCTTCGCCAACCAGGAGTACCCAAATGTTTGGTTCAAAGATCCAAATATGTGAAAATCACTGGAATATAGAACAGAACAAAACAGGAAAGACAGAAAAACCTTACCCTGTACCTGCAACTTTGGATTTCCCAATGGACATCCCCAGGTACAAGATGTGACCTGGTAGGCTCACACACTCTCCAAAATCACCCTTACTATTCATGCCAGATAAATCTGGAATCCATGTGGGTACACCAGACTTGGGCTTAACTGGGGACTGTCCCCACCACTCTGAACCTCCTATAGGCTATCTATTGGTTTTGGATTCCCTTTTTTTTTTTGTTTTTGTTTTTGTTTTTGTTTTTGTTTTTTTCGAGACAGGGTTTCTCTGTGGTTTTGGAGCCTGTCCTGGAACTAGCTCTTGTAGACCAGGATGGTCTCAAACTCACAGAGATTCACCTGCCTCTGTTGGATTCCCATTTTTATCCTAATCTGAATTCACAGCACCAAAACAGAGACAAGTTTCCCGGTTGTTGTCCCTAATCTTGCCTGAGTAATCTATGATTGAGGAGAATTCCCTATTTACCTTAACCTCACACAAAAACCTGGGAGACAAACTTTCCCAAGAATATCCATCCTCTATCTAAACTTGAGTGATCTCCTTGGGGAAATAAGCACAAACTTAGGGATCACCAAACTGCTAGAATGGGCCACCTCAGAGGAATGGCAATCCCTTGAAAAGGATTCCCTAGCCAAAACAAGCCATAAAGTAAATCTCTTATTCCAAGCAGAAGGAGGAGAATAGAACATATTAACAAAAGAAAATTCAGGTCTAAAGAATAGATGGTATCTATTAGACACAGTCTCCAAAAAATATTTCCATCCCATGAGGAAAGAGGGCTTGTATTTAGATCTAATAAAAGTTTATTAACTTTATTAAATGAAATGGGATCCAGATTGACTATGTGTCAATGGCCTATCCTCTCAAATGCTGAACCTAACTCTGAGAACATCTTTTCTAATTATGGTATGCACTTTCTTTCAAAGAAAACTCCATACCACTGTAATATCATCTTGTGTACTAATGCCCCAAGTCCCCCAACTGACTAAGGCTACCAAATACCTTATAGGTTTGGGGAAAATCATTAATGGCACCCAAGTAGTGCCGATAGGACATCGCTGGGCAATCTTATCAAAACTGATCCAGGGGGACTATATTGACCCCTAATTAGAGAGTGAACTCTGGCTGTGTTCAAAAAAGAAATAGACTGACTTCATTCACACTTGGTCCTTGGTGTCTAAACTCAGAAGAAAAAAATTCTGGTACACTAGCAAGCACATCTGTTGTTGGAAGGGAATGATCAAGGGGATGGTAACTTTCACTGACTTTTCATGTAAGGCCTCTGACCTTCAACTCCCCAGTATGAGAATCTGGTGCGCCAATCTACTAATTATACTAGACTTTGATCCCTTGTCCAAAATTTGCATCAGTAACAATGTGGAGGCAGTCTTTTCACTGACCTTGTCCCTTGATGTTCTGCATAGGTTTGAAATAGGAGAAACCCATGGGCTTGCTGATGATTTAAAACTCACTGATTAAAAGAACCTCAATCTCTTGAGTCAAACCAACAGCATTCTTGACAAAGTACAGCTAGCAGTAGATCAAGGAGGTAGAGACATCATAGTCTGACCAGTGCTTATGATCAGGCATGCAGCAGATTCTGTAGGTGGTGTTCCTACATGTTCTCCTCTTTCAACAAGGGTGTCCGTGGACCAACACTCCCTTTAATCATACTCTCGCTAGGCCTTAAAACTGTGCTAGTGGCCCTATAGGTTACAGGTACCAATGAGAGGGGCAAGCAAGCAGACAGATAGGCGAAAGTTACATTGGTATACAACACGATGGCCAACTTCCAGCTTCTTCACCTAGAACAAAGCCTTGATGAACTTACCCTCCAACCCCTACTGGGGTGCTCCTTCTAGCTGACCTGCCATGACATGACCAGAGCCAGTTCAAAACCTGACTCTGTAGGCCTATCAGATCCCTCTCTTTTTTTAAGTTGACCAGGCAAAAATAATGGGAGGGGACTTGCCCTACATCACTAATGATACCTTAAAGATCCAAGCCCTCCCAGCAGGTTCATTTTATTAGTTTCTGAATACCTTTTGCCTCACTCTGTCTCTCTTTGACTCTGTTTCTCTCTCCGTCTCTCTCTGTATGTGTGTGCATGTGTGTGTATGTGTGTACTTCTACACTTTCAATGAAGTTTGTTTCCTGCCTCTTTTTTTAGGGTGGTTGTGGTTTTGGTTTTTTGCGAGACCGGGTTTCTATGTAGTCCTGGTTTTCCTAGAACTCAGAGATCTGTCTGCATTTACCTCCTGAGTTCTGGGACCTAAGGTTTGTGCTGGAATCACTTTTTTTTCCTGTCTTTTTATTTCTTACTTGATGGAGAAACCAAACCTGATCAACACCCTAGACAGCAATAACTGAATTTCACAATGGCTTTCCACATGCATGCATACATACATGATAAGCACACTTACACATGTGCACAAACCTACACTAACTAGTACATATAACAACCCATATACTATTAATGCACACAAATTTTATAAGACAGTCAACTTATGCAACTCATAAAACTATAACAATATTTATTTCTAGTTACTATTCATAACATTTATGTTCCAAAAGGTACTCCAACACATCTGTTTACATGTCCATAGTATTTCATAATATTTTTTTAAAAACAGAAACAATCCATAATTAACTTAGTAAAATAAATAAGAATAAAATAGATATGAATAATAATGAATAATACCAAACACTATTCTAAGAGAGATGTAAAATAGCAAAATCAATTATCCTTTCAGAGACCTATGTACGTGTAAATAAATATATATCAATGTGTTTGTCTATAAATTCATATACTATGACTTCATGATAATCCTCGTCATCATCTCTGTTCTCCCAATGCAAACTCAAGGCTTTAAGAGGTTCGATTGCACACCACAGACACAGAGTTAGTAGAGAACCCTTGTGATTTGAACTCAGGGTTCATGCGTCCACCCCTCCCTCCAATTCCCTACCCTAAGGTTGAAATCTCAGAAGCTATAATTTCAGACTTGCTATTCCTGTTCAACATTGTCTCATCACACTAAAAATTCTGGTTACTTTCAGACCTGCAGCAGCGGCTAGGGTGGTGTTTACTTCTGTGACAGGTGTGCTTTCCACCCTGTGTTCTACCGCGCTTGTTCCATGTGGTCCACACAACACCTTCATAGTAATTGCTTAAAAGGCAAGTGTATTAGTTAAGTTTCTTTTGTTATAATATACACCGCGACCCATGAAAGGGTTTGTTTCTGCTTACAGCCCATCATACGGGAAATCAGGACAGAAACCGGGAAGCAGGAATTGAAGCAGAGACAAGGAGGACCACTGCTTACTGGTGTGTTCCCATGGTTTGCTTAGCTTCCATCTGCCCACAGTGGACTGCACCTTCGCACATCAATTGTTAATCAAGAAAATGCCCCCTAGACTTGTCCATGAGCCAAACTGATGGAGGTATTTTCTCACTAGTTGTCCCCTTCTCCCAGATGGCCCAAGCTAGTGTCAAGTGGACAAAAAAACAAAAACAAAAACAAAAAAACCTAACTGACACACTAAGCTTTGACATTGTGTAATTGAACCTTAATGTCATTAGCATCAAGTCACTAAAATATAGAGAAACCAAAAATAGAACAACAGTGAAATTATACAAAGTTCTCTGTGGCTAAAATGCTATGTAAACCAGCCATAATGGATTTAATGGGGTCTTTTCTAAAGCTGATGCATTTACTCCAAATGAAACTCAAACAAGTACATGTGTTTCAAAGAGCGCTAAAAGCTTCCTTCAATGGCCTTTCTACTAAAGCTTTGTTTCCTATTCCATACAGGAATTTATGACAAAAGAGCCATTTTTTCAGTAATTATGGTCTGTTCTTTTCAGAATACCGGCATCTTTAAAAGATATATATTTTTTTTAATGAACAAAATATTAAGGCACCAACACACACTGCAACATTCAATACCTTCAAGAGGAGAGGGTACTTGCATATTCTTTGTATTGGGGTCACTAAGTACCCTTCCAGGGGAACATCTGTGTTCTTCCGTCCTCCCAGCAGCATGCAGTTCTGCAGGGAAAACAAACATACGTAAGTATATCCTGCACATCTGAGGCTGCAAAACTATTCTGCCAAAATTGAACGCTGAAAGGTTGTGAAAACAGGTGTCCTTCTCTATTATGTCACAAGGACAGTGAAGAGCCAGCCTTTTGTGTTGAGTACAGAACCCAAAGTGAACCTATAACTTTGAGTTTAAGTCACACATTTTCTTCTGAACATGAAGGAAAGGTTGTAAACAAGAAAGGGAGAGCGAGAACAAATAGAGAAACATACAAAGCAGATATATTTTGCTTAGAGAAGAGTGTTGTTGAGAAGCTTGGAGAGAGGGCATGGCGCTTAGAGATTTAAGAACGCTTGCTGCTCTTGCCATGGACCCAGGCTCAGTTGCCAGCATGCAGATTGGGCAGCTCACAGTTGCCTGTAGCTTGAATTCCAAGGCATGTGACTGCCTCCTCGGGCCTTCACAGGCACCTGCATACACACTGAACACATACAAACAAGTAGGTACCTTTACAGAAACAAGAAAATAAATCATTTTTAAGTGCATAATGTTGTGGAAAAGCAGGAACCGAGACACTGAGTTCTAGTATGGAAGTCAGACCAGTACTATCTGGTGACGCGACCCACTTGAACTCATTTGAGAATTTTGCTTTCTATTATGCTGGAAAACTTTAAACTGGTCATTCTCCGTCATGTTTGCTGCTGCTGCTGCTGCTGTTGTTACATGACCATACTTAAGAAAAGACAATGTGGCAGTCAATCTTAGAGGAAATCAGAGCAGCTCTCCACAAGGGCAAAACAGATAAGAAAATCTCCACATTAGCAATCACAGGGTGAACAGGAAGCAGCTTGGGCTCGCCATAAAGTGGTGGTGAAGAGAAACCACTTGAGTAGACAGCCTTTAGTCTTCTAAACAATACTACAATGAGAAAGACCTGTGGGAACCTTGTTTCTGCATTGCCTGCCAGAGTGGCCACCCCAGACGAGGACTTAATCCATCAGGCAGGAAGGAGAGGACCTTCAGAAGGCTACGATGGGAGGTTAGCATAGTCGCTGACACTATCTTATAGTAATATTCTATATGGATTTCCAGGAGGAGTAGAGCTGAAGGGAGAACATTCCAAAGGCACACCACTGGCACAGAGTCCTGCCCTGCATGAGACAGAAGTCTCAGTCTCCGTATGGGTACCTCGTTAGAGGATGGCCGCTTCACCCAAACATCACAGAAGACAGAGCAGCCAACATTCCTTCACAGTACCTATCATGGTTTCCCTGGGAGAAATCCTTGGGTACAATTATTAATATCTTACCATATTCCACGAATGTTTTAAAGGTTCCAGTTCCAGCATGAGTTAGCAATATCAAAAAAGTAGTTACTCTTTTCCATGGTTCATGAGGTGTCCTGAAAAGCCCTAGTTTAATTTTAACATTTTTTTATCCACATGTGTGTTTGAGAGAGAGAGAACTATATGTGTGCATATGTATACATGTATGCATGCCTGAACATTGTGGACACCTATGTGTGAAGGTGAGCATGCACATTTGTGCAGGTACAGGTGATCTGTGTGTGTGGAGGGCTAAAGCTGATGTCAGGAATCACTGTCAATCACCCTTCCACTTTACTCAATGAGACAGGGCTCACTATTACAATTATACAATAATAATAATAATAATAATAATAATAATATCATTGTTATTCCCAGGCAGCCTGTTCTGGGGAGTCCTATGTCTACCCTCGAAGGCTGGGATTACAGGTGGACTCTCCCCCAGCTTTTATATAAATCAGAGGGATCAGAACAAAGATCCTCATGCATGTACAACAAGCACTTGTACTGTTTTTTTTTTGCTTATTTGTTTGTTTGTTTGTCAACGTGACACAAAAGAGAGCCCAGGGAACCTCAATTGAGGCATTTCCCTTAAGAGATTAGTCTGTGGGCACGTCTTCAGAGTGTTTTCTGGATTCATGATTGATATTGGTCTGTGGGCACATTCTCAGAGTTTTCTGGATTTATGATTGATATGGGCATGTACAGCCAACTGTGAACTGTGCCATAATCATAAAAATAAATAAGTCCACTGAATAACTTTCAATGACATTAAAAACTTCCTGAGATGGCAGCACCAGCAAAGCCCCTAACTCATACTATCATCACCCCACACCTGGGAACGATTAGATGAATCCCAAAGGGTAATTGTTAGCATCCCTCATTTTATGAATGACAGATTTATCAAGACAGATTCTGTCTGCTAGAGTATGCTGTGAGTCACCTCAACCCACATTCTTGACTTGTTGCTTTTTCAGTGGGACTTCACATTAAATCACGAGGCCAATAAAACTAAGTAAGATTCCAAGCGAACACTGCTAAAGACAGGACACACTAAACAAAACAGCAGAGTTCTTACACTCTACCAAGGGAGCTGCAGAGAGCAAAAATCTCATATCAAATGGTGTTGCCCAAAATGCTAACACATTCCATAAGCAAAACAGGACATTTTCACAATGCGTGCCTGAGACTACAGCTATACTTGAGGTCTTCCAGCAAACTGGCCAAAAATTTAACACTGACAACCTAAAGAGATATACATGGCATAAAGAGAATGCATTTGTCTTTGGCTGATGAAAATGGTGTGTCGTTCCAAAAAAGACCTTTGTAGACACCCTGAGAAAAACCCTGAATCGCCTTACAAATCCTCTGGCCTTCAACGGTGCCCAAATTATAGTTCTACTTGGGTCCACACTAATGAGAGGAGAAGCTCTGACACACTGAACATTCACAGCAGGGATCTCGAAAAGAAGAGCTTTGAAATAATGAAGGTAACCTAAGAAGAGATGTCTTCAGAGAAATGGGAGTCACATTGAGTCTAGGTAGGTTACTAAGAACAGAACGGAGCAACAAGGAAAAAACAAACAAAAACAAAAACCCAGTAACCAATCTCAGAGAGGAAACACAGATTCCAAAGTTGCTATTAAGTCATTTAAAATGTCAAGTTATTTTTTAATTTTAAAATTATGAGATACAAAAAGAAACAGGAAAACTTGACTCAGTCATAGTCAAAAAAATTCCTTAGTGTACCCAGATATTAGATTTATCAAAGACTTCAACATAGCTATTACAAGTATATTCAAAGAATTTAAGCACTTCTTAAATAATTGAAGGACACCAAAGGCAAGCAGAGAAACAGAAACCGTCAAAAGAGAAAAACAGTGAAGCCAAATCAAATAGATGCAGGATGAAAAGGAAAACACTTCACTGAGGTATAGATAAATTAATATAAGAAGAACAGGTTATAGAAAAACAAAAATTACAAGGAACCAAGAGGCAATATGGATGTGGTGGCTACAGGGATGACAGCAGTTGAGGGCACTGGCTGCTCTTCCAGGGGATCTGGGTTTGGTCCCCCAACATCTGCATGGATACCTCACAACCATCTGTAATCCCAGTACCAGGAGATCCAGCACCCTCTTCTGACTTCCAAAAACATTACACACACATGGTGCACAAACATACATATAGGCAAAGCACCCTTACATGCCAAATAATAAAATAATTACTATTATTTTCATTTAATATATGCATAAGGTTAATTAAATACAAGGAAAAAATATGTAATGACTATTTTAATAATACCTACAAATTCACAATTTATGTTCTACTTTGTTTGCTTCATTTTAAGATGAAGCCATGAGTCATACAATGTAACCTAAACTAGTCTTCAACTCCTAGGCTCAAAAAACCCTGGCAGGAGGACACTGCAGTAGTATGTAAACAGTAGCAGCAATACAAACTACAGATTCAGTCCTATTAGAAGCAATTATGTAGTAGTGGAGTCTAGCTCAAAATTATAAAAAGAAAAGAGTACTATCAATGGAACTACCCTTCAAATATGAAGACAAAGACATCCCCAGATAAACTAGTAGGGATGACTAAGAGGAAAAATGAGGGTTATCCTTCCCAGGAAAGGCTACCACAGGAATGAAGAAGAGCGGAGGTGGTAGACTGTAGCAAACATAAACACTGTAGAAAAGTAGGGAATACAAGACTATGAGTGGTGTAGGCTATTTCACATAGAAGGTGGCGCCGGTGGCAGAAGCTACACAAGGGAGAGAGGCCTCAACACTTTGCATTTCCTTCCAGGAAACACTAAAGCAAAGTTTCCACTATATTATTTGGGAATAAAATCATTATTAACAGAAAATGAACATGCTTAGGAAAGGAAATGTGCTGGCTACCAGAACATTTAAAAGATCATATGTAGTCACTAAAAAATAAGAGTTAATATAGAATTTCAGACACTGAGAGATTCTTTCATAACTATAAGGAAAATAGATGTTATTAAAAGCAATATTTCATAATGATAAATAGAAAATTGAATATAATATGAATTTATGACTTTATCTATAAAAAGTTCACTTTATATAGAGAGCAAATCATTGTAACCTGAAGCAAATGGTGGGAAGGGAAATAGACTATCAAGAGACAGGAGCCTGTTCAAGTATATGGAAGTGCTCTAAAGCTAGACTTCGGGGGATGGCCTAATAACCCCTCTCACTTCATCAGACACTTGCAATGGTAGTCCATAGCTGTTAAAACATGCCTTTATGTATGTCGTCTTAAAGGAAATCAACACTGAATTCTGCTGCTCTTAAGAAAACAGAGTAAGGAACGTCTGCAGGAGAGCAGCCGGTCTCTACACTCGCTTCCTTCCTGTGACTGCCCTACTTCCAGTCCTCTGAGGAGTAATAGATCCCTGGGGAGCTGAGGACGCAAGGCAAAGGTGAACTCTGACCTCAGTTCTTTGCTTGACTGAAGAGATGGTACAGACAATTCTCCGGCAGCCAGGAGAGGGCATTAGCAGCATTTCCCACGTATATATATGCTCATCCCAGATCCGGATGCTTACACCATAGACTATCTTCCAAGTCTGCAAGTGCTAAGACGTAGCCCAGGACAAACGGCCACATGCATTCTTACGGACAGAGCCCTCCACCAATGCCAGCATGTGATTACAGACGAATGTGCACTTACTAAAAGAAACGTCCGGATTGTTCTTATTTTGTTCAGTTCAAGAAGCAGCTTTTGTGCCTTTTCATGGTTGCTGCAATACTCATCGTAGATACGAAACTTGTCTTTCTGTGAATTAAAGACAGCATAAATGCAAATTACTATACATTAGTTTGAAACCTTAAGCCATGTGATATGCACAAAAAACTCCACAAAGGTACAGTATCTCAGAGACACACTACATGTGCATAAATTTTTTATTGCCCCCATTCATAAGTATAGCCTAGAAAAGAAGTTGATAAATTTGCCCCAATATGAATGCAATAATATGAGTCAGTCAAATGGCGGCAAAGCTCAGAGAATGAAGGGTTTTTTACCTTTGTCATGAGAAATCAGACACGGCTTTTTTTTTAAAAAAATCTTACTTCTGACCTAGGTCCAGTGAAATAAATGATAAATGGACATCTCCCAGTCGAAAGGAGGGACAACATCATTCTAGACAGAGGGAAGAGGCATGCGATACCTCACACAGGAATCATGAAGGACAGAACCCTGAAGTCTACCTCAGCCAATCATAGCAGTCGCCTTTAAAAGGGACACGGACAAACAGGAAAGCATACAGCAACAAGTAACTAGAATAATGGCAGACCCCGAAGGTACAACATCCCAGCGATTGCTTCATAGAAAGATGCTTAAGACAGAAAGGTCAAGAAATAGTACTATAGCTACCTTCAAATGGCCTTTATTATGTGAGAAATGACCAAGTCTATGAAGTTCTAAAACAGGGCCCATTCAGTGGAAATGACAGGGCCAGTGATGGACAGAGGTGTGACCAATCAATCAAGATCTAATGATCTGAGCTACCGGGAAACCACACAAACAGCCCTCAAGTGTTAGAGAGATTTCTTTCCAAAAATGAAGAATTTTGCTATCATGATCTCTGGGATCCCTATTATCTATAGGACTGCTCAAAATGGAGCTAAAATTAATAGCTATCAAAGGAGCCCAATGAAAAATGCAAATAATTTATTGATCAAATTATGAGAACAGAATTTCAAAGACACAGACTCGGGAACAGTAAGCATTGTTTTATGTAGCCAGCAGAGCATGGGTTGAATTACAAGCCTCAAGAGATGGTAGGGGCCAGAAGAGGAATAAAGTTCAGAAATAGTTGAGAGGCATTTATGGATGACAGATTCATAATGTGTTACTAAGGAAATGGCTGTCAGGGTGCAGAGTTCCCATGAGCATCCCTGGCCTGAGATAACAGCTTCTCCAGCTGGCAGGGGAGTCTGACTATTCTGTGAAAGGAAACAGGCTTGAGGAAGCGGATATGAGCATCAAAGCTCCCAGCCATAACCAAGAAATGCACAGTTTAATAATCAACCCAGTCCCCAGGAGCATCTCCCTTTGGTAGAATAATCATTTAAAAAATATAGATTACAAAACAAGCCTGTTCATCACATGTAGATAAAGAAACTACAGATAAATGACTAAGCAGAAAATACACACAAAGCTTCATACATACCTAGCTGCGTATGTTAGATAGTCATTATGTGGCCACTTGTGTAGTCTCACCTATTGTGTATATGAGATAATCATTGGGTGGCCATTTGATTCAGAGAGGCATTCTGAAAATTAGCACCCATGGAAAGGAATCAATGACAATATTTTTTAAATTTATTCTTGTAGTATGAATATCCTTTGGTTCTTAAAAACACCAAGCAGGTGGCTTCTTGCTTTTCAAATCGAGTGCACAGGTCCAGGTATCCTGTACAAATACACGAAACTGATGGCAAGGCATGAGGTGGGCGTCCCAGACAACTGAGGCCCTGCGCCTCATTCTTCCCAACATCGCTCCAAACAAACTTCTGAGAAGCCACCCAGGAGGAAAACCAGTCATGGGAAGCAGCAGTCCCTTCGCCTCCAGGTTGGTAACCAGAAAGTTAACAAGGGAACGTTCTGACCAATAAAGAAAAGCCTTGCAGCACCATTATAAGAGTGAGAATTTTCTGCCCCAAAAGAAAAATGTGCTATGTTTGAGTGAAACATAAAAATCCATTCATTATGAAACGGACTGAATATTCATTAGAATTCAAAGCTACAGAGGATGCGAAGAACTAGCTTGTCAGGAAAAAGAAAAGGCTGTTTATTCCTTGAGTGAAATGGATGATGGGGGACTCCCTCCCCTTTTCTGGCTCTGAGGGCAAGATTTCACTGGCCTTAAAAGACCCCAAACTTCTGGTGTCGGGCTTTACTTCTCACACTGAATTCACCCATAATATTCTGCCAAGATGCAATCCTTAAAATCAAGAGAGAAGGAGCTTGAAAATAAACAGGGGGGAAAAAAACATTATCCTACAAAGTGAAGAAAGCAGGTTCCCACTTCCTGCTGGGCATTGGGCTCAGGGTGCAAGCATTCTTCTACAACTTTTAGGAACTCCTTATGGACGGCAAGGATCTCCTCGATATTGGAGAACAGCATCTATAAAATAAATACAGAAATAAGAACTGTTAAGTCCAGTTGTGAAGCAAATGTGAAAATTTCAATTAAAAAGCCCAGGAGGACCCAGCACCTTGAACAGCCACTCCACATCCGTGCTTCCTCCTACCCAGCAAGCAAAAGCCAGTTTCATCTGGACTTCTGTTTTCCCACAAAACTCTGGGAATGGGGACACCATCCTGAAACTCAGGAAAATGTCTGAGGGACAAATCCCAGCCTGCCAGTGCCAACCCTCTTCCCTGAATGCCTGTAAGTAAAAGTGTGGGAGATTTGCCGGCAGACTTTCGGCAAAGTCCTCGAGACTAGGAAAAGTAGCCCAGAATGGACCAGCCTTCCTCCTGGCAGGTGTGTATGAGTAGAAGTCACAGCAGGGTCAACTGCAAGGTCATTACGCTGTACCCAGACAGCGGCTTTGGGTGCTGCAGCCCTAGCTACACTTTGCCCACCCTGAAACACCTGTACAGATGTTTTCTTTCACCTGAAGTCCCTATGAGTGAGTGCTCAAGTCCACTTGAATCATAGGTTGCTTTTTCTGTGACCCAAAGCTTGTTAAATAAAGCTTTCGATGGTAGAAAAATCTGCAAGTTACATATATAACCCATAAGGAAACAGAGTCAGAAGAATTAAAAAACCCTTGGATTTTTTAATTAATAAAACAGTAAGAGCATAATCGGCAACCACTACAAGAGATAATTTTTCATTTACCATTCTTTATTTCTTTTCTCAAAACTCTTCTCTCTCTCTCTCTCTCTCTCTCTCTCTCTCTCTCTCTCTCTGTGTGTGTGTGTGTGTGTGTGTGTGTGTGTGTGTGTGTGTAGGGGGTGCTGGGGATGGAACCCAGATTCTTAAACACTGCATACTCTCTAGCCACTCTCTGAGACCTAAGTTACTGCTGGTGCTTCTCAGTTAGTTCTTCTCATGTCTGCAGTGACATTGCAACCAACCTAGAATACATGCTACCACTAAACCATATCCAGGACCTCTTCCCTACATTTTACAAGGTAGGGAAATGCTTATGGATTTACTTTTGGGTATTACATTCCTTTCTGTAGCAGTGGATAATCCAAATTTTGCTCATGAGAGATCAGAGACTGGAATTTCCACTTCCCCATATCTTGCCTTCTTGAACGACTCTGGCAACTGTCTATCACTTCATCCAGCCTTCTCATAGACAGTGAAGGTCTAGTCTTATTTCTTAGGCTTACTTTTCATCTCTTCAAATGCTTACATGATCTTGGTAAGCACAAGAATTCTCTAGGACATGTAAGCTGTCCTCTTACTTTCTCTCCCCAGACTCTGGCTCCCTCTGTCAATGCTAGTCACTCCTAGAGGAGCTCAGAGTGGAGGTGCAGAGAAACAAAAAGGCCCTGAAGGCTAAAGCTGCCTGCTCACCTTCACCGTTTCCTCTGTCACATTCTTGTCAACCTTTGCTGCTGCACACTGGTTCATTCGGTGCAAGAAGGCCTGGGGAACACAAGAGAAGACATTATGAGAGAAGAGCATCATTACAGAATGATGGATCACTGTTCAGAATGAGATAAAGTACCGCACTAAACACCAAAGCTTACCAGTGGGCATGGCAAGGCAGACCTCTAATCCTTGTACTTGGGAGGCAGATGTAGGAGGATTGCCTAGAGGTCAAGACTAGCCTGACCTCTATAAGGATTACTAGGCCAGCCAAGGCTATGTGGTGAGACCTTATCAAAAATAAATAAAACTGAGGTTTCAAATTCTAGTAGCGCTGTATAATAGTTTTGCCATCATCATATATGAGACTATCGTACACTGTTTTGCATACCCGAGAATTTGACTTTCACTACAATGGTGAGGCAGAGACAAAACTGATTACGTCTATATGAATTATACTCAACCGCCTGGTCCTCATAATTCTAGGGTAAACATGTAGAATTGGGTGCTTCCTAAAGTTTAAGTGTTGCGAAGTGCAGAAAGACCAGAATATAATGTAAATATGGCATTTCAAGTAAAAAGGTTAAGGCACCTGAAATTCTACAGTGACTCTTAGTACTGTAGGATGAAGGGAGAGTGGGAGGGAGGAAGGAAGGGGAGAAAAGAGACAGTTATCTCAGCACACTCAGATACAAGACTGAGACACAAGCTAAGGGAGTGGCTCAGAGGTAAAACAATAGCCTAGTAAGGACAAGTCCCTGGGTTTAATGTCCATCATCAGAGAGAAACATGGGAGTGGGAGGATTTTAAGAATATTTAGACAGAAACTTCTTAATGATAATTAAGTTTTCATTAGAGACAGAATACAGAATATTTGATATATAGTGAGTCTTAACATAAAAAGAGTTTTAAAAGAAAGGAAGGAAGGAAGGAAGGAAGGAAGGAAGGAAGGAAGGAAGGAAAGAAAGAAAGAAAGAAAGAAAGAAAGAAAGAAAGAAAGAAAGAAAGGGAACTTCGCACCTAGCAAACTTAGTTTATGTCCTCAGGACATTATCCATAAATTACCCAGTGGTCATGTAAGATCATCTCAAGGACTGTAGATATTGTTCAACAGTAGATAATATATCAGAAGTCCTATACCAATTCCTCAGCACCACAAAGTTAGAAAGGACTTGAGAAATGTCTGCCATGAAGACTCTGCCACCACCAGCTAAGCTAAGGTCTGCACTTTCCAGGGCACACAGAAGCTCAGGGTAGGTGCCTCTGGCCATGACATTTAAAAAATAAAAATTATAATAACAACCATATCTTTGACATCTTATATTTATACATTGAAGGCATTAAGAAAAGTTGATGGTGACCAAGAGATTGCGCGTAATATCCCCAAATTATCACCCTCCAGGCATTGCTGACAAGAATAATAACTGGGCAACAGTCCTGAAGACTGCTTCCAATCCATGCCACACTTGAAGTGGCCTTTCCTACTGGCAGAATAAATAGGTTCAACCTAATCCTAATTTTCAGGTTAAGTCAACTAATTCCACCTCTCAGAATCTGTCGTAGGAATATATTCTGACAAAGAGACTCATTGATTATAAAAGTAATAAAATTGGAAACAACCTAAAGATCCACCCATAAAGGAAGCACAAGACACATGCAATATTCATATTGCAGACTTTGATGGCAAAATCACAGTCAGACATGAATGTACAGAAAATTAGACCGATATATATGCAAAAATGTACCACACATATGTATACAAGATAGATGCTCATGAAAAGCTGTCTGGTGAAAATAATTCACAAAATGGCATACTTGATATGCAAATACATATGCGCACACACATGAACATATGCACACAAGTGTGTATATCAACACGCATGTTTTATAGTTTTATATCTGTGAGAAAAAAAATATTCAGAATACTCCAAAACTGCCAACAGTAGCTACTTCTACGTAGAGATCAGGAAAGAGACTTCTGGACATTAATTCCTTGGCTATACGCACATTATCACTCTTGCTTTAAAAACAAAGCCTATTTAAACAAATCAAACAATCAAATCCCAAGATCGTACCCACCATGAGCTTCAGCACGTTCCTTATTCCTGATTCATCTGGTTCATACCTCAGATTTCCTAACTACCGAGCCAAAGCAAAAGAATAACCCAGGCTCTCTTACATCTACCAAATTAAATAAATATGCAAGTTTTTTGGTATAACCTTAATTTTTATTTAAAATATGATATTTCTTTTTGAACCATTTTATAAAGTTATACATAGTTGGCCATGGAGAAAACTAACATTCGAGTCTTGTAGTTTTAAGGACCTATTTTAATTAGTATTATTTTGCTTAATTTTTAATTTCAGATTTATTTCTCTTGAATACATTCCAAATACTCATCCCAACATGATGCTCCACCTTTTCTATCGAGCTTTATAACAACATGAATATTTTCCCTGTCTCGTTTACATTTCACGTTGACCACACAGTAAACAGGTTCTGTCTCGTGCAAGCAAATCTTAAACTTCACCTCTGCAACTGTAAACTTTTCTTCCATAAACGAAGCCCAGCACGTTCCTCAACTACTAACCGAAATCCTGGAAGGAGTAAAACTGAATTAAAATAAAAATTGGAAGGGATCATACAAACTAATCAGTAAACCTCATAGTCCTCTGATGCGTGTATCTTCTTGTCCTCCATGATATCATGGACCATGTGTTTGAACTGCATAGGAAAGGAACCTGGACCTCGCGGCCAGTATGACCAAATAACCATTCCCCAAGTTCCTTGTTTTATACACAGGAAAAGCAGACTTTAGATGGCTTGCTGAGAATGCACAATCATGAGAACACTGGTATTTTTAAAAAAATGTTAAGTCTTCTGTCCTGAAGATAAACATAAATACATGCTTTGGGGATGATTTTAAACAGGCTTTATCTACTGCTTCCTCAGAGTAAACCTCCCCACAGCAACTGAGGAAGCATCAGCAAGTCACCAAGGCATGGTAGGGAATTCACGCACTATTTGATGCATTTATTCATTCGCCCAAGTCCACAGTTTCACTGAAAGTAGATCCCTTTGGCCATGGCACTAATATATTTGAAGAATAAGCCCCCAGAAAGCAGTTTTTAATCTCTATGGCTCACAAGCATTCTGCTGTGTTTAAGACTCTACACGCGTTTAAGAGTCTACATGCTGACTGCCAACTCTTCCTGAAGTTCCGAGAAAGATGGTTGGACTAGTGTGTACTTTGAGCAGGACTCTGGTGGCTCTGGTAAAGTAGGTCCAGGGCCCACTTTTTGGACAACATTGGTTTGTTGATCTTTTCAAAGGCTGCCAATAACAGAGTTAGAGAATCTAGCAAGTGAATGACAGCAGGAAAACAGACTTACTGCACCTTTTGTTTCAACTCGACACAGAATAATGGCCGCCTGTACATATATATCATTCTCACCTAGCCACTTGGAGCTTATGTTCCTTGCCAGGGGATGCCTCCCCCATGCGAGTCACAATCTAGGTTTCATAGACTGCTTACAGTGGAAATCCAACCAAGATAGAGAAGTCACATTTAGAGAAGGTGGGGATTGCAGATGCTTCTCCAAGGACCTTACAGCTCATACGGGTGATGGCACATGCTCACTTTTTCAGCATCTACCTAATATATAAAACATTTTCTGGGACACCAGTAGTGTCTATCTTCCCCCACCGTGAGTAAATGCTTCATTTCCTCTTTACATTTTTTCCATGTTGTTTTCCTCTGTTTGATTATGTTTGATTAAAACCTTTGTCAAATGTCAAACGCTAACTAAAGTTTCATGACACTAAACTACAGATTTGTTACCAAGAGAAGGAAGAAAGTCTTTAGATAGAAGAGAAGCATAAATGAATCTCTTGTCTGTTAGCTCAACTGTACTGCTCCCACCCAAAACAAGCCAAGACCACAACACTTCACTCTTGACATACATTTGTATTTTAAAATTTCAAGGCTCAATTGTATCTCAGTCAGCTCATTTTTGCCATTCTTATTATTTTTATCAATGACATAGACTTACCTCTCCCCCCTCTCAAAGTCCCACAGTTTCAGCATTTAACACTTTGGATTCTAGCCACTTGATGTTAACCTGAACTTTAGAGTACCATATAAGTACCCCCATCAATATTCCACATATAGAAATGTCTGAGAATCATCAGATCATCTTGGAAATTCAGCTATAAAGAATGAGGAATGAATTTACATATAGAAATGAAATGAGCAAATTTCAAGATGGTTTATACTGTTACTGGGGGAAAACGTACTCATTCTATAAAAATAGATGTGAAAAAAACATTAAGGGTAAATGTTTTCCTTTTGCCCTTTAAACTCTAAAACATTATCACATCACAAGTCTTTGGGGTATCAGTAACATTTGTTTTGTTTCCCTGAGAGCATCATCGGAACCTTGGTAAATCAGCCTGAGTTTGCCGTGAACATCTGGCTGACAGTGATGCCATTTTAAGGGAATGGAGAACACCCAAAGGAAAAAAGGCTTTGAGGGTGTGAGTACAGGCTGTTGGGGCCATGTGGAGCTGGAAATGTCCACTGGACACTAAGATGGAGATTCTGAACAAAGAGTTGGCATACCATTTGAGGTTCTGAAAGGAAACAATGGTTGAAGGATTCTCCTACACTCTCAGAATCACTGTGAGATCAGCACTCAGTGACACTGGCATGAAGATGTAACTTGGAAGAGGATGGAGAGAGAGAGACCTCCAGCCTCAGTCCATAAAATGAAGGAGAAGAAGAAAAAGAAAGAAAGAAAGGAAGAAAGAAAGAAAGAAAGAAAGAAAGAAAGAAAGAAAGAAAGAAAGAAAGAAAGAAGAGGAGGAGGAGAAGGAGGAGAAGGAGAAGGAGAAGAAGAAGACAGCAAAAGGCTGTCAGGCATATTCCAGGCCTCTCCGACATGTAGGGAGTGGCATGGAAAAAAACCCCACAGGAGATAAGAATTCCAATAAAGAGTAAAGCTGTGGAGAACAGGGTCACAAACACGAGGGCAGGAGACAGAGAGGAGACCAACTGCTTCTGGAGTACCAAATAACCAAGCAAGACAGAGCAGGCACACTTGGTCCTGCTGAGCCTGACCAGGGGTGGGCAGAGTGGAAGGAGGGGATGGAGCCAGTAAACAGAAAAGTTCTCAAGAAGTTCTGTGACCACAGGAGACAACTTAGGAGGTAGATAAAAAAAAAAAAAAAAAAAAAAAAAAAACTACAGCCAATCATCCTTCAAGTTTTTTACACAGTCAAGTCACCTCATCTGAAACACTGAGAAGAAGAAATTCTTCACACAGGAATACACACACACACACACATATATAGAGAGAGAGATATGTAGTCTATCTATCTATCTATCTATCTATCTATCTATCTATCTATCTATCTATATGTAGTGAGATATATTGGTGAAATATCCAAACATGAAATTGATTTAACACATAACTTGCATGCACAGACTGAAGATAATTTTTATGTTTTTAATAATTTTGTGCATGAAATAAATTATGGATTTTTCATTATTGTGTCATGTTAATGTTAGTAAACTTTTGGCTTTGTGTACGTCCAATTTGGGACTTCCAGAAAAGGCACGCTCACCTTGCAATAGGTTCTGGAACACAGTTTCTGTGCACACCTCCTGTCCTCACCAGCTTCCTTTTTCTCAACACTGATTCCCAAGCTCTCGAGCAGGTGTTTTTCCCTTTCCATATGTTTTCATAGGTTAATATCCACAGTCTAAAAGGTACTGTAGCAATGGACTGGCCAGAAAAAGCCAAGCATTTCTGTTCGGAGTCAGGTGCTGTTTTTGGCAGCTGTCCAGTGTCAAGGCTTCTTCATATTTATGAAGACTATGTTGAGTCCCAAAGAGTCTTTCTTTTTAATGCATCTGTCTAATATCTAACATATTACAAATTAAAACAGAATCAGTGTAACAATTATTTATTTAATAGTCATTTATTTTAAAATTACTAATAGACCCATTGTGTATTAATTTAAATAAGCCTTTTGGGGGTTTTAAAAAGACATTAGTTTTTCTCAAAATAATTTCTGTGAGAAGTATGGTAGTTGGTGCTCAAGAGATGGTTCAGCAGATGAGAGGATGGATGTTCAGCCCCCAGTCTGGGCAGCTCACAGATGTCTATAACTCCAGGTCCACAGCATCTGAAGTCCTCCCATGGCATCCACGAGCACCTGAATACACCTGTCTGCACATACACAACACACACACAGATACTCTCAGAAATAAATACAACCACTTGTTATGTGTACACTGCTTTAGATGTTTGCCATTTTGAATGACTACCTTAATAGAAGATAGCTGGATCTTCATGTATGCTAAAATGGCTGTGATTTGTTGTTTCAGTGGAATTAAGCAAAAAAAAAAAAAAACAATCTAATATAAATGTATACTGAATACAGAAAGAGTATGTTTCTTATAACTTACTCAGATCATCATGGATATTCTTCTTACATAAATTTACCAAACTCAAAGCCGGGCGGTGGTGGCGCACACCTTTAATCCCAGCACTCGGGAGGCAGAGGCAGGCGGATCTCTGAGAGTTTGAGACCAGCCTGGTCTACAAGAGCTAGTTCCGGGACAGGCTCCAAAACCGCAGAGAAACCCTGTCTCGAAAAACCAAAAAAAAAAAAAAAAAAAAAAAAAAAAAAAAAAAAAAAAAAAAGTTACCAAACTCAAATCTATAGTAATATGAAGCTATAGTGAACTTTTCACTGCCACATTATAATTCATTGGTCTACCATAAAGCATTACTACACTCTACACTCAAGTGTGAATGCTTAAATTTTCAGTGTTAATTTAATGATAGTTATATCTATCTTCTAAATATTGATAAAAGTTGCTACGTAATGTTGAAAATATCACATGTGTGAATATCAGTATCTAGTTTATCAGAAAATTCTTTAAGTTTTAGGAAGCAGTCAACCTCAGAGATGGTCACACATTTCCTGGAACTAATGCTCACTTAGAGGAATGAATTCTATCACTGTCAACAAATACTATCAGCTGTTTTTCTTTTATTGAGCAAATGTCTGCCAAATACACAAATACTCTAAAGACAGAAACCACAGTTTGTTCTGAAGTCACTATTTCTAGTTCCCAGCAACTCCAACAATACCACAAATTCCTTTCCTAAAGACAAACACAGTATGCAGCCAAAATCCTTGCATATAGAAAAAATTTCAATATTTTATCAAGATTATTCATTGGGGATTAGAGAGATGACCTAGCAGTTTCAAGCACTTCTTCTAGCAGAGGACACAGATTTAATTCCCAGCACCCACACGGTTGCTCACAACCATCTGTAGTTCCAGCTCTAGGACCTCCAATGCCCTCACCTGGCCTCCATGGGCACAAGGCATACATCTAGTGCAAAGACATACATATAGGCCAAACACTCATACATATGAAATAAAATAAATACCCCTCCAAAGAAGTTTAAAGGAAAGAATATTATCCAGTGGAACTGTCATCCTCCCCTTGACCCCTTGGAGTAGGTGCATAAACGAGCAGACGGCCACAGCTTTGTATCAGACTAAAGCATTAATGACTTCAGAGACCGCAGCTCTTGCATCATCAGTAGACATGACAATACAGTAAAAACAAAGCAGATTTAGCATTACTGTGAAAAGAGTTTGAACCTCATATATCCCCTGAAAGGTTTCCACAAAGCCCCAAATATCCACAGACCATGAGCTCTCTTCCGGGCATGTGGAATAAATCTATCAATAAAGCAAGCTGTTAAAAGTATCTGCTTCCATATTAGCGGGAGGAGACAACCTTCAATAAAGAGAAGCCAATTACTTCTTAATGAGGAGGTAAGGGAGCTGGGGTTGTAAGAGAGCAGCAGAGAACTTGCCTAGTATCTGACAGGCCCTGGATTTGATGTCCAGCACTACTAGGGGAAAAAAAGAGAAAGAGAAGATAACTTATACCACGGACTCTCCACTGAGCAATGAGCAAGATTCATTACTACAAATCTATAGCACAAAATGCTATTATTTCATTAAAGTTGACCTTTCTCTCATTACATCTCTAACATCCTTGTACTAAAAACTTCATCTGACTTCTTCCCTGAATGTATCCATTTTCCCTAGTCTGGCACAGACTCTACACATAAGACTCATGATGGGGTGGGATGCAATAAGACCCTCTACTTATAAATCCCAAAGAATCTCAATCTCTCTCTCTCTCTCTCCAATTTAATTTTACTACCAAGTTATTGGAATGCAAATAGTAGAATAGCAAACAGAAAAAAACAGAAAACAAAACAAAAAAAAGGAAATGACCAACTCCAATATTGTTATAATTATGTTACCATAATAGTACTAGTCTAGGGTTGCAGGCCCATTATTAGGTACTGGCCTTTAATCCTGTCTCCCTAAAATTCATTCTTGCAGCTGAAAAAATGACTATTTTAAAATGTAATTCAGACTAAAACTCTGCAGTTCAAAATCTTTGAAGGGTCTGCTTCCATACAAAATACAAGCCACACACCTTCTGCCACTCCACAAGACTACTCTACTGTACCTTGGAATGGAGAACCCAAGGCTAGACAGGCTAAGGGTAAGACACCAGTAGATTCAGTATCTATAAAGGCTTGCTCCTAAATTGTCACCCTCCTCATGAACTCACGCGGTGAGAGGGGCAAATAGCTTTGCTCAAACCTCTCTTGAGGAGGACACTAAACCAATCTCTGGCAGACTTCTTATAACCTAGTTGCCTACCGCACTATCCCGCAGTGAAATGGTGCACTAATATGTGTGTGCAGGTGTGTTCACCCATATTGTATGCACATGGAAGCCAGAGGTTGATGCAAATGACCTCGTTATTGGTCTCCACCTTACATTTTGGAGATGGAATCTCTCACTGAACCTGGTGTTTATCATTTTGGTTAAACTGACTAGCTAATCAATCCCCAGGATCTGTGTGTCTCTGTCTCCTTAGTGTTATATTTGCAAATATGTCCTGACATAAAGTGTGTGTGTATGTGTGTGTGTGTGTGTGTGTGTGGTGTATATTTGTGTTGTATATGCACAAGACTATGCGGGTCTACTTGTCTGTGGACATACAGAGGCCAGTGAAGGACAATCAGAAATTCTCCTTTTCTTTCAGTGATCTGGCTGGCATGTACTCTTGGGGTCTGCCTATCTCTGTCTACCAATTCTGGGGTCACAAGCATGTGCAGACATGTCCCAAATTTTATATGGGTTTTGGGGGTTCAAACCCAGATTCTTGTGCTTTCAGAGGAAGCATCTTACCCACTAAGTCTCCTCCGCACTCACACCCCCAGTTTTTACTATCAATGCTAGACAGAGAACTCAGATCTTCATGATAACCACCTAATCTATATTTAGTTCAGTTTTAATTAATATGCAAAATGATGAGTTTCATTAAAACATTTCCATACATATATTTTTATACTTTCATCTTTTTATCCCCCCTCCTCCAGTGTCTTCCCCCACAACAGGGCTCCTGATGATCACCCTCCCCTTACTTGGTGCGGTCCAGCTTTGCTCATTGACACTGCTCAATCCCATCTGTCTTTCTGCTTCATTCCATCTCTGTGCGTCTTCCACATCAGCACCATCACAGAACCTCGTTCCTCTGCCTGGACTATTTTTATCTGACTGTCATTTGGCTTAAATGCCATTTCCTCAGAGTAGTGACTTAAAACCAACAGTCGGACATGCCCCCACCGTGCCCTACCTATGGCATCCACCACTCCTCAGAGCTCCACGAGTCTGTTTGCTCTCTGTAACCCACACCATGACAGGAGGTCCAAAAGATAAACATGTCCTGATTGCCTCAGTGATATTTACCCAACATCTACAGCAATGCTCAGCACTCAAGAAGTATTCAATAAGGATGGGTGTAGTGGCACATGTCTTTAATCCCAGCATTGGGAGGCAGAAGCAGGTGGATTTCTGCAAGTCTGAGGCCAGCCTGGTCTACACGGTGAGTTCCAGAACAGCTAGAGCAATATAGTAAGACCCTATCTCAGAAACATAAAAACTAAAATAGTCAATAAGATTGTGGAACAAAGCTGTGAAACACAGATTGTGACTTCTAAATTTCCTTAGTGTACTTCATTTTCCTAAACATTGAAAAGCAATATGGAGTGCAGTCTATGAGTCTTCTTGTCCATCTGTGGATGGAAGGGTTTCTCAGTCCCGTTGACATTTGGAGCTGAACAATTCTTTTGTTGTGGGGAGATGTGCTGTCTACGTCTACTCAAGGATGTTTAGTGGTATGTTTCCTTTCTTATTGCCCTGAATCACAACTCTGAAGTAACATTGGTTGCATGTCTTTACTCTCTGAACCGCACCTGCCTAATGAAATGGACATCAACTGAATCTTTTCATCTTTGAAAGAGATGATCGTTTGTCCCTCAGCTGCCATGGCAACATTCCATCCAGACAAAACTACAAAACCTTTAAATACTAAAGCATCTGTTAAATATTTCAGTACTATTTAAGGCTCAATTTCAAGGGTAGTTATCAATCAACAGGTCACTCAAAGAGAATAGAATACACAACACCTGGATTACTCAGATAAAAGTTATCAAAACAAATTCCCCATGAAAGTCATCTATATTTCTGCATGGTCCCGGACTAAAAGCATTGTTCCATCACTGTTACTGACAGGCTTTCTACACGTGCTCAACTTCCCACTACAGGATGTTGTTTACTCCTTTCTCAGAGTAACTATTAATTCCACCATCATGATTGTCTTAGAGGCCGAAAACTGTCGTCACACTCTTGAGATTTGAAAATGATTAAGGTGCTGTAGAGATGGCCCAGCAGTTAGGAGCACTGGCTACCCTTCCAGAAGACCCAGGCTCAGTTCCCAATACTCACACATCAACTCACAACTGACTGTAATGCCCATCCCACACCCTCTTCTGGCCTCCAAGGGCACCAGGCACACATGAAGTACACAGACATACATGTGGCAAAAATGTCCATGTACAGAATATAATGAAAAGAAAAAATGTTGAAAAATATAATTAAAATGATTTACTGTTTTCTACTTGAGCCCCATAAATTTAAAAATGAAACCTGTATGAAAAAAAAAATGTGTCTTCGTGGAAGTCTTCATCACTCGGGACTGGAACATTGTGTAGCAGACACAGGACTTTAGAGATGCTGAACAGCTGACTGGCAATACTGCAGGTGAACAGAAAAGGCCACTAGCAAGATTATCAACAGTAGAATTATAGTCTCACATTCAAGTGTTAAAAGCAAAATGGAAATCCTTTTTTCTCCTCTTTTGTCTTTCATTAATTTTCTGCTGTTCAAGCTTTCTTTCTGAAATTCCAGTTCCTACAAATTCATTTTACAGCTCAGTCAGGAGAAGTTTGTTAAGAAGCCATTTAATTTCTATTGCCCTAAGGCAATAATTGTTCTAATGCGGAAGGGAAGAACACTCGCAGGGTTTGCTTTGAACAGAGCAAAATACAGTTAAGACGTTTACTCAGGGCTGGGAGGTGGCTTACTCAGGGAGGTTCCTGCCACACACACATGAAGACCAGAGTTCAGAGTTCCCAGAATGCCCATGAAAAGCTGGGTTTGGTAGCATGGACCTATGATCCTCGCTCTGGAAAGGCAGAGCCCAGAGGATCTCTGGAGCTCACCAGCCAGCAAGTCCTGTGGAATCAGTAAGCTCCGAGTTCAACGATACCCCTGTCTCAAAACAAAAATTCTTCAATGGTGAAAGTAATAGAGGAAGCACCCAATGTCAAACACCAAGAAATGCAGACCAGGGACTGTCTTCCTCAAGGGCAGCATCAGCCTGGACCTGAGGGACACACGTCTTCACTGCATTGTGTCACAAGTGTCACTCTTCCCTACCATGCTTTCTGCTAAAGCTGAATGTTGGTGGCCGTATAGTCAACAGCAAGTTTTTAAACTGAAGTCTGTTTTGCTCGATTTTTGCAAATTGATCTCTATAGCCATTGCAGTTTACAGCCATAAGCTTGGGGGTTTGCCAAGGGACTTTTGACCCTCACAAACATTTAGTACTGATCATTCCAGAGCTATGAGTTTGAAAATGCCATCTGACTTCAAATCAAATACTACTTTCATGAGAAAATAAAAGGGAGAAAATAAAACAGGAGTAAAATGAACACTTTTTGATGTGTGGTGCTTAATTCTTAGTTTCTCCAGAGTCTGATGTTGAGGCACTAACTCTTAGCTGAGAAGCTAGCAGGAGTTCCGGCACCTGTGATCGCAAATACTGAATAATGTCATTGTCTTTATTTTCAACTGGCATTTTTAGTGAGTAATTTTATCAATAAGCTTCTTAGCATATTTATCCCAACAATCATTTGCTTCCTGAAGATCCTACTTCCCACACTGTTTGGGTGGTTCTCTTTCCAGAATGGTTAGCTACACAAGGTAATTCTAGGAAGAAGTCAATTAAAGAAACCCAGAAAGCACATGGTGTTGTGGTGGGTTGTTTAGAAGCCCTTCAAAATCTCACATACCTCCTCCAACAGATCTAGAAATACCCATTCAACTCACGTACCACCACAGGACACAGATGGAGGTGGCGTTCAGCTCTGTGACAAGCACTTATGAGAAGCCGATCAGTTCCCTCATCTATTACATCAAGCTAATGATAAGTCATCCTATGGAGGGGATCACATAGCTGGTACTTTGTGCAGCCCACGGTGAAGGTCCAATAAATATCAGATAATGCTTCTGTTGCAGCCACCACTGTCACCTGCCACTAATCCCATTCCTATATCATGAGTGTGAGATGTTCCTGAAAACCTGGTCTTCAACTGGCAGTGTTGTTTTGAGATTTGGAGCCAAGTTGGCAGGCAGGAGCTAGGCTAGAGGGTTATTAGAGGCCCTCTCTACAGAGTGCTAAAGTCCATGGTCAGCTACCAAAACGTGAGCAAGCTACCTCACATTCTCATAGCCAAGGAATTGACGGGTTCTCACCGACAGAAACACTGTGAGGACTTCCATACCGTGAAACTGTGCTAAAATATACCTTTCTTTCTCTCATTTGCTTTGGGCCAGTGGTTGTCCCTACAACCAGGAAAGTAACCAACATAATAACCAACAGGGGAGAGAAGAGAGCTCAAGGCAAGGCTGCTGCCATTTCCTCCCTGCACCTCTATACGGGTGATCCTGCCAACTCCTGGAGAGCTCCTTGATAGTAAAGCAAACAGTATAATACAAACCTTTTAAGAGAAATTCTACTGTTTACAAATGTTACATGTTGGGTGGGGTGACACACTAACAAACCTACTGTAAACTGAAAATATCATAAGCCAAAAATGGATAGAATCAACCTAAACCAAATCACTTAGTAGGGCAGCAACACAGTTTATTGTAGACTACCAGATGTTTCCTCTCGTGAGCATGTGGCTGATTGAAGCATGCCTGTTTGTCGTTGCCCAGAACAAAGACATAGTACCATTTTGTACATTGTCAGCCCAAGACATGACTCATATTCAAAATTCAAAGTAAGGTTTCCAAAAAATGTGACTTTAGAACCAAAACTTTGAGCCAGACTATCAGTAAGTCAGAGTCATTGGTATTTTTAAATATTATTGTCTCCAAATATTGGGTCTTTGTGTTGAAGATGCCTGCCTACCCTGACCTGCAACCCAGATACTGTGTATATTTGTCAATCTTTCTTTCTGAACGTTCTGGAAATTTACGAACTTGCCAGAATAGAAGGTAGGAGCTAGAGAGAGCAGGAAGACAGTGAAGGGCTTGCTGTGTAAGCCTGAGCCCAAGTTCAGATCCCAAGCCCCACACAGAACACCAGACACAGTGGCTCAAGTCTACAATCCTAGTACAGGGACAGCAGAGACGGGCAGCTTCCTGGAGCTCACTGCCCACCAGCTTATCCAATCAGCAAGTACTCGGTCAGTGAGGGGGACCCTGTCTCTAAAATAAAGCACAGAGGGATGGAGGGAACATGAAACATTTGCCTCTGCCCTCCACATGCCAGACACATGCACACACACAAATTGACATACTGCACACACACAATAACCACGATGCACGAGAAAGACTGGAGGACAGAAATAATCCACGCAGTCAAGTGACAGACCTAACAGAGCTTTTTGTCTAATTATCTCAAAGCTTACAGGACTTTTATTACGTGAAGTATAATAAACACTGTATAACCTACGTGAAGTAGAGCCAGAGCAAACCTTGACTTCAGATCTGAGCAAGATGAGACTCACACAGGCTGATGACAAAATCATAGGCCAATCTGAGACATTCTCTTCAAAGACGTCATAAGGTGAGCACTCTCTTTGCTTCAATGCTTTCTAATACTAGCGAATCCTCAAGTAGTGATAATTTACCAGGCTAGATTACAACATAAAATCAAAATGGACTCCCTTGGCTATGACACATCTTTTTCTTCTTTTCTTTCTTTCATTCTTTTTTCTAAGAAGCTTTTAATCTCAAAATTCATAATAGGAGAAAGGGAAAAAAAGAGGAAAAGATGTTTCAAATGGCCCATCACTTTTCTGGTGATATTTTACATGTGTGTTTAAGTTCCAAGAGAATATGACACTTTCCTCTAAAATATGCAGACTCTAGGCATGCATGTTATACACAGACACACGAGGCAAAAAACACACACATACACAAAACGTGTGTGTGTGTCTCACCCATACACACACAGAAAATGTGTGTGTGTCTTTGTGTGGGGGGGCTATGTGTGTGTGTGTATGTCTGTGTCTGTGTTATGTGTGTGTCATTTATATACAGGTGACCATAGGAGCCACAAAGAGCATCAGATCTATTGAAGCTGTAGGTAAAGGCATCTGTGAGGCACCTGACATAAGTGCTGGCGACGGACTCAGGTCCTCTGCAAAAGCAGAGTCACTGTGAACTGCTGAGCCTTCTCCAGCCTCAGAAATGAACTTCTAAAAGCAGCTCATAAGCTGATATGAACGTCTTTATGAATTTTCCTTAATAAGGCATTGTCTAAATTGTTTTATTTTTAATATTATACAAATATTTACACTAAGATGTCAGAAGACTATTGTGTCTTTGATATAATACTTCATATTGTGCTGGTCAGGAATTTACATTGATAGCAGATAACTTAAATAGCACAACACAATGAAAGAAAGGGCCACGCGGGAAGCACAATATAGATAATATTTCCAAGCACAGCTTTTTCTGTGGCACAGGAAGCTGGTCATTTCCCGAATTTAAAGTGCAGAACACTATTCCTGTTCAAGTCGTTATTCAAGATTCCAGTTCCCATGAAAAGGAAATGTTAGCAGTGGGGGAAGGAAAACAACCCAAAGAAAGGAATCAGGGTCCCAAGGTGAAGCACCTCCCTGGCACCCATGCCCTCTCTTTTCTCACCCTGTGATCTAACTCAGTGCCGAATCTCATGAGGGACAGGAGAAAAGTTATCTTTACAAGAGACATTTTATTCAATTAATAGACAGACCTCTTTATTAATCTTGAGATTTATGTACCTGGCCTGCAGGCTTTATATCTGAGGAATACAGGGGCCAACTTGACCCTTTCCTTAAAGCTTGCTACTGCAGCTGGCCCCCCACATCCTGGAATCCTTACAGTGCAGGTCCCCTTTCATCTTTTCCAAAACCCAAAATCATCTTCACCCTCTTCTGTCAACAGAGCAGCTGTTCCACACTTTATAACAGCATTTCCTTGCTCTGCTCATCTCTCTCCCTGGAAACAACTGATAGATCATAATCAAAATAGCTAAAATTAGGTCAGTTTATTGACAAACACTCACAGTACAGAGATGACTAGAAAACAGCCCAACCATTTGAGCATCTAATATCTAAAGGAAGCATTTCTAATCAGTGAGGAAAGAATGCCAGGTGTTGGGACGACAGGCTGCCACAGGCTGGTTTAAATCAGACTCTCCCAATCACCAGATAAGCAGCTTTACCCCCTGAGGCAGAGTCCCATATGAGTATGTGTTTCCTGTTATTTTTTGTATTTTATTTTTTATCATCAAACACTCTTAACAGGTATGACTGTTATTATTTTTGTTAATAACAGTCTCTGAAGGGGGACCTTCAAGAAGGAAAACCAACTAAGTGTATGGAGACACAGACCAACAATCCCAGCACTTGAGAGAAGAAAATCAAGAATCCAAGATCATTTCTGGCTACATAGAGTGAGGTGATGGTCAGCCTGAACTACATAAGACCGTGTCTCAAATAAACAAAACGAAAATTAATAAATGTAAAGAGGAGGAGTGGGGAGGAGAAGGAGGAGGAGAAGGTAAAATCAGAATCATCAGGTCACCATGGCAACCACCTATAGTGCCAGCATTGAGAGGTAGAGGCAAAAAGACGGCAAGCTGCAGGCCAGTCTGGGCAGCTCAGTGAGGAGAGGCTGTCTACAACATCCACTCTGTATGCTATGATCTGCAGCATCAATAACCAGCTATGATAAACAGTGTTGTGCACATAAATATTTAAAACTTTCCCAAGATGCTCATTATCCTTCCCCATAATTTTCCTTGTAAAACCAATTGAACAATCCATAATAGAGCATTTGCTTATACGTTTTAAAAATATGAGAAAGAGGCTGAATAAAAACTGAAAATTGGGGACAATAATTATCACCAGCAATCCTACTATTTCAAAAATCAGGAAAATAAAATATGAAGTACCAGAAATACTTCTGCATATCTCATGAGTAAAATCGGAGGCAGCAAAATGTTACTAATGAGCTCATTCCCAAGGATACTGGCTTGCAGCCCTGTCGACAACTCAATATTCATGGAGCAAGTCAGGCATAGGTAAACAAGAAAGCTCTTCTGGTGAGGAAAACACCTGTGAAAACTCAAAAATATTTCACGTAATTTTGGTCTCTGGACTGTTTTATAAAATAGCAAACAACAAAAACCCTAATATGTGTTTGTACTTTATCCATGAATTTCATTAATAACCACGAAGGCACAACAGGCTTGCCTGGTAGCACGAAAGGGCAAACATTTCCCAGCATACCTATTGTCTGGTCTGCTACCCAAACAGTAAGGATCTCTGACAAGCTGCTGCTTGAGAGACCTTAAGGAGCAAAGGGAATGAGACACAGGGGGATCTGGCAAGGACCTGTGAACAGAGGCACTAGCCACTGGACTGAATGAAGTGTGGGCATGTGCAGACACCAAGGAAGGGGCAGCACATATTAGACTCATACTTGTAGAGTCAGAAGACTTCAGGATGAGAGTGATACAGAAATTAAATTCTGCATAGTTTCTAAAGATGTTTTCAACAATGGACATCCCCACCCTTACCTTAGAAAAGAACCTAGCAGGTCACTATTTTCCTACGTTATAGCAGAGAAATCCAAGCCAATATGACTAACTATACTGACTTCTCTAAATGAAAATCACGGAACTTGAATAACTTCGTATTTCTGTAACAGAGTATTGCTTATAGAAGAAAATCTTCCAGAAGCCTCCCTATCTAGTCCTAATTATAGCATGTAAGTTAGAATGACCACATCGCAGTACCCAGCACCACCAAGCACCCACTTCAGCTAATGAGTTGTCGCTATTACAGGGTGGACTTACGTTTCTCTGAGCATCACATTACCCCCTAGGTCCTTCCAGGAAATGTGTCTCCTCCCACCTCACTCATCTTTAGCCATCTTAGAAATTTAGGCCCCTAAAGGAGCCACATTGTTTTAGTCAGAAGTCCTCATACTGAGAAGCTTGTGCAGAAGAATGCTTGGGCTTGTACAGTAAGAATGAAAACCAACCTTGCAAAGAGTTTTAAAAAGTCTTACCAATTTGACTTGACTAAAAATGACATAAAATCACTTTCTCATTGGTTTTAAGGCATGCTCCAGAAGTTGAATATATCATAGGCCATAGAGAAGAATTGACTCCTACGCTGCTGAATGAACACTGGCTCCTAATAATATATTAAACCTCCCCCTCCATTTATAGTCAGCGATTACTGCACTCAGGCAGCAGAAGGCAAGCTCCTTCTGTAGTAGATGGTGGCTAACACAGAGACACGACTGATGACAACATGAAGAGAGTAAGGGATAAGGCTGGAGTCAGCCCTAAATGGGACATCTGTATCGCATGCCCTGCTCCCAAAGTGCAGAGATCATTTCAGAAGAGAAGGTGCAAAGACTGTAAGAACCCGAGACAGTGAGAGACCACTGTGAAACAATGTTCCTAGACCCAACAAGACTGTGGCTCACATGAGCTCAAACGGCTTGAACAGCATGCACAAGACCTGCACAAGACCAAGCCAGCCCAGTCTCAACAAAGACAGAAGTACCCACAAAAACCCAACACTTGCTAAGGAGCTAGTGGAGCTGATGGCTACTAGGGAAAAGAGAGTCAGTCTTCTTCAGGAATATGGTCCCTGATTGACAGCCAATGCTCCAATGAAGGCCTTACACCCATGCACATACTAGTAGACAAGGTGAACTCAGTGGATTTAAAAATAGATCACATGATATGGGAAAGAACTATTGATGAGGGAGTTGTGGGAAAAGTTGGAGGGGGCCTTAGGAGTAGATTAGGTCAAAACACATTAAATGCATACATGAAATTCTAAAGAAGTTAAATATAAATAAAGTAATTAAAATTAAATGTTAAACTAAAGGGTTTAGAAAATAAAAAATATCCTTAAAATTTCTTTTGAAATGAACCAGTGAAGTAAATAATGAGCTAACCATAATTATTTTATAAAACATCTGTCTCCGGTCCATCCTCCATCCATCCCCCATCCATTTTCCCCCACCCATCCCCCACCCACATTCTCTCCACCCATTCCTCCATTCATCCCCATCTATCCTCTGCCCACCCTCCAACAGAGCTATTTTTTCCCAGCAGAGTTAAAATATGACTGTCTCTGCTAGCACCGCCTCAAGGTTCATAATTCAGCCACCTATCTAAGTATATATTGTAAAGTAGAATATCCAGCACGTCTGTTCAAACCAAGGGTTTGGCAAAGGGTTTCCCGCTGTGCAGTGGCACTGAGTTCACATGGACTGGGAACTTCTCTAAATCTGGTCAGTGTGAGGAGCAGAATAGGTATCCTGTAAGATACTTTGCAGAGGTGCTGCTCCAGAAAAAATTCATTTACAGGGTGAATTCACAGGGGTGTGTGTGTGTGTGTGTGTGTGTGTGTGCGCGCGCGCGCGCGCGCGCGCAACTCCGGTGAGTTAAAAAAACCAGGAAAATAAAAAGGGGGTCATTTGGTAGGATGAGGATCAAGCAGAAGGGAGATGAGGGCAGGCAATGGAGGAATGGTTCTGACTAAATTACACATAGACATGCATGAAATGTCAGAATGGAAACCATTATTTTGTTCATTTACAAGAAGAGGAAAAACTATTATTTGCCTAAGTAGAAGTAAATAAGATTAGTAAGAACAAATTTTGATCCACAGCCCAGATAAATCCACCAGAAAGGAATTAATGTATTCAGATGATACAAAACCCCATTTAAGAATACTGCCTGAATGTTCCCTCTCAAATGCATATCCTAGATCATAATATATATGAGTGCAGATGAGTTGTGGGCAGAGGCTATGAAACCGTAAGAAACCTCAGAGGAGAAAAGGAGACATTGAAGAAAAGCTGGGGGAGGGGCAATAGACCTGTGCCGGGGCAGTACAGGGTAGATGAGGGTAGAGGGACGGCGAGAGGATGCAGAGAGAACAATCTACAAAAGCAAATCTGTATGAAAATGCCATGTAGGAAATGTATGAAGCCTGGCACTTGGCACGCTGGTATAATGATTAATTAATTATGAGCAAATAAATGATAACTGAATGACCTAAGTCCACTGAGGAGAGCTGCACACAAAGAAAACTTCTGGTGCAAAGAGAGATGGGTACGGGGCCGAGGCACTGGAGAGCAAGCTGATTGTAGGGCTGCAAAGAACATGAGATGTGCCAACAGCAGCAGCATCTCGATCTCCAACCCCAGCAGAACACATCCTACCTCACACCCAAAAACAGCCAGCTCCTGCAGCTGACAAAACAGCAAGGCACACAGCTCTTAAACACGCCATTAATAAAAAATAATGTCATTTACAAAGGGATCAAAAAGTTAGACTGTTAGGAATAGGAAACCTACCTTGAAACAGTTATAAATCTAGAATCTCTTTAAATAATTGTTTCTTTACCACTAAAAGCAATGAAAACTGAACTTTGATTCTAACCATAGCCAGAGGATGGTTTCAAATGATTCAGTCTCTGCGATAAAGTTTATAATCTTCAAGAACTTATTTTTTCTTCAAGCAAACACTGTAATTTGTAGCACTAGAATTTCCAGCTGAACTGTGGTCAGTTAAAGTTTTCCCTTAGGAGTAACTACTTAATTATACTTTCCCTGTCTTGGTCCAGGGCCAGGTTTGACACCTCTCACCCCCCCCCTCCGCCGCCACCCGCCGCTCCATAGCCTCAGAAGAATAAAGTCTGATTCCTCCAACAAGAAGACAGCTCCTACTATATTCAGATGAACAGCCAACACGGAAGGAATCTGAAACATGGAGAGTACAGCTTTGGAAAAGGAGCTTTTGTCTGATCCCAAATCAAAATGTCAGCATTCAGATCCTATAGTTATGTCAGCATTAACAACATTGCCCAGTGAGACATCCTGTGCTGTTTTATAAGAATGACAAACGCACTTCAGTCTCTGTTAAAAGTACATAAAACACAGGCAAAGCAAGGGTTTAATGTGAGATTATTTTATGTTTTATTTTATATGATTTAATATGAGATTAATTTGAAGAAATCCATGTCCTGCAAGTTGCTTTTCCCACTTCTTGGGAAGAAATGGTTTTGTAAAAGGATGAATATCTGACCAAGTCAGATGGTAAATAATTCCTCATAAAATCATGAGATGCTATTTCGCCCAGATTTAAAGCGCTTCTCAGACTAGTGCTTTTTAAACAAGTACTGAAGAAACCCAATTCATGCTTCTCAGTTGAGTTTCAGACACACAAAAAACTGACCCATAATAACAGAGCAAATCCAAGATGCTAAAGCATCGCCCCCCAATATCCTATCTTAACAATGGTTGATGACATCAGTATCAGCATCATCACTGCTGGACTACGTCACAGCAAGAGAAATGGGTGAATATTGTGTGTCTAGCCTGTAGACCAACACGTCACTCAACACTCCCACATTAGCTGCCCCCCAAAAGCAAAACAAAACAAATGCACCAGTTCCAGAGAAGGTAGAATAAAGATCAAGCAAGGAAAAGACATTTTGTCTATGGCTGAGAGCAGTCACTCAAGAGCTCTGTTTGCTTGTGTGCCTTCTCAGCGCCTCTGCCTTAGAAAGGGAAAAACAACAGAATCTGCCATACAGGCTAAGTGGCTTTCTTGTTTTAAAAGTTAAAGTTTCATGTTTCAAATTTCAAGCTTTTTAGCTCATACCTTAAGAAGCAAAGGATCCTGACTTTATCGGTTATTAACTCCCGGCTAGGAACAATTTACTAAAGTTTGGTGCCAGTGTCCCTCTGTGCCAGTCCCTAGCACTCCGAGCAGCTTTGTTCAATTTTGCTCTCTACCTGGGGTCATTGGTCACTTGGAACATTAGAACATAGCCATCAGACATGCTTGGGTTAAATGCTGGGTTAAATGATGTCAGTTCCTTAGTAGTGCAAGCTTGGACACATACATGATCTTCCTTTCTGTATCTTTCTTTTTTTTATAAACTTAGGATAACTGTGGCTGCTTTGTAAGGTTGTTGATAAACAGGGTTCTAATACCTACCAGTATAGAAATACACCTGTAGTAAGAGAAACAAAAACAAATGTGGAGTTAGATGCCTTTACTGGCTAGGACTGAGGGGAGACCAAAGACTTAGGCCAAAGTGGAAGTCCTAGATGGTAGAGCCTCCACAGGGGTAAACAGCGCTGAAAGTGTAGGGCATCTCATCTGCTATGATTCTCCTGTAAAACCAGCAGTGATTTTTATCACTGGCTGAACATTAAAACCACCTTGGAAAAATTTAAGATTTAAACAAAACCCACCCAGCTTAGAATCTATTGGCACAGACTTGTTTATTCTGTTGTTTTGTTTATTGCTGTTCTGTGATGCTTTTCATTTGTTCTGTGTGCCTACAAGGACCCTCGTGCCTAGGCTGGAGAGCCACTCAGACATTCAGGCAGGGAGCACCCAGCAATATGAGCCTTCTGTGGACTCCCTGCAGACATTCGCATTTTTTGCAGATAAACAGCTTAGGAAGCTTTAAATCCCAGAATTTATAGTCCAGCTAGCAGAGAAGGTTCAGTTTATAAACATGCCTGCATTTTGATCATATCAGCTGCAAAGTTAGGAAACATGGAGAAGACTGTTTACAGAATGTGGTATTTCTTAAAGTGGGTCCCCCAAAAGTCAGCGGGGTGACTTCCACCACTTGAGGTGCAGTAATTTTAAATCAAAGAATGCCCTGACTAGATGGGGTGATGAGGCAACAACAGATAAAGCTGGTCGTACTTAGTACTGGGGCAACTTTACATCATCCCCCCCGAGCTTTTTATTTTAACATGGCAATGTCACCATGAAATGCAGTGGGTATTATTTTAAGAGCACTCATGGCTGTGTTGATCTGATCTCTGTACTACCTTGACCAACTATCTCAAGGACTTAGCAAGCAACAGACTTTCCAGAACACTTGCAGCAAAAGCAGTCATCATCCAAATGATCTTAAGTTTATAAGACAAAACATTATCATTTTTTAATAATCTGGTATTTCCTTTCCCCGGGTGTGAATTTTTTAAATTCTTAGATATTTTGAGAACCAACTGTTTTAAGGAAATCTAGTACTCCTTCTGAGCACTAACTTAGAACTCACTGCACTGAAATGTAAATTTATATGTGCTCTCCCTACCTTGCCATGCCTGATCATAATCAGCCTTTTCTTGTCATTTTTCATATCTTATTCTCTAAATCAGGAGGTGTATAACCATCTGTCCCTGGGTCAGGCAGATCAAAGAGGCAACGTTGGGCTTCTAAGCAGAGGGAACAACATGCTGGCTGATGAACCTGACTCGAGGACATACTTGGTTGGCTTGCTCTTAAAATGTTGGAAAACTCAACTATGAAACCTGAAGTCCAACTTATTTTGAAAAAGGAGTATTTGGGGGACACTGGGCTCATGCCTCCTAGTAACTGCTGGACGGAGCTCTGTCTCCCAACACAAGGAAGCCAGAACAGTGGCCAGAACAAGGCTTCTTCAGTCCACAGTCTGTCGGCTTCACAGCTGTGTTGCTTCCCAAGCGAGCAATGTTGATCCTTTAGCAGCAATGAGGCGGGGCACTCACTTAGAACCTCAGCTCCCATTCATCAGAGAGAATAATGGTGCTGCCTTCCAGAATCAGGAGGTTATGATCACTTAAAACAAGGTACCGCATACTATGCCTTGCAAGCCACTGCATTTCCGTCTGAAGGACCTGACCTAACTGACTGACACAGACGGTGGAAGAGCATGGAAGAGCATAGTCCTGGTTAGGCTTCTGCGACCATCATGGAGTACTGACCCAAACCAACCTTGGGGAGGAAAGGGTTTCATCTGTCACTTTATAGTCCATTACTGAGGAAAGGCAGGAGAGGAACTCAAGGCAGGAACATGGAGACAGATACTGTGGACTCGGCTCTCCCTCACCAATCATTGATCAAACAAAACAAAACAAAACTACCCCCAATATACCCACAGACCCACCTATGGAGGTGATTACTCAACTCAGATTCTTACTTCCCAGCTATATGTCGGTTAGTGCCAAGTTGACAAAAACGAACCAGCAGTCGCCTTTCCCCCAGTTAACTGTCCTGTCTCAAGCCAAAAGAAATATTATGAAAATAAACTTTTCCCTAAAAACGTTTTGCCAGCCACATGCAATTAACCTTGAACTTTCATCTGCCAAGTGGGATCTGGCCTGGGATCTGACTACCACTATGTGTGGCTTCATCCCCACACAGCTTCCTAAAGGCCTCCATCAGAGCGGTGTGCCTGCTAGCAACCTCGTGGCTCTGATAGCAGGATTAAAGGAATACTCCCCTGGCTAGCTTTGGTGAGTATCACTGCTTGACAGTATGGATGAAGGAAGCATCCTTACACAGGTAAATGACTGCTCTGAAAAAATTCCATAAGAGGATGGGGGGAGAGGGAAGAGGGAAGGAGAGACTGCAGTCCAGACGTAAAATAAAGATTTTACAAATAAGTGCTATTGTATATTTTCAAAACAGAGAAAATGAATGCTTACTAGGATAAATCAATACTGATCAATCAAGGGATTACTTCTAGAATTTCTAATTATTTCTTAAGATAGAGATAATCTTCATGAAGACAAATTAGAGTATTTTAAACAATTGGGTATATTCTATTAGGTCAAAGCCCCCCAAAATTAAACATATAACAAAACTATATTAAATTTAAATTTTTAAGATTAAAAAAAAGAGAGAGAGTAAGGACAGAAAGCAGCACCCTGAAATCACCCACCCCCCTGAAAGTCTGGCTGTCCACAGAGAGAGCCACTGCTGTAAATCCTGGCCTCCCAACCACAGCATCCTCTGGAGGAGCCTCGCTCCGCCTTCCAAATTCCAGGCTGCCTTCCTAACAGTGCATGTTGATCCTTTAGCAGCAATGATTGCTTTCTATCTTTGACAATAAAAAAAAAAAGTAAAGAAACCAAGCTTCATTATTGGGGCTCAAGTCCACCTGCACACAAATTAACTCCTCTGTGGCTAACACATAGACCCAAAGACAACCACCTATTCAATAATCAATTAGATTTAAGAAAAAAGAAAACTTAGGTATGATCTCGTAGATCAGCATCAATGTTAAGTATAATCTAAAAATAGCATGAGTTAAGACTAAATCTTGGCCAGTGCTGTGGATTAAGATTTATAACACTTTATCACAAAATTAGAAGTTATCCGTAAATAAGGAGAGGAAATCAAAACTTCCAAGGATATTTCTTGACCAAAAGTATTTTATTTTCATCCCTGTAAATTGCAATCTGTTAATTAGCTTGACAGGAAAGCCTTCCAAATGCTGGTGAGTGTTTACAATGCTATTGTGTTTGGCTTTGAAAACAGGTCATGATTAGGAAATCAACATGGGAAGCATGCTTCAAACACCCAAAGGCATTTGCTCTGCCTAGCAACTGGCGGGAACTTGGTGTGTTTTGTCTGCTTCTATGCCTTGTGGCTCTAGTCACTGGAACAATGTGGTCACTACCGAAGGAAATGCCTCTGTATTTCTGCACAGCCCCAAAGTCTGAGTGGGGACCAGTGTCACTAAGTGAGTTCCTGGCTCATTTCTCTCTGCAGGGCCAAGCATTACAGGCCTCCCCTCCTCTCCACCCTATTTCCTCTTCACCCCACATGGCAGCTAGGGACCTTCAGCATTTCCTCTTTGGGGAAGGCTGGGAATTGACTGTTTTTATAAAATGAACATGACCCAGAAAAGCATTCAGCATGCTCAGGCTGTGCACTTGAAAGCGTCCTCAGCTGGACTTCCCATCATCCAGTGTTCGAGTGCCTATTTACTAAAGCAGTGGACACACACTCTTCCAGGCTCACAGTAACAGATCTTTGGCTCCGAGTCACCACAACTCCTGGCTTGGGCGTCTACATAGGAAGTCAGAGACATTCACTTCCTATAAACTACAGAAGTCCTTGAATAAATGGATGATTCCCAGTTGGTATTTATTTAATCAGGCACATTCTGATCAAATCTCTCTCTCTCTCTCTCTCTCTCTCTCTCTCTCTCTCACACACACACACACACACACACAGAGAGAGGGGGGATTTCTGTCACACACACAGAGGGGGGGTCTCTGTCTCACACACACACACACAGAGACAGATGTGGGAGAGACAGAGAGGGGAGGAAAAGAGAGAGAGAGAGAGAGAGAGAGAGGGAGAGAATGTCTTGAAATAGTGAAACAGAGTGAAGGTCTGAATCCTAGAACTCAAGATCATCACTTTAAGTCACAAAGAGTTATACTGTTCAATTAAAAAAATTGCTCAACAATTATTTATTTAGCATTATATACCATATTATATTCTAGTTTCCAAAAGAGAAAATGAAGAGCAAATGACAGTGTGCATGTGAGTTTATGATCCGATGGATAAACCGACACATACAGAACACTGGCATCCAAATGTGCATTTCTTTTTCAGGTCAGAAGCACGACAGAACATAGAATGATCTGAATATGAACAGGTGATATGGGAAAGCTTTCCAAAGCAGCCAGGACTTCTGAAAACCAGAACTGCAAGTTAACAGGGAAGCGGTGCACTCAGCACACAGAGAACACAGGAGGAAAGTAAGGGCACCAATGCCCAGAGCAGCATGCAACACTGCGTGACAGATGGACAGACACCTAGACTGTGCCAGACACTGGCCTCTGCTGTCTCGTGGTATCCAGCCAATTTTCACTCATGCCGTAGCTATCTTACAGATGCGAGCACTGAAGGAGACACAGAGCAGAAGCCTCTTAGAGGACCACATAGTTTGATCCTGGCCACCTGGGTCCAGAGCTCATGTCACAAATCAGGAGTACTCACTAAGAATGAGTAAACAAATGAAAACCCTAAGCTAGCTTTCTGGAGCAGAAAGGCAATGAGTCTGACACGTAGAAGGAAGAAGATGCCTAGCTTTTTGGATTAGAAGGGCAATGAGAATGGCATGTAGGAGAAGGAAGAAGATGCTGTTGGAAACTGAAAAGGAGAGAGACGACAGAGTACCCTCAGGGCAGGTTACACTGTCCAAAACTTATCCTCTGACCATCCTCGGGGAGAGAACGACATCATCCACCTGCATAGGAAGTTCACTCTCAACACAGAGTAAGGAACTTCCCTGAATTAAGAACGCCGCGATGGGGCCATGCTATAGTTTAGACACAGAATGCTCGCCTACCCATGAGCCCTGGCTTAAACCTCCAGCACAGAGAAAAATACAATACCTCAAGGAGGGAGACAACTAGTTAAGACTCTCACAGCACTGAATGATGCAGAAGAAGGAGAGATGCGAGAAATAAAGATGCACTGGCATGTCATCCATCAGAGAGACGTGCACAGCTGGGCAATGGAGGCAAGAACCATACCTGCTCGCCTATGAAGCTGGGTTTGCTACAGGGAGCATTTGAAAATTTAGTCGTTTTTATGAAATGTCTTTGTGGAATGACCAGAATGAAGTCAATCATCAGAATGTGGATACCAAATAAAAATTCAGAATTTGTTTTCATTAAAAATAGAGTTTGTTTGGTTTTTAGAAAACACACAAGCTTAAAATTTCAGCAGTCAGAATTTCTGTTTAAAATAAACAACATTTCATGGTTTATGCAAAGTGAATAGCCTCTGCTCCCCTCCTGTCCCATGCTACCCATGCTCCCAATTTACTCAGAAGATCTTGTCTTTTTCTCCATTTTATGTAGAACCTTGTATGTCTCTCTTAGAGTCCTCATTGTTGTCTAGGTTCTCTTGGGTTGTAAATTGTAGGCTGGTTTTACTTTGCTTTATGTCTAAAAACCACTTATGGGTCTGGGTTACCTCACTCAATATGTTTTGTGTTTTTTTTTTTCTAAATCCATCCATTTGCCTGCAAATTTCAAGATGTCATTAATTTTTACTGCTGAGTACCACTCCATTGTGTACCACATTTTCCTTATCCATTCTTTGGTCGAGGGGCATTTAGGTTGTGTCCAGGTTCTGGCTATGACAAACAAAGCTGCTATAAGCATAGTTGAGCACATGTCCTTATGGCACGATTGAGAATCCTTTGGGCATATACCCAAAAGTGGTATTGCTGGGTCTTGAAGAAGTTTGTTTCCTAATTTTCTGAGAAATTGCCACACTGACATCCAAAGGGGCTGTACCAGCTTGCACTCCCACCAGCAATGCAGGAGTGTTCCCTTCATCCCACATCCTCTCCAGCATAAATTGTCATCAGTGTTTTTGATCTTGGCCATTCTTACAGGTATAAGATGGAATCTCAGGGTTGTTTTGATTTGCATTTCTCTGATAGCTAAGGATGTTAAACATTTCCTTAAGTGTCTTTCAGCCATTTTAGATTCCTCAGTTGAGAGTTCTGTTTAGTCTGTACTCCATTTTTTTATTGGATTATGTGATCTTTTGGTGTCCAATTTCTTGAGATTTTTGTATATTTTGGAGATCAGACCTCTGTCTGATGTGGGGTTAGTGAAGATCTTTTCCCATTCTGTAGGCTGCCATTTTGTCTTGTTGACCGTGTCCTTTGCTTTACAGAAGCTTTTCAGTTTCAGGAGATCCCATTTATGAACTGTTTCTTTCAGTGTCTGTGCTACTCTGGTTATATTTAGGAAGTGTTCTTCTGTGTCAATGTAAAATGTTTAGTGCAATAAAACCATTCAAAAACTAATTTATTTTTAAAAAATGTAAATATCCTGCAGGTATCTTTCAATACGGTTTGAAGGGACTAAGGAGAAAGGATAAAAATTAAAGTTTAATAATGTGGTTTGATTCAATCAAATAAAAGTTTGTGGTTTCAGCTTACTTAAACATAGTCATTCCAAAAAATTCTACCAAGAACACTAAGGGAGGGCAATGTCCTGACAAAAATTGAGTTTGAGGTCTATTTGATAAGATTTATACAGACCCGATAATACAAATGAAGATGACGGAGACAGTAAATGAGGTGTTAGCAGTAAGCACACTCTATGATTTAAAGGAAAACAATTCACTCCCATTGTGAATGTGAGGATAAAAGGATACATTAAGTAGGTGACATTTTAAATTGGTTTAGAGAGGATAATCCTCTCTAAGGATTATCTAATGGGCAAGAGGGGGGAGAGTCCATGTAAGATTATCCACGTGCTTGTCAGCTCCAAGGTATCTCTACCACATTCACAAAGCAGTGCACATATTTCTCTGTGAAGATTAAAGATGCTACTATTTATAAATATTGTTTTCGTAAGTGGTCCTACTACGGTCTCTCCAGCTCTACCTGGGGGTAAACATGGTATTGTGGTAAAAACAAAACAATCTGGAAAGCCATTTTATTTATTTATTTATTAAAGATTTCTGCCTTCTCCCTGCCACCACCTCCCATTTCCCTCCCCCTCCCCCATCAAGTCCCCCTCCCTCATCATCCCTAATAGTAATCCAGGTTCCCTGCCCTGTGGGAAGTCCAAGGACCACCCTCCTCCATCCAGGTCTAGTAAGGTGAGCATCCAAACTGCCTAGGCTCCCACAAAGCCAGTACCCCGGCCCGCGCGCACGGAAGCGGCAGACGCCTGGCCTGCGCGGACGGAAGCGGTGGATGGGTGATAGTCCAGGCATGAAATATGGAAAGCCATTTTTTAAAAGATAAAATATTGCAACAAGCTAACACCATGGCAGTGGCTGGTGAGATTTACAGTAGTTAAGAGCATTTCTTGATCTTTCAGAGGACCAGAGTTTAGTTCCCAGGACTCACACCGAGGGACTGACACTCATAGCCACCTAATTCCGGCTCAAGGGAGAGCCAATGCCAGGGGCTTCCAAAGGCACTTTTCTTCACCTACCCACACACATATACACAAATGGGAAAAAGAAGTTTATTTAAAAAAAAAAAAAAAGACATAGCATTCCTGTGTGGTAAGCACTGTTACTATTATTCGGATTTTAAATGGGAAATAGAAGGATGGGGACATTATTAACCATTCCTAAGTTACTCAGCTAGCAAATGCCATAGCTTATCTCAAGTTATTTTACCTCTGCTTGCTCATTAGTAAAGGAAGTACAATGAGAGCCCCTCCCCCTCTTACCAATCACATTCACCAAAATCATGAAGCAGCTTCTGCACAGAGTGCACAGCCAAGCACCAGGCGGGAGCAAACCAATCAATCAATCTCTAGTAGCTGTGGTTATTATAGAAGCCCAGAGTGTAGCAACCAAGCCGCTCCTCGCCCATAAAATCCACAATAAAACCTCTTAGCACATGGCCTCACGCATGCCCAGGCTTCCTGGCTTCAGTACTCCTACATCCATCCAAACGAAACCATCTGTCTCCTACAGATCTTAAGGAGCAAGACTGTATTTGACACTTCCGGACAACTAGTGACATGCAAATGGTCTTGGTCGGGTGAGACCTTCACGGCTGGCAGCATCTATAAGAAGATGGCCTCTATCCTTCACTGTGACTCTTAGTCAGAGGGAAGTAGCTCCTCAGGTCGAGGGGCTCCTCCCAGGGTTGTTCAGTTTCTTGTTCACAATGAAAGCACCTGAAAGGAATGCTTCCGTTCTCATCACAGAAGGAAATCTCCCTCTGTAGACTTAGAGTTTATTTCGTGGTGGTTTTCTCCTCCAGACAATTCTTGTCCCGGCCACTTGTCTGGCTGCTGTAACTCAATTAAGGTATTAAAAGTCTCTGCTCAATTATGTTCTGCCTGCAACATTGTTCCCAGACTTTTCAGTGCCCCAGATACCTACCACCTACCGCTGGCTGTTAGGAGATGACATCCAGAACTAAAGGAAGTGCCTGGATTGAAGGTGGGGACACTCTGTCACCTCCCTCTGTACAGGCTCTTTGTGAGATATCTATGACCAAGGTAAAACCCTGTTCACTTAGGTAAGACATGCGTATCACTCCATGTCTTTTTCACAGGGACTGAATGAGAGGTTCGGGACTTGTATCTTTAAATTTCCCTTCCTTCCTTCCTTCCTTCCTTCCTTCCTTCCTTCCTTCCTTCCTTCCTTCCTTCCTTCCTCCCTTCTTTCTTTCCTTCTTTCTTTCCTTCTTTCTTACTCCCTTTGTTCTTTCTCTCTCTCTCTCCCCCTTTTGCCTTCTGGGCAGAAAGGGGTGTGGCAAGAAAGAGGTGACACTTTATATGAAAACATAATAAGTCCCTGTCACATCTCTGCTATTTCTAGTAGACTGCAGTATCTCCATGAAAAAGCGCTGTCTACTCTGAACAACCCAGAGTGGTGTTCACCCCTTGGAAAACGCTCAATAACTGGACTGGGTAAATCAGTGAATGGGAGAATGCCCGCCATATCACAGTACTATTTTAAAAAGCATACTAGCAACCAAAGCAGATCAGGCCACCAGAACATTCATGGCTGTGTTTGTTTGTAAACAGATATATTTTAAGCTTGGTTTTGGGAAAGACCCTTTAATCTTTTTATGTATCCTGATTCTTCACAGTTAGTGATCACAAACACAAGCCACGAGCTTTGAGGACATCTGCTACTGATTTAAATCTCCTTGTCATTCATTTCTTGGGTACCAGAACTACACATTACCAAAACTGAAAGAACGAAGAAATGAGCAATGTGGAGTCAAGCTTTTCCATATGGCACTGGCTTGTTAGTACATGTGCAGGGACTAAAAACAACCAAGTCTGGCTCATTAGACTAGGTATATTAGCGTAACAAGTTTTAGAGGAACTAGCAAAAACATTACTCAAAAGAAGCGAAGAACAAAGGGCTTCCTTAAGGTGATGCGATCGGGAGACACAGATGTAATGTTTGTCGCCATTAATATTCCTTTTAGTAAATGATACGAGGTAACTGTAAACACATGCCTCATCTAAGTAAGGAATATGCGCCCGCACTGTTCTGTTAAACACACCCGTGTGCTTTATTAGTTGTAACCTAGCAAGTGACTCACTGAAGCTTAGTGAGCTCAACTGTGTTCATCTACACTGAAACTTCAGTGGGTTCTTAGGGCCCTTTCTTTTATCGTTAGAGGAAACAAAATGATTTTCTTTCTCACGCTATTTGCAAAACAAAAGTTTAAAAAAGAAACAATAACTCTGAGGAGGTGAAACGCTTCCAACAAGCTGTTATTAATTTAGAAAGAATGTTTAATTAAAAGGACATCCCCCCCCCTTTTCTTTTCTGGACTTAAATACTGAAGCCTAAATCCCACAATTAACTCGGAACTTTTGGAAGGAGCCAAGCCTTAGAACTTCTAAAAAAAAAAAAAATCAACCAAAATCTACTTCTTCAAAAGCCACTCTACACTGTAAAATTTGCTAATTGAGAAGCTGATGAGAAAGAAAATACATATAAATTAGAGATTAGACAATGGGCTAGTTTATAGGCTACTTAAAGAAATAAAAATAACAGGTACAGATCAACCATAAGACTGTCCAAAGTCCTCAAATGAAGCTGCGCTAGCGAGTGTGGACCAAAACACTAAGAACGTGAGTCAGCAGCCAAACAGAAGACAGTCAGCAACTTAGGCAAAGAACCACAGCAACAGGGCTGTCAAGAGACACTGCACTCATAGAAGTACAATATGTAGCAGAGGAGGCTTTGTCCAGCTACATTCAAGATTATGAGTAAATAAATGCTAAAGGAGAGGTGAGAACAAGCGTCTAATAATCTGAAATGTACAAAGCCCTGAGGCTAGGAAAGAAAGGACTCTAGAACAGACAGGACTAGAGGAAACAAAATTTAAACCATGTGACTGTTAGCCTTGAAGAAAGCCGTCACCATTGCAGGACATGAGCATGGCTTGTGGCATAACAGCCACGCTCTTATTTTTGCCTTGGGTTCTGTGTCGGGGCATTATATGAAATCCACTGGCGGTTTCTGAACGTTATCCATCAGTCACCCACTGCTGGCTTGGTTGTCTTCTGCAGCAGACCGCCTCACACTGGGCAGCTTATTTTCCATGGTTTTGGAAGCTATAAGCCCAGAATCAGGTACCAGCAGAGTCTGGCTCTGGTAAGGGCCTCCCGCAGGCTATGGGTTACTGAGCTCTGCCTATAGTCTCACCGAGCAGTGGAAAGTCTATGAGTTTTCTAGGGTCACTTTTAGGGTGCCAGTCTTATTCATGACCTAATTCCCTCCCTAATTCAACTCCTAAGATCAAGAATTTAAAACATGAATGTTGGGAGACACAAGTTCACAGAACACAGTGCCAAGAAACTACTCCTGCCGTGTATTTTGCTCCTGATGTGATACCTTGGGAATCAGAGAGCTGCACTACACATTTTCTCTCTCCTAAATGCGATATCAATTGGGTGACTAGAGAATCCACTTCGAAGCTGGCTTTTCCTCTGCATCCCCTCTATGTTTGGTCCTTCCATGTATCCTGATCTCCTCACACTCCCAGACAGGTCCATAACAGACCCAGTGGGTTTCAAACCTGCTTAGGGGTTATTGACTTCAAAATGGAGGCTTCCCAAAGCAATCTTTCAAAGACACAGGTAGAGCCACAAAGACTCTTCTGAAGACTCTGAGAAATCTTTAATCTATTGCAAGTTAAGACCTTAGGCCAGAATCACTGTAAGGGTACTCACATAAGGGCAGCCAGTCCACTAGGAAGACGACTTTGGAGATCAACAGCCACTGTGTATTATAATGTAATCAAAAGCTTAAGAAAAGCGGATGGGCTAACACCATGTTGCTTAGTGGAAGAGTGCTTACGTGATATTCCAAGGCTTGTAGGAAATCCCCAGGGCTACAAAGAAAGCTACAACGATATTCACTGAATTGGTAATAGATATTACATATACAAAATGGAGGTGATGTAGTTACAAATAGATAATTGCATGCTAAAATATAAAAAATTAGCATTCTCTCCCTCCACAATAATGACTCATAGTAACTCCCCACATAACTGTTCCATTCTATGACTCTCATGTTCTCCTTAGTTTTATAAAGAGATTGGTAGGCACTTTGAAAGGCAGGAGATAGAAGAGTAACAGCTGCTTGTCTTGCTTTTAAAACAAGGTTATTCAAGTGCTCTTCAGTCCCCACTGGCACTGCGGTAGGGATTGACTATAAGCAATAAAAATGTGAAAGTCCACACAGTTCCTGCCTACAGGTCCTTGTAGAAAAAACCCCAATGAGCAGAACACAGGCACAGAAATATACAGGCCGGCCGGGCGGTGGTGGCGCACGCCTTTAATCCCAGCACTTGGGAGGCAGAGGCAGGCGGATCTCTGTGAGTTCGAGGCCAGCCTGGTCTACAAAGGGAGTTCCAGGACAGGCTCCAAAAGCTACAGAGAAACCCTGTCTCGAAAAACCAAAAAAAAAAAAAAAAAACAAAAAAAAAAGAAATATACAGGCCGTATGTGGGGACCATAGTCTAGAGCTACTGGATCTTTCATCCACAATGTCTCTAAAACACTGGGGAGAAGAAGTTAAGCCTGGTCGTGGAAACCATGACAACGTCCGTGGAAAGGAGGAGATAAAGTAATGGTGCCTGTTTCTTAGAAAAACTCAATCTTTGGAAATCAGGAGACGATGGACTTGAAGTCAGAGCTTTCTGGGAGTTCTTCAGAGAGACACAGAAGCTGGGCTGAGAAAGAGACATGAGAAGCAGAGAACTTGGGAACTAGTTCCTTGTCAGAGCAGACAGGGTGCAGCAGACATGGGAGATGGGTGTAAATCTACTCATGTTCCTGCTGAGTTTTCAGAACTAAATACCAAATTGTTTCTTTCCAAAAAAAAAAAAAAACTACAAAAATAAAAGCAATCCACCAGTGAACTTAAAATATAATTTTAAAATGAAATCCTACATCACACCGGGGTCAGAAGAACTGCCCACATGACCACGCGCAGCAGAAAAAAATTAAGTAACTTCTTCTGGGTATTACTGCTGCAAAGTCAGTGCCAGAGATTCTCAGAATTTGCATGATAAATAGTGGGAAATTTTCTCATACTCACGTTTGGCCAAATCACACTACTGGAATCAAACAAAACAAAACAAAACAAAACCACAATAAAGATGCCATTCTCTTTATTTGTGCCTTCATCCATTGTTAGACCTTCTGTGGGAAAATTAACTCTAAACTCAGCAAGCTAGGATAGTTCAGTGTAGCATTTTAGCTAAATGGTAGTCCTGTGTTATTAAGTAAGTATAATACCTCCTGAAATGTATTTTCGGAGCTTGACAGACTGTCACATTTAGAATTGGAAAAAAAAAAAAAAAAAAAAAAAAAAAAAAAGCACTTTACAAAACTTCACAAGCTATACAGTTGAGTGATGGATCATTAACCCAACACACTTGAGGCCCCACATAGACGCAATTCAAAATAAACACCACACACACACATACACCATACACCATCAACAACAAAAATAAATAAAATACAAAAACAATAAGGGAGAAAGACAAAACCCTAAAGCTGGGGCACATGGCTAAGTGGAAGGACATATAGATGAAGCCCAGGCCCTGGGCTCCACCCTAAGCCCTGCCAGAAAAGAAGACAGAGAAGGGAGATTCTGCATTTACTTCTCTCTCTCTCTTTCTCTCTTTCTCTCTCTCTTTCTCTTTCTCTCTCTCTTCGTCTTCGTCTTCTCCCTCCCTCCCTCCCTCCCTCCCTCCCTTTCTAACTTCCTTTTCTTCTGTTTTCAACCTTAATCAAACTACTGGAAACACTGTATTGTCTCAGTTAAGTCCACATAGTGTCATCACAGCACCCAAGGGAGGACATTTTAGACACCAGACAACTGTGTCAAATCATCTGCACAGAAAGTTTTTATTGTGCAGCAGACTAACTTCTGGTAATAAACTCACTTTTGTCACCAGTTTTCAGTACACTCCAAATGTTCTGGCACATGTGCTGGAACAGTACGTGCTTAGTTACTTAAAGCCTCTACTACCCTAAATGCTGCGGGCTGTCAACAAAACCCTTCATAATATTAGCGCAAGAAAAATTTCATCATGCCTTATGGGAAATATCAAGAAAAGGTGTGAATCGTGTTTTATAATAAATGATAGTGCCTTGACAGTTCAAATAATTGAAATAACACTGCTTTAATAAAGAACCCAGAGCTCCTACTTTCACACTTAACTCTATGTCTATGTATTCCAATTACAGATACAGCAGTCTCTACTCTAGTCTGGTTGGCTGGCTTTATTAGATACAGATATGATAATGTTTTGTAAGTTGTGATGTGTCCAAAAAATTATTATTACAAACTCCACGTAAGTAGTAAAATGAAACGAGTCCCATTAAAGTTCTAAAATGTGTGTTGCTAACAATGAAACATACCAGAAGCAGCAGGAGAAGAATGTTCCATGGAGACTTGAATAAGGGCTGTCGTTGGGAAAGACAATGCTCAAGTAGGATCATGAAAAAAATGAGGGGAACCTGCATAACCCTAAGGATGAAAGGGTTATCCCAGCAGATGAACCACTCAGGCAGAGGCAGAAAGAGCAGCAATGTGTTTAACGGGATCACAGGAGAACCAAACTAAGAAACCTCCAGAGAGGGCTCTTCCGGGGTGCATGCAGCACACAGATGTGGAAAGATACAGTTGTGAGCCTTCTCTTGATGTTCTACATTGTCAGGTTGAGACCAGGGATGTTGGAGCATCACGGAGGTGAAAGCCGTAAGAACACTCTACATAGTAAAAAAAATCCCTGCTGGGTTAACTCCCACCAGTTACAAATGGGAAAATGTAAAAGAAATGAAATGAAATCTTCATTGAATGTGTACAAACTGTCTTGGTGTCATTTCTCCCCAGATGATACAATATAACATCTATTTATATGGTATTTACATGGCATTGGGTATCTGAAGTGGGTAGAGATGACTGGACACATACAGAATGAGAGCCAGGTTCCATGCAGGCTACTCTACTTTGTACAAAGACCTTGAGTTTCTGTGGAGCCCTGGAACCAGTACCCGGTGAACACACACAGATCAGTCAGTCTACGCTGTGGTTCCTCCTCTATGTCTGTCATGTTGCTACACAGTACTCCAGATTTCAACTGTCCTTTTTTGCTTTGGGTCTCCCTTCTATAACTATGCTCATGCTTTGGGGTGTTATTAAATACAGTTTACTTAAATTCATTCACTGCTCTACTGTGGCAGACATCTGATGTGTGACTGACAGACAGAGAGCATATATAACATAGACATGCTGGATACAGAGGCTAATGTATTAAAGAGCAAGGAGTTGAACAGTAGGGATTTCATCACCCACCCAGAACAGCGGTCAATGTAAAAGTTATTGTCTATTTTCAGAGACCACACAGTTGGTGGCAGGGCGATGAAAACCAAGGAAAACAAAGCCTTCGAGGAAAAGGCGATGATAAAAAGATAAATCCTGGTGTGTCTCTGGGATGGGTATCCCTCCTCTGCTGGACTAATTCACAGAATAAATAGTGGTGACGCGGGGAAAGAAGATAAATCTAGAAATGTTTAGAAAAGGAATCAATAGAACAAATGTCTTGCTAGATTGGAAGAAAAATAAAAAGACAATGATGACAGCATGTTTCGCAGTCTTTGGGATACCTAAGAGAATTATAGAAAAGGAGAAAGGGGGGATAGAGAGGCGGCTCAGCAGTTAAGAGTGTTTACTACCCTTGAAAAAAACCCAGCTTCACTTTTCAGCACCCACATGGCAGCTCAAGAGCATCTGTAACTCCAGTTCCAGGTAACCCAATGCCCTTTTCTGGCCTCTTTGGGTACACAAATGGTGCGCATGCACAGTACACACACAAACACACACACACACACACACAGGCAGTACACCAGAAAACTCACACACATAAGCTAAAACTTGTTTAACTAAAGGAAAAACGTGGGGAAGATGAGGAGCAAGAGGTTGAGAGTTTGAAGGGAAAGTAGTGAGTTAAGTTTTCCCCACTCCTAGAGTCATGGGGAAAAAAGGAAGCTTGCAATGTGTCATCCTACATTGTATAAGTGATGGGACTCAAGGTCTTTGCTGGGAAGATAGAATTGAATTTCAGTTGTGCACAGATGCCTGCACAGAATCCCTGCATTGATAAACACAGAGGAAGGAATTAGAGTTATGTGCAAAGAGAATCTCAGAGCTTGGAGGAAATGAGGAACCAGCAGAGTCCCATCAATGGATCTAAGAGAATTCCAAATGGCGAGACATTCGTCATCTTAAGACTGAGGAACATATAGAGTTAAGAAACACTGAAAGAAAGTCACAGGAGCTTAGGATCCTTCTTGTAAAAGAGGAAGGTCGGGAAGCCATATAGGGAGATGGTGGAGGGAGGAAGCCATGGGAAAGCCATGTGGGTAATAAGTCAGTTGGCTGGGAGAACTACCTCCAACAGGGGCAAACTAGAGGCTCACATGTGCCCTTCCGGGCACCTCTCCACATGGCACACCTGCTGGCATAATGAGAATGAAAGAAATTACAATTGTATTTTTGTACCTCATTTGTGATTAAGAGTGTGTGCTGGGGAGATTATGGCGGCATCAGTTCCTTTATGACAAAAATTACAGGAAATGCAAGTCAAGGCCCATTGCACTCACATCCAAATAAAGAACCTCTCCCAGCCAGCAGGCACCTTGAATCAAACCTCTGGATACAAGAGATGAGCCCCAAACAACGCGGAACTATTAAGCACATGGAATCTAGCAAGGAGTTTGGCACAAATCATTGCCTTGAGCTTAAAATCTCCTTTGTTATGCATGAGCATGATTACAAATTGACATTTGAAAGAATAATCTCCATATCTATCAGAACAAAGAAGTTAGAGAAAACACATTTGTCCCTCGTGGGAAGCCTCGGGATAATTTCAGACATTAATTTCTACAACATCCTGATTTCCCAAAGTGCTTACTTCCTTTCCCAGATCAAGGGTGCATCCCACTAACTGCTGCTCAGCTGCATGAAAAGTCATTTGTGACTGCTTAAACTGTATCCAGATCTTAACACGATCTGTTCCACTACCAGAACAGTTTATTACTATTGCAAAGTATATTCCTGTATGATCACAGGGTTCAAAACCTCCTAAATAAGCTCATTTCTCCTTAGTTTCTTCTCTAATGCTTAACTATTTTGAAAATTTTTCAAGAACGTTTTCTCAATGCATGTCAATTATCAATATCATATACTTGACATTCATGAACTTGATACAAGTTTATGATCTTTTATTATACCTCCCATTCATATCCAATATCAATATTCTAGATAGACTGTTTCCAAGCCAAGAGGGTTTCTTTTTGTTTTTTATATTTCCCTTACTGTTATAAAGTATTGAATACACTCATACCAAATCATGTGTAATAGTTTGACTGTAACTGGCCCCCATAAACTCATATGGAATGACACTATTAGGAGATGTGGCCATTTTGAAGTAGGTGTGATCTTAGAGGAGGAAGTATTTCACTGTGGGGTGGGCTTTGGGGTCTTCTATTCTCAAGATACAGTTCAGTATCTTAGTTTACTTCCTGTTGCCTGCATATGATACAGAACTCTCAGTGACTGCACTATCACCATGTCTGTCTGCCCATACCACCACCATGCCCCACCATGATGATAATGGAATGAACCTTTGTACTGTTAGCCACTCAATTAAATGTTTTCCAAGAGTTATTGTGGTCACGGTGTCTCTTCACAGCAATAAAAACACTAAAACATAAGTCAAGCTTTACGGCAAGCACCCCTATCATGTCTGAGCAAAGAGTATCCAAACATGAATCACTTCACTAGGGAGCTCATTGTCTCATAGGGAAAGCAGATACAAACACATGGCTGAGGTATGTCAGCAAGCATCATGCTAACATTCAAGTCAGAAAGAAGGGTAGCTGTCACTTGGAATGAAGTATCTAAGAAGGCCTCACTGTGAGGTGACACCGTTAGCAAGGCCTATAGGAAGCCTGGGATCTGGACAGAAAGGGATCTAAGAGGAGACCAGTCCAAGCCAGGGAACAAGTGTACAAAGGCCCAGCGGCATCAGCAAAGAGGACATGAGCATCAGGAGAAGGGGAAGGAAGTGAAGTCAGCAAGGTGAAGAGCAGAGGTGCCCAGCTCACGGCCTCACAGTTCACCCGAAGGATGCTGGTTTTTCCTGTGCAGAACTGAGCTAGTCAGCTTTTCCCCTTTGAAGATTCGGCATGTTGATTCAACTAACGGCAAAATTTAAACACTCAAAAAAATAAATAAATAAATAAAGTGCAGCTATATGGAACACACACAGTCTATTTCTGTCATTCCCTAAATGATACAGCATAGGGCAATTTACACAGCATTTCCACTGTCTCAAGCATCAGAGTAACCTAGAGATGACGTTGAGTATCCTGGAAGACGTGCTCAAGCTAACATCCAGCTGTCTGCTCTCTCAGGAGACTTGCACATCTGGACTTGGTATCTGTGGGAGATTTTGGAGCCAATTCTCTATGGACACCAAGGACAACTCTATTGGGAACCTGAAATGGTCTGAAAAATCCTTAAAGAAGTATTCAAGCAACTACCCAAGGCCATAGCAACAAGAATGTAAGAAAGGAGACAAGAAACTAGGTGGCTGTGAGTTAGAGGCTAGCCTGGGCTACATAATGAGTTATACATTAGTCTGAAACTCTCAAAAATATTTTCTACACAGCTGGGTGAGTAGTAGTCAATAAAAATGATGAAAGGGGTGAACATCTGGGTAGTTTTCAATAGTGGAGCGAGGTGGACTTGTTAGTATTAGACACTGGAAATGAGAAAATAATCAAGTTGTTTACCGACCAGTTGAGGTAAGATTTCAGGAGTGACTTGGCAGAAACAAAGTGGTATGGGGGAGGAAGGTCCTGAGTTAGTGTTGACCTTGATAAGTCTAAAGTATCCATCAACTTTCCAGGGCAGAGGTTAACAGACCTCAGGATGGATGCCAAGTCAGTGAAGGTAGAAGAATGAATTCCAGGGCTCCCCAGAGAGCATGAGAAGATCAACCAGAGTGGGAACTAAGGGTGAAGAACGTGCAGGAAGGGGGCTGCAGGGGGTGGAGAGCCTGCAGGAAGGGGGCTACAGGGGGTAGAGAACCTGCAGGAAGGGGGCTGCAGGGCAGTGGAGAACCTGCAGGAAGGGAGTTGCAAGGGGGTGGAAAACCTGCAGGAAGAGAGCTGCAGGTGTCTAGTCCTGGAGGAGGTGGCTGAGGACACACAGTCAGACATCCATTAGGACCAAATCAACCAGGACTATATAACACATCTCTCCGTTTAATAACCTCAATGTCCGTACTGACTTTGGCAAGTGCCTCTTTTTGGAGGAGTAACAAGCTAAAAGCCAGTGGGAACTCAGAAGGGAATATGAGGAGAGCAAAGGTTATTTGGCTTTCTTCTTTGTCTTGGTTCCTGAGTGTGCCAGCCACCTGGAGTTTTTCTACAATCACTAATAATGAGAATACATCAGTTTGTCACACACGCTCCATGTCTGTCTCCATCACTTCTCATCTATATTGAGACAAAAGCAGATGTATGCTGCCTTTGAGTCCCCATTATTCTTTTAAAAGTCAGGAAGCTAGTCCCTACAGCACAAGAAGCTGTAGACCATACTTCCCTCCTTTCCTAAGAAGTATTGGGAGAGCTAGAAGTCACATGTCACTGGCCCTGGCTCAAAGGAGGAGGAGAAGAGGGAGGGAGGGAGTGGAGGAGGAGAGGAAGGAGGAGGAGGAGGAGACCTGAGCCTAGTGGGGGATAGCTCAGTGGGTCAAGTGTTTGCTGCTCAAACATAAGGACCTGAGTTTGGAATGCCAGAACTCATATAAAAAGCTAGGCATGGTAGTATATATCTGTAACCCCACCCCCAGGGACAGAGCCAGGTAGAAGATCCCAGATCCCAGAGGATCATGGCCAGTCGACAAATTAAAGGAGAGCTCTAGGATCAGTGAGAGACTCTGTCTTAAAACACGAAGTAGAAAACAATAGAAAAAGACAGCCAAAGTGGACCTCTGGCTTCTGCATGAACACGTAAAGGCAAACACACACACACACATACGCACACACACACACACACACAAGCACACACATTCTCTCTCTCACACACACATGCACAAGCACAGACACACACACACTCTCTCTCTTTCTCACACACACACACATACAGGAGATTAAAAGGTGAAAAAACCCTCTTTCAAAGATGTGTGTGCCTTTGGCATTGGACCGCACTAGTGAAGGAGAGACTCCCAAAGCCCATGAGCACATTCTGCTACAGGGAAAGGCTAGTTGGAGCTACTTTGCCCCATCTCCGGCTATTCTGACTCAGTTCTGCGACTCCCTTGGTCAAAATCTTACTACATATAGCATCCTTGTCATTCACACTCTAGTCCCGATACCTTAGGTGGCCCTGACCCTCTTCACTGTCCTCCTATAGGACTCTTCAACCACACCATGGTAATCAATGTGCTAACAGAAGCGAAACCTTCAGATGAGACCTGGAGAGAAGCTATCTCGAAAAACAAACAAAGACTGAAGGACAGGTCAGACTACAGTGATGTGTGTGTGGGGGGAGGGGGCGTTGAAATGTTGCAGACCTAACCACCTAATCTTTGGCCAGCTTTAGGCCCCTGACAGCCATTCCTGGCCCACCACTGTGTCAGAACTAACAACCTGTAACTGGTAAATGAAATACACACAAGCAAAGACTAATAATTCGTGGGGAAAAAGAGGCCATAAATTTTAAGGAAAGCAGGAAGGGATATATGGGAAGGTTTGGAGGGAGGAATGAGAAGAGAGAAATGCTGTAATTAAATTATAACCTTAAAAATAAAAACATTAAAAAACATTTGGACTCTACTATCTTAGCGGACTACCAGGTTCCCCCAGCCCCAAAGCTAAGAATTTATAGGACAGCAACTGGGAGCCACAGAAAAGCTTCCCTGTTTTGATTTAAACTCCTCTCTGATGGACCTACCAATGAACTTTAAAATTTAAAGAAGTCAAATATGTAAAACATGACTTTAACTTTCTTTATTCTGTAAAGCTATTAAACTTCTTGCATGTTGGAAGACGAAATTTGAGGTACCCTAAATGTGTATTTCCGGACTAGGATCACTCAAATTTGACTCTAGAATATGGTGAGAGCTGAAAGGGATTTGAGCTGTTTGTTTGTTTGTTTGTTTGTTTGTTTGTTTGTTTGTTTGAGGAGGGTTGTTTTGGTTGGGTTTGGTTGGTTTTGTTTTTTAAGGCCAAAAGTATAATCTACTCAAAAATCATCGGCTGTACTAGCAAAGTTTGCAGTGAGCTTATGAGGATAGCTTCAAAGAGGGACAGCCTGCCTGTATCCACAGACGACATGCAGCTTCCATCCGAACTAAAACTCCCTGGTAATTGCATGTAATTGTACCAGGATTACAACAATCCCAGGGAAGATTTTCTCCTGATTTTGATTCACATTGCTTACTCTGAAGTCAAAATTTACCCCTGGACCAAGAAGACATTGTTATCAAATCTGGGGGTCACAAACTGTGCCCTAAGTTAGGTTTGGCCGGTTGTCTTCAGTAAGCCAATTAAAAGAAGTTAAAGCGAAAAGCAGAGAAAGAGAAGATGTGTCCATTGTGGACGCCCTGGGAACAGGAACAAAGACATCCAGCAAACTCCCAACTTCTGACTTTGGGCTTCTGAACTGAGATTCAGTTTAAATAGAGGGCCCAAAATATGCAAATCTAAGCGGAGAAAATCAAGGTGTGTCTCTGCCCACCACAGACCCATCAGTGGGCTTAAAGAGCTCTTAGGCCAGGGTCTGAAAAAGCATGGGACAAAACCAGTCTCACTGAACATAACGGACAATGAGGACTACTGAGAACTGAAGAACAATGGCAATGGGTTCTTGATCCTATTGCACATAATGGCTTTGTGGGAGCCCAGGTAGTTTGGATGCTCACCTTAATAGACCTGGATGGAGGTGGGTGGTCCTTGGACCTCCCACAGGGCAGAGAAACCTGCTTGCTCTTTGGGCTGAGCAGGGAGGAAGACTTGATTGGGGGAGGGGGAGGGAATGGGAGGTGGTGGCGGGGAAGAGGCAGAAATCTTTAATAATTAAATAAATTAATTAATAATAAAAAAAAGAAACACACACACACACACACACACACAAAAAAGAACCATGGGAAACTGCCTTCCTGGCGACAACTTCCCCCTCTGGCTGGGGCTTTTTCCTTCTCCCAGAATGAGATGCCTGGGGAAATTCCCAATTCTTTGGCATTCACTATTTGAATGGTCCAGTAGTCACACTGAGGGACTCAGTATCTCTCTAGAACATCTGCATTTCTGCCAGCCTGGTCACAATGTGAGGTGGTGGCATTACCGTGAGAACTGGAGTCGCAAGAATGTGTGGTAGACTTTCTCAAGCTAGTAGCCCAGCCCCATCTCTCTATGTAGGAGGTTGGTGGGGCTGAGAACCATTGAGCAAAATATCAGCCTTTCCATGTAAATTGTTTCCATGAGAGCCATGAAACTAGATTAGGGGTATTGTTATTGTTGCTAGGATAATGAGTCCCACATTGCTGAGGCTGATGGTCATCAAAGTATCTCTTTCTATGAATTGAAAATGCTTTCGTTTGAGGTTTGGAGGCTTGGGGGTTTGCTATTCATTCCTGGTGTGGGGTGTGGAGTGGAAATTTGAAGACTGAACTACGCATGGATCTTAGACTGCTTTCCATGAAATTTAGAGCCTTCAGGAGAGCAGACACTAACCTTGCAAGGAAGTGACAGACACTTTTAATCAAAGAGTAAGACCAGAATTGAGCTCAAAGGACAGGCAAGAGATCTTCCTGTGTTCCTTTTATTTAAAGCCGATTCCCCTTGTGTGCACCTGGATACACACATGAGTTGGAGGAAGGACCTTTCCAAATGTATACAGTGGAGCCAAACAGACTTGCTGACCAAAATAATCAGCAGCCTTCAAGCAATCTGCCAGCTTCCCAAGCCTTACTTAATGGCTTCATCTCCAGATGGGACCAGATTTGATTTATTAAGGGAGGTCCCTGAGGGTGGTAAATAGTCTTCTAAATTACTCAATAATCATAAAACATTAATAAGCCTTCCTAGGTGAAAAATGACCTAGGATGAGTAACTAGAAACAGATAGTTCAAAGAATCATTTTAATCTCCCAAGAAAGTAAGTTTAACAGAAGCAGTCAAAACCACATCTCTCTTGGGTTGCGGTTATTAATGCCGAGCCTTATCTTCAGGAGACAGTCTGTCTCTTGACTTATCACAAGTCTAAAGTCCAACTCCAAGCTACCCAGGCAGTCCAGGAAAACTGTCTGCCCCAGGCTTTGCAAAGGAAAACAAATGGGGACAGGGGGAGAGTGGGGGGCGGTGGGGGAATAAGAAAGTCAGGATAAGGCGGGATGGGCTGAGCAACGGCAAGCACATGTCCTACCTCCAGAAGGTAACAGAGATCCTACAAATCTGCTGCTTTGTCTGGGCAGTCCTGGACCACAGACCACAGCTAGGTTAACCGCTAACTCCGGTTCCTTTCAGGACTCCCAGCCAGGAACGGATATTATCTTAGAATCTAAGACTTAAACCAAGCCCTCAGTGCAGCCTATCTCCCCAGTGATAACCCTGACCACACCCACTGTGCACCCTACCCCATGGCTAATGAGCCATTAGCATGCAGGAACCTCCTTGTCAGACTCTGGCAAGAGTGACCCCAAAGACAGCGCAGTCCAAATGACCCAGATGAGCAAAAAGGAAGATCAGAGAAATCACAAAACCTCTGTGTCAGAGCTACATGCGGGCTCAGATGTTTTCTTAAAGAACTAAAAAGATGTTTAAAGAGATGCTGTATATGTGATTTCCAAAAATCCAATGTTTCCTTAGGCAAACATTGCCTTTAAAGTACACCAGCATGTACTGGCTTGCCTGTTATGCGGAGTTTGATACACTGGCTGTTGGCAATCAGGCTGATTTCAGGCCCCAGGTTGTCAGGCTCACACCACAATCAAAGTCGGTTTCCCTGATAAAGTATAGATAAGAAACCCAAGTTTTTCCTTACTTTAGAACAATCGGGCAGACTAGTCACAAATAGCACAAAAGAGAAGGGGCTGGAAAGGATTGCAACCTGCTGGGCTAATTGTGTTTGCACTTCCTTTTAACTCGCGTGATATATGAGCCATAGAAAGGTCTCCTCAGAGAAACACTGGAGAGGAAAGCATGAAGCCTTATCAAAAAAACTCAGATGGCAAAATCCCTTCCCCTCTCTGATCCTTTTGAAAACGCAGTATTGTGATAATCATTCACCAATTCCTGTTCTTGAGTTGGTAATGATCATTTCAATAAGCCTATTTCCATCCCTTTGTGCTAACTGCACGAAGCTCCACAAAAGACATCATTTACAGAACGAACCCCATAAGTACTTCAGCTCCAGCATCCTGGTGTCCAGACTCTGAGCAATTAAGCAAGAATCATGCCCCAGGATGCCTAGGAGAAACAGGATGTTTTCTACACTACTTAAGTGGCCTTTCCCTCTGCACAGCCTCCAGCAGCTGCTCCCCGTGGCACTTTAAAGGACCCAGAAGGCTGCCATGCAGCTGCCTAACATCCCAGGGGAGTGGTTTCTATAGGTCCATCAGCAGATGACAATATTATAGGGAGAGGGCTTACAGAACTCTCCTTCCTCTTCCTTTTCAGAAAAAAAGCCCCACTAGGAAGAAAGAGTCAAAGCATTTCATGTACTGGTTTTGGACTCAGTGTCAGTGATGATCCCTAAAACTGTCTTCTGGTTCAGCTGCTTATTCAAGGTCAGCCTCCACCCTCAGTCCACTCATTCACTGCTGAGATCCCCACCTTGATAGCGACTGTCTTTCCCCACAAGCTTGTCAGCCAACAAAGCCTGTGTTGCCAAGATACACTTCCTGGGGATCTGAACAGTGGTTTCTGGTCCCACTAGGCACAGAAGCTGCTAGAGCAGGAAAACTGATAAAGAAATCATCCCATCCACAAAACAGGGTTCTTGTCAGGTGTGGTGGCACACATTTTCCAACACTCAGGAGGCAGAGAGCCAGAGGCAGGCAGATCTCTATGAGTTCTGAGTTCAAGACTCCAAGCCAGCCAAGGCTGCATGGTAAGACCCTGTATTTAAAAAAAAAAAATTCTCTTTAATGGTATAAACATATGGCAGTAAAGAAACATATTTATAGTTTGTACCTTCAAAAATTATATATCTGCCTCTTACATTGAAGTCAATCTAATAAAAATAAAAGAACAACCAGTTAAGGAATTATCCACATATAAAGCTCAGAGGCACCAGGCTTTCCCTAGACTGTCCTATTAGCTGTATTAAAGTGTGTAGCTGGAGTTAATCTCGCCTCTGCCTCACATCATACTGAAGAGTTCAGAGGCACAAGAAGCACTCCTCAAGGATGCTGCCTGCTACAGTTAGCATTAGCAGTCAAGAGAAAAGTTATTTTCAGATATTTGTAGAGATTGACAGAAGAGAGTAAATGTGTGCCTTCTGGTCTTACATACGCACACATACATATATACATACATACATACACACACACATACACACACGTACATACACAGACACACATAGACACATGTACATACACACACACAAACAAACACACATACACGCACCTATATTCCTTTATTTATCTTGCAATTTCTGAAACAGATGGGTGCTCATGGCATAAAAACTTTCAGTTTATTCCCATTCTGTAGGCTGTCATTTTGTCTTGTTGACTGTGTTCTTTGCTTTACAGAAGCTTTTCCATTTCAGGGGGGTCCCATTTATTAATTGCTTTTCTCAGTGTCTGTGCTACTGAAGGTTATATTTAGAAAGTGGTCTCCTGTGCCCATGCATTCAAGTGTACTTTCCACTTTCTCTTTTCTATGAAGTTCAGTGAGGTTGGCTTTATGTTGAGGTCTTTCAACCATTTGGACTTGAGTTTTGTGCATGGTGATAGACATGGATCTATTTTCATGCTTCTACATGTTCACATCCAGTTAAGCCAGCACCATTTGTTAAATGTGCTTTCTTTTTTCCATTTTATATTTTTTGCTTCTTTGTCAAAAATCAGGTATTCATAGGTGTGTGGATTAATATCCGGGTCTTCGATTCTGTTCCATTGGTCCTCCTGACTGTTCTTATGCCGATACCAGACAGTTTAAACTACTGTAGCTCTGTAAAAACAACTGGGAGATTCCATCTTACAGCTGTAAGATTGGCCAAGATCAAAAACACTGATGACAACTTATGCTGGAGAGGTTGTGGAGTAAAGGGAACACTCCTGCATTGCTGGTGGGAATGCAAGCTGATACAACCTCTTTGGATGTCAGTGTGGTAATTTCTCAGAAATTTAAGAAACAACCTTCCTCAAGACCCAGTAATACCACTTTTGGGTATATATCCAAAGGATGCTCAATCATGCCACAAGGACATGTGTTCAACTATGTTCATAGCAGCATAGTTTGTCATAGCCAAAACCTGGAAACAACCTAAATGCCCCTCAGCTGAAGAATGGATAGGGAAATGTGGTACATTTACACAATGGAATACTACACAGCAGAAAAAATAACATCTTGAATTTTGCAGGCAAATGGTTAGAGCTAGAAAACATCATTTTAAGAGAGGTAACCCAGACCCAGAAAGACAATTATCACATGTACTCACTCATAGGTAGATCTTAAACATAAAGCAAAGAAATCCAGCTTACAAACCACAATCCCAGAGAACTTAGACAACAATGAGGACACTAAGAGAGACTTACATAGATCTAATCTACATGGGAAGTTGGAGAAGACAAGATCTCCTGAGTAACTTGGGAGTGTGGGGACCTTTGGGGAGGATTGAAGGGGAGGGGACTGGCAGGGAGGGAAGCAGAGAAAAAAAGTAGACCTCAATAAAATCAATAAAAAATAAAAATAAAAAATATTTAGTTTATTTATAATTAACATTTTTGGCTAGTACACAAAGTAATGGGTAAACAAAAAATTTTAATCCCTGTCAGTCATATAATTTTCAAGGCTATTTGACACCTAATGCTGTTCTCAATAAACATGTTCTAGATCATTAAGAATCAGGACCTAGCTGGGTCATATACACCAAACTTGTAACCCCAGCACTTCAGAGGCTGAGTAATGACAAAAAATGAGTTGTTGAGGGTCTTGTGTTTTTAAGATTTATTTTTTCACTATTTTGTGTGCATGGGTGTTTCATCTGTGCACCACATCCTTGTCCTGCTGGCAGAGGATGGACAAAGCCATAGGGTTCCCTAAAACTGGAGTTACAGACAGATGTGAGCCACCATGTTGGTGTGTTTAAGGCTAGGTGGAGCTGTGTTGACCAATCAAAAAGAGAGAGAGAGAGAGAGAGAGAGAGAGAGAGAGAGAGAGAGAGAGAGAGAGGAAGAAGAGGAGGAGGAGGAGGAGGAGGAAGAGGGAGAAGATGGAGAAGAGGGAGAAAAGGGAAAAAGAAAGAAAAGAAGACCTATTATTTTGAAAACAATTCTTACATAAATAAAAAATACTGTGAATATATTAGAGACATTATTTCAACTGCCTTAACTATAAACTATGAATTACTAAAAATAATTTTTCTCCCATAAGCCAATAGAGTTGGTTTGACATGAACAACAAAAAAGGACACACGTTTTCCATTTTGTGACTTTAAAAATTTTTTTTTAAAAAATAGAATTTTAAAGTTCCATAGTATTTCTTTTTAAAACTCCTGTAAACTTCACTTCATGCTATAGTAAAGAAAAATACAGACTACCGTAAGGGACTTGACCCTTGAACTTTCTATAAAAGAAATATTTGTAGGGAAGATATAGCATACAAAATAGGAAGTACACATGCATGTTTTTTTTTAGCATAATAATCAGGTTTTTTTTTTCTTGTTTTAAAAAAGCACCCATATATACCAGCTGCCTTCCTACATCTCTCAGTAAAGATTTGCTTAGATTTCAAAAACTGTCAGGAAACCTTCATCTCATCTGAATACCCAACTACAGAAATGTATGTTTTAAACTGAGTTTAAACACTGAAGCACTTAATTCTGAAATGCTTACTGTCCCAATGACCATGTTCCTTACACCTGCCTTAACCTTATGGATAACCTAAAATTTAAAAGCCTTAAATCCACAACTAAGTGATAGAGCCCCTGCCTGGCATGGCTCTGCTTCTAACACCATTTAAAAGACTCTTAAATCACATGCTTGTTCAATCCCAGTCCAGCTGGCCTTAGTGAGCTCCCAATAGATCATTCCCACCGTCTCCGTGGGTGGATGCAACCCTCGCAGTCCTGACTTTCTTGCTCATGTTCTCCCTTGTTCTGCTCTTCATTTGAACCTTGGGAGCTCAGTCCAGTGTTCCAATGTGGGTCTCTGTCCCTATCTCCATCCATCGCCAGATGAAGGTTCTATGGTGATAGGCAAGATATTCATCAGTGTGGCTATGGGAAAAGGCCAATTCAGGCACCCTCTCCTCTGCTGCCCAAGGAACAAGCCGGGGACATCTCCTTGGACACTTGGGAACCCCTCTAGAGTCGAGTCTCTTGTCAACCCTAAAATGGCTCCCTTAATTAAGATATATATTTCCCTGCTCCCATATCCACCCTTCCTCCATCTCAACCATCCCATTCCCCCAAGCTCTCCCCAATCCTTCCCTTCTCCCTTCTCTCTCCCCATCTCCCCTTACCCTCACCCCTGTGCTCCCATTCAGACTCACTGAATGTGGCTGACAATGAGTGCTGACTGAGAAGCCAAGGACAATGGCACTGAGTTTTGATCCTACTGGCTTTGTGGGAGCATAGTCTCTTTGGATGCTCACCTTCCTAGACCTGGATGGAGAGGGGAGGACCTTGGACTTCCCACAGGGCAGGGAACCCTGACTGCTCTTAGGACTGAAGAGAGAGGGAGAAAGGGAATGGGGAAGGGGGAGGGAAATGGGAGGAGGGGAGGAGGTGAAAATTTTTAATAAATAAATAAATAAAAGACGCTTAAATCTCAAAGAAGTATCATTGTCGGGGGTTGAAAGAGAATAATCCCATGGGCTCATATATTTAAATGCTTGGTTCCCAGTTGGTGGACTGCTTAGGAAGTATTAGAGGGGTGGCCTTGCTGAAGGAGGCGTGGCCTTGTTGGAGGAGGTGTGGCCTTCTTCGACGAGGTGTGTCACTAAGGGTGAGCTCTGAGGTTTCAAAAGCCATGGCAGGCCCAGGTTCTCCCTCCCTCTTTACCTGTTACTTGTGGATAAGATGTAAGCTCTCAGTGTCATCAAGTGGAAGGAGAGAACTTTACTCCCCAAAGCTGTCCTCTGACCTACATATATGTCCCATGGCATGAGCATTCTGCTACACACACATACGTGATACATGTAAGATTTTAAATATTTTCATTTCACCACGCAGAAAACATCCTGTTTACATACAGAGGAAGCCTCAACTTCTGGTGTTACAGTTGGAAGCTATGCTCACCCATTCTAAGGAGCCTTTTAGATACTGATTATATGCTTATGGTACTAGAAACTGAAGAACTGTCCTTAGCTGATCTGCTTATCAAGCTTCCTTCTATGGCTACAAAGCCAGTTACTCCCCGCTCATGCAGCCTATCAACAGATGAAGGCCTACCTAGAAGAGAGTACACTGTCAGACAGAATGGACCTTTGAACAATGGACTCATCTGTATTTAAAATACCTTTACAGTTTCTGCTAAACCAGTGAGTGTAATATCCACCAAATACAGAGCAGTAGGCATACTTTTGATTACACAGGAGTATGCATACTAATTTTACTCTATGATTTTATTACATGTAGGTTAAACCCATGAACTATATTTAAACCAAAACCAAAGACTCAACCCCATTAGGAAACAAGAAGAACACAGAGATACAAAATCAACCCAAGAAGAGTTAAATGGAAACCACAAGGCTTAATGAAGCACATTAAGACATAGTCAACAGAAGAATCAAGGTCATTTATTTTTAAAACGTTCACTGTGCCTTCTTATTTCCACAAGGGCAACACATGCTGACTTCTGGGTCACGACTGGGTGAGTGGCCTTGACAGTCTTAGGCCAACCAACAGCTGCTTCCACTCGCTTGCTCCTGAGGGCTTGCCCGAAATGAACCTCTGTTCCTTCCTATCATCTCTGAACTTCCCAAGTCAACAAGTTTTGTCCCCGTCCCGACATCTGCCTTGGTTTTCCTCATGCTGATTAATCAGATCTTTCCCACAACTCATAAAAACCCAAAGATCATGGGCGAAACCCTCTGGAACAGTCACAGAGAGGATCTGTTTGGAATTCTCTTTTGCCCCTTTAAAAATTCTTGGATTTTGCCGGGCGGTGGTGGCTCACGCCTTTAATCCCAGCACTCGGGAGGTAGAGGCAGGCGGATCTCTGTGAGTTTGAGGCCAGCCTGGACAGGAACCAAAAGCTACGGAGAAACCCTGTCTCGAAAAATCAAAAATAAATAAATAAATATTCTTGGATTTTAATCCATGGATTCCTACACTTTAAAAATTTACTGTGAAAATTTAAATCTTTCTCTCCATCTCACCACATAGATGTCCATCTGATATTTATTAATATTTATGCATGTCGTGAGTTGCAGTCCAGGACTATGCAGGGATAACACAACAAACACACAATACCTGATGATGGCCATCCTAGGACTGAGTCTCTGGAAACCAAAACATTTTAAGAATAACAGAAAATCTCCAAACCCTCCAAGGTCTTCTCATGGGGGCCTCTAGTGTAGTTTGTGCGGCTGTGATAAACAGCATGACCAAATCAACGAACCCAAGGCAGGAGCTTGAAGCACAAACCAGGGAGGGTTGTTGCTAACTGGTTCACTACCTCTGATTGGTTCATGTTGCTTTTTATTACAACCTAGGCCAACCTGCCTGAGGATCTACTGACCCTGTAGTGGGCTGGGTCTTCCTATATTAATCAGCAATCATGAAAATGCCCCATAGACATGCCCACAGGCCAATTCCGCAGCCCAAGTTCCCTCTTCCCATATGGATCAAGTCGACCACCAAGATTAGGCACCGCAGAAAGCAAACTGATGAAAACAGAAGGGAGATCCCCTCACATAAGAAACAAAAGAAGTATTAGGTGAATGTCTAGATGGGTGAGAGGAGAGGAGAGAAACAATCCTGTTTCCACAGTGAATTGTTGGAGTATAGGAATCTAAGATTTTTTTTTTTTGGTTTTCGAGACAGGGTTTCTCTGTAGCTACGGAGCCTGTCCTGGAACTAGCTCTTGTAGACCAGGCTGGCCTCGAACTCACAAAGATCCGTCTGTCTCTGCCTCCCGAGTGCAGGAATCTAAGAATAAAATTAATCATTTTCTGAAGGTAAGAGACCAATGTTCCAATGTTCCCCACTGTACTTATTCTCTGTTTTTTTTTTTTTTTAATGCAGAGTCTCCCAGATTCTACCAGAGCACATGACTGTCTGATTAATCAGCACATTTTTCTGTTTCCTTTATAGCTGGTCTGATCATGTAACAAAGAGATCTGATCACAAAGAGGGCAGTCGAAGTGACATGTGTAATTTCTGGGTCACATCCTTAAAGGGAATATTGCCCTCCACTTTGTCTCCTACCTTCCAACCCCCGAGGGTCAGGATTGAAAAGCATCCTGGCAAATAGGACAACTTCAACCATGCAGACAACAACAAAATTCAGTATCCTGCTTCCCTGCTGTTGCTGTACATTGGAACCACCTGGAGAAGCTATACGACCAGGGAGCTGGATTCACTCCCTCCACACTCTGATTTCACTAGTTCTTGGCAGCTAGCAGGGCAGTAGAGGGAGGTACTCAAGAACTCTGAGTACCTTGATGCAGCCGAGCATCCTATGCTCCTGGACCACTATTAGGCAACAGTGTCAAAGTATTAACCAGACCCAAAGGAGGATGCAGAGAAGGTTATAGTGACTACATATGGCTTGAGCATTCGCACACGCCCTTGGACTGTTTAAGCTGAGATAGTCTTACAAATATACACAATAAACACAGCATCCTAGTACTCTGAGAAAAAAATTACATGTACATACAGACTTCAAAAAATTAAGCCCTATTCTTTTTCTTAAGAAAAACCTTAAAGTATATCTGTAGAAAAACATTTAAACATTCAGTTTGGGTATAATCGCTGGAAACCAGGGCTAAACTAAAGATTTTTAAAGTTAGAAATAAACTAAAATATTATGATGATAAAAACATTCAGTTATGATATCACTGGGAGGTCTGTTCTTTCCTAAGGAGAAATGGAAGGGCAGTCAATCTGGGGAAGAGGGAGGTGGAGGGGCTGGGAGAAGGGGAGGGAGGGGAGGCTGCAGTTAGTATGTATTGTATGAGAGAAGAATACAAAAACAAAAACCAATTTGACAAGGATTGGAAAATACATTGAGTTGGCCAGTTCACTGATGGTCTGAATAACTCAGTGAAAACGCAGAATCAGAATGTGATGAGCTGACAGCAGATAAAGTCAAGATGGTGCATTTCATCGGACACAGAGAACCTGCCCCGAGATGAGCAACGTCCATTTTCTTATCCTGACATCCCCAAGACGTGTCTTATAGTTCATGGTCAAAAGGGGCTGCCTCAATGCCTGCTGTCACATCCTCATCCCAGGCAAGAAGAAATCAAAAAGAAACGGGGAAAAAGAAAATTCCCAACCTTTCATTCCATATTTAGAAACTACCTATTGTCACCTCTGTTCACAATCCCCTGCCACAAACTAAAAATATCTATATCATATCTACAAGGAAGTCTGCAAAATGAGATATGGTTTTCAGATATTTAAGTCTTACAACGAGCTAAAGGTGTTTATCACTATAGAAGAAAAGAATAATGATTGTATAGGCAGTTGGAAGGCTCTTCCAGAGATTTTCGTTAGGAAGACGTACAAGAAAATGGAGATGGACCTGTGTCTATACAATCAAAATAAACTGTGTGAAAATATAAAAATAGATATATTGCTACAAAAGATATAAACATACATTAAATTTCTATACAAGGTGAAGGCCCTCCTCACCCTTATAACTGACATCTGAGGGATACTGAATTAATACAATTACCATAGAATACAGCCCAGGAACCAGCACATGGGTGAATGAATGCAGGATCATATTGCCTTTCCCTAGACCTCAGCCTTGTGATAAAAACAGAACGACATCTCGTAAAAAAGGAGGAGGACCATTTTAGGAATCCCAAGAAGCTCGTCTTTGGGGCAACAGTCACAAATAAGAAAAAGCTGAAATTCCAAGGGAACATGGAAACAAGGCCAATGTGAAGCATCACAAGGCTTTAAAGGAGACATCAACATTTCTTGCACAATCTCTGAAAATATGTCGCCATCTACAAAGCCTCTGGTCCTGGCAAGAAGACAACTTACAGAGATAACTCAAACAGTCACAGTGGCAGCTAAGCCAGATCCTGGGCCCTGTTGGACTCAGGGAGATAACATTTTTAAAGAATAAAAATGCAAGTCATCAGCATTCTGTGTTGCTAAACTCCTGCTATAAACCTAGAGAATATTTTATAGCCGTATTCTAAATTTAACCCTGCTGGAATCCTCTTGTAAGTATTGTACAATTTAACCTTTTCAAATGAAGGGTTTGCCTTTTCATGGAAAGAATGTATTTCGTATTAATGAGGAAACACAATGTCCTTGGCATAGACATTCTCCAGCAAAAATCCCTCCCCCCCCTTTGTTCACACTATGCTGAGCTACATGGTCAGGCAGGAAGACAACAAACTTACCCCCCTCAAAAATCAAAGTCTGAAATCAAGAAGCCCATTTAAATGATCAGTTTTCTTAACATTACGTTCATTGAATTACTAGATAGGAATTGTTCACAAGAGTGAGAAGAAAGTAAGAAAAGATATTCATATCAGATGTCTCCGGATCCAAGTGTGATGCTCACTGCCATGGGAAAACTGAACTGACAGCACCTTTTTTGTTGTTTTGTTTTTGTTGGTTTTGTTACATTTTTTGTTTTTTGTTTTATTTTTCAAGACAGCGTTTCTCTGTGTACTAGCTGTCCTGGAACTAGCTCTTGTAGACCAGGCTAGCCTCGAACTCCCAGAGATTTGCCTGCCTCTGCCTCCCAAGTGCTGGAATTAAAGGCCTGTGTCACTAATTTTCACACAGCAAATACAATTCTAGTTACATAGAAAGTTTGTGAATTAGTAAACCTCTTGGGAAATAATAAAAATCCATCTATTATCAAAATTCAATACATAATAAATATAAGGACTGATTCCCAATTGTTGTAGGAGGCTGCTTGTCTGTAGCAGGAGGCCAATTGTTCATTCCTGGCTGCTCAGACCATGAAACAATCACTCAGAAACTATATTATTTAAATCACTGGTTTGCCAGTCACTTAAGGATATAGTTCTTACATCTAGAATTAGCCAATCTCCATTATTTTATATTTTACCATGAGGCTCATGGCCTACCGACAAGGTTCTAGTTGGCAGCTCACGTCTTTCCCCTCTGGCAGCTCCATCGCTTCTTGTGACTCAGCCTTCTTTCTCCCAGCATTCATTTTAGTTTTCCCCACCTAGCTCTACTCTTTTGCCCTATCACAGGCCAAGGCAGTTTCTTTATTCTTTAATCGATAAAAGCAACACATATACAGAAGGACTTCCCACACCACCCAATGAAACAAATTTTACATCAAACTAATACGTAAAACCACAGACATATGAATTTATTTGGTATTAACATTAAGTATATGGTTAAAGAACCCTGCACAATACATTGTTAAAAGTACTGAAAAACAATATAATCACACTAGTTGCCAGATAACTGATTTGAAAAAATTTGTGAGTAGTTATGTGTTTTTAAAGTGTGTATGCATGCATGCGTGTATGTGTCTGTGTGTCTTAGACTTCTGTTGGCATGATAATATACCATGACCAAGACAACTTTTAAAAGAAAAAAGTTTATTGGGGCCCATGGTTCCATCGTACTAGAGTCCATGATCACCATGGCAGGAAGCATGGCAGCAGGCAGACAGGCAGGCGGGCAGGCGGGCAGGCATGGCACACTGGTGCAATCACTGAGAGCTTACATTCAAGTCACCAGCATGAAACAGAGAGACAGAGCTAACTGGGAACAGTATGGGTTTTTGAAACCTCAAAGGCCACCCTAGTGACACACTCTCTCCAATAAGATCACACCTTCTAACCCTTCCCAAACAGACGCACCAACTAGGGACCAAGCATTTAAATATATGATTCTATGGGGGCCATTCTCATTCAAACCACCACAGTGTGTGTACACATGTTCATGTGTGTGAAGGTGGGCAAATATGCATGTGCCAGGGCCTGTGTGTAGAAGTCATAGGGCAACCATGGGTATTCTTCCTCTCCTCCTCCCACCTTGTTTAAGAATAGTTCTCTGCACTAGTTTTTAGTGCATAAGCCAGGTTAGCCGGCCCTTGAGTTTCTGGGGGTTGTCCTGTCCCATCCTCCCACCTCCCCACAGAAGCTCTGGGGTTGCATTCATTCATAGTATCTGGCTCTGAGAATTCTAAGTCGGGTCTTGCACTTGCGCCATCTCAACAGCACAAATGTTTCCCTTTTCAAGTATCTACAATAATCAAGTCGATGCAAAACAGCAGTTCTATTCTATCTGTACTACGGTTAAAAATGTTTATCACTACTTCCAAAAGGTTCAACCTAGTCACCATATACACAATAGCTCAGAAAGGCTTAGTTCTTTCCTTTAACTTCTAAATGTCTATGCTTCATTTTCTAAAGTCCCATTAAAGGGATAACTCTACAAAGACAGTCATATACCAAAGCCCAGGCAGCCAAGGTGAGTTTGCTTTCCTACTCCGGAATATGCATCTTCAAATCTTTACTGTTCTCTCCAGGGCATCCCACTCTCAGCAAGAGAGCAAACAGGCCAGAGACAAACATATCCCTGGACAGAGAAGCAGTGTTTAACTTCACAGGGAAGAGAGACTACCAGGTAGAAACCTTCAATACACAACACCCCCGCCGACCTACCCATCACCACCACCACCCTCACACACCTACCACCCCCACCCACCCACCCTCTACACATCCCCACCACCTACCTACCCTTGCCACCCACCCTAGCCTCACCCCCACTAACTTCCTTCTTGCCTTGACCTCACACCGCATCCAATTCCTTTGTAGAACAAGCCATCCTCTAGTCTCTTAGAAGGCCCTGGCCATCTCAGGACTTGGTTGTAAATTTCTGTACCAGGATTTATAGCTAAGTCACTGGACTCCCTGACCCCGGCTCTGGGCATGCACTCTGCATTACAGTGTGGACTCCAGGCCTCGCAGGCTGGCCTCAGGCTGCCCAGTTCCAGCGGCAGACAGGGGAAGCGATTACACACTTCAGAGACAGCCTACTCACTGTGTGCATTAGGAATGGTGCTTCAAAATGCTCTAAAATGGGTATGGTCTGTGGCAAGAAGACTTCTAAACTTTTGTTAATGTCCACCTCACCTTCCAGTACTGCAGAGGCCATCACTATGGCTCACCTGCGTGTATCATTGCCTTCTGCCATGCTCGAGTTTTAGTAACATTTTGGTTAGTGATTGTTGTTCAGTTTTGTTTCTTTGCTTGTTGGCTTCTTCCTTCTCCTTAACTTTATTTAAAGATTTCCAGACGAAATCATCTCCTTATACAACTGCTGGGATGTGAATGAAAAGTGTCCTCCACAGGCTTGTGACTCCAAACACTGGATCCCTTCTTTAAAAGGCTGTGGAACCTTTAGGAGTTGAGGCCTCAGAGAAGTAAACAGGTGCTCAGGGAAATGCCTTGAGGTGTTATCCACTTCCTGTCCTCTGCCTTCAGACTGCTGGTGAAATGCAACTAGTAGCCTCCTACTCCAGCCACCATGCTCTTCCCCAGCAATATGGACCGCATTCCTTCAAACAGAAAGCCAAAACGACCCATCCTCCATCCCTTGAGCTGGGAACTAGCAGAAATTTTTGACTCTGCAACAGAAAAGTAACTAACATGGTTACTAACCATTCCTCTCTTCCTGTTTAAACCAAACACCATGAAAAGTTTCCTCAGGTGCCACTATGTCTCCTCTCCACTCATTTTCTCTTTTGGACTTCTCTTCTGCCAACAAGACTCTTCCTTGACACTAGAGAACAAACCACTCACTTACACACTCCTCTATGTCTATCCCTGTCCCTACCCTTGCCCCCATCTCAACCCCTACTCCACTCTCCCACACCTTCCTTCACCTCCCTCTTGGTTCTTTGTTTCAGTCTTCAATGGGCAAAGTCAGCGACGCACCCTACACTTCCTTTAAACCATGGCTCTCAGCTAAAAGTACAAAACCAAATCCATTTTCCTCCTCCCCACACTTTTCTCTCCCTTGCATTTTACTTTTCAATTCATGGTTCTACCCATCTACCCATGGCACCTGCAGACCCAGCAGCACTACCCTATGTCCTCCATTCCACTCCACATTCCCTTCTTAGTGCACACAATGGTTTCACCCCAGAATTGTCCTGTTGTTGTTGTGTGCTTGGTTTTTGTTTGCTTTGAGGTTTGTTGTTGTTGTTGTTGTTGTTTGGTTTTTCAAGGCAGAGTTTCTTTGTATAACAGCCCTGGCTGTCCTGGAACTCACTCTGTAGACCAGGCTGGCCTTGAACTCACAGAGATCTGCCTGCCTCTGCTTACTGAGTGATGGGAATAAAGGCGTGCGCCACCACTGCCCCACATGAGTGCTTGGGCTTTTTGTGGATTTATTTGCAAGGGTTTTTTTTGTTGTTGTTTTGCTGCTGTTGTTTGTTAGTTTTTAATCATCTCTGTTCCTTCCATCTTACAACAGACATTGTAGGTTTCTTACAAGAACTAACACAATGGAAAAAATAGTTAATGGATAACCTCTTGTTTCTCAACTCTGTGGGCAGATTCTCTTTCTAAGAAACACAACTTAACCCTATAGATACTATTCTTATACCAACGGCATCACTCTATACTAGGGTACATAGTTGAAACCAACAGTCTAAATGACATAAAACATAGTCTCTGACTTATCACATGTTGGTTACTGGTGCCATGCCTCCCCAACACACTGTTAGGAGAATCACAAGTACTCAAAGACCCCAAGGGTCAGTTAGGAGACTCAGCCAGGAAGATTATAAAGGAGAACTTTAATCTCAAAGCTTAGGAGCCAAACAGGCCGGGACAGCAGTCCCACCTCAAAGGGAACCCAAATATCTGTCTTGCACGATCTAGATAATGCTATTGTTTCCCAAAACCTCTGTGGTTACTGGCCGGTGCTCTCCCTCAGCAAACAGTACCAAGTTAGCTAAACTTCCAACCTGTGTCAGACGGAAAGGATTAAGAAGGAGACTTTGCTGTCAGACATGCTTTGAGACTAACACATTGGGGGAAGCAGTAAAGGGGAGAAGGAATCAAATGCACAAGTGAAACCCCGACCCCTACTCGGTGCCTTGGCATTCTCTGAATGGCTCACCCAGTGTCCCTTCATGGTTGATCTTTAATGCCTATAGTTACTGTAGGAACACTTAAGAATGGAACTTTCCTCCAACTGGATCAACTTATTTCATCTCCACCAGGAACCGCAAAGCATGCAAGACTTTTTATCTCCCGTCATAATGAGAGTGGCAGCATTGCCAGGGTGCCACACCAATGCCACAACACAGTGCTTCTCCTGGGGACCAATAGTTCTCCTTCTAACCTAGCGGTCCTACTCATCCTTCAGGGGACAGCTCTGCTACCACTAATAGAAAACTACCCTTACTCCTAGACTGAGTGTGTCCCTCGCCGCCTCTATGACCACTTCACATACGGCTCTAATATTAGGACTCAACACACAACTGCAATTATCTATGCATTCTTCCTTTTTCTTCCAATAAATATGTTTAACTTCTGTTTATATCTCCAGTACCTAACATAAACAGCATTTGTCTTCTCAGGCTGTTGTAGGGAGCGGAGGAAGCTCTGAACAAATGTCTATTTTTGATGTGGGAAGGCCACATCAAGCACCCGAAGACCAGCTGGCCCATGGGAAATTGGCAAAGTCATTGTCCATATGGCCAGGCTTAAGAGAAATGGCAAAGCTTTTCAGGAGTCCCAATATGAGTGTTTACGAAGGATGGATCAGTGTGGGCAAGACTAATAACTATGGCATTCTCCTCCTGGATGGTACGGAAGCCATCTCTCCTCCAGAGACCTCCCACTGAGATGAGCTAACCACTCCCCCATGCTATACCTAAGAATGAGGTTCCAGGTTTTGGGGGGGTGGCTGGGGTAGGAGTAGGAGTAATAGAACCTCCCCTGATCCCAGCTTCACTGTATGTGTGTCACTTCTTCATTCCCTCAGAACCCTTAGTGAAGGTTCCAGTATCCAGGTTGCACAGGGCCAGGCAGGCTGTTCAGTTGAAATACTGAATTGGTAGTTTAAACCAAAACATATTGTCTCAAACATCTGAATATGAAAAGTTCTGGATCAGAACGGCTCCTTGGTCTGCAAATGGCCCCCTCCTCTCCGTGTCCTCCCATGGTCTGGCCTCCGTACATAGCCACGCATCCTAGTGACTCTGTGTGTACTCAAATCACTTCTTCTGAGAACCCAATCCCTCCGACCAGGACTTTCCCAACAGCCTCATTTTAACTTGTTTCTATCCCTTAAAGCCTTTTAACCCAGGGTTAAGACTTCAACACATGAATCTAGGGGAGGAAGGAAGATAACTCTGTCCATAACACAGGACTAGAAACAAGGTATCCAATCAGCACACACTGGCCTGGAAGAGCCAGCGTAGACTAGGAAAGATTGTTTGCAGGTGCATTTTCATTCTCCTTTGCTTGCCTGGTCCGTTTGCTTTCATGAGTTCTACAACTGACAAAGCTCACACAGGAAGTAAGCGAACCCTCCAGGTTCTTTGGGGACAAATCATCTAGATAAAAAATGGCACTCCCAACTGCTTTTTTAAAGGCACAAATAAGAACACGGGGGGGGGGGCAAGGTAGGCAGCCTCAGGCTATAACACTCAGATCCCCCTCACTACTCCTGAGCCCCCCCACCCATGAGCTTCAGAGAGCACCAATGGGAGAAGCTAAGAAATCAAATTGGGTACAAAAATGCAAATGTTTAGTGAGACCTGTAAGGCACAAAATAAATAATAGTGGCTATTACATGAAATAAAAAGTTGTCTCAGCACCTTACAGATAACTGGGTATAGAGAACACCATGAATAAGGCCGCTGATGAGCCAGCTCAGCAGGAAAAATCTTGGACTGCCAAGTCTGATGCCTTGAAATAACAGAATTAGATGCCCAAAACCCACATGGTGGAAAGAGACAACCAACTCCTTCGAGCTGTCGTCTGACCCCACAAGAGGTTAGCAGTGGGACACATGCATACATACACACAGAGACACAAAATAAACAAATACATACACATATGTATACATACATAAATTAATTTTAAAAAAAGAACACCATGCCAGAAGACCCAGAAACATAGAAAGACGCGTAGAAGAATAAGAAAAGGATTTTTTTTTTACTCTGATGGCGACCTATCTGCCTGGCTCTGTGTAATATCAGCAGAAGGAACACAAGCCACTTAACACAACCTTCAGATCACAGCCAAATCTGATACACTCTGTCTCCTCAGGTACAGCATCATTGAGAAGTGCTATCACTTCACTTACTTAAATATATACTAGTGAGCACAAAGAAGCCTGAGAATTTGAGGAATTATTGAAGTTACACAGACAGGTCTCACATTTTGGGGTATCAAAGCCTGAACAGGAAACAGGTACCAAAGCCATTTATTTCTGTAAGATGCAAAATGCAAAGTCTTTGCCTCATGAGCCCATAGCAGGGCGTAGCAGTGCCCTACAACATGCCAGGAACAATTCCAGCTCACATCTCCTTCTCCCTGGGATTAGAAATGACGCTTCCTGTGGCCTTCACGGGTGTCTCAGTCTATACAATAACTTCCATGGTCACCCTGCTGCAATACCAAGGGTCCACTGAGAAACAGCTACATAATTTTCCAGGACCAGTGGTAAATGAAGTAGGAGGACTCCCTGTTCAAAATCCAGGGAGGAAAAGGCTAACAAAGGTGCAGAAATACAGGACTGGTTCTCTTTCATGGACCTCCGAGGGTCTTGCTCTATTGTTCTATCTGACGTCACATGCAAAACCCAAGTGGAAAGACAAAACTGGTAAGAATTTCAAGATGGTGGAGGCCAGACCTTAAACCAAGTAAGGACCGTTCTGAGCACAAAGCCTTAAGTCACAGGGACGCACACATATACACACGGGTGTGCACAGGACACACACCGGCAAGCGCCCCATGTCTCCTATCCCAGTCCACTCTGCTCCTGCACCGTGCCATGGACTGAAAAGCTGAAGCAAGTCACACCAACTGTTGTCCACACTGGGACATTAGACACTGACTCTTAGTTCTACGGAGCCACTTATCTGGACATGGTTTCCAGTGTTTCTAATGAAGCACTAACTTTCATTTCGCAGGCAAAAACAAGAAGGAAAATGCAAGCACATTAGGTCACTCCCTGCCATCTTATCTACACAGAATTAAAGACAAAAACATCTTCTCTCCCTCCTCCCCCTTAAATGCTTTCTTAAATGTGCCAGTGATGTCTTGGCCAAACAGTCACCAAGTGAGACTCTTTTGTCATATTCTACCACAAGAGTCCTTACTATTACCAAACCCCAATATGCCATGTCAATTTTATAAAATTGGCAGGACATTTCTCTCTTTTTTGATTTTCAGAGACAGGGCCTCTCTGGGAAGCCCTGGCTGACCTGAAACTCACTCTGTAGAGAGACTGGCCTCGAACTCATATTAGCCTGTCTCTGCCTGCCAAGTGCTGGGACTAAGGGCCTGTGCCACTTATGCCCGGTGAAAACTGACATTTTAAATAAAAATCAACAAGTCAGTTTTTGAGACAGGGCCGAATTCTTGCCTATTTCTGCAACTTAGCATTGGCAGTGTCGCTATCCATCTGTTTTCAGAAAGGCTGCCCCTAAGAAATGACTCACTTCACATCCAAAGACTTGGTTCCCAATAAAGTTCCATGAAAGTCAAATTTGAAGCCACTAAAAGTCAAACCTCCCTAAAACATGCTCTTGTTTGTAATCGCTACATGATCACATACAGTGACCCTACCCATCACCAGCTATCAGGGTATTCTTTAACATGTGTGCCTTCTCAAAGAATGTGGGCCCCCCAGGCTTGGAGAAACTGAATTTGAGAGGTCGACCTGTGTGTTTTGCATCTTCCGAGACATTGTTCTTTCCTTCCTGACACAGCTGAGTGAATTTCTCCACGGTGACTGCAAGCACAAACGTTATAGATTGAACCAATCTCGGGAGGAAGTTCGGTATTTGAAACATTTCCCTCGGAACCTAGGGGGCGTGGAACACAGCTATGAAAGGGGGAAGTTTGAGGGTCTGGCGGGGTTTGGGAAGCTAACCCCTTCCTGGAAGGATGCCCTCTCAGGTTATCAGGATGCAACAGGACTGACTGACTGTAAATTTCTTTCTCCCAGTTAGCTAAGAAAATTCCGCCTTTACGTGACGTCTCAGGAGTTCAGATTCCCACAGTTTCTCCTCTCCTGTCTGAAACTGAATGAAATGCTTTTGGAACAGAATTCCAGTGACCTGGAAACACCTCCTGCCCAGTCTACGAAATCCTGAAGTTGTCAGACACAAAGCGACTTTTAGGACACGGCTCTCAAGGGGGTCGGTGTGCACAGGGGACGGGGAACCAAGAGTAGGGCAGATTCAAACCAGGAGAAAGGAGATTGGAGGGAGGGAGGACGGCACGCACATGTGGCTTTAATATGCAACAGCTGCCAGGGATGGTGACCCCGCTGCTCTTTCTCCTCCGCCACCACCCTCAGAATCCAACGTTTCAATGATTATACCTAAAGGGACTTCACTGCTGTTGATCTAATAACGGAGTCCGGCTTCACCACGTTCAAGGACTTTTAAAACTGTATGTACCTGAAGATAGCAAATGTAAACACCAAACCAAGGCTTTTAAACAAAATATGAGTGGAGAGAAAGGGAGAATAAAGAAAATAATACAATGAAATTAGCCCTGGGAGATGGATCAAGAAAACTGAGCGCAGATGGGACAGGTTAACTTCTCCCACGCGAGTTCTTCATGGCCTTGGCTACTCTGTGCATGTTCAGCCACGAGCCCATCCCTGGGGTACGGGTGCCCAGTGCTGGCGCAGACAATGCTCCGGACCTGGTGCCCTGCGTGGGGCCGGTCACTCACCGACACCAGGAACTCCAGCGTGCCCACGTAGTCGCGCTCGGTCTTCTGCAGCTCACTGAGCACGCACACGCGCAGACGAAGCTGCTTGTCCGCGTCCTTGGCACTCTCGTCGCTCATGGTGGCCGGCCGGGCGCGGGGCTGGGGGCAAGTGCGCTGCCCCGCGCCTGCTGCCGCCTCTGCTGCCCGCAAAGTTGCCGCCTCCGCGGAGTCCGAGGGGGACGCGCAGCTTCACATGTTGGCCCGAGGCCCGGGCGTGGGCAGAGGAGGCTGCTCGAGCTGCGACACGCGCGCGGGAGGCGCGGGACTCGGAGCAGGACACTCCCGAGAGAGCAGGCTCCCGGCCCGGCCCGGCCCGCCGCTCTGGCCTCACGCGGCCCCAACCCTAGGGGAGGCGGCTCCGGCAGTCACAGCGGTGACTTGGACATCAATCAAATGCTTCAATCCATGTGACTCCGACCCTTTACCCTTAGCCAAATCTCAGGAAAAAGGAAACACAACCCTGGGGAAGTGTATCGTGCCAGCTAACTAAACACACACACACACACACACACACACACACACACACACGAACGGAGCTAATCCGAGGTTCCCAAACCTAGGAGGACACTTGTGAGACAGCTCTGGGGCTGCTCCTGGGAATCCCGCCCATTGTTTAGCTTTAAAGTGTTTTGCACCAAGTCTGAAAGCAAAGAAACAAGTCCCCGCGGTTACATAACTGCTTGGGAACAAAAACAACCACAGCATTGACCCTCCCGCATTTGACAAGGAACACATTGATTTTGGGTTTTAGTTAGTACAAAACAGGTTTGCTTTTTTTCAAAAAAAAAAAGCAACCAATATTATTTCACAGGTCAGACAAGCTTTTGTCGAGGCTGGAAATGTCAATTAAAGTGATAAATGAGGAAAGTAGAGGGAAGTGACAGCCCTTATCCATACATTGACTCCACATAGAATAGGTGTTACTCCGGTTAAGCCCTTTTTAATAGCACTGTGTGTCTATATTTTTTTCAGTGATTTTAAAAGATAGGAGCGCTGAACGGGTCATCAGAAGACTGACAGACGGCAGGGAGATAAATGGGGAGGGTGCACAGTAGATGATTGACAGGTGATTCCTAAAGGTAGGTGACAGATGATTGGCAGTTGGCATACAGATGACAGATGTCATCATCTTCGGCTTTGAAAATGGAAAGTTCGAAGCATTTGATTGTAATACTTAAGTTTATTGATTTCTCTCTTGGGAACAGAACCAAGACCTATAAATTTAACAAACCAAGTGACTCATTTGCATTTCTATCTAGATATCATCCGCATGTGCTTTCAGAGTCATTTTTTTTCTACTGAAAAGGTATTTACACAGCCTATAGCTAATGACATTTAAATAAATGGAACAAACACTTGTGATGCAATGAAAAGGCAGCCAAGCTCGTTCCAAGAGTTGGCAGCCTGAGGTAAACTAAAGATATTTTCCTCAGTATTTACATTAAAATAATTTCCAGTTTCCTCAAGTCTTTTGCAGGTTTGATTGTGACTTTCACCAAATGAAGAGGAATCATGCATGCTTCTTGTGTTAAAGACTCGATATTCTCGTGATGTGAGGGATGCTGATGGAAAAAGGTGTCTTTGCCCTTTCTTTTAAAGCATCTGACTATTTAGATGGCAGCCAGGAGCTGAGGGCAAATAATGTGGGCAGCTTCACACTGTGGCGGAACAAAGGACAAGGCACATTAAAGACAGCTCTCGCAGCACCTGGTAAACAATGAACAAAAGAAACCCGAAAGCTCAGGAAATACACACAGTAACTAGTGGGAAGTTCAAACAGGGTCTACCCTCTCTATGGGCTACAGGTAGTGAGCACATTTCTTGCTCCCACGTGAAACAATTAAGTAAACAAACAGATTTCTATTCAGTTCTGTGAATGAAGCAGAATGTTTTCTCTTGCCAGCTGTTCCCAGTTAGAAATCACATTGCAATTTTTTTTTTCATCAAGACATTTAGTCTGTGTACAGCCCACTAGAGTGATCAGCTCACTGAGAGCAAAGTACTTGAATCTGAATTGTCTCCAAGGTTTTTACACATCCAAGGCATTTGTCTCTGTTCTACAAACATGCCTGGAAGACCCCGGTGAAAACTGTGCCCTGCTAAGATCTCAGGAACCCTGAGTGCCAGGAACACTTCTGAGTGTGGGTCACAGCCATTGCACCACAGTGACTTGAGGTCCTGTGCAAATGAAGGTTCCTGAGCTTACTCTTCATGTTTTTTTTTTTTTAATTGTCTCAGACATTACACCCTATATTCTTTCAGTGAGGGCCACAGATTCTTGGACTCCCTCACGTTTGAAATCTACCTTCTACAGACTTAGAGTTGAGTCAGGGAGAGGACCAGGCACTTAAGAAACTCCACTAAAAGACGAGCTTCAGGAATTGCTTTGTGAACGGAAGCTAGCAGAAAGATACATGTTTTAATTATGTGGCATTTCTATTTATCTCAGAAGTGCCCGGTAGAAATGATTATACTCTTGGGTTTCTGCCCTTTTTTCTCCTCTGTCTATGCCTAAGTGTCATTTCTAACTAATGAACAACTCCAGGACACCTTGGAGTACATTCTGCCAGCTCTCACTCTTCTGAGAAGACTCTTGCAGAGACCTCGGTAGCCCTGGCTGGAGTCCGTAATTCCTCATCAAAGACTTGAGAGCATAAGAAAACAGGGTTAGAGTATCTGGAAACTTTCACTTTGATGGTAAATAAGGTCTTTCACAGACTCTGAATGTGCTGTGTCCCTTCCCACTTCCTCTATTGAAACTTCAGGCTGTGCCTGCCAGGAAAAGGGAAGCAACAAGCAAGATGATGGACAGGATCCAGTTTTGGGTTGTTGTTGTTTTTTCCTTGAAATACTAATGAGGTTAAAGTCTTAAATAAAAAAAAGAGATGGTGGGGGAAGAAGATAGAAGTGCCTGAGTTCTGGACTAGTTCAGTCATTAAATTCATTTCATATGCATGAACTTGGGGCAGTTAGAATCTGTTAAAAGGTTCAAAAGAGCCCAAGGGCAGAGCACAGTGGCCTCTTTTGGTCAGGCCCAGAGAAGGACTGGCCTGAAAAGGTGAAAAATACAGGGCTGCCTCTTTGCAAGAAGACAGCTTTACAGATACATTTCAGGGGGAGGTCATATTTGTCTCTTTGACATTTCAATACTGTTGTCTGTGTAAAAGAATTGTCAACTTAAAAACAAATGAAAAGATTGCTTTACTACACGATCATCAACTGTTCTTTGATAGTTCCTTAAAGACTGTGGTCTCTCGTTGATGACTCCATGCCATGTTAACAGATATAATGGAGGTGTATTGATACATACCTAGCAGACTTGATCAAGAGGTGATTTCTAAGACCATAAACTTGGTTGCAGTTCAGGCTTAATTCCTCAGTTGCTTCCTCTTTAGTTCATTGATAATTTGGTCAGATCAAACGCACCATACTTTGAAGCATATGATTAGTTCTATCTTAACTCATAGAGGGGATTGAGCAGGTGAACAGCTTAAATGATAAAATATAGTGCTCGTGAGTCATATTTCAATTTCTGATGTGATATTGTGGGACATAGAGAACAAACCAAATCTTTGAATGATGGACTTTAGCAAGATTCTGGAGTTCTCTCTGAATGAACTTGATTAAGAACAAGCCACCCTCTTAGCCCAGGCTAAGATGACATTAGAAATCATGTTCTTATTAGGAAAAGCTAACCTATTAACATCCCAATAAACAAGCAACCAGTGAGTCTCTTATTAATCTCAGAACAATATCATCCTTGCCATATCTATCTCCCTATAGAGCCTCTGGTTCACTCCCTAAAAATAGGTCTCTGTGCCTTACAGATCATCAAACTACTCTGCATCTCTCTCCTTCCTGAAAAAATGTCTTAAGAGCTCTCCACATTGTCTTTAGTCGAGAAATTAATGCTGCCACTCATAAACATACCCACATCCACATGCCCATAACTGAGACTCTTGTTTTCAAGATAAAGGCCATTGCACATAGGTGTTATCAATGTAAGGCGATGGCAAACGGGGGCTTCTCTTGGATATAAACCATGGGGGAAGCAATCTAATGTAAGAAAATACATTCTGTTTGTTTGTTCTGAAACAATTTTGCTATGTGGCCCAGGCTAGATTAAAACTCACTATGTAGCCCCAGATGGTCTCAAACTCTTGATCCTCTTACCTCAATCTCCAGTGTGGTGGAAATGATTATAGGCATACAACACTATAACCAATTTACAATAAATTAAAAGCAGAAACCCTTTCCAGGTGTGATTACAATGGGAAATGCAGCTATGGAGGAAAAACACAAGATGCAGCGGTGCTGGCTTTGCAGGTGGGTAAAGGGGACCACAAGCCAAGGACCATGGGTAGCCTCTAGGATTTGGGAGAAGCAAGGATCTTACAAAATTTAAAGGAATGTAGCCCTGTTAGCACCTTGATTTTAATGCATCATGACTTACATTGTCCCTCCAGCCTTCGGAACTGTATAAAGATAAATGTATGTGTATGTTTAATCAATCACTGATTTTTGTTTTGTTGTTTTGGTTTTTCAAGACAAGGTTTCTCTGAAGCTTTGGAGCCTGTCCTGGAACTCACTCTGTAGACCAGACTGGCTTTGAACTCCCAGAGAACTGCCTCTCTCTGCTTCCAGAGCTGGGATTAAAGGCGTGCTATACCATGGCCTGGCTCAATTTTTTTTGGAGCAATAATTCATTTTCTTCATTCCTTTACCTCCCATTTTTTCTCCAACCCCTGAATGTGGCTTCTCTCCCATTGCTGCCAAGACTACTGACCTGTCACTGTCACTTTGTGTCTCTGTTTCTCCTTTCATTGAAGGCTGTTCATTCCCTGCGCTGTGTGACCTTTCACCCGCTTTTCAGTGTTGTCTCTCACCAGAGAAAACATCCCTTGCTCTGTGTGGTGATTGGAATAAGAATGATGCCCCCCCACCCAAGTTCATAACTTTGATTCTTTAGTCACCAGAGACTAGCACTACTTGGGAGGGATTAAGCATCCTACCCTTGTTGGAGTAGGTATGGCCTTGGTGGTGGAAGTGTGTCAATTGGGTGGGCTTTGAGATTTCAAAAGTCGAAGTCAGACCCAGTGGTTCTTTTCTTGCTGCCCGAGGATCCAGATGTAGAACTCTCAGCTCTTTCTCCAGTATCATATCTGTCTGCATGCCACTGTGATTCCCACCATGTTGATAGTGTAGTAAACTTCTGAAACTGTAAGTAAGTCCCAAATAAATGTTCTCCTTTATAAGAGTTGCATTGGCCATGGTGTCTTTTCACAGCAATAGAACAATGGCTAAGTGACTCTGCTTTCTATGGCCACGACATTGCCCCAGCTTCCCTTTGATCCTCTGACCCTTCCATGCCAGGTTCTCCATGACATATTTCTAAAGGTTGATGTTCTCTAGAATTCATTTATTATCTCATTTACAAGGGTTTCCCCACCAAAAATTAATGGTTCCCTGTGTTTCCTTATTCCTCACACATGAGTGCTGAGTAGTTTTCCCACATGGGATTTTAGCTAGAGAACCAGAAAAAGGACGATCACTTCAACTGTTTTTATACCAAGCTGATCTGAGCGCGTATAGAACTGGTTTTGTGGTCACCAGATAACACAAAATAAAGAGAATAAAATGACTTTTCTTCACTATTTCCAAGCTGAAGGGAAATGTCAGTTATAAACCACCACCCTTGGATACACCCTGAGTCACTAGAATTCCAGAATTAAACACTAAGCTTTCCAGTTAAATAGAGCTCTTCTCTGCCATAGAATTGATAACTTCACTACAATTGCAGATCCAATGACAAGATGAGCTGGAGACTTTATCGAAGCGACCTGTTGTCTATCCAGAAGCTAGCCTGCCATTATATTCGACAAACCTTTGCCCCCCAAGACACATGATAAAGTGGATGGGAAAAAGGAGCACTCACTGATACTCCTCTAGTCTCGCGGGATTTTGTCATTGCAGTACTAAATAAGGATGAGTCTAACTTTGCTTTCTGCTTCTCCTGTATCCTTTCTTCAATAGGAGAAGCAAATATAAATGCTCCTTTGGTTTCCTTAGAGAAAAAAATGCTTTATATGAGAAGCATCTTCATTACAGATTGTGAGCCTGTTTAATGAAAAAGAATAAATGAAAAATGTACTTATTTCATTGTCTTATCAAAGTGTTATTCTAATGACTTATTCAAACCCATCTATTCTATTCTCAAGCCAACAATAAGACACAAAGAATGCCTGATGATAATTAAGAATGAAATTACAGCTACTAATGCACAAAGATAAAACTTCATCAAAATATGCATTCAATAAGCCAGACGTACCTTAGACATGGAAAGGATTCTTCCTGAATGCCCCAGGAATCATATCATTATAAAATAAAAACACATTAAACAGTTTCTTATGCTGCTGTTTATAAAAAGAGTATTCGATTTTAAAAATTTTTGTCTCACACATTACATCTCTACTGCATTTCCCTTCCTTTCCCCTCAAAGTTTCCACACACACTCTCTTCCCCAGATCCACTCCTCCTTTCTCTACAGAAAAAGAGCAGGCTTCCCAAGGATAGCAATTAAGCATGGCATATCAAATCATATGAAACTAGGCACATTCTCTCATATTAAGGCTGGACAAAGCAACTCAGTAGGAGGAAAAGGTCCCAAAAGCAGGCAAAAGAGTCAGAGACAGCTCCCTCTCCCATTGTTAGTAATAATACAGAAACCCCAAGCTACACAGCCACAACATATATGCAGAGCATGTAGGTCAGATCGATACAGACTTCCTGATTCAGTCTCTGTGAGCCTCTATTGGCACTGGTTAGTTGACTCTATGGGCCTTTTACTTGTGCTGTGTTGACCACTCTGGCTCCTATAATCCTTCCTTGCCTTCTACAGCATTCCCTGAACTCCGCTGTAGCTCTCTGCATCCGCTTCATTTGCTGGATAAACCTTTCTGATGACGATTATGCAAGATACCAATTTGGTTATGTAAGATGGCCGGTTCAGGTTCTTTATCCCATTACTAAGAGTCTTCACTAGGGTCACCCTCACGGATTCCTGGGAGTTTTTATTGCATTAGGTTTCTACCTCACCGCCTAAATAGCCCTCAATTCTAATCATCTAATCATCTCCCCCAGTACCCTTTCCCTCCACCAATCCCTCACCTAATCCCTCCTATTCCTATTCATTCCTCCCCCTAGTCTGCCCACAAAATCTATTCTATTTCTCTTCCCAGGGAGACGAAGGCATCCCCCTTGAGCCCTCCAATGTTACTGTACAAGTTTGCACTGCCACCAACAATGGGGAAGTGTTCCCCTTGTTCCACATCCTCACCAGCATGAACTCTCCCTTATGTTTTTAATCTTAGTCATTCTGACAGGTATAAGATGAAATCTCAGAGTCATTTTAATTTTCATTTCCCTGACGACTAAGGATGTTGAATATTTCTTCAAGTGCTTCTCAGCTTCTCTGTTTAGATCTGTACCTCATTTTTAATTGGATTATTTAGTTTGTTTATGTCTAGTTTTTTGATTTCTTTATATATTTTGGATATTAGCCTTGTGTCATATGTGGAGTTGGTAAAACCCTTTGCTCACTGTGCAAGCTGCCATTTTGTCCTGTTGACAGCATCCTTTGTCTTACAGAAGCTTTTCAGTTTCATGAGGTCTCATTTATAAATTGTGGACCTTAATGCCGGTGTTACTGGTGTTGTGTTCAGGAAATAGTCTCTCATGTAAATGTGTTCAAAGCTATTTCCCACTTTCTCATCTAGCAGGTTCAGTATATCTGGGTTTATGTTGGAGTCTTTGATTCATTGGACTTTCGTTTCTTCCAGGGTAACAGATAAAGATATATTTGCATTCTTCTACAGGCTGACATCCAATTAAACCAGCACCATTTGTTAAAGATATTTTCTTTCTTTCCCCATTGTATATTTCTGGTGTCTTTATTAAAAATAAATGGTCCATAAGTGTGTGGATTTGTGTCTGGGGCTTTGGGTTGGTTCCATTGATTGACCTGTCTATTTTTATGTCAATACCATGAGGTTTTTATTACTGTAGCTCTGCAGTACAGCTTGAAATCAGGGATGGTGATACCTTCAGAAGTTCTTTTATTGTACAGGATAGTTTTAGTTCAGCTATTGTAAAGAGTGTTGCTTTTGTGATTTCTTTTTCAGCCCATTTGTCGTATGTACATAGGAGGGCTACCGATACTTTTTTTAAAAGATAATCTTGTTTTCAGCCACACTGCTAAAGATGTTTATCAGCCATAGGAGTTCCCTGGTGGAATTAGTGGGTTTGCTTATACATATTGTCATATCATCTGCAAATAAAGATACTTTGACTTCTTATTTTCTAATGTGTGCCCTTGATTTTCTTTTGTTGTCTTATTGCCTAGCTAGAACTTCAAGTACTACATTGACTAGATACTGAGAGGGTGACCAGTCTTGTCTTGTTCCTGATATTAATGGAATTGCTTTGAGTTTCTCTTCATTTAATTTGATGTTATCTATAGGCTTGTTGTAAATTGCCTTTGTTATGCTTAGGTATGTCCCTTGTATCTCTGATTTCTCCAAGACTTTTGTCATGAATGAGTGTTGGGTTTTGTCAAAGGAGTTTTCAGCATCTAATGAGATCATCATATGAGTTTTTTTCTTTCAGTTTATTTATATAGTAGATGACACTGACATATGTTTTGTTTGTTAAACCATCCCTGCATCTCTGGGATGAAGTCTACTTGGCCATATTGGATTATTATTTTTTTTTGATGTGTTCTTGGATTTGGTTTACCAGTATTTTATTAAGTATATGTTTGCATCAATGTTCATAAGGAAAGTTGGTCTGTAATTCACTTTCTTTGTTTAATCTTTGTGGTTTAGGTATCAGAGTGACTGTGTCCCCATAAAATGAATTTGGCAATGTTCCTTCTGTTTCTATATTTTGAAATAATTTGAGGAGTAATGGTATTAGCTCTTCTTTGAATGTTTGATAGAATATACCACTAAAACTGCCTGGCCCTGGGCTGTTTTTGATTGAGAGACTTTTAATGACTATTTCTGTTTCCTTGGGGGTTATAGGTCTATTTAACTAGTTTATCTGATCTTTATTTAACTATGGTATGTGGTAACTATCAAGAAAATTATTCATTTCTTTTAGATTTTCTAATTATGTGGAGTACAAGAATTTGGACTATAACCTAATGATTTTGCAGATTTACTTGGTATCTTTATTATGTCTCTCTTTTCATTTCTGATTCTGCTAATTTAGATATACTCTCTGTCTTTTAGTTAGTTTGGATAAGGATTTTTCTATCATGTTGATTTTCTCAAAGAATCAACACTTTGTTTCATTAATTCTTTGTATTGTTATCTTTGGTTCTATTTAATTGATTTCAACCTTCAATTTGATTATTTTCTGCTACCAGTTCCTTTTAGGTATGTTTGTTTCTTTTTGTTCTAGAACTTTCAGGTCTACTGTTAAGTTGCTAGTATGAGATCTGTCCAATTTCTTTATAAAGGCACTTAGTGCTATCAGTTTTCCTGTTAGCATTGATTCCATGGCGTCCCATACGATTTTGAATGTTCTGCATTAATTTTCATTGAATTCTAGAAAGTCTTCAGTTTCTTACTTTCTGTCTTGACACAGTAGTCATTCAGTAATAGTTGTTCAGCTGCCATGAATATGTGGACCTTCTGTTGATTCTATTGTTGAAATACAGTTTTAATCCATGGTGTCTGATAGGATACAAGGGGTTCTTTCAATTTTGTTCTATCAGTTGAGAATAGCTTTGCAACTGAGTATGTGTTCAATTTCAGAGAATGCTCTGTGAGGTGCTCAGAAGGAAATGTATTGTGTGTGTGTGTTTCCCTTATTATTATTTTATTTCCTGTTGTGAAATTATTTATTGCTTGTATTTCCATGAATGTAGTTAATCTTGGGTTTGATTATTCCTTCTAGCATTTCTGTAGGCCTGGATTTATGGATAGATCGTGTTTAAATTTGACTTTATCAAGAATATCTTGTTCTACCTATGGTGATTAAAAATTTTGCCCCCATGCTGTTGCATCTTCCTTTCCATCCACAAGGACTGCTTACCTCACCTTCTCTATGATTCTTTCACTAGGGCTTTACATGTTTTCCCAATTCGTGATTTTGTACATCTTTCTAGATTGAGATTCAAAGAGATTTTTCTTTTCCTTCTGTTTTAGTGCACATATGTTTTAATCCTAATCACTTACTGACAACATAGAAGGAAGCTGTTTACCTTTATGCAGCATTTCCCTTCCTGTAAGTTTACTATAAATTAGTTTTAGGGTTAGGAACCTGTTTTGTTGATTCTTTTGGATTTCATATGTACTTCTGCAAGTCATGCTTACCACCCTAGCTCCAGGGATACATGTGCTGGTCGATGTCACCATTAAGCAACTCATAGCATGCTTCTCACATACCCATTTAAGTTCAGGACCTCCTGAAAGAGCCAGAGTGGATAATTATGTATTTTTCTCCTCCCAGCATACATATTCTATTTCCCTTTCTTGCTCTATATTTATTTAATGGGAACCTCCGGTGAAAGTAGGATAGGTACAGAGGCAGCAGGCATGGCCACCTTGCTCATACTCTTCCTGGGAACATACTTTGTTTCACACTGTTAGGTAAGTCCTAGACGGAACTGTCTCACAAAGGCTTCTTGGCAAGTTGTGGGGAGTTGTACCATTTTGTATAATTAAATAATAATTCTTGCACTGATAACTTTGAACTGGACACACAACTCAAGCTCCTATTTCTTATTTTGAGGAGTTTGACAATGTTTCTGGACCAGTGTGTGGACTAGATGAGAATATCAAAATTCCACCCTGCTTTCTGCTCTCACCTCTTATAACAGCTAACTCTAAGTTTGTTTTTTAAAATTATTTTTATATCATAAGATTTGGTGATACATATTATATTTTCTGTAACCACAAGTAACTCATTATATTTCTTTCTGAAGTTATAAACTAACAAACAGGGTACATGTTTAGAAGTATTTTAACATGGGATAAGATTGCTCTCTGTCTCTCTGAGTCCAAAGTCATAACCTTCATGACCTTCAAGGGACCATGTCTAAGGTAACTGGAATCTATTTCACAACTCATCAACTGCTAAAAGGCATACATTATTTTTTATTTCCTTCATTACTTAAATTATAAATTTATTGACAACAATATTGTTTTTTATTTTTTGCTTTCTTTTTTTGGTAGATCCTAGCTGGAAAGGAGAAACATGGCCTTTCTTCATAAGTCCAGAACATTATCTCTTCCTCTGCATTAGAGTTTATTTGTATTGCTTCTGTTAAGCTTTTCAGTCTTCTTGGAGTCCTCTGATTCTATTCCTAATCAGAGCTGATAGTTTAATGATCTAATAGATATAATCATCCTGGTATGGTTTTCCTAAGGCCTCTGTGTGAGTTAATCCTTTTTTGTATCAGAAAAGTTTTCTCTTAGTATTCATTGTCTAGGGCTGCCATACCCATGTACCCATGTCTTATAATGCTAGAGATTAGAAGTCAAGACCAAGAGGTCGTTGTTATAAAGGAGCGGCAGGCCGCTTCCCGCCGCCTGGCTCCCATCTGCCCAGCTAGCTTAGCCCCTGAAATAACCACATGGAAATTGTATTTATTTAAACCCTGCCTGGCCCATTAGTTCTAGCCTCTTATTGGCTAACTCTCACATCTTGATTCAACCCATTTCTAATAATCTGTGTTCACCATGAGGTTGTGGCTTACCGGGAAAGATTTAGCATGTCTGACCTGGCAGCTGGCTCCATGGCGGCTCTCTCTGACCCTACTTTCTTCCTCCCAGAATTCAGTTCTGTATTATCCACCCATCTAAGGGCTGCCCTATCAAAGGCCAAGACAGTTTTCTTTATTCAACCAATGAAAGCAACACATAGAAAGAAGACCCTCCTACACCAGGTCTTCATAGTTAAGACCTTTCTGAAGAGTGTAAGAAAAATTCTGTCCACACCTCTCCTGGCTTCTCATAGCCTCAAACATTTTTTGCTTTACACAGGGTACCTTCCCCATGTCTTCACATTGCTCTCAATGGGATTTAAATGTTTCCTTTTTATAAGGGCACTGACATTTTGAACTTGGACCCATCTTAATGATCTGAACCCAAATTGACAATCTTCAAAGACTTTCTGTGTTTGTAGTACTGGCATTTAGGTCTCCAACATTTTTGGATTGGGCACAATTGAAAATTTTCAACTGAAAATCCTTGACGTCTACGCATACTTGGTTTTACTGTTTGTGAAATAACATCCTTAGAAAGGGTCTTTATGGAGGCTGGAGAGATGGCTCAGAGGTTAAAGGCACTGGCTTTTACCAGAGGTCCTGAGTTCAATTCCCAGCAACCACGTGGTGGCTCACAACCATCTCTAGTGAGATTTGGTGCCCTCTTCTCGTATACAAACATACATGCAGGCAGAACACCGTATACATAATAAATAATCCTGAGGGGGGAAAAAAGCAAGAGTCTCTAGACACAATTTTTCTGTCTTCTGATTGTCTCAAATGCAATTTGTGAGTCAGGCAGTGGTGGCAAATGCCTGCAGTATCAGCAGTTGGAAGAAGCTGGCAGATCTCTGTGAGTTCCAGAACAGCCAGATCTGTTACACCGAGAAACCTTATATTGAAAAACAACAACAACAACAAAAAGTAATTTGTGGTTGAATGTGTAACTCAATGTTGACAGCTTTTCTAGCATACCTGGATCCTGGATTTCATCACCATTTTAAAATAAAATACATTTTTTTTCATCATGTTCTATTGACATTCTTGCTGTGAGAGTGTTGGGCTAATTTATTGCAATTCGAGTTTTGAGCCTATTGCTCATTTAGTGTTGGTGGTCAGAGTCATTGCTACCTTAATCTTATATCCTGTACAGGTCTACTTTATCTACTGGAAAACATTTAGGAATGTTGTCTTTATTTGTAGTTGTGGCGAACCAGGTTTCAAGACTGTATTTTCATAAATAAGATGTGCAATTATTTGCTGGGATCCTGAGAGATTTTATCAAAGAGAGGACTTGTCACATCTGACCTCTGGATTATTTGGATTATTTCTTTTAAACCTCTCTCTTTTTCTCTGTCTGTTTTTATAGACTTTCTATTTCTTGAATCAAGAATAATTCTTTGCTGAGCGGAGGGACACATACCTTTAGTCCCAGCATTCAGCATTCAGCAGATGGATCTCTGAGTTCTAGGGCAGTCAGGATTACATACTGAAACACTGTCTCAATATATCTATATTATTTTGTCTCTAAAGTGTTCAATTATTATGTTTCTCTTGGTTGTTACATTTATTTTAATCAATGTCTTTGCCATTTTTTCCATTTATATAGTGAGAGACTCAGTTTATACTCTAATCTTTCTGTGACTTTTCCTGTGTTTGATGATGTTTTGTATAATAGCAGATCTGGTCTGGGATGCTTCCACAGAAGGTCAGCAGTTTTCTCTCATGTGCCCTGCTACAGTCTGCTGCTCACTGCAGCCTGAAACCAGCAGGAGCCAAGGGTCATAAACTGAAACCTCCAAAGCAGGGAGCCAAATAAGTATTCTTCTTCTAAGTTAGTTTATCTCTGACATTTGGGATAGAGGTAGAAATTGAATTACACAGCCCTGATTATTCCTGTTCATAGATGTCGCTCTTGTACTTGGGGCACAAGACATTTTTAAATCTTTCTCTGGTGTGTCTTTGTTTGTTTGTTTGTTTGTTTTCTACAGATTTTCTTCTTTTTAAATTTTTTTATTTATTCTTTGTCTTTCACGTCATGCATCTCAACTATTCATTTCCCATTCCTGAGTATCTGCTCTTTGCTCTTGCAGCCACCCCATCCCTGATAAAATTTAAAGGAAAAAGGGAGGGAAGGGAATCTCAACATGGAAACTGTAGTGTGACATAGTAAGTCATGCAGTAAACACTTTTGTCCATACATCTTTACTTGCAAGTGTTCATCACAAAAAGTCATTGGCCTGGTTCAAGGCCTCTGGTTTTTGCTACCCTATCAATTCTGGGCCCTCACTGGAACTCCTCTTGGTTATCCACTTGTTGCCCTGTGTCATAGAGATCCTGCAGTTTTGAGTCTGCAAGACTTTCACCTGCCTCAGCAGATCATAGATAGGGTGGATATTGTGGTGGGCATGGGTTTTGTTTAACTGTTCAGGTTTTTTCTATTGAGGAGCCTCTAGATTTTTACATAGGAAAGGATATATGGTGGTGGACACATTTTTGAATTTTCTTAATTTAAAATCTTAAATAACTGCCTTTACTAACAGAACAATGGGGATGATGATGACGACATTTCAGAGAAAGGGCCTGAAAAGAAACTGTAACTTCCTCTCTCCCTCTCCTGGACACATATCACATGCTTGGCAGAAGTCCCCTGTAGCCACTACAGAAGAAATGGCCATATAGAGGCTTCTCATTGTACTCCAACCAAGCTTATGTCAAATTCAGAACATAGGAATAAGGCAGATGGGACCCCATAGTCCTTTTGGATATGTCTAATGTCTACATCTGCTTGAGTGGTCTCTAGTTAGACCAGAAGATGAACCATGCACATTGTCAGTTCACAAAGCCACAAACATGTTTCTCTCCACTCCCGTTCTCTCTCTTCTCACATCATAAAGTCATCTCTTTGAGTTATAGTTCTCTTTTGAAATCTGGCCCTTACCCAAACAAATTTACTTTGCTACTTTGCTAACTTTTTATAGTATATCTGCATGTGTAAAATGAGTATATGGATAGCATTCTGTGCATCCCCTCACAAGTGGTGACAGATTGCAGCTGTCATTAGCTCTTGAGAGTGCTTCCACACCCTCTGTGAGTGAGTCCCTTCACTCGTCTACCCTACTGAAAACATCCACTCTGCCACGCATTTCTCCTTAAAAATTCCAGCTGATTTGTGTCATCTGCTTTATCCCAAGGCCTTGACTGAAACATTGATCTGTAAATATTGTCCTAGTGAGATCTGGGGATTTGTAAAGTAGAAACCCCATTTCCATTTCAAAGATTGATCCATATGGTAACTGCTATGGATATGCAGAGGTAGCATTTACTGTCAGCTTGACAGGACCAAGACTCACCAAGACAACAAACCATCAGGCATACACCATACACCAGAATGATCCAGCTTGGGTTAACTAAGGAAGACCTACTCTGAAACAGGCCTCACAATTCCAAGGAATAGAGTCTCAGACTTCAAAAATGGGAGAAAGTTAGCTGGGCACAAGCCTCCATCTCCTTGGGATTCCTTACTGTGGGAGCAATATGACCAATGGCTTACACTCATACGTCCTTGACTCCCCAACCATGATGGACTGTGTTCCCTAAAACTGTGAGCCAAAAAAAAATGAACTCTTACTCCCTTGAGCTAACTTCTTGTCAGCAATTTTGTCACAGCAATGTGACAAATAGCTAGTGTTCCTTGTGTGCCCCCAATCCACAATTCATCTATTAAAACCTGGCCCCAGGTGATACTATTCAGAGGTAGGATGATGAAGTGATAATTAGGTCATGAGAACCCTGCCTTCATTGATAGAGTTACTTCCCTTATAAAAGAAGGCTGGTTGAGATGTCCACTTTCAATATTTGAGTTCATAGTATAAAACCCTCTGGAGCAGGGATTCTCACCAGGCTCCAAAGCTACCAGTACGTTCATCTTAGGTTGCCCAACCTCCAGAAGAATGAGAAAGAAAAGTGTGCTCTTTTAAATTAGTTTAAGGTGTTTTGTCAAAGTAATCGCAAATGGCTTAGCCAGAAAAGTCAGTAAATGCTGAACATGAAGGAAAGAATAAAATTGTTTTGTTGTATAATTGTATTCTATAATCAAGGAGGTTTGTTTACATTTCAAAAAGATAGACATGCAAAAAAAGTGCTTGATCAAATGCTATCAATAAGCAAGAAGTCAAGATAGGAAATGTATTCAATTCTAATGTGGTTGAAAATCATAGCACATACTATTTAAGAAAAGTATTAATTAGACTATAAACATAAGTTATTCTTAGATGTCACAACGAAAAATCTAAAATGGGAAATGTTTATATGTTGGAACATAACTAATAGCCCTCAAACCTCATGAAAAAAGAAGAAAACCAGATACAGTGGTTCATGCCTATGAGCCCAGCCCTGGGGAGGCAGAGGCAGAAGAATCGTGAGTGTCTTGCCCTTTACTGGCCCTGACATAGCTGGACCAACCTTTGCTAAACACTGCATCAGGAGAGCTGGCCTGCCCCTCATCATGGGCATGGGAGAGCTGGTCTTGATGGCATGGACCTAGGAGAGCTGCCTCCACACCCAGGGCAATCCTAGTGGTCCAGCCTGATCAGTTCAGCTAACTCCCAGACCCACCATCCTGGGCCTTGGGTTTGCCCACTCTAACAGCTGCTCCATCTATAATCTGCTGGAGTACATGAAGGGACTGGTCCTGGGAATGATAGCTGCACGATCTCTGTGACTCGGGGCAACATCAGGATATCCGAGAAGAGTTTCGGTGAGTGTCTCGTGATGGTGTTGTGCCAGAGGCCGTGAACTAGACCAATGACTCATTGCAATGAACATTTGTAGGTAAGGCTGATTGAACATAAGGGTATACTGTGTGACACATTGCAGCTCCCAATACCACTAGGATGAATGGAGATGTTGGAGAAACCGGAAATTTGGAGGAACTAGGTGAAGTTTTTTTTTTATCGTTGTTGTTGTTTACTTTGTTTTAATAATTATTTTGTGTGGTTCCCTTTTGGGGGAGGGATGCTATGATAAGGGGAAGATGTGGAGGGATGGGGAGTGAGCAGAATTGGGGTGCATGAGGTGAAATTCCCAAAGAATCAATAAAGAATTATTAAAAACATGAGGGCAAGATGGAGTAACAGAGTACTTTCATCAGGATGAATGGGGCCCTGGGTTCTGTACACAACATCACATGGAAAGGAAAGACAAGGAAAAGATGGGAAGGGAAGTGAAGGGAAGGGAAGGGAAGGGAAGGGAAGGGAAGGGAAGGGAAGGGAAGAAGGGAAGAAGAAAGAATAGAGAAAATTAAAGACCTGGTAAAGGAAACCACAACATTCAGAACCGACTTTCAGGCAGCTTACAACAGCGATTCCTGAGAAAGAGAAACAGCCAGGTAAAGACTAACAAGGCATTGGAGGAGCCAGAGGTAAGTCCCCTCAATGGTTATACAATCCTAAGTGATCAGCCCCAGAAAGTATACATAGAAGTAACACACACACCGATGAGGTGAGAAATCTAATAATTTAGATGTTGTAATAATGCAGACAAGCTTAGGTCTCAATGACTAGGCCCAACAAGTGATCTGAGTGTCCCTACTTCAGTGGTGAGTGTCATGAGTGGGATGATCAAGTCAGTACTGTGCACACATCTACCTGCTAGACATCCCACCTAGATGTGGAGGACAGCAAAGGAGGCTGTGGAGGACACAGTGTAGTGAGGGAAAGGTTTAAGGAAGAAGAAGGTGTGCAAGGAAAGAATGGCCTGGGCAAGGGCAACATTGTGAGGAAAAGCTAAAAGAATGGGGGTAAGTATAAAAGGGGTTTCAAAGTTTTGATTAAAAAGTAGGAAAGCAGCTGTTTTGTATACTTGGGCTTTTGTGTATATAAAGTTTGTATCCAGGTACAGTGTTCATGACTGTAATGCACACTTGGAACACACACAGAAAACCCAGAAATACAAGGCCTGCCTGCTCTGCGTGAGATGTTGTCTCAAAAGACAAAACAAGAGAGGGTGAAGTATGTTTTAGGTGGATAGAGGGACTCAGAGGAAGAGATATCAAGGAGATTGAAGGCAGAAAACCCCATAGAAAGTCTGCTGAGCAGGAATGAGGCCAGAGTGCCAAAGCCCAGATGAACGCCTGGCAGACTATAAACATGAACACATTTTCTGTGGTAACAGGAGAAAGCATGAAGTGGGTTGGCCAGGCATGAGTGAGCAAGGATTTCTCCTGGTGCCTCTTTTATCTATGAAATAAGATGGTAATTCACTTGTTTTGTTAGAGTCAGAGACTGAGAAGGGTACAGAAGAGCTTGGAAACTGTGGCTTCAGAGATTCTGCTATGATCTGTGTGGTTTCTTCCAGGATGCTCTGCTGAGTCCCAGAGTGTATGAAATATGGACACAACATTGTGAAGTCTAAATACCTGAGCAATTCCTTTGTTTCTTTGTCTTCTTGGGATGGCTTCTCTCACTGCATACCCTCGAATCTTCCACAGTCCCCACTCCAGAGGGCTGGGACTACAAAGGTGGAGCACTACATCTAGTTTTAAGTTCTCCACAAAGCAGAAGCCATTTGTGCTGAGGATAAAGAGCCCACATTTTATCGTTCTGAAGTCAGAACTCATGAGACAAGAAAGACCATCAAACAAACCAAGCAGTACTCTGAGCAGGTCTGAAGACACCTAGAGTAGAGAAGAAACTCCATCCAGCCATCCCCTTACTCCATTAGTCACTTCTGTCTTCAGGAGCCAAGAAAACAACATTCACGGCATTTCTAAGTGCTCTGAATACTTTGGGAGAAGGAGACAATCAGTAATTCCCCAGGTTTTCCCATGCAAAAAAGCCCAACAATCCATTTACAGCAGTTGATCATCAGGACATCTCTCCTTCGTGGAAAGACACTTATTGATATCTAAATTTATTTTATGTGGTGTAATTCAGTGGTAGAATAGCATTTGACTAGCATAGCATGTGTGATCCAGTCTTTACTTTTCAGTAACACACACACACACCTGGAGTCAAAAGACAGTGGCCTCTCTAATAGCTATTATTTACAATTCTCAGATAAAGGCGAACGTGTGCCTATGATTCAAGGCACACGCCTTTATTCCCAGCATCCCAGCACTCGGGGAGCAGAGGAAGGTGGCTCTCTTAATTCAAGGCCAGCCTGGTCTACAGAGTGAGTTCCAGGACAACCAGTTACACAGGGAAACCTTGCCTTGCAATATATGTACACAAACAAATACATAAATAAAATTCCCCAGTGAGCAGAATCAGAAGTGATTCAAATCAACAGATAAGGAAGTTGCTTTATTTATCTAAACACAAAACAAGAATATTTTAAATATAAACAGTTCTAAGAAATGTAGATTGTTTGTACCTTTAGTCAGTTAGAAACAAAGGGGGCCATATTTTACCTACTCTTTCTGGAAGCCATGGAAAGTCTACAGGCTTTTCAAGAGGGCTAGCTTTACTAAGAATCATTAGAAAACCAGAGAAATCTTATTAGATCTAATTTGCAAATTTTCTAACTGAGAAGACTAATTTGCCTAACTCTTCCATAACAAATTCCATGACCCAAGTTGAAATCTCTGCATAAAAATATTTACAAGAGATGCTCAATTTCCCAGTTCCACATCCTGTAGACTAAAGGACAAGATATGAAATCCTTAATCCCAGCACTTGGGAGTCAGAAGCAGGTAGAATTCTGTAAGTTCAAGGCCAGCATGGTTCATTTAGTGAGTTACAGGATAGCCAGAGTTATGTAGAGACCTTGTCTCAAAAGTCAAAACAGAAAATAAAAGAAATACTTTATTTGAAGATAACCATTCCAAAGCTACTGCCTGCCATCACTGTCATTCCTTAGAGAATCAATATTATCCATAAGAATTTTCTTTTTCTTTTCTTTTCCTTCTGGTTTTTTGAGACTGTTTCTCTGCATAGCCCTGACTGTCCTGGAATCCACTCTAAACCAGGCTGGCCTCTAACCCACAGAGCTCTGCTTGCCTCTACCTTGAAATTTTCTTTTTCAAGATGGCTTTTCCCTGGGCAACATTTTATTTATTGAAAGTTTAAAGATGATAATATGTTGACTGCTTAGGAGAGTGTTTGTCTATACCTTACTCCTATAGAGTGGTTGTCAATTGAAGAGAAGCAATCTATGGCATCATAGCTGAGTACCCTTTAAGTTTAGTACTATACATCCTCAGCCACACACTCTAGAGATCAAACACTGGTGTTCTGAGTAAAATGTTCTAATGGTGCTTTACGCCATACCCTGTCTTAAGAGTTACTTACATAGGCCTTTAAAATTTCTTCTTTCCTTCCTTCCTTCCTTCCTTCCTTCCTTCCTTCCTTCCTTCCTTCCTTCATTTCTTTCTTCCTTCCTTCTTCCCTCCCTCCCTCTTTCTATCTTTCTTTCTTTCTTTCCTTCCTTCCTTCCTTCCTTTCTTCATTTCTTTCTTCCTTCCTTCTTCCCTCCTCTTTCTTTCTTTCTTTCTTTCTTTCCCTTCCTTCCTTTTTTCTTTCTTTCTTTCTTTCTTTCTTTCTTTCTTTCTTTGTTTTAAGATCTATTTATTTGTGCACTTTATGCATATGGGTGTTTGTCTTTGACACATAAGAAGAGGGCATCAGATCCCATTACAGATGGTTGTGAGTCACCATGTGAGTGTTGGGAATTGAACCCATGACCTCTGGAAGAACAGCCAGTGCTCTTAACTGCTGAGCCATCTCTCCAGTCCCCAGCTTACAATGATCTTAATTTGAAAACTCAATGAGTACAGAAAATTATGGTTCACTTTAAATTGCTTTTCTGAATTATAAAATTATCTTCTAAAAAGCAAGGACTACGTTTCATGTAATTGATGAGTTCTAGTCTTTGACATTTTAAGTTTTGTGTGAGACATTTTCTTTTAATATAAAGGAGAACTGTCAGTCCAGATGGAAAAAATTATCAAAATACATATTAAATTATATATATATATAAATTAAATATATATAGATTATATATGCTTATGTGTCTGTGAAATTGCATGTATTACATGGTTTTTCGGGGAGTAAATAGTTAATAATAGGACTCCTTGTGGCATTTTTAGAGATGAGTCTCAGTGGATACATTTACAAACACTCCCACTCCTATTGCAGAAGAGTGGTCGCCAAGACTCTAAGATCAAGAAGTTTGCTTTTTTGCTGTGAGATTGTGTTTCCTAGTAATACCAGAAGCTAAACATATAGAATCTCACCAAAATGAGCCCAACCATTGGCTACACAAAGAGGACACCAATGGACATGCCAAATAGGACAGGGAAAAGTCCACATGACCTCAACCCTACAGAAAGAACTATAGTCAAATCAGAAAAGCTGCAAGCAGGAGAGAAGGTCTTCCCTAGGGAAGAGTGCACCAATTGATTGTCCAGTACCAAATGGTCAGCGCTAAAAACACACATAGAAGTAACATTATATGAACGAGACAGATTGTGGTTTTATATATACAGATGCATATATCCATTCAATAACAATTAGTAAAAAAAAAAGTGGTACTAGATTTGAAGGAGAGTGGAGAATGGGGTAAAAGTTTAGAGGGAGAAAAGGAAAAAGAGAATTGTTATATTATAATCTCAAAAATTTTAAATTGAAAAAAAAACACTAAAAGAACAAGTGGGGTAAAAGCTCTTGCCTCCAAGTCCAACGACATGATGCCATCCCTAGACTCTACATGGTGGAAGGAGAGAGCTGGTTCCTGACGGCTGTTTTCTTGGCACTCATAGGTGCCAGCCCTGGCATGCACATGGTCCAAGACCCAAACGAGTAAAATAAAATGTAAGACTTTTAAACATTAGTTTGAAATCATTAAGGAAGATATCTGGAAGCTTCCTTTCAGATGTATTTGAGAAATAATACTTTACATAAACCTTGTTTCTTCTAGAAATTTTGGAGAAACTATAGTCAAATCAGGTGCCATAGGAAGATAGTCCTTGATATATTTTTTTCGTTCACTTATTTATTTTGGACAAGCTGGCCTGAAACTCACTATATAGACCAGAGTGACTTAAAAGTCATAGAGATCCACCTGACTCAGTCGCCACTCCCCAAGTGCTGGATTAAAGCATGTTCCACCTTGCCCGGCCTCTTTCTTAATCATGACTGGAAGTTTCTAGTGTACAGGTTTCTGGAGGAGATGCAGCTCACACCATGAAAAGATTTTCAAGTGTTCCTTAAAAAAAAAAATACTATTTTCACTGGCTTCTAAGAAAACTGTTGGCTGGATCACACACGGTGGTGGTGGGGCGACTATCTTGTATGCTTGTTTGCCTTTAACTAAAAGCACAGCTGACTTCCAAGGCTGCTTTAGGCCTGTTCCTGTGTTTCTCACTAAGGCTGAGATGAAAGATAGCTTGGGAAGTCCAGATGCTCCTTATTTCCCAACAATGAGTAGCTTGGCATGCAAGCCTCTTAGCTAAGAAAATAACCAGGCCCTTGATGCTCAAATTTGCCGTTGCATTTCTACCAACTTCCCATGTCATCCTCAGAATCATCAGAATGTCTGTCATCTACAACACCTCCCCTCCTACTTCTTTGGTCCTTGTTGCTGATTTTTTTTCTAACATTACAAATAGTTGCAGTTTCAAGACAAGTTCCAAAGTTCTCCCTATCCCATTCACTCGCTGTAAGGCTTCTTTCCTGCCAGAAGTTACCCTCAAGACCCCTGTCATGACTCATACTACCTGACATGGTCTTCTCATTTTTCAATCTTAGGGACAAAGGAAAACATTCAGGTTACTTGGAGGTTTCTATCACAGACATGTAGAAAAGATAGAATGATATCTTCTCCCAAAGTCAAATCAAATGTATTCATGTCAATAATGACACATCACTGGAAAAAATAACTTAGAAGCTGACTTGTCATTCAAATATTGAAAGACTCTGGGGCCAAAATTTTAACAATGTGCATATATAAACTGTATTAATATATTTAATACTGCAAAAACCTTCTTTCAGGTAAGTCAGTCATGTCACCACCATTTGGAGATAATAATGTGTTGAGGGAGGCTGTTTGCTCATTTCTGGCCGCCCAGACTCCCAAAATAATCACTCAGAAACTATATTATTTGAATCACAGCTTGGCCAATTACTTAATCGTATTGTTAACTAGTTTTTACATCTAGAATTAATCCATTTCCATTATTTTATATTTTACCATGAGGCTCATAGTCTACTGGAAGAGTTCTAGCTGGCAGCTTGCATCTTTCCCCTCTGGCAGCTCCATGGCATCTCCCTGACTCCACCTACATGTACCTCAAAAGACCTAGTTTTACTCTGTTAAGCTATTGGCCAAAAGCAGCTTTTTATTAAACCAATAAAACAACACATAAACAGAAGGACTTCCCACACTAGTAATGTGATTTAGAGACAATGAACTCATTTTATAACTGTAGCTTAATAACAAGCATGTTGTTCCCTAGTGAGCATAGTTTTATTTGGGATTCCAAGGACTGTGTACATATGTGTGTAAGTAGAAATCCGTGTTTATGAGTTATATTTAAAACTATGACACAATATGTTTCTGAGTTATAGCATACATACTACTTTAGGTATATGGAACTAAGTAAATAAACTTTACCTTCTAATATGTGCATAATAAAGTATTTATGGCAATACAGAGAGGGAGAGAGAGAGAGGAGAAGAGAGGGGGAAAACCTCTGTTGTTGTCCTATTCACCTTATTCTCTCACTGGTCTGGAACTCCAATGGGCTGGACTGGCTGGCTAGAGGATGCAAGGGTTTCAATTCTCTTGGCCTCTCCACCAATGGGGTTACAAGGTTTCTTCTTTGCTTTTTGAGACAGTTTTGTGTGTGTGTGTGTGTGTGTGTGTGTGTGTGTGTGTGTGTAGCCCTGACTCTCCTTGAACTATCTGCCTCAAACTCACAGAGGTATTTCTGCCACTGCCTCCTGAGTACTGGAATTGAAGATATGTGTCACCAGACTTGGCTGCTGCTGCTTCTCCTTCCTCCTCCTCCTTCTCCTATTTCTCCTTCTTCTTTTAATTGGATGCTTGGCATAGAAATAAAAGATCCAGGCCCTTAGGTCTTTATGCTTTCAAGCTACACATTTTAGCAACTGAGTTACTACCCCCACCCTCCTGGCATTTCTTTTTTCATAAACTTTGACCATTTCTTGTCACAAATAATAACAAATCTGTCACTCTTCCTGTGTAACATTTGCATAATAATCAAGTCTCCATTTTAACATGAGTTTAGTTTTTTTCAGAGTCAAATGAATGGAATTATTTAGGAAAGCTGAATTTAGACAAAGTCTCCTTTCCTCTAGACCAGTGACTTTATATCTAGAATTTAGGTTCATGGTAAATTCTCAGACTGTTCAAGTGGAGAAGGCCTTTGCAGAGAAAGCAAGAGGGTAACCCCCCCCCATCTCATTCATAGCAACTTTATATTGTTTTCTCCAATCAGAGTCTATAATTGCTTCTCTAAAACAATGAGTGCTAGGAATAAAAACATTTGTATAGAACAGCTCAAGGCAAACATCCTGATTCTCAGAATGGAATAAATAGGACCAAGAATAAAATTGTATCTTCATGGGTGCTTATAACGTCAAGGAAATAAATGCATTAAGATTACGACATCATTTTGTAGAAACAAGTTTCTCTGAACCAGCAAGCGTATTGTTCAAAAAAATATTTCAAAGGCGTTTTTGCTATGTGATTAAGATTCTTTAACTAAAAACTTCTGTCTTAAATATTATTCAACTTCAAAGACATTGGAAATGCCCCCCTAAACTCCTAGGTGACATTTTCCATTCTTTTCTCAGTCATAAGAAATTACAATAGCAAAAGACACTATGAAGCCTAAACATTTGTGAACGCTGTTTGCAGCAACTCCTCACCTGAGGCAAGATACACCCCTTGGAACAGGAGGAAGGAACAGAAGCAAAGAAGAGTGACTGCAGTCTGAAGCAGAAACTGGAGGCAAATACAACAGGAGCAAGAAAGAAAGCAAAACAGCTATATTTTATTTATTTTATAACATGCACATTTATGAGTGTGTGTTTTTGTTCCAGTATATTTTGTCTGGTCACAAAGGCACGCTAGTGGCTGGCCAATTTTTGTTTTGCAAAATAATGATTTCTCAAAAGAGACAGAATTGAAACAAGCCTTACTTGTCATTCAAAGAACAGCTTTCCTATGTATGCAATCAGAATGGAAACACAGCCAATTTGTTTATTTGCTCAACGTAAATGCAGATAAAAATGCAGTGAGGCAGCGCAACACTAAACACTTTCCTCATCAGACATGCTGAATAGCATCAGCAGTCTTGATTTGCTCAATACACACCTGCTCCACACACTGAAACAAATGCTTGCTGTCTATCTAGCAACAACCACATTGTTAGTCATTGCTCCATAGAATCTATCACTCTACTTTATGCGCCGGAAAGTTAAGGTGGAAGCTGGTAGATAATGCTGCAGGTAAAGCACTTGCTATGCAAGCATGAGGCTGGAGTTCAGATTCCCAGGACATGTGCACAAACCAGGCAGACATGGTCAGCCGCTTATAATCCCAGCCCTCACGAAACAAATGGGTGAGCTCCAGGGCAAGGTTGCCAACTAGACTGGCTCCAATTGGCAAGTTCTGCATTCAACAAGACTCTATGCCTTTCAAATAAAATGATGAGTGATTGAGAAGGACGTTTAGCATCATCTCCATCCCTTCACATAAACACTCACTTGAACACACATGAACATGTGCCTACATCTGTGAACATGCACACACACACACACACTCCTTCCAAGTAAAGAAATGTAAATGAAGGATGAAGGTGTACAGCAGGATCCAGAGTGAACTGGTAGCCAAGCTAGCCAAGCTAGCCTTGCTTAGAGGGTGTAGCACTTTTGTGGGAACCCGTGACACATGTAAACTCTCAAGTCTCCTGTCCAGTCTATCAGAAACTTAAAGGGAAGAACTCAGTAACCTAAAGGGAAGAACTCAGTAAACCACTGAATATGCCATACTCTAAGCAATTCTGATGTTTGCTCAAGCTTAAGATTTATATTTTAGTCTAGGCTTTTTTCTAAAATGTATTAATATGCACAAGAGGGTATTAGGTCTGACTCAAACCCTCCAGAAATGCCGAGCTTGGTCATGGTTTTTTATAACATCCTTATCACTGTACATAGCATTATGATAACTTTAATAGTATCAAATCTAAATTGATTCTAATATTTTACTTAAATTAAAAAAAACAGTGAGATTAACTGTATTTAAGTCAAAATTAAATTTGAATTTCTAGGATCTTTCTTTTATATGAGATGAAACAGAAAGTTGAAAGAGCAAGTTAATTAATAATTCTGAAATTGGAAGTGAGTTTATTTCCATTCAACCAACTTAGCTCTTGATTAATATTTCTTAACATATAGACATTAGTTTATAAGTAGATGGTTGGGGTTCTGTAGGTTGACTGTAATTAGCCATAGTTACTACACACAGACAACTGCTCAAACATTTTTTAAATATACTTATATTTAAAATAGACATTTTATATGACATACAAAAATACCTGTTCCCAGGGTTAATCATATAGGAAGAGTGAGATCCAGCTACTTAAAACAGTACAATTTTAAAAACCATGGAATTCATCTAAGACAATAGAGCACTTTATATCTTAGCCTTGTTTAGGTAATATAGATTTACTCTAAATAGCATAAGCCTTTTCTTGTATGGAAATGATACCAGTAAGATCTACTCCCAAAGAATGCATTGCTACTGTGTTTATCTCCCATTATGCCCATACCACTCATCAAATCCAGAAATGGCCTGTTTCCTCTTTCTTCGTTAAAGAAAACTTTACTTCCCTTCCATCTTTTAAGGATATCTTTTCCTTGGTGTTATTTCAGGTGTAGATCAACTGGACCACTTGTGCAGCATGAACAAAGCCTTGGGGTTAATCCCCAGCACCATTTTTTTTAAGATTTATTTATTTTTTATGTATACAACATTCTGCCTCCATGTATGCCCGCATGCTAGAAATGGGCACCAGATCTCATTACAGATGGTTGTGAGCCACCATGTGGTTGCTGGGAGTTGAACTCAGGACCTCGGAAGAGTGACCACTGAACCATCCCTCCAGTCCCCAGCACCATTTTATAAAACACAATGTTATTGTCACCCTCCTTCCATAGTTTCTGCTAAGAAGTCCTCTGTATGTCTCAATGTTCCTCTAAGGATGACTCTTGGATTGGTTCCATTTTTCCTCTCTTTGTTTTTGGTTTCTAGCCGCTGGAATGAGATCTTCTGTTCTGTTTTGGAGGCCTTTGTTTTTCCAGTTTAATTATTCCTGGTGTTCCCTGAGCATCTTGAATCTGCAGTTGGGTCCCTGTGACTGATTTTGAAAATACCCCAGCCTCTATTTCTTCAGCTGTTTGGTTCTTCCTTCTCCCCTGGGGTTCTGATTCTACCTCTGTTCTACCACTTTTCTACTGTTTGCTAAAGAAAAAAAAATGGAGATTTGAAAATGCATATTGTTATGAACATAGTTGAGCATATACTTTTGTTGTATGATAGGGCATCTCTTGGGTATATTCCCAAGAGTGATGTTGCTGGGTCTAGGGGGAGGTTGAACCCGAATTTCCTGAGAAACCGCCACACTGCTTTCCAAAGTGGTTGCACAAGTTTGCATTCCCACCAGCAATGGATGACTGTACCCTTTTCTCCACAACCTCTCCAGCAAATGCTATCGTTGGTGTTTTTTATTTTAGCCATTCTGACAGGTGTAAGATGGTATCTTAAAGTTGTCTGGATTTGCATTTCCCTGATCACTAAGGAAGTTGAGCATGATCTTAAGTGTTTTTGGCCATTTGAACTTCTTCTGTTGAGAATTTTCTGTTCAGCTCAGTGCCCCATTTTATAATTGGGTTGATTAGCCTTTTATGGTCTAGTTTCTTGAGTTCTTTATATATTTTGGAGATCAGACCTTTGTCAGTTGCGGGGTTGGTGAAGATCTTCTCCCAGTCAGTGGGTTGCCTTTCTGTCTTAGTGACAGTGTCCTTTGCTTTTGTTTGTAATAGCCAGAACCTGGAAACAACCTAGATGCCCTTCAATGGAAGAATGGATGAAGAAAGTATGGAGTATATACATATTAGAGTACTACTCAGCAGTAAAAAACAACGACTTCTTGAATTTTGCATACAAATGGACAGAAATAGAAAACACTATCCTGAGTGAGGTAAGCCAGACCCAAAAAGAGGAACATGGGATGTACTTACTCATATTTGGTTTCTAGCCATAAATAAAGGACATTGAGCCTATAATTCGTGATCCTAGAGAAGCTAAATAAAAAAGTGAAGCCCAAAAAAAAATATAAGCATCCTTCTGAATATTAACCTTCATCATACAATGAAAGGAGACAGAGACAGAGACCCACATTGGAGCACTGGACTGAAATCTCAAGGTCCAGATCAGGAGCAGAAAGAGAGAGAGCACAAGCAAGAAACTCAGGACCACGAGGGGTGCACCCACACACGGAGACAATGGGGATGTTCTATCGGGAACTCACCAAGGCCAGGTGGCTCGGGTCTGAAAAAGCATGGGATAAAACCGGACTCGCTGAACATAGCGGACAATGAGGACTACTGAGAACTCATGAACAATGGCAATGGGTTTTTGATCCTACTGCACGTACTGGCTTTGTGGGAGCCTAGGCAGTTTGGATGCTCACCTTACTAGACCTGGATGGAGGTGGGTGGTCCTTGGTCTTCGCACAGGGCAGGGAACCCTGATTGCTCTTTGGGCTGATGAGAGAGGGGGCTTGATCGGGGGAGAGGGGAGGAAAGGGGAGGCGGTGGCGGGGAGGAGGCAGAAATCTTTAATAAATAAATTTAAAAAATGTAAGCTAAAAAAAAATAAAGTTTAAAAAAAATAGAAAAGAAAATGCATATTGTTGCTGGGTCCTAATGACTCTCTCAAGGGAGGGAGTGAGAAGGCATGGCATCGATGGCATAGACACCAGCAGTCAGTTATAAGGCAGATATCTTGTTTATTCAGCAGTGGGGGGAGCCTTATATACCCTCTTCCCAGCACCCAAGCTGTGTTCTGATACGTCGACATCATGTGGTCACCCACCCCTCATTGGCTAAGCATGATCAGGACCTCTGACAGAGCCTGTTGCTAGGCCCACAGGCAGACTCCAGGTTGCTCATCTCTCGGCCTCGTAGTCCTTGCCTTCCTATAGATCTCCCTTTCTTTATGTATTACATGAGCACTCAGTGGGAGCCAGAGTTTTTTGCTCAGGCTTTGTTGATCCCACTTCAGGAGGGCTCAGAAACTGGACTGTGCCTGTCTTAGATTGGCCTGCTGATCAAGTACTTATCCATCATTGACTACCATCCCTAAAAGAGATTCATTCCTAGAGAGCTGCCCGGGGGGGGGGGGGGGGGGGGGGGGGCGGGCGTAGTAGGCAATAGCCTTTTGAATTTCAGATAATCAGGCATACATAACCTCCTGCAGAAGACTGTGAGAGGGATGGCTAAAAGCCATTAACACCTGAAGAGTAGCCTTAGCTGCTGCCCACTGCTGTCAAAAAGCTTCAGGAGACATTTAAAGAGAATAAGGATTAACAATACCATCTGCCAATTAAGGCTTATTGTGAGCATCCAGGAGGGATAAAATATCCTTTTTATATTATGCCAAACTTTTTCATAAAATCAAGAGTCAAAGGCCATAATCTCTGCCTTTATCCAATCTAAATGGAGAAGAAAATTGTGTGTTAGCTATAATGAGTAATATAGAAACTTGGTTGACCATAGACCTTTTATACATTTATCCAGCTCCCTGCTTGCTGAACCAACATTCCTCATTCAAATGGTGTCATACAAAATAAGAAGTGAGGGTCACGACTGAGTCTCATCAAGGTATTTACAGTGCCAATATCTTCTTCTAATTAAAGATCAATTTTGGAGGGTGGGCAATGAGAGCAAGAAAGGGGAGTATATACATTACCCATCCTGAGTTATTCCCTCCTTGATGGAAGCAGGTCGATCAATGGCAAGCACATATCTCTTACATGAACCCATATTGGTGTAGTAGCAAGCTGAGGAAAAACACAAGCAATCCTTTCTCAGGGGTTGTCAGGGGGCTGGCAGCTGCCATTGGAGGAAGATAGGCTCTCTCTATCTCACCAGGGACAGGGTTATGTACCTCATAGTCCTTACCTTCCTACAGCATGTATCTTTGCTTCTGCCTGGCTTCTAGGTAGAGATTAGTGTTGGTCTAATCAGAAACTGGTCTGTACTGGGAGTTTGCTATGGTTATGATTATCACCAGTGAACTAATAGTTTCTATGGTGATGTGTTTTGACATGTTGTTCCAGGGATCCATGTGCCAGGGAGTTTTTATTTTTTTAACACCTGTACCTTGCTTAACTTTGGCTCATTTGTTTGTGCTTATCTGCCTCCTATGCTCCACTATTGCTTGTTCTCAACACTTGGAGTGGTTGGAAGGAGAGGATTCATTTCAGGTGTTCACTGCCTTATTATAACCCTGGATCTCAGTTTCTGCCCTCCTCTGCATGCAGGGCTAGACCTAGCACATTTCTCTGCCTTTGCCATGTATAAAACTTCCCCGTTCTACAGCTATGATAAGCTCCCACCAATACTCTCAATTTAGTATTTTCCCTAAAGTTTGGGCATTTTTCTCCTCAGAGTGCAAATAAACAAAAATATCTTGGCATATCTGTGGCAGTAGGTGACGTTCCATACTCTAAATGCTGCCTTGGGAGATTTTTTTTTCCTCTCAGGCTTCTACATGGCCTTCCCTGAAAGCATTTGCTGGGGTGTTTACAGGGGATGACACAATCCCTTGCATTGCAGTCTACAATTTGATTTGTACTCTTACTCTGACCCATACTTTGCTGTTAGAAGTTAGTTTTTTAATAGTTGCCATGTGGTGTTTGGTTATGAGTGTCCCAAGGAGCAAATTCTCGGATTAAATGTTGCCCTACGGGTACTTGTTTCTTTCCAGGCTTCAAATATTTATTTGCCTTGAGACATTGGTTCCTTTAAGGATTTACAAAATGCCACTGGTTTTCATTTGGTCGTGTTTTATCTCATACGACTGGAAGAGATATTTTATCCAACTCTCTAAGATGAAACATTTTTTCCCAATTTTAAAATCATATAAAAATGGCCTTATCAGGTGACTATCTGTGACCAATAGAGCACAGTGGACATGATAACCTGGGACATCTTTCCAACTGACTTAAAGGAGAGTAGCACCTCTATTATATCTCTTAGAGCTTGGAGCCACAATAGAAGGAATTTAGCAGCCTCGAAAAGCCCAAATGTGCATAATAGGTCCATAATGAAGGCATCTTTCACGGCACAGTCTCATCAGCCACTACACAGAAGCCTCAAGCAATGCCAGCAGAACAATTACCCTGCTGAGCTCAGCAAAACTTCAGAAACTTAAGAAACAATTAGGATCATTATTTGGAGACACTAAATTTTTCTGTGACTTTATAATCAATAATATGACAACTTAGTCACCAGTCGATAACTATAGGCTAACAAAATGGCTCAGCAGAAAAGGTGATTGGTACCAAACTTGAGAATGTGGGTTCAATCCCTGGAGCCCACATTGTAGGAAAAGGAACAAACCTTCATAAATTGTCCTCTGACCTCCACATGTATGCAAGAGTCCATATGGAAGAGCTAGTTAACTAGATAGATGACAGATAAATAAAACATAAAATAAATAGATAATATTTGTGATAAACAAATGAAAATGTTGAGCATGTTACAAAACCATAGAACTTCCTTCTTCTAAGAATGTAGGCAGACAAGAAAACAACACAAAGAACTATAGGAAGAAAATAACCCAGAGGGCACCATGAAAAGAGTTGTCATTTTCCCTCATTCTATCAATATGGCTGTGTAGAGTAAGGTCGCAGGTGGGAGAATCACTGTGTTATCTTGATAAAAGCATGTATTTGAAGACATTGTCACGGAGAACTCAGATTAGTTTGCATGAGACATAGAAGCTACTCACTTAAATACAACAGAATAAAAACAAAAGTCGGTCTTCATAGATCATGATTAAAATAATATCTAAATAAGTATTAATATTCCAAAGAAACCAGCTTAGAAGTATGTACAATAGTCAAAAGAAACTGCCATGATTGGTTTAATTGTGGAATTACTTAACTTTTTAAAAACTTTAAGTTTTAATCACTCAGAAGGCAGTCAAATAATGAGCCAAAATGACAACTATGAACATTCTCACCAACTTAAAAAACAAACTATACAACACTGTAATTCAAGCTGCTTTCTAACCATGGCCTCTTTTAAAACTTATTAAAGTGAGTCAACCACTGCCCTGCACAATACAAAAATAAATTCTATTAATTTAAATAAACAGGGTAAGTTCACATTTGGGATAAATTTAGAAATCCCTCTAAAGTATAGTCACCTTATCAAGATTTTCTTAAAACAATTCCCTTTTCAAGTATTGTAATAATACTGATGATAAGGAAAAAATATAGCCATAATGCTATTAATTTTATAAGATTACACTCTCTGGGTTCCAGCCTTCAAACAAGGACTGACTGATTTCTGGACCCATGCAAGAAAAATAAATTATATCAACTTTAACTTCCTAAATTTGATCTCTGAGTTCCCAGTTTCTTTGGCTGAAGGCAGATTCACAGTAAAGTAAATCACTTGGTTACCAAACCCGGCATGTAGGGACAGTGCTGAGCTTTAAGGCGGAAGTAAACACCCTAGAATATACACTTCTGTCTGCACCACAATTAAAACAATGGTCAAAGCACAAATATCAAGAGGACAGAAACAACAGTGAGAATTTGAGCTTGGAATTTCCTAGGTGGTGTAACACATTTGTCGTTTTCTTCTTTCTTCTGTTCTCCTTTGTGATAGGAGCCACTGACTCAGACTATTTGTGTGCAGTGGTATTTCCTTCCCAGGTGTAGCTAGGAATTCAGTTTGGAATCTAGAGAGACAAATTACCCTCTTGTTTGCCCTTTTAAGGATGTTGTGTTGTGGTTGTGATTTTGAATTTTGTCTCCAAGAACAATTCCAATACAAGTTGATCATACAAACCATCATGGGACTAGAAGCGATTTTTTAAGAGAAGAAACAGTAGCATAGAATATTAACTGAAGCTTTACTACAAACTGACCATTGGGTATCCTTTAACTTCTAAATCTCATGTAAATCTCTCAAAAATAATGTTGCTTCTTGTAAATATGCAAAAACTGGAAACTCAGGAGTGAATTTAGGTAAGTCTCTAGAACAAAATTATAATAAGGTATTGGTTACCTTTAGCTCGTGTGTCATCCTGGGATGTAGTGAACAAAAAGGAGCCTTCCATAAGTCATTGGCTCATTCACTCATAGGATGCATATTTATCGCCTGCCCTCTATATCTCAGGCACTTTATAAGGCTGTGAGTAGGCAGTGGAGAATGGTCAAGACTTACTTTTTTCCTTAAAGATCTCCAATTCTATAATTTGTGAAGGTTAATCTGATAAAGGAGGATCATCTGTCTATTTGTTACTTTCATTGGTTAATAAAGAAACTGCCTTGGCCCTTTGATAGGACAGAAAATTAGGTAGGCGGAGTAAACAGAACAGGATGCTGGGTAGAAGGCAGTGAGGTCAGACACAGTGAAGCCAGCCGCCAGGTCAGACATGCTGAATCTTTCCCCGTAAGCCACCACTTCGTGTTGCTACACAGATTATTAAGAAATGGGTTAAGCAAGATGTGAGAATTAGTCAGTAAGAGGCTAGAGCTAATGGGCCAGGCAGTGTTTAAAAGAATACAATTCGTGTGTTGTTATTTCGGGTATAAAGCTAGCCGTGTGGGAGCTGAGTGGTACAAAAAACAGGCCTGCCTGCAGCTCCTTCTACATTAATCCTCATTCCTTCAGTCACTAAATAAAAATATAAAATGGGCTCCACTCTGTTTAAAATATTTATAAGCAAAAATAATAAATAAAACAAATTAAAAAGTTATACCTGCATCTTAAACAACTCACAAGGTAGTAGAAAAAGCAATCAGCAAGATAAAGAGTAAAATACATAGTATACTATTTAATAATAATTACTGAAGGGAAATAAATGAAGGACGGACAAAAAATGGGAAGACTGTAATAACGAAAAGAGCAGATGCCAAAGCCCCCAGTGAAGGCGTGGCAAGTGTAGTGCAAGCGTTAAGGAAGAGAGAAATGGAAACATGAATAAATGTGGGCAAAGGAGAAGCCCCAGACAGAGAGAAGAGCCTCAGGGAAGATATAAGGGGGAGGAAGGATGAGGAGGGGCTGGGGAACAAGACCGCTGTGCAGTCTGAGAACTTTAGTGAGATGGGATGGTCTTGGGAGGAGACTGAAGGAGTAGAAAGCCACCCTCTGGCTTGCCTTTCCTATGGACTCAATAGCATAAACCGTCTTAAGGACCAACAAAAAGAGAGTATCTTCCTTCTCGCTGAGGACCCCACTGATGCAGCGTGATGTGAAGAGCTCTGAGAATGATTTCAATTTAGCACAGATGGGGCTGCCGAAAGAAAAGATAAATGGGTCCATCTGGAATAAGGTATTTCCTGCGTTGTTTGCAATCTGCCTGTAGTAAGTTGGAGGCTTTGAGTCAAGGGATTCAACCCCAAGTACCACTCTTGACAACTGCCTCAGGGACTGTATATAGAACTATGAAACAAGTGGTTTTCAAACTTGGTGAAATTGAAGCCTGGTAACCTGTTTTTAAAATAACAAACCACTCAAAAAAATAATTACCCCCGCCATGTGAACCCACATTAACAGAAATTCATACAGAAGGTTAACAAAGAAAGCCCCTGCTTGCACACCCACCTTCCCCATGCTTTTGTCTGGGTTCTTAGCACAGTTACTGAGTTAAGCATTTACTGGCGCATCACTCAGTGTTTTCAAGTGCAATTCCACGTACCAAAGATTTGAGTGGGACAAACTAGAGAGATTGACTCTCGCCTTTAAGGGCATTTTTTTTTTCATTCTGCAAATGGGGCCTGGAAATATAGTCCAGTGATAGAAAGCTTGCTTAACACGTTCAGGGTTGATATTTCCATAGGCTATGCTGTGAAAAACCCTTCTATGTACCCCTCCCTACACTTTTTCAAATTCGTAGCCTCTTTATTGTTTTTGCATGCATGTAAAAATAACCTGCTGTTTGTATAATGCTGCTTGTATATACGTCTTCAGGGCTGACCATGTGACATTGCACGATTGAGAGGCCTCAGGAGCTCCAAGGGCAAACGCCCAGCCAGTTAGGTCCAGTACGGTCTAACCTCCCCCCCTCCCCGCCCTGTCCTCCTCCTCTGGTTGCCCATAAAAGAAGCCTGTGAGCTGAGGTCAGGGTAGCCGCCATTTTGTTGTCTGGCTGGCAGATCCCAGCATCCCAGAATAAACAATGCTCTTGCTGATTGCATACAATCTTTGTTCCGTGGGCTACTCCAGGGACCCTAACACAATCAGTCAAGATGATTTTCTCAGTTATTTTGTCACAGAATCAGAAAGCTGACTAGCAATCTATCACTCTAGTTAACACTTAGAGGCTGATATTAAAAGAAAAATAGGCAACATTTATTCAACCAATATTTATTTCACAATTACTGGCCAGTTTTGCTCCAGGCATTTGTTCAGCTGAGATAAAAGAGATGTAGTGAAATATTAAATGTTGGCCTATTCTCAAACTACAATCATGGGAAAAGAGTGAGTAACTGGGAAATGTGGGCTCTTTATGTAGCAAGGACTAGATTAAGAAAGTGTGAAGCTGGCTTGGAGACACAGGGATAAGATGCCAGACTTAGTTTTAGAATTACAGAAGACTAGCAAGCGCAGAGAGCAGGTTTAAGATGGTGAGATGGAAGAGGGGAATATGCTCCAAATGTGAAAACAGACGTGCTTTAGATGTGTGTGTGTGTGTGTGTGTGTGTGTGTGTGTGTGTGTGTGTGCACGCTCAGTAAGGCATGATCCTCCGTCTAGAATCTTTCTCTGAACCCATGGAGGACTTGCTAAAATGCAGCTTGTCGAATTCCAGTCCCATTTCCAGTTCATCTCCGGGCGATCAAAATCAGAGAAATATACAAAGCCGAGTCCTGTAGTCCAGGACAGGACTGTAATTGCATTATCAAATCAGCTGTTCCAAGAACAAAGGGATGTAGGTGGCAGAGGGCATGGCTGGGCCCTTGAGGATCTGAGCAACCACTCCTCAGCAGAGATTAGGAAGGAAGTGTTAGGGGACCTTGCTTAGAGGAGATGGCACTGTCTGGGCACTGTGAGAGTCTGCCCACTGCTGATTGGTAGAGTTCCAAACAGAGTAAAACAGCCCACGATTAGCAACGAAACCAAGAGAAAGCAAGGTGCAAAGCTGGCCTCTCTGGCGTCGTTTTAGCCCCCATTCCCTCAAGGATACTGTATGACCAGAAACGCTCTATTCAGCTTCTGACCCAGTCATCGTGGGACTGTTTGTGTTCTGTCATAGGTAGTGGGTCATTTAACCAACACTTGGGAGCAAAGTGACTAACAGGATATAGTTATTAGGCACGTCAAGGAACTGCCACTCTCATTAATCACGCTAAAATAATTGGAGGCTCTAAAAATGAAACAATGGCCAAAGGTCCTTTCCATTTAAAGAATTACTAGTAGGCGGAGGAAATGTGCTTTGTTATTCTGAATTGCTTTATAAACAAGGACAATTGCAATTTATTCTGAAATAATTCTGAGTATACAGCAGAATCAGGAAAACATCGAACATACACACACACACATATATACACAAACACACACTCAAAAATCTCACATTAAAATAATTTGTTGGAAATGTAATTTTTCTTTTTAATTATTTTATTTATTACTCTTTGAGAGTTGCACATGTGAGTGCTATATTTATACCATTTCCCTCTCCAGTTCTGCCTGTGTTACCCTCTCCACTCTGCTCCATTTTAAACTCATGACCTCTTTTTCTTTAATTATTATTGTTATGTATACATTCTCTACATATACAGATATGTATAGGATGAATAAATATATATATAACATAAATATAACCTGCTTTGTCCATTTAGTATTGCTCTATATATGTGTATATATATATATGTATGTATATATGTATGAATGTGTGTGTATGTCTCTGTGTCTGTCTGTGTGTATGTGTTGAAAGCTGACCACTTGGTATTGGATAACTGATTAGGAGGCTCACCTCTGGGGACAACTGAGTCTCCCTCTCTCAGCGGTTGTTATTTGCCCGTGGTCCTCCATCTAGGAGTGTAGACTTGTGAGATTTCTTTATCCTTGCCAGCTTGGTTCAGGCCTTGTTTTGGAAACCATATCATGTGTGCAGTTTCCCTGTGGAAATTTTTTTTCTTTTCTTTCTTTCTTTCTTTCTTTCTTTCTTTCTTTTTAGTTTGTTTTTGGAGACAGGTAGATTTTTTTCCTTATTAAAGGATAATTTAAGCATTTTATTAAAGAATTTGCTGTTGTTGTTTTCTTGAAACCGGATCTCATATATACCAGACTGACCTCAAACTCACAACTTTGAAAGCCTGATCGCGCTTCCACTTCCAAATGATGGGATTGTAGGCAGGTCCCACCATATCATTTTGTGTTTGACTTTATATAGTGCTGGGGATCAAACTCAGGACTGTGTGCGTGCCAGACAAACACACTATCATCTGGGTTACATGTCCTGCCAAAGAAACTAAATTATCATGGCGTTTTTCTTCATTTTATTAACTCTCATGTTTTACTAGTGAACTTGTACAAAGACATACAAGTAGAAATGCAGGTGCTAAAAGCACATTTTAAATTCACTTAATTGTTAAAGATGTAGAAGTTTTCGAAGAGATTAAAAGAAAATATCTTTTGTCACAAAGAGACAGTCAGCATACTGGGAGAAGACCCACACAGAACTGCCCTTAATGTTACAGGGAACAGCATTCATAGAGACATACAAGCACACCAGGGACTACAAGCTAAGCTCCCCTAGCACAGTGATCATAATGAGAAGCGCACACAATTTTTAAAGCCCCCTAAAACTGGAAACAACAGCACCCTCAAATAACGCAGCATCCAAACCAGCTGCAAACTCCATTTGCTTTTTCCTCTTTCATTTTCAAGTTCCCATGGTTTCCTCCTGGCAAGAAGACTCTTCCGGCCAGCAGCAAGCATCTATATTGTGGGGAGAACCCTTCCGACGTCAGCCTAATTTGCTCACAAACTTATTCTCAAATCTCAGTTCCGTGCTTAGCTTTATAAGGTTCTATATCTAGTTTGTGAGCAATGTAGAAATGATTGCAGATTCTGCACAGGCTCACTTTCACTGCTAGGGCTGGAATCGTGGCTAATTCAGAAAAAACTGTTGGTTAACATTCAAGGACTCCGGGGCACATATGACCTGAATTGGAGAAGCAAAGAAAAATATTTTCCTTGCAAGAAATTCTTAATGAGTTTATTCGAATAGATAGCTATTTATAAATTAGGCAGAGAATCAGATTACAAGCAGTTCAGGGTTTCATGGAGAAGAGTCATAGGAAGGATTTATTAGGTGTTTCCAAAAGCAAAACAAAGAAAATGTGTTTCATCGGTTAAAGTGGAAAGTAGCTTGTTAGAGGTTAGTTCCTATTGGCTAAGCTATATTCATACTCTTCATATTGAGTTGGGTTTATTCTGTAGGAGCGTGAGATGCTGGAGCCATCTCAGCCTTCTGGTTCCCCATGAATTGTTTTTTTTTTCTCTTTTTCTTTACATCAGGGTCTTACTCTATCGCTCAGGCTGACCTCCTCTTTACTATCGCCCTGCTCAGCCTTCCAAGTGAGTATGAGTTTAGAAGGAAACAGCATTATGCTCGGACTAATTAATTTCTTAAAAAATGATTTGAGGGATGGTTCAGTGGTTATGAGCACTGACTACTCTTTGCTCTTCCAGAGATCCTGAGTTCAATTCCTGCCCACCCACATGGCAGCTCAGAACTGTCTACAACTGTAATCCCACAGGATCTGATGCCCTTTTTCGGTTGCAGACAAAATACCCATCCACATAAAATAAGTAGCTAAGTTTTTTTTTAAAGATCAGGGAGCAACCTGAGTGTTTTGTTTTGTTTGTGTGTTTCTTTCCTCCTTATTGTCATTCCGTGTATTCCATTGCCTTGTCAAATTATTTGAAGTCACTCTGCTTATATTTTCTCGAACCCATGTGGATCTCTGCAAATCTTTTTGACTTCTAGTTTCATTCTAAAGAGTAGACAAGTATTTCTGTCCCTATATTCCCAAGGCTACCACCATAGTTCTTCCTGTTCCACTACTACCTGCCAAGAGCAGAGGACAGCCAGTGTTGCCATGGGAAGCCTTGCACCCTTCAGACTTCCGGTTCAGTCCATCTCTGTCTGCCCTTGCCTTTTGGTCTATTTTATAACTGTGAGCGGGGGAAGAGCCACTATAATCTGATTTCATTTTTAAATTGAACAAGGCCTTACACATGCTAGACAAACATGTTTACTGCTCAGCTTCATGCTCAGCCCTCACCTTACTTTGGAGACAGGGTCTTACTAAATTGCCTTGGTCAACCTGGAAACTCTGATTTCCCTGCCTTAGGGCCCTGAGTGTCTGGGATTACATGCTTGTGCCATCAGGTCTGACTGGCAATACAGTAAATATTTTCTATAGATTTACAAGTTAAACACTGCCCAATGGAGAGACCCGTCCCTACCCTATCCCCACTCCCAAAAGGGAGAAGTGTGGAAAGAAAAAATTCCTTTTTCCATTGTTTCCGCTGTCTTGATCTCAGACTACATCTTTCTGTTTCTTTCATGAGATTACTAAAATAAGTAGTACGCTGACATGTGAACTTTTTATATCTGTATAAGAATTGTTCCTTTATCTTTAAAAACAGTGTCTGATAGAACACTCTGACATTCCAATTTTTACTTTTTTTTTTTTCCAGACGGGGTCTTTCTTTGTCGTCTTGGCTGTCCTGGAACTCTACATAGACTAGGCTGGCATCACCTGTCTCTGCCTCCTGAGTGCTAGAATTAAAGGTATTTATCACAATGCCACATTCCTTGTTTTAGATTGTAGTCACTGAAATTAAGCTGTCCGTTTTTTTTAATCATTGTTTTATTTTCTTCATATTGCAATAGTCTGTTTCAAAACAATAAATGTCTAATTGGCAAAAAAAATAGTTTTATTTCAACTATGCTCACATATTGTTCTATGGTGAAAAAAATGTTTAAAGTACTGGGCAGTGGTAGCGCACGCCTTTAATCCCAGCACTCAGGAGGCAGAGGCAGGCGGAGCTCTGTGCTCGAGACCAGCCTGGTCTACAGAGCGAGTTCCAGGACAGCCAGAGCTACACAGGGAAACCCCGTTTACAAAGAAAAGAAAAGTTAAAGCACCAGTAAATAGACTAGTGAAAAACTGCCTTTATCAATGGCTTCTCAGTCAGCCCCCATTATCAGCCACAATCAGAGAGTCTGGTTTGATCACGTGCTCGTTCAGATCCCGCCCAGTTGGATTTGGTGAGGTCCCATTAGAACAGGAGCACTGCCTCAGTTGGTGGACCAACCCCTCACGGTCCTGATTTCCTTGCTCGTCTTCTACCTCCTTCTGCCTTTCAGCTGGACCTTGGGAGCTCAGTCCGTTGCTCTGATGAGGGTCTCTGTCTCTATCTCCATCTGTCGCGGGGGGATGAAGATTCTATGGTGATAGTGGGACAAGAACAGTTCAGGCACCCTCTCCTCTGCTGAGCATAGATCTTAACTTCACAATCATAATGAGTCTATGAGCACCACAAGAACAAATTTATAAATGACAAAGTGAGAGCTGAGAATGTGAAATCCCTTGTAGACACCAATTAATGAGGAGCGAGTCGGTGTTTGAACTTGGATGGTAAGGTGCAGGGAGGAAATAATCACCAGCAGGTAGAAGGGAAGGGAAGGGAAGGGAAGGGAAGGGAAGGGAAGGGAAGGGAAGGGAGGGGAGGGGAGGGGAGGGGAGGGGAGGGGAGGGGAGGGGAGGGGAGGGGAGGGGAGGGGAGGGGAGGGGAGGGAAGGGTAGCAAAATGAAAGAAAGGCCATATTGAAGATGTCACATCAGATACACTGTTCCAGGTGTAATCCACATGTAAGCCTCAGCATCACTTTCATCCTCTCTCACAACAGATGCAGATTTGCACTCTCATTTTGCACAGTGTGAAATCCCAAATATTTCCATTTTTGGAAACCTGATTCTATGTATGTTGTCTTAATGGGGTTTTTAAAAAGCCACACCTTTCTTCATGAAACGTGATGAATAATCTTGGTTATCAACTTGACTGGATCTGCTATGAATTAAGAGACAAAACTGTTCGTCTTATTGCCGAGGGATTTTTTTGATCTGTCTATCTGGGAAGACCCACCCTAAATGTGGGCAGCTCAGATAAAAGGAGGACTCAGAAAAAAAGCTTTTTGCCTCATTGCCTCATGTCTCATCAGCAAGTTCATCTACATTGCTGTTATTGCTGCTGCAGCTGCATTCCTTTGCTGACATCAAAACCCATCTTCTTCAGGCTTTGAGCGTGGTTTTTCAGGACTGCTCCATCCCCTTCAGCACCAGACTGAGACTGCTGACACATCTGGTCTCTTGCAATGCAGTGTGTAGATTGTCGTTGTTGGACGACTTGGGACAGTGTTGTGTAAACTAATCTAATAAATCCTCTTTTCTTATAGATGGATTCTATTGTTTTTTTCTCTCAAGAACTTCAATCATTTTACACCATGTAAAAATCCAAAACCTTTCCATTGTTGGAGAATGATCTGTTTCTGGGCTTGTTATTTCATTAAAGTCGAGAAGAGGAGAGGAAGGGAGGGGGAGGGGAGAGGAAGGGAGGGGAGGCAAAGAGAAGAGAAGAGAAGAGGAGAGGAGAGGAGAGGAGAGGAGAGGAGAGGAGAGGAGAGGAGAGAAGAGAAGAGAAGAGAAGAGAAGAGAAGAGAAGAGAAGAGAAGAGAAGAGAAGAGAAGAGAAGAGAAGAGAAGAGAAGAGAAGAGAAGATTCACGTCTTTCTTCACACCATCGTGTACATTCCTGAGTCAGTGTGCCATGACCGTGCAGATGAACCCTTCTCTTGTCACTGCAGGCAGTTTCCACTGAGTCTTTAACAATTCTGTTTGAAAATCCTTCCTCTCCCCTGCTTTCCCCGCACGCTGCTTTACCTCTTATCACCAACCCTACCAGAGTTTTCTCCTCTTCAATTCATTTCTTAAGCACAATTGCCTGCTCTCCTCACTCTCAGTTCTTCTCAGCTTCCTTCTCTTCACAATCTCTGTTTAGAAACAAAAGAAATTCCTTCACATTCCTCATAAAGGACAATCTAACCAACCCCTTTTGTGGCTTTGATGAGTGTCCCATCTCACAGGGCATCTATCCAACTAATCAAGGCATTTCCTCAAAGCTTCTTCCCCCAAAGCATTCTGGGACCTAATGCCAAGAAAGTCAATTCAATGCACAGATAGCACCAGCATTTCAAAAAACTGAAAGCCCATATCATAAGGTAACAATAGATTATGTTACCTATAATTATTGAAAATAAAGTCCTTCACAGAATAGGTAATACAAGAGGCCTTTTCAGTAATGTCTTGATCAGATTGGTTGTTGCATGCAGGAAAGCTTAAAAAACAAAGCGAATGGGAGAAATCTGTACATTATCATGTGCATAACCTCCTACCACTGGTCAGTCAGCATTCCCTTCCATATGCCTGGTGCCTGAGGATGTACCCAAGGAGATCTGAAGGGTATGTAAGATTCCCTTGGAACTGGAGTTATAGAGGATTATTAGACACTACATAGGTGATGGAAATTGAACTCAGGTCTTTTGGAAGAGTAACCAGTGTTCTTAACCACCCAGCCATCTCTCTGACCCCTCCGGGCCATGAATAGATACAAAGAGCTCCTCATCTCCTTGGTGGCCTCATTCTTCGTGGGCTTTAGAGTCCTCTTCCTCCTGCTCTGGGTTAGCATCTACATATGAGTCCCCAAGGGTACCCACCAGGCAGCTTCACCAAGTCCTGTTTTTGTAAATTAATTTTGTACCCTTGCTACATGTGTCCCATCTGCTGTTTACAATAAAGGCAGATGTGTGACAAAAAATATTATGTGATGGGCTCGAAGTAATCACTTAATCAATATATTGTGCTCATCCAAAATACAATTGTCTTTAAGCTTTATAATTTTACGTCTCCTGTTATCATTTCAGAAAAATTACCCACCTTGAAATCACATCAAATTCCTTCTTGCTAAATATGTAAGTAATGGGCTTGACCTCATCCTTGGGTGTTTAGAAGGGAGTCATTTAATCAGCCAGTCTCCTCTGAAACTTCTTTCTAAGGTTGGCTGACAACACACTCCTTTATGTTTTCCTCTGATTGAATTTGATTACCAGCAGTCTCTGTGAGAGGTTGTGCTTAGGTCATCCCCTAAATGTTCAAAATCAAGAACTTGTACTTCGAGTTCCATCATGTGCTTCCCTACATTCTCTCCTACCAAAGTTTCATGGAAATCTTTTGTACTCAGTACTGTCTAGTATCTAATAATCTCTCATTGACTCCGACCTCTCTCCTGAGTTCTTTTCGATCTGCCTAGTGCATAGAATAAAACACCAAACCCATAATTTGACCTAAAGTCTGACTCCTGCCACCCTCCCGTTGTCCTAGCTATTCCTTAAATAAACTGATTCTTTTTATACTTATTTTTATTTCCCTGACCAGTGAATCTAAACTTGTCCCCATTTCCTGGTTGCCTGGCCTCTCTTCCCCATTAAAAAGCTTTCTTAACCCTGATCACAAATACTGATTACCTCATGAATTTGCTTTTCTATGAGGAGACATTTCTCTGAGCTCAGTTAGTCTTTCCCAGTGTCTAGAAGTATCTCCGATCATGATGGTCTAGTTGCGATGAAACAACACTTTGAAAAAAAACAACTCAGGGAAGCAAAGGGTTTATTTGCTTATGCTTCCAGGTCCCAGTTCATCATTGTGGAAGTCAGGGCAGGAACTGGAAGCAGAAATCACGGAAAAATGCTTGCTTGCTGACTTGCTCTCTGGATGGTCATTGTATCATGCTCAACAATCTTTCTTACAAAGGCCAGCCTTCCTGCCTAGGGATGATGCTGGTTACAGTGAACGAGTCTGTCTCACATCGATAATCAAGAATAACTCTTACAGACATGACCACAGAACAATCTTACCTGGGTAATCACTCAATTGAAACTCACTCAGATGACACTAGGGTATGTCAAGTTGATAATTAAGGCTAAGACAGGGACTCAAAGAATTCAAAAAAGTTCACTAATTCAATACAAATGATTCATTTTAGGGTTCGCAATTTTTTTTAGGTATGAATATCTTTTTAATTGTTTTTATTGAACTATATATTTTTATCCACTTCACTCCCTTCCTCCCCTGCCCCTTCTACCCTCTCCCATTATCCCCACACTCCTTATTTACTCAGGAAATCTTGTCTTTTTCTACTTCCCATGTAGATTAGATCCATGTATGTCTCTCTTAGGGTCCTCGTTGTTGTCTGGGTTCTCTGGGATTGTAAATTATAGGCTGGTTTTACTTTGCTTTATGTCTAAAAAACACTTATGAGCAAGTACATATTATATTTGCCTTTTTGGGTCTGGGTTACCTCCCTCAATATGATGTTTTCTAGATCCATACCTTTGCCTGCAAATTTCAAGATGTCTTTTTTTTTTTCATTGTGTAGTACTCCATTGTGTAAATGTACCATGTTTTCTTTATCCATTGTTTGGTCAAGGGGCATTTAGGTTGTTTCCAGGTTCTGCCTATTACAAATAATGTTTCTATGAACACAATTGAGCACATGTCCTTGTGGTATAATTGCGAATCCTATAAGTATATACCCAAAAGTGGTATTGCTGCGTCTTGAGGTAGGTTATTTCCTAATTTTCTGAGAAATCGTTATACTGATTTCCAAAGCAACTGTACCAGTTTTCACTCCCACCAGCAATACAGAAGTGTTCCCTTTATCCCACATTTTCTCCAGCACAAGTTGTCATCAGTGTTTTTGATCTTGGCCATTCTCACAGGAGTAAGATGAAATCTCAGAGTTATTTTGATTTGCATTTCTCTGATGGCTAAGGCTGTTGAGTATTTTCTTAAGTGTCTTTCAGCCATTTTAAATTCATTTGTTGAAAGTTTTCTGTTTAGGTCTGTACCCCATTTTTGTTTTTACTGGATTACTTGTTCTTTTCATAACAAGTTTCATGAGTTCTTTGTGTATTTTGGAGATCGGTCCTCTGTCCGATGTGGGGTTGGTGAAGATGTTTTCCCATTTTGTAGACTACCGTTTTGTTATGTTAATTGTGTCCTTTGCTTTACAGAAGCTTCTCAGTTTCAAGAAGTTTTATTTATTAATTGTTTCTCTCAGTGTCTGTGCTACTGGTGTTATAGTTAGGAAGTGTTCTCCTGTGCCAATGCATTCAAGTGTACTTCCCATTTTCTCTTCTATGAGCTTCAGTGTGGTTGGCTTTATATTGAGGTCTTTGATCCATTTGGCCTTGAGTTTTGTGCATGGCAATAGATATGGATCTATTTTCATTCTTCTACATGTTGATATCCAGGTATGCCAGCACCATTTGTTAAATATGCTTTCTTTTTTACATTTGATATGTTTTGGCTTCTTTTTCAAAATTCAGATTTTTGTAGGTGTGCAGATTGATATCCAAGTCTTTGATTCAATTCAATTATTCCTTCTGTTTATTTGTTTGTGTTTTGCCAATACTAGACTGTTTTCAGTACTGTAGCTCTGTAGTAGAGATTAAAGTCAGGGATTGTGATGCCTCCAGGAGTTTCTTTATTGTACAGGATTGTTTATGGCTATCCTGGGTTTTTTGCTTTTCCATATGAAGTTGAGTATTGTTCTTTTGAGGTCTGTGAAGAATTTTGATGGGATTTTAATAGACATTACATTAAATCTGTAGATTGCTTTTGGTAAGATAATTATTTTTACTGTTAATTCTACCTACCCAAGAGCATGGTACATCTTTCTGCTTTTTGATGTCTTCTTCAATTTATCTCTTCAGTAATTTAAAGTTCTTGACATGTAGGTCTTCTACTAGTTTATGTTTACTCCAAGATATTTTATGATATTTGTGGCTATTGTGAAGGGCGATATTTCTCTGGTTTCTTTCCTAGCCCGTTTATCATCTGCGTAAAGGAGGGCCACTGGTTTGGTTTTTTTTTGGGGGGGGGGGTGAGTTAATCTCTTATCTTACTACATTACTGAAGGTATTTGTGAGCTGTAGGAGTTCCTTGGTAGAATTTTTGGATTCACTTATGTAAACTATCATATCATCAGCAAATAGTGAGAGACTGACTTCGTCTTTTCTGACTTGTATCCCTTGATCTCCTGTTGTTGTCTTATTGCTCTAACTAAAACTGCAACTACTATACTGAATAGATACGGAGAGATTGGAAAACCTTATCTTGTTCTGATTTCAACGGCATTGCTCTAAGTTTCTTTCCATTTCATTTGATGTTGCATTTTGGCTTGCTGTATATTGCCTTTGTTATGTTTTGGTATGTTCCTTGTAACCCTGCTATCTCCAAGATCTTTATCATGAAGGGATATTGTATTTTGTCAAAGGCTTTTTCAGCATTTAATGAGATGACCATGTGTTTTTTTTTTTTTTTTTTTCAGTTTGCTTATATGGTAGATTACATTGACAAATTTTTGTATATTGAACCATGCCTGCTTGTCTGGGACAAAGCCTTCTTGGTCATGATGGATGATTTTTCTAATGTGTTCTTGGATTGGTTTTCCAGTATTTTAATTGCCATGCACCGTGCCCTTCACCCCGTCTGCACTCTGTGCGCTAGAATTCAGTTTGGAGCTTCGGGCAAGGGGCTGGAGGTTGAGGAAACACACACAGAGATAGACAGACACACGGACCTCCAATCACTGCTACAAAGCCCTTCTTTAATAGCAGCATGGAGGCTTAAATACTCAGCAGTCAGTGGCCAACAGATGAAAATCCCATCCTCTACTCCTCTAGGCAAGCCACAGCTTTTAGTAACTCCAATTAGAAGGCTCTAGACAGGGAAGAGCAGCTGAAGGCCAGGACTCCAATTGGTCCCAACATTTAATAAGTATTTTTGCATCAATGTTCATGAGTGAGATTAGTCTATAATTCTTTCTTAGTAATGTCTTTGTGTGGTTTGGGTACCAGGGTAATTGTAGCCTCATAAAAAGAGTTATGCAATATTCCTTCTGTTTCTATTGTGTGGAACAATTTGAGGAGTATTGGTATTAGTTCTTCTTTGAAAATCTTGTAGAATTCTGAGATGAAACCATCTGGTACTTGGATTGTTTATGGTTGAAAGACTTTTGATGACTGTTTCTATTGTTTTAACAGTTATAAGTCGATTTAATTTGTTTGGCTTGTCTGGGTTTAATTTTTGGTTGGTGATATTTACCCAGAAAATTGTCTGTTTCCTTTAAGTTTTCCAATTTTGTGGAGTACAGATTTTCAAAGTATGACCTGATGATTCTCTGGATCTTCTTTATATCTGTTTTTATGTCCCTCCTTTTTTTTCTGATTTTGTTAATTTGGATATTCTCTCTCTTTGTCTCATTGATTCTTTGTATTGTTTTCTTTGTTTCTATTTTGTTGATTTCAGCTCTCAATTTGATTGTTTTCTGCTGTCTAGTCCTCCTGGGTAAGTTTTTTTTATTCTAGAGTTTTCAGATGTTCTGTTAATTTACTAGTGTGAAATTTTTCCAGCATTTTTATGTAGGCATTTAGTGCTATGAACTTTTCTCTTAACACTGTTTTCATTATCTCATAAATTTGAGTATGTTGTTTGGTCATTTTCACTGAATTTTAGGAAGTTCTTAATTTCTTTATTTCTTCCTTGACCCATTGGTATTCAGGTGAGCATTATTTAATTTTCATGTGTTTGTGGGAATTCTGGAATTAGTGTTGCTGTTGAATTCTAATTTTAAGCCTTGGTGATCTGATAAGATACATGGAGTTATTCCAATTTTTTTTTTGTTGAGGTTTGCTTTGTTACCTAGCATGTGATCAGTTTTTGAGGTTTCATGAGGGGCTGAGAAGAAGGTATATTCTTTTATGTTTGGATGGAATATTCTACAGATGTCTGTTAAATCCATTTGAGTCATATTATGCATTAGTTCCCTTATTTTTCTGTTAAGTTCCTGTCTCGCTGACTTGTCCAGTTATGAGAGTGGAGTGTTGAAGTCTCCAACTACTAGTGTGTGGGGTTTAATGTGTGATTTAAGTTTTAGTAGTGTTTCTTTTACATATGAAGGTGCCCTTGTATTTGGGGTACAGATGTTCAGTATTGAGATTTCCTCTTGATGGGTTTTTCCTGTGACTAATATGAAGTGTCCTTCTTTGTCTCTTTTGATTGATTTTAGTTTGAAGTCTATTTTATTAGATATTAGAATAGCTACACCATCTTGTTTCTTAGGTCCTTGTGGTTGGAAAATTTTTTCCCAACCCTTTACTCTGAGGTGATATCTGTCTTTGAGGTTGAGGTATGTTTCTTATATGCAGTAGAAGGATGGATTCTGTTTTCTTAGCCAAACTGTTAGGCTCTATCTTTTTATAGGTGAGTTGAGTTCAATTATATTAAGGGATATTAATGGCCAGTGATTGCTAGTCCCTGTTATTTTAATTCTCATTGTTGGTGATGTTATTGTCTGTGTGTTTCCCTTCTTTGGAATGTACTGCTGTGAGATCATCTATTGTCCGTGCTACTATGAATGTAGTCAGTTTCCTTGGGTTGGAGTTTTTCTTCTAGTACTTTGTGTAGGTGTGTGACTAGGTATTGGTTAAATCTTGTTTTGTCTGGGAATATCTTGTTTTCTCCATCTATGGTGATTGAAAGTTTTGCTGGGTATAGTTGTCTAGGCTGTCATGTGTGGTGTCTTAATGTCTGCATAAAGCTTGACTAGGACCTTCTGACTTTTATTGTTTCCTTTGAGAAGTCAGGTGTAATTATGATAGTTCTGCCTTTGTATGTTACTTGGCCTTTTTCTTTTGCAGCTCTTAACAATCTTTTTTTATTCTGATGTTTAGTGTTTTATTATTATACAGTGAGGGGACTTTTTTGTTCAGTTTATTTGGTGTTCTATAAGCTTCTTGTATCTTCATATGCATATCTTTCTTTAGGTTGGGAAACTTTTCTTCTATGATTTTGTTGAATATATTTTCTGAGTTGGATTTCTTCTCCTTCTTTTATCTCTATTATTCTTAGGTTTTGTCTTTTCATGGTGTCCCATATTTCCTGGATATTTTATATTAAGCTTTTTTTAGATTTAATGTTTTCTTTGACAGATGAATCTATTTCCTCTATTGTATCTTCAACACTTGCGATTCTCCCTTCCATCACTTGAATTCTGTTGTTTATGCTTACATTTGTGGTTCCTGATCATTTTCTCAAATTTTTCATTTTCAGAATTCTCTCGGTTTGTGTTTTCTTTTTTGTCTCTATTTTGGTTTTCAGGTCTTGAATCGTTTCTTTCACCTGTTTGATTGCTTTTTCTTGGTTTTCTTTCAGGGATTTGTTGATCTCTTCCAACTTTTATTTATCTTTCCCTCCATTTCTTTGAGGGAATTTTTCTTCTTTAAGGGAAACATTCTCCTAAAGTTACTTTTTAGGTCATTTTCTTCTGCTTCATCTATATTGGGATGTTCAAGTCTTGCTGTTATAGAACTACTAGTTTTTGGCAGTGTCTTCTTGCTTTTGTATTGTTGAATATGTTCTTATCTTGTTTACCCATCTTTTCCTTTGTTTGGTGTAGTTGGGGCCATGTCTCTGGTGATCACTCTTTCAGGTGCCTGCTCCTCGTGGTGGAGTCAGGGCTACTGTTCCAGTCACCCTGGGGGTCACTCAGTGTCACTCAGCGCTCCCATAGGTCATTCAGGCCTGCTCCCATGGAGGTTGCTTACTTAAGCCTGCTCCTGTAGAGGTTGCTGTCTCAAACCTGGTCCCACAGGTCACTGGCTTGGGCCTGCTTCCTTGGAGATCACTCGCTGGTACCTGCTCCTTCTGAAGTTGCTGGCTCAGGTCTGCTCCAGCAACTGAGGTCACTGGCTCAGTCCTGCTCCAGGGGAGGTCACTGGCTTGGCCTGGTCCTGTGGCCATCACTCGCTCAGACCTGCTCCTATGGAGATCACTAGCTTAGGCCTGAGCCTATGGACGTCGCTGACTAGGGCCTGCTCCAGCAGAGGTCACTAGCTCTGGCCTGCTCCAGCGGAAGTCTTAGGGTTGGCATTTCAGGGTTCTCCATAGATGCAGATATATGTGCACATGTTATGTATCCAAAATTAGACTTATTCTAAAGAATTGACTCTTGTAATCATGGAAGCTCCCCAGTTCAAAGATCCCCAGTTGGCAAGCTGCATGACTGGAAGATCCAAAAGGCTATCTTTTTCAAAATGCAAGAACTGCTGTTTCAATTCTAGTTCGAATGCTGATGAAGACTGACGTCTCAGCTCAGATAATCCTGCAGGAGGCAGACAGTCTTACAAGAGGGTAAGTTTTTCTTCTGCTTTTCTTTTAGGAGGACCACATGCTCTCCCAATTTAAAAGTTCATCTCATCTAAAAACAGCCTTGCTGAACGCTGTTGAATAATATATGTTTAAGTTTTTAGGTCTCCCATAGTCCAGTCAAAATGACAAAGCTGACCTTCATAACTTCTTAATTAAAAATTGCCAGGCTAATTAGACAATTAAGAAATGGAGACCTGGAGCTTTTCATTTTACTAAAAAGTAATAAATGCATCTTCATTTGCCAGTCTGTTTTCATGGACTCACAGCTTTTTCTTTGAGGGTGAATCTGGTGACTGAAGTTCCAGATGGTCTTGCCCACAAAGCTGCACCCATAATTCATCTTCTCCATCTCCCAGGGTCTGTTTCCTGAGTGAGAAAAAAAAAAAAAAACTTAGACACAATTAGAGAACAATTAAGAGCAATTTTTCTAGCCTTTTGTAGTTCCTAGTTCTTTTGTAAGTTGTTTTGATGCCACATTTTACAAACAATTTGTGGTTCTGAAGTATTGTATTTCGTTTTCACATGGCAGTGTTTTTCTTTTAATTTAGTCATCTGGAATATGGGGTAAAGTGTTGTTGTGCATTATTACAATGACAAGGTGTGGCTGATCTAGTCCAAGGCAACATACAACTCAGCTGGCAGGATAGATCATCGGGCCCATGCAGAACAGGGAGCTGGGGCACCACAGAGAAAGTTTCGTTTGCATTGGTTCGAAGAGTGTGGCTCACAAGGAGCTGCAAGCTAGTTGATTCATCAGGAGGGTCAGCTCAGAGTGCTCATAAAATAACTGCATTAACAGACATTAAACACTGACATCTGTCTACATCTCAATTCAAGAGTCCCAAAATACATATATGATCATGAACATCAAAATAAACAAGACGAGAAACAGGAGTCGTTTCTGGAATTTTCTAGAATCCCTTTGTTTATATTAGTCACTTCCTATTCTCATGATTGCCTATAAATATGTAATTAAACAATTAGTTCTCTCACTGCAGTCTCTCTGAGATATGCTCTCTGATAGCCCATAAATTAAATCATAAGCGATGTTATCACGATGTCTCCTTTGCAAGCTAATGGTCTTTTTTAAAGAGTAAAAACACTGCTGCATTCCATCTCCATCAGTGGTTCTAAACCTGTGTGTCTCAGTCCCTTCAGAGACCAACTGACCTTTTCACAGGCGTTACATATCAGATATTATGCATATCAGATATTTACGTAATAATTCGTAACAGTAGCAAAAGTACAATTATGAAATCTCAAGAAAAATAATTTTGTGGTTGAGAATCACTTCAACATGAGGAACTGTATTAAAAGATCACAGAATTAGTACAGTTGAGAACCACTGCTGTAGATAAAACAAAACAAAAACATGTCATATAGAGAAAGCCAATCAGCACGGTGCCCTTTAGTCAATGGCAGCTACCACGAAGTGACAGTTTTCATTCTCTGTAATGACAAAGTGCTGAAATGAATTTAGTTAGCATTCTTATGTAATGAGACAATGTAATAAAGGAGCTTTATTACTTCTGTTAATTACATCTCTAACATATTTGTAAATGCAAGTGACAAAAGACTAAAAAAGTTGTTTACTTAGGGGTAAAATTTTTAAAATCTAATTATTTGGTCACTTTACATTTGAATAGCTCTGGTTCTCAAGCCATCAGAGATTTCACTAAAATCTCTGGTGGCCAAAACAGTGCTGGGTAATGTGTCATATTCTTTTCAAGTCACAGTCACTGGAGACAAAGTAGTGTACAGTCTACGAGAGCCTGAGCCTCACTCCTCTACCTCCATGAAAGGAAGCAGTTAGTGGAGTTCTTGTAGACATTGGACCCTTAAATATGCCATCAAAGGGATGAAGAGATGACTCAGAGGTTAAGAGCATTGCCTACTCTTCCAAAGGTCCTGAGTTCAATTCCCAGCAACCACATGGTGTCTCTCAACCATCTGTAATGAGGTCTGGTGCCCTCTTCTGGCCTGCAGGCATACATGTAGACAGAATATTGTATACATAATAAATAAATAAAATATTTTTAAAAATGCCAACAAAATGCTTCATCATAAGGTAAATCTGTGTAATGGTTTGAATAGATATGACTCCCATAGACTCGTGTGTTTGAATGTGTGAACCGTAGGAAGTGGCATTTTAGAAAGTGTGGCATTGTTGGAGTTGATGTGGCCTTGTTTGAGGAAGTGTGTCACTGTGGGGCCAGGCTTTCGGGGTCTCATGTGCTCAAGTTACCCACAGTCCAGAGTCTCTCCAGCTGCCTATGGATCAAGATGTAAAACTCCCAGCTCCTTCTCCGGCACCATGTCTGCGTGGACACTGCTGTGTTTTTCATCATGATGATAATGTACTAAACATTTGAAACTGTAAGGCAGCCCTCATGAGCTGTTTCCCTTTTTAAGAGTTGCCATGGTCAGGATGTCTCTTGACATCAATGGAAACCCAAACTAAGATAATCTGCTGGCTGTTTGTTCTAGGGATGGTACGTATTACCTTGACCATGTGCTGGTAGCATTGCAGAGGGAAGGGGGAAGCTGTGACACTTAAGGGATTTGGACCTTGATTTGAAGCAGGCTTTTCAGTACTATGTAACGTGGGTAAAGACAGTGATGTAATGTCACTATCATTGTATGTTGTTAGGCAACAAATTGAGCTCTAGGAGGTAAAGACCCGGAAGAGTTTCATAAAAGAACAAAGAGATGATTGATACAATCTGCTGAAAAGTCAGCCATGAGTTTATTATAAATGATATTTTTTCCTGGAAGTTCCTGAAAGGAACACTACAATTATTTTTAACTATTATCTTCTTGGACAAAGCTTTCCTAGAATAGTAACGTCATCATGATGATGGTAGTCACCAAATAAAACCATGATTGTGTGGACAGTGAACTGTGTTTTGGGGATGAGGAGGAGACATGCATAGTTTTGAGTTGGTTTCTCATTTGTAAAACAAGGGTAATGACAGCAAATGTTCCAGAAGGAAAAGATGTGTGTGTGTATAGAAAAGAGCAAAAGTTTAAATATCTCATAAATCAATTTCAAACTTAAATATCAAGTACAGGGCTGAAGAGTTGACTTGGGGCTAGAAATGTTTATTTATCCTCCCAGAGAATCCAAGATCCGTCTAGCTGTCTTACAATCACCTGGAAACTCCAGCTCCAGAGGATCTGACATCTTCTTCTGGCCTCCATGAACACTTACCTACCCACGTGGTTGGCATATACTCCCATAGTCACATAGACATGCATATAAATGTGAATAAAACCGTATCTTTAAGTCAGAACTCTAGGTTACTGGCAGGTGTTATTCTGTTTTATCACCTCCTAGCGATGGTAACTCTCCCAAGTGCTGTGTGGAAATTAAATAAATAACAAAAGAGGAGAGACTGTATAGTAGACGTGTGGTCCTGGGAGGAGCCCATGCTTTAGTCTTACCAGGGCATAGAAGGGGGCTTGATGAAGGACTAACTACAATTTGTATTTGTTTGTTTGTGACGGGGTTTCTCTATAGCTTTGGAGTCTGTCATAGAACTCTCTCTGTAGACCAGGCTGGCCTCGAACTCACAGTGATCTGCCTGCCTCTGCCTCTCGAGTGCTGGGATTAAAGAACCAACCAAGTGCGTTAAAGCAACAACACGAAAACCGTTTATTATCACCTCAAATCCTGAAGGAGGGAGGGAGGAAGAGAGAGTGGGAGGGAGGGAGGGGAGCAGGAACCTGAGAAGAGCTGTGACAGCTGACAATACTGCAAACTCCAGGAGGAGGCTGGTGCTCCCAGTGTTTACCCTGTGTGTAGGTGTTCATGGAGGCCAGAGGGAGCTGAGACTGTAAGGCTGACTTCCCCTCCCTGTGTCTAATCTCACATCAAACCCAACTGGAGGCAGATGATCCTACATATTACAGCTCCGCATCACCTTGAGAGCCAAGGTCCCTTTTCCAGGTTCTTTGTCTTCTAGATAAAATCTTTTAAAACAGACATGGGAAGGACCTTAAGGATGAAGTACTAGAGTTAGGGAGAGAAAACATCAGGGCAGGCAAGCTCGGGATCTTGTTGGGGAGAAGGGGAGATAATGATTTTAGAGTCAGAAGTCAGAGAGTGGGCATGCTCTGTAGAAGTCTGTGAGCTATAATGAATGCCGAGGTTTTCTCTGATAATGCATAGCTCCTTGAAGGGACAGTTATTCCTCCCTCTGCCTTATTTTGTCCTGAGGTATGTCGTATTTCTTTTTACCTTTCCCTTTATGCTGGCCTTCAGGTTGTAAAACAGGATTTCCCCTTAAATTCTGGAGGAGTCTTTTCATAGAAGCTCCCTGACTAGTCCAAGCTGGAAGGTACTTGCTGTCTACATTTGTCAAAGGTGTTCCCGTCTCCAACGATGCCATTTGAAATGGTTCTGGGAAACAGATGACTTCTGGGAGACTTCCATAGGTTTTCTTCTTGCCTAACATCTTATTTCACTTTTAGGCCAATTGGAACAGAGAGTAGGAGGTAAAAAAGGAAAAATCAACCAAGGTGTATATACAGGTGAGTGACGAGTTCCAGGAAAGACACTGGTGAATTATCTGCTCCTACACGTCCTAGTTCTTCTAGGGTGACCAACTCAGGAATCATGATTCAGTTGAAACAGAGGTGCATGCAAACCGGAGCTAAATAAAACTCTGTATGTCAGTAAGGGAAGCCATTGGGAATTTTAAGCACTGTGTACATTATTTGGTAGAATAAGATTGATTTATTCAAGGATGTTTAGTTTTCAAATGCAGAAAGGATTTAGAATGTTTCCTCCATAAATAAATAATAAACTTTTGGGAGGATAGATATGTTTGACCTGATTTAAATATTGGTATACATGTATTGAAATATCACATACTATTTCATAATATGTTTTATTTATCAGCAGAAAACTAATTTAAATTTAAAAACAGCATGAAAAACAATGTTTGCACAATGGGATGGTTCAGTCTGAATACCAATATAATATTTTTTAAAGCGATTTATTTATTCTTAGTTTAAATATATTGCTTGCATATATGACTATGTAGGCAGATGCTCTGGACTAGAGTTATAAAGAATTGTCAACTGCCATGGGGGTGCTGAAAACTAACCCTGGGACTTCTGGAAGAGCAGCCTAGTGCTCTTAAATGCCTAGCAATTTCTCCAGCCTATAATATGTTCTTGTTGACAAATAAAAATGTAAGAATGGATAAGTCAGTTGGGTTCAGAAACGCTGTCCATTCAACTGGACCGTTAAGTTTTTAACAAGGATCAACAATGAACTTGGTGAAGACAAGTGAACTCACATTTCACATTGAGGAAAAGAGAGGAGGGAGGGAGAGAGAGAGAGAGAGAGAGAGAGAGAGAGAGAGAGAGAGAGAGAGAGAGAGAGAGAGAGAAGCGCATTTCTCAGGACACTGATGCTGAGTACCAATCCTCCATCAGACGGCATGCTGAAGACCCAGGTAGGAGACACGGTGCAGTGTCTTTTTGGAAGCTCTAGTTCCATGTATTCTACAGTCTTACTTATTTTGTATTCTACAGTCTGTCTTACTTATTTTGGATCTTGACCAAGTCTCCATCGCTTGACCGTTTCCTCACAGTAATGCTTGCAGTTAACCACAGACCCCTCTCAAACACAGGATTTTTCAGCTCCATTTCTCTTGCTTGCTAAACCCCTTTGGCATGCCCAAGAATTCCCATGAATAGTTTCCCAAAATGCTTGTTTCTAGTGGCTGGGAAAGCCTTAGACTACCGTTCACTACCACCACCTCCTATCTCCCGCCACCTCTCAGGAAGGTAAGAAATGTCTTCTAGGCGGTGGCTTTTTCTGTTAGTCAGACTCTTCCTTTGTGGTTGCTGGTTTCTCTTTGGAAAAATAAATATCAATATTTTGTGGGAGCTGGACTTGACTTAAGTTCCTAAATCAGGCCCTGCATAATTGACTGTGCCCCTTCTACGGCTCTTGCCCTAGCCTTGTTACTGCATCACTAGGAAACGTTGACAGGAGGATATTATCCATTAGCTAGATAATGGAAAGACTTTCTTGCAGATGTCATCCCTTTGAGAAAACAATTATCTAGATTTAGGGCATTTTCCACTCCAGGGCTCTTTGTAGACACAATTTCCATTGTTATCAACTCAACTCATTTTTAGTCAAACAGGCTTTTGAGACGAGATGGTGCTTGGTTTCTAGGAGACCTTTTAAAAAGAGATAATGTCGAGGTTGGAATATGATCTCAGAAATGCTTTTTTAAAAGAGAGTTTCCATTTCTTTGTGGTCCATGTGGATCTGTACATGCTTCCTGGGCTTTTAAAGATCTGCTCACCTTCATTAAAATTAGAGTGTAGTTCCTTCAGGCTGGGACCATGACTTACTCATTTTTTTTAACTCTATCCACACATTCCTTTGCTTAATGACTGATTTGTTTGAGAATTTTTCTGCCATCAAGAGTCAAAAAATATATATTCCACCAAATTTAATGGCAAAGATTATTATTTCCTCCATCAGTTTCTAAGATCCACAAAGGATTTTCTTACATAGACAGATGTATTCTTTCAAAAAATGTGTGGTATAAACATTTGAAGGTAAACAAATGTGATTTGTAGCCATGTGTAATTTAATAAAGGCTTTTTTATTTCTCAAAGAATAAAATTTAGAGTGGGTGGCAGGTTGTGGGTGGTGGGTTTTCTTCACTAATTTTCAACTTTTTTGAAGCATGTGGTTTTCTTGCTTCCAAAATTACACTTAGAGTAATAGCAAAAACCAGACCGCTAGTTTATGATGCTAACTAACAAAGCGTCGAGCTCTTTGCAGGAGCCCCTGGGACGGCTGAGGCACAAGCATTCCCATGTCTCTGCCTTAAGAATGCATGGGAAACATTCTGCAATCAGCCACTGTCGTGTGCAATTTATCCCCTATGCTGCTGTGTGACTAAAATCTTCTTGTCAATGAACTGGACTTCATTGCCTGAAATTATGGTGTTGAAAAACCACTTCTCATAATGTCCTTGATTTAGTGAGTTTTGAAACAAAAATCCTATCCTAAAAATAAAGATGTCATGCCAGGATATGGTGATACACACCTTTTATCCCAGCATTCCAGAGGTAGAGCAGACAGATCTCTGTAAGTAAGAGGACAGCCTGGACTACAGAGTGAGTTCTAGGACAATTAGGACTGTTACACAGAGAAACTCTGTCTTGAAAAATAGCCAGAGAGACAGAGAGAGACACAGAGAGAAATAAAAAACTCATTGCTTATAAAAGAAGAATAACTTTCTCAGATGTATGGTACTACAGTCATGGGCTAGTGTACACTCTGTGAAGAAAGCCATGTTGCATAGTTGATCCATGAATGACTGAATCAATAAGAAGGCACATTTCTAAGCTGTATGTGATGGGAACACTTGTAAACCTAGTCTTTTGAATGAAAGGCACGTGAATCAAGGCTAGCCTTGACTACAGAGAGACTTCTAGGTTAACCTAGGCTACATCAAACTATGTCCAAAAAAATTTACTCAAAACAATAAGACACTAATTTTGTATTATTAGATTATTGAATATAATGGTTTTAGTATCAAGTTATATCTTCAATCCTTGACTTTTTTCATTTGAAAAATTAGTGAGCCTAGGCGTGTGTGTGTGTGTGTGTGTGTGTGTGATTGTTAGGATTACCACTACTGCAATAAAAGACCATGACAAAAGCAACTTGAGAAAGAAAGGGTTTTTTTCACTCACAGTTCCATATAATAGTTTATTCATCAAAAGCAGTGAGGGCAGGAACTAAACAGTACAGGAACCTGTAGGCAGGAGCTGATGCAGACAGAGGCCATGGACGGGTGAAACTTACTGGCTTGCTTCACATGGCTTGCTCAGTCTGCTTTCATGTAAAACCCAGGACCACCATCCCAGGGATGGCACCATCCATGATGGGCTGGACTTTCCCCTATCAATCACTAATTTTAAAAATTCCCCATTTTGAATACCACGCAATCTTATGAAGGCATTTTCTTTATTGGAGTGTTCTCCCAGATGACTTACGCTTGTGTCAAGTTGACATAGAACTTTCAAGTGCAGTATGTATGTTTGTGTGCATGTGCATGGGTGTGAGTGCATGTACGCTACAGTGCACACATAGACATCAGCGTACAACTCGTAGAAATTGGTTCTCTGCTTGCACCATGTGGGTCCTGAAGACCCAATTCAGGTTCCCAGGTTTGATAGAAGGAATCTTTACCTGTGCCATCTTGCCAGTTCCCATCCTTGTTTCTGTGTTTGTTGGCTTGTTTGTTGACAAGGTCTTACTTTTAATTTTAGGTCTGCTTTCATTGTCTATGTAACCTAGACCGCATCCCCAACCCCTACGTCTAACCACACCTCCATAGTCCAGGTATTACAGCTGTATATTGTCACATCCCACAGGGAAGATGCTTTGATTGTGTTTGATTAAGATACCTTCCAGAACTCTGACTTATCTTCAAGTGTTTAAGATTTAACGGTTACCTGGTATTTCAGCAATTCTGCTGCAGTGCCTGGACAATGTAATACCTGCAGTTTCTGGATGGTCAAGGGAAGTCAGAGTGAAGAGCCAAAGATACACTGCATATCACTATGGCTACATGAAAACATGGGAGGAGCCGTCAGTATCACTTCGCCCATTCTCTGTGGTCCTCGGGATCCTTATGTATTTTTGTGCTTGTTTATCACCTCTAGCTATTATCTTTCCTTTTAGCTTGTTGTTTTGATACAGGGTCTTTCTACATAGTCCTGGATATTCTATAAATCCTATGTAGACCAGGCTGGCCTCAAACTCATAGAGATCCACCTACTTCTGCCTCACAAGTGCTAAGATTAATGGCATGTGTCCCTACACCTAGCTACCTCTGATTATTTTTCAATGTTCACAAAGTCACTGTCTTCTGTTTATCCTCACCCAGTTTCTAGTCCTGTGAACATCTTATACTTTCAAGCCTTTTACTCCTTCATGCCTTTGCCATGCCCCCTTTCAGGACTGTACCAGAAAGTCAAGTATGAGGCATCGTCTACCTGGCATGTATGTTTATCTCTCATGTACCATTTTACACACACACGCAAACACACAAACATACATACACACACCGCAGTGTGCATGAGTTTAGCATCACTGGAGATCAAGCATAGGCCAGGGTACATGTTAGGCACATGCTCTACCATGGAGTTCTATTCCCAGCCCCACCCTTCTATGTTCTTGAGAGTCTTATATAATGTAAGAACTTATGGATTATGTCTTGGTTAGAACAAGAGTGTTATTTGCAATTCACAAAGAAGAGCTTACTAGGTTGAAGAAGTACTATCCCGGAAACCTGTACATTGTGTTGATCAGTCACCATGCCAACTGCTAAAACTATCAAGTATTTCTCATTATTTCCTCTACTTCCAGGATTGTCCTTATCCTCCCTAAAGCTTCATGTTGTGACGTAAAATGAAACAGAAATAAGTCAAGGACTTTACATCTCCTTGAAGAACATTATCACACTATTACATGCCATGAATTTTTATTTCTGAGTAGCCAACCAAGCACGAAGTAGTTATGTGGAAGCAATAGGAGATCCTTCAGACATAAAGAAGAGGCAGGGCAAAAGGATAGGTCCTAGATTTCTGTCTCAAACTGATTTTTAAAAAGAATGGATGCCACCTTGCTAATGAGGTTTAGAAACTCATACAAGCATATGCAAGATTTTTTACAATTAAGTTTTAAAAGTTCATACTGAAACACTTACATGGAGGGTTACTGTGTGTGTGACTCACCTTAAGCACTGGTCAAGGTCTCAACTCAAGTGGATCTTCTGGGTGTCTTAGAGAGAAATCCTTTTAGGAACAAGCATTTAATGAGTTAAGGATAACTTTGCGAGCCTACTGGTCTATTTGGAGTAGATAATTCTTCGTTTACTAACATCTTGATTGTGTTCAATTCATTGGCATCAATCACACTCATGATATTTGTGATCCTCACCTATTTCCAAGGTTTTTCACTCAAGATTCCTAACGGATTTAGTGGGTCCTCTTTGTTCCTCCTCCCTCCTGACATCTAATGTGCTTTCCCTTTCAGTGGACTTTCTCTTTGTAGATACTACATCCGTATTGTTCACTCTTCTCTGTTGCTATGACAAAATAGCTGGACAAACAATGTAGGGAGGAAATGCATTTGGGGCCACACTTAGAGGGTACAGTCCACCATGATGGACAAGGCCTGGAAGCAAGAATTTGAGGAAGCCATCTGCACTGTATTCACAGTCAGGAAGCAGAAAGGTGTGTTTTCATGGTTATTCTGAATCCCACCAAGTTGATAATGAAGACTAACCATCATCTCACATAAGAGGAAAACATATACTCCCTTGTCCCAGTTCACTACAGCTTTTAAGGCTCATCCATGTTCAAGTATATTGCAACTATATTCCTTTATATAGCTAAATGATATTGCATTATAGGTACATACTGCATTTTGTTTATCCCTTCATCTGTTAATAAGATTTAAGTATCTCCCATAATTAGACTATTGTATATAGCCATGGATATGTGTGTGTGAGAGTATCTGTTTGGCTCTTGTGTTCAATTATTTTAGATTTGTACCTAATAGTAGAATGTGTGGATATCTTAATAGTAACTCTATGTCTAGCTCCTCAAAGAATTATTAAACTTCTCTGGTGTACCAGTAGAAGCCATAGCAGCTTGCATTCCTGCCATGTGATGGCTCCAGGTTCCCCATGGACTTGTCCAGGCTTGCTACCTTATACTTTAAAAAAATTCTATCCTTCCTTGTAGGCATGAATGGGTCTTTCATTGTGAGTTTTCTTGATCCTTCCTGGTGATTAGTGACTCTAAGCATCTTATCCTACACATATTCCCCTTTGTCTATATTCCATCTTTAAAGTCTATTCAGGCTTTCTTCTTTCAAAAAAAGTAAAGGGTCTTACTATATAGCCTAGACTGGCTGTCACCTCAATATCCTTCTGTGTCAGTGCTTGTACTGCTGCGTGAACCACCACATCCAGCTACAGTTGTTAATTTGGAGAATGACTGATTGCATGGGTGTTAGATGTCATGTGAAGAACTACAAGAACCCCATGAACACTCACAAATTCACCTGCATCCAGGGAGGCATCTATGGTTTCACTGAGTTGGGAAAAATTAACAGGAAGCAAAGAACAAAATTCCAAATATTCTAGCATTTTGGTGAGGTATACCTAATTTATTTTTCATCTAAAAAAAAAACACAATGAAAATTTCAAGTCAGACAAAATTTAAGTTTCATGTAGGATCTAACACACTATTTCCCTATACTCATTTAGTGTCCCAAAGTGAATAGATGAAGAGAATTCGAGAATTAGAACAGGAAAACTCCACAGAAAGGAAATCTGTGCTTCGCCTTCCTAATAAGAGGAAGAGAAACAATGTCAAGTTTGGAGGAATCTGAGGGCAGAAGCACACGCAGCATGCTTCTCAGCTGTCTGCCTGAGTGAGCCAAATGCTGAGCCTGTCCTGGTGCAAAGGAGATGGTTACCACACAGACAGAGGCTCGGAAACACTTGCAGAGCCTCCCCACACACAAGACAAGGGGATCTTCCAAAGTTCTTACGTGAAACATTGGGAAATCACACTGAGAGCATAAGAGTTTGCTACAGTGACTTCAAAACCAAGCTCACAACATGCCAATTATATCTAACAAAATTTTATACATTCAGCAGAGAGTTACTGCATTAGTAGAACTAGATAAGGAATAGGTTGGGCCCACACCTACACAGCTGTGGGTTTCTTACTAAAATGTACAACTTTACCATCTGAACAGTTCATCAGTTTAAAGAATTCTCTGGTAGCTGACAACTCAACAGAGCTCAGTCTCTTACAGGAAGTCATAGCATGGTGCTTTAAGAGAACACCAGTATTTTTGTGTGATTCTTTTAAAGAGTCAGAGAGTAATGTTTTGTGATAAAATTCTAGGCAAGGAGATACATTTACCTGCTCTGGATCTACAGGACACCTGGACAAAAGTCAGTGACTGCAGGCTAAAGTGACAGCAGCAGTCTCTTCACGGTACAGCATAGTAGATGCCAGGGCATCTCCAAGTGTGACATTTCCACATGCTGAGCATGTTGAACTACAGGAAATTAGGAAGCTCTTTCAGAAGCTACCAAGGAGTAGCTGACTCTTCCTACCGGAGACCAAGGAGATGCTTTCTCAGGACCATCATTTATCCACCCAGTGATAGCATGTGCCAAAGCAGATCACAAATGCCTCCAGCCCTCTGGCTAAAGTCTTATTAGCTGGGAAGATGAAGCTCACACCAGAAAGGAAGAAGCAGAAAAGTAAGCACGACACCAAGAGGTCTGGAACCATTGTCTTTTCTGTGGACTTGTTCTAGTTAGGGTTTATGTTGCTGTTATAAATGCCATGGCTGAAAGCAATGTGGAAAGGAAAGGGTTTATTTCGGCTTACAACTCTCAGGCCACACCCCATCGCTAAGGGAAGTTTGGGTACCTAGAGGAAGTAGAGGCCATGGAAGAGAGCTGCTCACTGGCTTATTCCTCCTGGCCTGTTCATTTGCTTTCTTTTTTTTTTTTATTTTTTTCTTTTTTTTTTTTTATTCTTTTTTACTTAAAATTTCCAACTGCTCCCCGTTTCCCATTTCCCTCCCCCTCCTCCCACATATTGCCCCCTCCCCCCGCTCTCCTCCCCCTATCCCCACTCCACTTCTCCTCCCCCTAGTCCACTCCCCCTCCCTCTCGATACTGAAGAGCAGTCCAAATTCCCTGCTCTACAGGAAGACCAAGGTCCTCCCACTTCTATCTAGGTCCAGGAAGGTGAGCATCCAAACAGGCTACGCTCCCATAAAGCCAGTTCATGTATTAGGATCGAAACCTAGTGCCATTGTCCTTGGCTTCTCATCAGCCTTCATTGTCCGCCTTGTTCAGAGAGTCCAGTTTCAACCCATGCTTATTCAGTCCCAGTCCAGCTGGCCTTGGAGAGCTCCCAATAGATCAGTTCCACTGTCACAGTGGGTGGGTGCACGCCTCGTGGTCCTGATTTCCTTGCTCATGTTCTCCCTCCTTCTGCTCCTCATTTGGACCTTAAGAGCTCAGACGGTTGATCCAAATTGGGTCTCTGTCTCTCTCTGGATCCATCGCCAGATGAAAGTTCCTGTGCCATTCTCCTTGGCCTCTCGTCAGCTCTCATTGCTCATTTGCTTTCTTACGACCCCCTGAACTACCTGCTCAGGGGTTGCAGCAGCCACGCTGAGTTAGATCCTCTCACATCAGTTACTAATCAAAGCAATGTTCTATGTATTTGCCTGCAGGCAATTTGATGGAGGTATTTTCTCCACTTACATTCATCTTCCCAGATTAACTCAAATTATGTCAAATTACCAACGAACCACCACCCCCAACAATCAGGACAAGGTCCATTTTATCTCCTTTAACATTTATCTCATTTATTCACTTCCACCCCACCCACTCCTCTCCCTTAGGGACCGATTCCACTGAGCTAAGGGTATGTACTTTCTTTCCATACTTCTACTCCCATTAATTAAGTTGAATGCAGAGGTAAAGAGCCAAGCTTCCTGAGAGTAATGGTAAAAATTTCCTTCTATGTAAATGATAGCATGGCAGGTAAAGGCTTGATCTCATTTTTTTTTTAAACTGCAAGGAGTCTTAGACATTAATTCTCTTTTCAATTCCTATGACAGAAAACTGCTAAGAGCAAGGAAGCAAACAAGAGCACCCGGACGCTGCAGAACAGGTTCAGTGTGAGGGGAGCTATGTTGAGGTGAGGCAGAACGCTGCAGCATCTTACAGAGGAGATAGAGTGTGAAGTTGCGTGTATGTCAGAAGGCACCCATGGGAAGATTCATGGTGTTGCTGCCTCGGCTTTATGGCTTTTCCTGCGGAGTCTGATTCTATTCACTTCAGATAGAAAAGACTAAATGATTCTTTCCGTTAGAAGCAATCTTGGGGTCACCCAAAGGACAAGACAAACAAAGCTTAAGTGTCTTGACGAGGCAAAACTTCACTCTTGATCAAGACGGTGCACGGCTCACAAAAGCAAAAGAGCATGCGTAGTGAGGCAGGAATTGTAGCTGACTGGTATTTTCACTCGTTGCTGAGGGTGTCTTTTTCTCGTCGGCAAGGGTCGGATCTCAAGTCCTTTGTGATGAGGAAAAAAAAAAACTCTGGGCACAGAAAAAGAAGGAAGGGATCCCAGCAGCAGGCCCTTTGTGTAAACACAAGTTTTAACATGGGGATTAAAGGTTTTCCAAGGTGCCGGAGATAAAAATGATTTTCATAAGCATCTTACAAGTTGTGTGTGTAGTGGGGGGGGGGGGCGCGGTAAGTGTTTGACAGAAAAGACTAATTAATGTTTCTTACACACCAAAGTACAATTTAGTAAAACAGGGAATTTTATTCGGGCTCTTTATAGGAGTAAAGGCTTTAAAGGAAAAATTCTTCCTAGGCAAGAGAACAGACTCTGTGCTTTAACACTCAGTTGGACAGGTCAATCACTGGGCAAACGACCTCCTTTCAGGGAAACAGGAGCACCTGGAGTGAGGCAGGCATGCTTCACACTCTGCTGAAAAGACAGGAGGAACAACTAGCTGTCTCATGAGATATTGCGATCTTCCTTCCAAGGATTCCCACCCCTGCAGTAGCGTGTAGGGCAGTGGCTCCCCACCTTCCTAATGCTGCGGTGACCCCAACCATAAAACTACTTTCACTGCTGCTTCATAACTGCAATTTTGCTACTTTTATGAATTGTGATGTAAAGATCTGATAGGCAGGATATCTGACATGCAACCCTTGTAAAAGGGCTATTTAACCCCCAAAGGGGTCGCTACCAACAGGTTGGGAACCAATATTGTAGGGACATAGCCATCAACTTCTTAGGTCCCTGGTCAATACTAATTCCAAGTCTGCTTTCCCCAACACTGTGGGATTCTTCACTAATTCTCTCCCCTCCCACAGTGTGGCTGCTTGTTCTCCATCCACCTGATCTTCATGTATGCTTAAGCATCATGGGATTTCCTTCTCTTCAGTTTCCTTGGAACAGCTTTCTTGCTCTGCTATCTTTCTTTTAAACCCAATAGAATTGTTCTTGAGCTAGCATTTGACATTTTTGACTTATTACTTATTTATTTTTATTCATGAGACTAACAACCTCCAAAAAGAACCCTAGATTCCACAGTATCAGAAAGAAAAACATAAGCCAAAACCAAAAAAATAAAACACAGGGCTAGATATAATGGTACACATCTCCAATCTCAGAACTCAGGAGGCAGAGATAGGTGGATCTCTGTGAGTTTGATGTGTTGCAAATTTCCAAACTTCCAAATGTTTCCCCATTTAGCAGTGGAAGAAATAGTTGACATTAAGTTCACTGACCAAATACTGAGTGCATGCCTTGAACTATGTCCTTCTTTTCTTCTTTGAAGGAAAAGAGACCTATATAATTAAAAAAAAAAGCACAATCTACCCGTAAGAAGAGTCTAGTACAAAAATATCTTATAGTAGACTGGAGATACATGGGTAAGAGCACATAGAGAACTAAGCCCAAATTCTTAGGACCACACCAAAAAGCTTAGCATGGCCTTACAGGCTTCTGTAACCCAAACACTGTAGAGGAGAGGCAGGAGATTGCTGCAAGCCTAGCTCTATGCTCCTGAAAGAGATCCCTTCTCTAAGGAATAAGACAGAGAAAGATAGAGCAGTGTCTTAGTGTTCTATTGCTGCGGAGAGACACCATGACTACTGCGACTCTTATAAAGGAAAACATTTAACTGGGGCTAAGCTTTGGAAACCTCAAAGCCAAATCCAAGTGACACTCCTCCAACAAGATCACAGCTCTTTGGCCTTTCAAACAGTGCTATTCCCTGGCGATCAAGTATTCAAATCTATGAACCTATGGGGGGCTGTTCTTCTTCAAACCTCCACACGCAGGATGCCTGAGAACCTCTCTGAGAACACACACACACACACACACACACACACAGAGTGTTTTAGTTACTTTTTCTGTTGCTGTGATAAAACACCATGTTCAAGGCAACTTAAAAAAGAAAGCATTTAAATGATCTTATGATTTCAGAGAATTAGAATCCATGATGGTGGAGCAAAGGCATAGTGAAGAGGAACATTAGAGACCTCACATCTTGAGCACAGAGAGGCACACTGAGAATTCTGTGAGACTTTGAAACGTCAAAGCTCCCCTACCTCTTTCAACAGCCTACCAATCCTTCCCATGCAGTTCCACCAACTGGGGAGAAAGTTTTCAAACATATGAGTCTATCTGGGCCATTCTCATTCAAACCACGCACACGCACACACACACACACACACACACAAACACACACAATTTTTAAAGAGTAGAAAACACATATCAATAAAAACTATAAAAAATAAAGTGAAAAAAAAAGAGTAAAGAAAAGGAAGAAAAGGGGATGGCACCTCTGTAAGGAAAGGGACAAACTGATAGGAGACCAAGACTCCAAAAAAGGCTAAAACTGTTGCAATATTTATCACACAATATGGAGTCTACTATGAAATTTTACTACAATGGCACTCTCAGTTTCATTAAATTGTGAATGTTATGAATTAGCATATTTATGACTTTAGATAGTATTATGTTCACCTCAGACTTCTCTAACATGTTGGTTAATCTTAAATTGATTTCAATGGTCAAGGTCTTGTGTAGTGATATTTTGTTTGTATTTTAATAAATTAAACTTGCCCGAAGATCAGAGTGCAAAGCTAAACCATTAGAGGCCAGGGAGTGGTGGCACACACCTTTAATCCCAGGACTCAGGAGACAGGCAGAGGGACCTCTGTGAGTTCCAGGCTATCCTGGGCTAAACAAGATTGATCCAGAAACAGATCCAGGTGGTGGTGGCTCACACTTTTAATGCCAGTGTTTGGGAGCCATACACGTGTAATCCCAGCACTAGAGAGGGAGATACAGGAGTGATATGACTGGGTGGAGAAAGAAATGTAAAGGGGAAGAGACAGGAACTCACTGCAGTGTGGAATCTGGGTTTGGTAGAGACCTGGTGCGGTCTAGGAAATCTGGGGATCCCCGCTTTGGTCTGAGCATTGGTAGAAGCAAAGGTCTCTCTAGTGTCTTACTGCTCTGCTTCTCTGATATTCAACTTTAACCCCTACATCTATCCCTGGGTTTTTTTTTATTATTCATGCTACAGTCTTGTAAAAAGAAGGCAAAAAAGGATTAACTTTAAGCTGGTCATTTATTAAGGCTAATGGAAGTAAGAGGAAACAGGGATGGGCTGGGAGAAGCTAGCAGAGGTATTGAATCATGATACAGGTTTTCCCCCAAATGAAGAACACAGAGTAGGAAGGCAAGTGAGTAGAAATGTCATAGATTCCTCCAGGTGCACCTAAAGAAAAGCTCTACATATTGTTGAGCTATTCAGAGTCATCCATCAGAAGAGCTCCACCCTATACCTACCACACTGTACCAACTTCTAGAATATAAGAAGCACAGGCTTGGTACCAGTGTGGTGAGGATGAATGTCAGAGCCAAGAGCCCCTTAATTAATGATGCTCCCAGCACTAGGTAGTCATGGCAATGAGTACAATAAGTACATGTTTGTAAACTCGTCGTTTATCGTTATAAGTTTGTTTCAATGAGAAAGACATTCCTCACATTTTTATTTGGTAGAGAAATAAATGTGACTTTTCCCTCAAAAAGGAATTACCCAGACAAGTTTTGTAGCTGTTTAGCTCCTTTAAAATATGTAGGATGGTTGTCAGTTCAATGAAAGTTGTTTGTTCTTCATAAGTGGTAAAGGGAGAGAGGGATTTGCTATTGTGTTCTCATGGGATAACAAAATTGGAGCCATTTATTTTTCCTCCAAATTGAGGTTTGCTCCATTCCTGCAAATGATTGTTCTGTCTGAAGATCATTGTCACAGGATGGCGACAGATGGGTGGATCAACAATGTCTGCAGTATTCTCAACATCTACTTATTATAATCTAATTCATTACATCTGGCGTCTACAGAAAAATCTCTCTTGAATATAATATCAATTTCACAAGCTGGGGTGAATTAGGGAGCAAGGAATGCTGTCTGCGATGGAGCTGCAGGCTGCCACATGACTTTCTTATCTTGATATTGAATTTTCACGATATTGTTATAAGCTGGTTCCAACATCAGGACCCGTGGACAATTGTAGAATATCTGTACGCACCAAAGAGAATGCAAAGAAAGGCCTTGGACAGGAGCTCAGTGAGCTTAAGACCTTTGGGGGCTTGGGGAGAGCACGAAAGTATTTATATAAAAGCATCCTTGCTAGTTAAGGTTTGTCAAATCTATGTTTGATTTTCTCCTACTCATAAACTATAGAATTAACCTATAACAACCCCCTGGATGCCTAGCAGAAAACAACATGACACACTGAGTCAGAAACAGGCTATTTTGAATCTACATAACAACAAATATCAGTGCAACAAATATTGGGAGTCTGCTGTTTTGGCAGCAAGTGGCAAACTAGTCTGCTCTGCCTGAGGGGCATGCATTACTGCCTTCAAGCTGCCAAACGTATGTGCCCATTTAAGAAGTGGTCAGACCTATTGCGCACTGTAGCTTGGGCACACTGAGTTAGACAGGGAGGGAGTCGTGAAGTTCAGAGGGGATGCATCTGCCAACTCAGGTGAGAGCACCAATGAGGTTCAGAGACCAGAAATGACAGGACAGGACAATCCCAACTCAGGTAGACAGTGTGACTACAAAATCAAACAAAATAGTTAATGACCTGTTTATTGCCGACTCACCTCAGTCATCGGCCATTTGATTTGCTTAAAAAGAAAAACCAGCAGCAATAATAAGCACAGGGGTAAGAAAGGGAGGAAGAGTCGTCAGGAGTTTCCAGGCTTAACCTTTCTGAGCAATGCAAAGCTGTCATTATGAAACTCCACTGTCAATGACTGGAAGGAAGGGGTGCCAAATACAGAAATGTGGTTAACAACCAAGTGTGTTGAAATGATATCTCCATCCATCTGCCCACCCACCCATTCATCCATCCATCCACACATCCACACACCCATCCATCCATCTATCCACACACTCACCCACCCACCCATCCATCCACCCATCCATCCATCCATCCATCCATCCATCCATCCATCCATCCATCCACCCGTTCATCCATCTACCCACCCACCCATCCATCAACCAACCCACCCTCCCATCCACCCATCCACCCATCCATCCACACACTCACCCATCCACCCACTCACCCATCCATCCACACACTCACCCACCCACCCACCCATCCATCCATCCACACACTCACCCATCCACCCACCCACCCATCCATTCATCCACCCACCCATCCATTTATCCACATACTCACACATCCACCCACGCACTCATCCATCTGCCCACCTACCCACCCACCCATTCATTCATCCACCCACCCACCCATCCATCCATCCACCTACCCACCCACCCACCCATCCATCCACACACTCACCCTCCCACCCACCCACCCATCCATCCATCCACCTACCCACCCACCCACCCATCCATCCACACACTCACCCTCCCACCCACCCATCCATCCACCCATCCATCCCTTTGCATGTGTCTGTTAAATATTCTTTCTAAACCATAATAGAAACAACAGGCGCCATGATGTGGTTTTGCGCTTTAATTAGCTGTGAGGTAGTTCATGGGTGTGTAGAGATTTGAAACCCCTTGTGCTTCCATGAGATAAAAATCTGTGAGCTGTAAGCCATCATTGTCACCAGCTAGAGGCCATTCCTGCCCCACATCCATGTCTGCTTGGCCCAGTTCCCTCTATGAGCTCCAAAGCCATACTCCAAAGGCTCTACTGACCTTTTGTACCAGAAACCACTGATTTTAGCAGGAAATTGGGCTTCCTCTACTTGATTCCAGAGGACATTGTGCATGACCTTGAAGTCTTTTGTGAGACCAACAGCAACGAAGCTGTAACATTTCCCAGAAAGAAAAGGTAGATGACCTCAGGAAGACCACAGACCATCAGGAAGCAGCATGGTACCCCAACTTCAGAGAGAAGCAGATCCAGCATCCAATACATCTGTTTATCAATGTGTAGAAAAAGAACATTAAGAAGTAAAAATTGGGCTGAGGATGTAATTCAGTTGATAGAGTGCTTGCCTAGCATACAAAAAACCCTCATTTGGATCCCCAACACCACATAACCAGTGTGGTCATGCAAACCTGTAACTCCAGCATTCAGGAGGTGTAGTCAGGGAGATCCAAAGTTCAAAGTCCTCTTTGGCCATATAATGAGTCTGATGCTTGCCTGCATTATATGAGACCCTATCTCAAAAGCAGCCGTTATTTGGAAGCACCAAGCATCATTGGATATGAAAAGTGGGCCATGTACAAAAGGTGAAAATCAGTGCCTTCTCCCCAAAGTCATATTGATCATTTTAATATTTATGGAATGAATAGAGACTCTTTGATCACACACAAACGTCTATGGTGGTGGTGTGTGTGTCACACGTTTCAGAATCCTCTCGTTTACTTTTAATGAAAATTCCACTTTAAGAAACAGAAATAAATTTTCATTTGCAAGAAGAAAAGCGCTTTGGGAGGTTTCTCTGTTACTTCAAAGAGGAGCTCTTTCCCACTCTGGGGAACTGCCTCTCCCCTCTTCAAGTGTGGCTCTGATTACCCACTTCCTGCTTCACAGTGGTCCTATCTCGCCGAAACACCTGAACACTCTTTCTTTAGCAGTGTTCAAGTATGTAATAATAGAGAAACTAAGCAAATCTTCCCCTTCACTCTCTGAAGGCTCCATTGCAATGAACTGACAACAGACAGGAAAAAATACATTAATTTCATAACATGTATAGGGTAGAATCAGAATGTAGGCCAGAGCATCAATTAGACACCTCCCCAGACTATGAGAACAGTAATTTATAGGGTAGGTTTGGGGTACCCCAGAAGACGTGAGGGAAAGGAGCCACACACGGGGACACCAGCACTTTTACTCCGGAGCTTAGGTTCATCAGGAAATCCCCTGGCCCGTCAGCATAGTAAGTTCCCTTTGGGAGGATGTCCTGAGCATGAGGACCTTTAGTGTGGTCCCTCCGTGGTGACTAATCATCCCTCCTTAGGGAAATTTCTCCCCACTTGTATTTATCCCAATACAGAGCTTCAGGGGAACTTCCTTCCTGTTCTTTGGAAGAAGAAAAGAAAGTTAAAATAAACACACATAAAGAAGGTTAAGAGACTGGGGACGGGGAAGGTCAAAAAGAAAATATGAAGTTGACTTTTCAGTTTGAAGTCACGTATGTTGGTTGGGTCTTGAGTTATTTGTCCCAATCCCACCAATAACGCAAAGTACTGTGATTGCCCTTAGCCATACTTCCATTTTAAGAGAATATTTTTATTTTAAAAATGAAGATGACTTATTTATAAGAGTTGATTTAAATTTTTTATTTTATGATATCAGGTGTATGAATGATTTGCCTGCCTGTGTGTGTGTGTACCTCAGGTACATATGTGCCCACGGAGGTCAGAAGAGTGTGTTAGATCCTCTGTAGCTGCAATTGCAGAAGGCTGTGAACGATCATGTGGGTGCTGGGATTGAAACCCAGGTCCTCTAAGAGAAAAACAACACATGCTCTTAGTGGCTATGTCAGCTCTCTTAATCAAGTACCAACAGTTGATTTTTGTAATTTTTTTAGATAATTATATGTTTCGTCCTTCCCCTTCCTCACTCCAAACCTTCCCTAATGTTACCAGCCTCTTTGCTCTCTCTCAGATTCAAGGCCTCGTCTTCTTTAGTTGTTGTTTTATATATGCACATACATACACACATTCATAAATATGTAAGTCAACCCACTGAGTTCTGTATGATTTCAGGGCTGACCACTTGGTAATAAACTGGGAGGGCTATCTTCCCTGGGGAAGATTGTTTTCTCCTGGTCTTGGCATCCTTTAATGAGATTATGTCTCCTAAAATAAATTCAGAGAAACCACATCCATGAAGTCTCATCAACATGCTGCCTAATAAGACTTGAACAAAGACAACATCAGCAGACACGAACTGACACTCTGGTGGCTTCAACCCTAGACAAAGAAGTACAGCTCCATTGAAAAGGCTATCTTGGAGATATGGAATCTGCCTCCCTGACTACAAAGCATTATTAGCAAAATACCTATTCTGCTAATACCTTTCTTTCCTTTGCGGCACCAAGGAGAGATGCCTGGGCTCAGATTCCATCCTTAAACCAGGCTCATTCGTGAATGATGACAAACAGCCAGTGAAACTTAGGAATCCTGGAGTCAGCTAGGCATTCAGTAGGAGGCCAAGCATTCGGCTTTTATTTGTGAACATGTAGATGTTTGGTTGTATTTCTCATCTGTCATCTGGACTCTGGCAGTTAATACACATGGCCTTTAGAAATCACAGAAGGAATTCATTCTCTCAGCATTTCATGGATTTGCCCAACAATGTTGTCTTTCTGTTCTGAAAGAAAGTTCCACTGTGCACTGGAAGCAGCAGCAGTGTGGCAATCTGTCCGAATAAAAGAAATGGGTATTCGGGAGCCTGTTTTGCTGTTTGAGGAAGCAGTGGGAGTTGAACTGGAGTTCCCCAGGGTGTGGTTAGGGCTAAGATTATGCTGTACAGACTGAAGTGACCTAAATCTCAGAGGCTCACACAGCAGAGGTTTCTATTTCCCTTGTACTGCAAGCTCAGCAGGGACTGTGTGACTGTCAGCTGGTGGGATGGGTGTTCTTGCTTGGTAATTACTCAGTGATCCAAAGGAAACACCCCTCATTGTAGCATGTATGGAATCTGCCTTTGCCCAACAGGGAATGCCATAACGGGTAGAGTTCCTATTGAAGTTTTGTAAAATATCAAGCTAGGAAAAATCCAAAAGACATAAAAAATATGGAGTCATAGATGTTTATACTCTTCTAGCACAGACCAGTGACAGAATGGAACACCCTGAGGGCACCCACACTAGGCTGTGAGCCAAGCTGTCAGTGCCCAGTGGTGATACTGGTCAAGAATTCACTCTGGTCACAGAATCACTCACCAAGATGGAATTTCCTTAAAGCTGGCTTTTGCCCTAGGGCAAACCCGACATTCTTTGGTTCCTCAATCACTGGTTGGTAATTTATCAATGTGCTATTACATACGTAAACTCATTGGGAATATGTTTTATTTAGAATTTAAATTTTTATTATCCCTTTGTCATTGAAAAAAAACAATTGCGTAAAATTAAAGGACTCCTAAAACTTCTGTAACATGCAGACATTTAAGAAGTCCAGATGCACAGGCTTATGAATTCCTCTGGAAAAGAGATTGTATTTTAGTCACCTTATTTCCTCTGATACCTGATAGAGCTCGTGCACACCCTAACAAGGTTCAGCACAGTGCCAGTGTGCAGTTCCTAATTGTTATCATAAGATAAAATAGCACACATCAAACTGAGTCAAATGTGTACCTGACCTGAACAAGACAATTGTTGTTCTAGGACATGAGGTAGAGGATAAATTCAACATATAAGCCATATAATTTACAGGATGGCAATTTCATATCTCTTAATCTTATCTCTTAAAAGAGTTGCCTGTAAATATGCATAGAAAAAAAATGCACCCTTTTTATTGTTAAAACTTAAAATATTATCCTGACTTTATAACTTTGATAACAAAATGTGAGTGGATATTATCTGCATTCTATATTGGCATAAAATCTCTCTTAATTGTTAAAAATACTTTAAAAATAACACACATGTGCAAATATATTTTAACAGCATTTATATTGTATTTATTTGTGCTACATGCTATCCTGAATGCTTATTAGCACATATTACTTTGAGATATGACCAGACTTTGAATTAAATATTATTATTATTATCATCTCTATTTTAAGATAAGAAGTCAAGATAGGAGAAGGTAGCAACTTGTGCAAGGTGATATCGTGTAATGTGATACAGCTGGGTATTCAAATAAGTGAAACCCAAAAACTTATGCCATCCCGAGCATGCTGTAGAATCCACCAATATGAGAGTGACTCTATCTTTCCCTGCATAGTAAAGCCATGGTAGATCCAAAGGTGCAAAAACAAGACAAGGAAACCTGCTTCCTTCACATCCACTCAATACAGTATTACACTGAGCACCACACTCGTCCCCATGCCACCCTCCAAACTGACACCATACTTCCCCATACTCGGTTACTCACAGTGTGTTACAAATGTCCCCCAAACCATCTTCCATGCTATTCCCTACTTACTCTTCTGTTTATGACGGGATTTCACCTTGCCCCCTCCTTGCCTCTTCCTCGGCTCTCATCACATAGTCTGCTCTATTCTCCAGACGTCTTTTCACCTTGGAAATCTGAAACTCTGGATCTATTTAGTTCTGTTTTACAATTTCCATTTCTCTGCTCAGTTACTCTTCTATTGTAGGACCACTGTTTACTCTCTCGCGAATGGATGTACGCTAGATGCTTCCAACGCTTCCTGTGTGAATTACTACGCTGCAGACCTCCTGAGATCATCCTCTCCTGCTTGGTTTGTCACTGTGTTCTATTTTCCTGCTCCTCCAGACATCGTGACTGTAAAAATCATATCCAGACACAATGAAGGAATGTTCTAGAGACTTCAGATTCTGGTATTCTTTTAGCAAATGCTGACATTTTTCCAGTAGTGAATGAAATTGACTGGCCTTGAATTCCTTTCAGAGAGTACAATGGTCTCCATCTTATGGTAGTTATCACTCATTATCATGTTTATTTCATACAGAATCACCTAAGAGACATACTTCTAGGTGTTTCCAGAGAGCTTTAAGCAGAAGATACACTCTGAATGTGGGTGGTACCATCCCCCAGTCTGGGCTCTCAGGAAGACTAAGAAGGAGTAAAGGGGAGATCAAGCTGAAAACCACCATCCACATCTCTCTACTTCCTGACTTCAGATAGTGGGACCCTCAGTGACAGGTTTATGCTGCCACAGTTAGACCTGCTCTCACCACTGGGCCTTTCCTGCCAACATGGCTGTACGTTTGAACTACACGTTTAAGCAAACTCTCTTTTCCTTTCGTGGTTCCTTTCACAGCAGTAAGAAAAACAACTGACTGTCCCATCTCCTGACAGTGAAGATTAATTATGCTTTAAGCATATGAATTTGGTGGGAAACACAGCACTGACTTAGTAAGATTCTTCAACTAGCTCTTTCCAGTTCATGTCCTTCTCATATGCAAAATACACCCCTTTCTTTCTTTTTTTTAAATTAATTTATTTATTTATTAAAGATTTCTGCCACCTCCTCGCCACCCCCTCCCATATCCCTCCCCCTCCCCCAATCAAGTCCCCCTCCATCGTCAGCCCGAAGAGCAATCAGGGTTCCCTGCCCTGTGGGAAGTCCAAGGACCACCCACCTCCATTCCGGTCTAGTAAGGTGAGCATCCAAACTGCCTAGGCTCCCACAAAGCCAGTACGTGCAGTAGGATCAAAAACCCATTGCCATTGTTCTTGAGTTCTCAGTAGTCCTCATTGTCCGCTATGTTCAGTGAGTCCGGTTTTATCCCATGCTTTTTCAGACCCAGGCCAGCTGGCCTTGGTGAGTTCCCGATAGAACATCCCCATTGTCTCAGTGTGTGGGTGCACCCCTCGCGGTCCTGAGTTCCTTGCTCGGGCTCTCTCTCCTTCTGCTCCTGATTTGGACCTTGAGATTTCAATCCGGTGCTCCAATGTGGGTCTCTGTCTCTGTCTCCTTTCATCGCCTGATGAAGGTTAATATTCAGGAGGATGCCTATATGTTTTTCTTTGGGTTCACCTTCTTATTTAGCTTCTCTAGGATCACGAATTATAGGCTCAAGACAACTTTAAGATACCATCTTACACCTGTCAGAATGGCTAAAATAAAAAACATCAATGATAGCCTTTGCTGGAGAGGTTGTGGAGAAAGGGGTACACTCATCTATTGCTGGTGGGAATGCAAACTTGTGCAACCACTTTGGAAATCAGTGTGGTGGTTTCTCAGGAAATTCGGGATCAACCTACCTCTGGACTCAGCAATACCACTCTTGGGAATATACCCAAGAGATGCTTTATCATACAACAAAAGTATATGTTCAACTATGTTCATAGCAGCATTGTTTGTAATAGCCAGAACCTGGAAACAATCTAGATGCCCTTCAATGGAAGAATGGATGAAGAAAGTATGGAATATATACATATTAGAGTATTACTCAGCAGTAAAAAACAATGACTTCTTGAATTTTGCATGCAAATGGACGGAAATAGAAAATACTATCCTGAGTGAGGTAAGCCAGACCCAAAAAGAGGAACATGGGATGTACTCACTCATATTTGGTTTCTAGCCATAAATAAAGGACATTGAGCCTATAATTCATCACCCCTTTCTTTCTAACAACTCTAAAAATCTTCGTTTACGTCACTATTAACTTTAAAACCAGAGTTTTATGTAAATATAATCTGAATTAGGTATAAATTAGAATAAAAAATAAATATGTTTGCAACCTGAGGCAAAATTCCAGTCTAGATAAGATCTTCAAATTCAAATAAATTTTGTGTTTCTAGATGGTAGGGTGAATATAGCTCAGTAGTAGAGCTCTTGAGTAGAGTACATAAGACTCTAAGGTATTAACTTGTTCAATCCAAGCACCACAAGAGCAAAACAAGACAAAATACGGTGATGGGGTATGTATTGTATCAGCATTACACTACCAAAGAAGGGCAATGGGTGAGAGGGGAGAGTTGATAGGACCCAGGAAAGTCTACAAACTATTAAGACAAATAAGTTATTACCCAAACAACCTTATTTGGCATTATGGTTTGTCATCAAGGTCTACAGCAGTCTTGAAATCAGGACCTACTGCAGCAATTTTCATTTCCCTCAACTTTACCAGGTGCTCTTATGTCTCTGCTAGATGGTAGCACAGCTTTTGAAATCAACATGGAGAAAGCTTACTATGCTCGGCTCTGTAGGCCCGTGGTGGGGTGACACCATTGCATATACCTGTAGTGGGGTGGACCTGTGGTGTGGTGACTCCATTGCATGGAGCTATGGTGGGTTAGCAGTCCTGGTTCACTCTGGGTCACCTTTGTGGTCCCTTCTCCATGTTATAGCTCATTCCCTCATCCCTCTCATTCCATGCTATTTTCTGCTGAATTAGTCCCTGTTGAAAAGAGTATATAATCATCTCTATCCTAGCTTCTAACCAGATAATTAGTTATCTTCTAATCAGATATTATTGACACACAATGGGAAAAGTCAGAAAAGTTTCAAAATACCTTTTCTTTTTGATACAATAGGAATGTGAGACTTTTTATAATCTTTAATTTCCCTCTTGCCTAAAAACTGTTCCTTCAACCAATTCATCTTTGCTTGTATCCTGTTATAAACAATGAAGAGGAACTAAGCCACTTTTGCAATTCTTGGCTTATAAATTTTCACAGCAAAATATTCAACTGAATCACACAAAACTTCTGTTATCTTCAAAGTATTGAAACACAAATACAAATGAGCCAAATCTTTGTTACTTTATACTAAGGATAATATTTTCTTCTTTGACTAATAGCATGTTTTCAAATTTCACTTGAGACTTCATCTATATTTCTATCAGTATTCTCTGTGTGGTTATTTATGTATTTCCCTGAGGTATGGTATGATTGTCCTTTCTGATATTCTTGCAATAGACTAAATTGCAAGTAAGGATGATTTCTAAGAAAGATTCTGCCTAGGAGACCATCCCAGACCATCTTATAATGAAGGAGATAAATATCAGGTAACCAAGAAAAGCTACAGCTACATCTTGTTGGCTGTGACACAGTTAACCCTTTGCTCTAATAGAGCTACCAGGTGACCATGTAAATATGAGAACAAAGGAAGTGAAGCATAACTAACCAATTATTATCTAGTATAACTAGACCATTGCAAGGTTGTAGTTAGTAATTCTGGTCAAGTGATTCAAAGTTGAAAGACCATCAAGGTCAATAACAAACCTGGAATCAAAGATGAACTGGGTGAGCTTCAACTATCCCTAACTGAGTGAGCAGCACAGGAGAAGAACATGATCATCTCCCTGGTTAGGCCAGGGGAACACACATGTTGTGTGTAGCTCTCCCTTAGCTTGGCCTACCATAACCCAGAGAATTAACAGTAGAGATTTCTACAGCCTTTGTCCAGTTTCTTCCATACCCTTGTAGAAACCCCTGCCCAAAGGAGCTCAGTGGCTCCTCCTTTATTGTAAACTCTCTCATTTTTCCTTAACTTCTCACTTTTTCTCAATTTTTCACTTTTCTGATTTTTCTCAATTTCTCAATTTTTCGTTTCCTGTTAATTAAAGCTTGTTTTCAATGTGTATATGCTATGAGACTTTACATCTTAACTTTTATCGGTGTGAGACAACACGCTTAGAGTTCTGGTCTCAGGGTGACCATTAGTGAGGGTTGAGAGTCTGTCATCTTGGGAGCTTGAGTGAGGCACAAATGGTTTGAGTAAAAGACCACATACTCAAAAACTTGGTATCAAAACCTCGAAGCCAAGGTAATGCTTAATCAAGTTGGTCCAGAGGTATTAAAAAAACAAGAAATCAAAAAGGAAGAGAATGAAATCCTAATAGATGGATAAAGTTTAGTAGAAGGCATTACAGTCACAAATCATGGTAGGGTATTGAGCAGAGTCAATTAGAGCACTAGTATATTCATTATTGGATCACTTACAGTCATAATTCTAAAATTACCTTGAGGTTGGTAGAAACCGAACTAAGAGAAGGAACATTATTCATCTTAAAAATCAGTACGATGCAATGATGATATATTAGGTAGTAGACAGACTATCCTAAATTACAAAAGATTTACCTTTGATCAGTTTGTTTACAGACTGGTTGGATGCATACATTTTATATAGAAATTTATTTACATTTTGTATAGAATAATTGTCACGGTGCTTTTGAGTCTAGATCTAGATCATGCTAGAGCATGAGCAGAAGTGTAACTGAGCCAGGGTTCTACAACAGAACCTACCCACATTGTAGAAAAGCCTTGAGAAGGTATCTTCTGACCCTGGAGTTCTGACCACTGCTGTGGTTTCCACCAGTTAGTCCTGAACCTGGGAAACACCTCTGCACAATACCCACCATGGTAAATCCCTTCACAACTGCCTTCTGCAGCAAAAGTTGGCTAGCCAAGATTTATTGGGTACTAGGTCGTAAGAAAGCACAGTAATAAGAGAATAAAAACCCATCACCATGAAATGATCCCAGGATCATTTGACAGTAGGATCTCTTTATTAATAGAGTCAGGTTCAACAGGCTCTAGACCTGGGCCTACTGTGAAAACGGTTGTTCTTTGCAGAGGCTCTTCTTACTTCAGTAGGATTTCCAACTGTACAAGTCACATCCTGAAGGCCAATAGGAATATAAAGCACCAGGGTACACCAGGGTACAATAAAAATACTGCATCCAATTATGACCAAAATATAAATACCCAATAAAAATAAAAATATTAAGAAAAATACATCAACTTAGAATATGCCCAAAGTATAGTGGAAGCAGGAAGTGGAAGCAGACTGTCGGCTCTCATCTGGGAACTACTGATCCCAGAGCTCAGCTGGGACCTGAGTCTTTTTGTGATTGAACCTCCTAACCTCTCATAGTGTGATGTCGAGAATACGGAAGCTGACTTGAGATCCCTAAACACTTATTTTAAAGAGAAGGAAACTTTTCCTTACAACATTCCTGATCAAAATCTATGGGGCAGCTGGTCTGCCCTGCAATAATGTACCTTATCTTTTAGATTGCTATTTTCAATTAACCATGTCCACATACTATATTGGGATGAGAGTGAAAGTCCAGAAAAAATACTGAGTAGATCTCGCTTGTATGGACCAAATGTTCTGATTGTTCGTGTCTCCCTACCATGCTTCTGTTGCAGTCTTTACTCTCAGTGTTGATATATTTAGAGATGGCGGTAGTTAAAGTTATGTGAGGTCACAATGGTTGTATTTTCATCCAGTAGGATTTGAATTAGGTAGGGCCGTAGAAGATGGGAAATAGGAAACTCTGCAGGCTTGGACTAATGACAAAGGAATTTAATCAAACACACAGGTGTATTGGCTTGGAAATCAAGTGCACATTATCATCCTTGGGTTTCTGGAGTTTTTTCTTTAGACACACATTTTTGATCTTCAAAATTGAAAGAAAAAAGTAAAACTAACAGGAGAAAAAGAGCAATCTTTGCAGACACTAAAAGGGAATTTGTGTCCATAACTCACATCTCTTGGAGTCCCATTATGAAGACTTTCACCAGGGCAATGTTTGTCCCATTGAAACAGAAGAGTCCTTGGGGACTTTAACCTTATTTCCCATCCCATCACAACCAAAGGAAATGACTCAAAGCAAAGAATAAAGGTTAAAATTTTAGTTCCTTGTCTAAGGCATGCAAATTGTCTGATTATAAATGCGAACATTGGAAAAACAAATGCACTTGCCTCCTGGGTCTTCTATAAATAACTCTGCTTTAGGCTTAACAACCCTATCAGCAGAAATAACCTCTGCTTGATATGGTATGTAGTCAGTTTTCCTATGCAGAACCATGTATTTGTCCTTATAGAACTAGAATCATACTCTATGCTTTTGTATCCCACATTTTTAAACATGCAGTGTTATTATGCCCATAAAATAAGATTTGTAATAATTTTAATAATTACTGCATTTCAAATCAAAACAGCATAATTTATTTCACCATTTTCTGTTTGGGCATTCAGATTGCACCTATGCAAATTTATATTCACATAATTACATGGTGAACGTTCACATGCCTGTCTAGATTATAATTGCTTGTATTCAGTTAGGGTCACTATTAAACTCTCAGCTGATGTCAGTACTAAAATATAGGGGTGTGGCCACAGCACCTACTGAATGAATGCTTAGGCTCAAATCTGCCTTGTTCATAAATATTTCTGACGGTAAAAACCAGCTATCCATTGTGGTCTTCTAAAATTGCAAATACAAATAAAATATACTGTAGATTGAGTTCTTGTCTGTGCCAAGCATTGTGTTAAACATCTTTCAGAACATCATCTAGCAACATCACTGAAGGTATTTATCAGCTGTAGAAACTTCCCAGTAGAATTTTGGGGGTCACTTATGTACACTATCAAATCATCTGCAAATAAAGGGACTTTGATTTCTTCCTTTCCAATCTGTATCTTCTTGATCTCCTTTAGTTGTCACATTGCTCTAGCTAAGACTTCAAGTACCATATTGAATAGATATGGAGAAAGTGAGCATCCTTTTCTTGTCCCTGACTTTAGTGGAATTGCTTTAAGTTCCATTCCATTTTTTATGTTGGCTGTCAGTTTGCTGTATATTGCCATATGTTTAGATATGACCCTTGTATCCCTGATCTCTCTAATACTTTTATCAAGAAGGAGTGTTGGATTTTGTCATAGACTTTTTTGCAGAGACCCACAGCCAAACATTAGGTGGAGCTCAGGGAATCCTGAGGAAGATGGGGAGAAAGGCTTGTAGGTGCCAGAGGGGTCCAGGATACCACAGAAAATCCACAGAATCAACCTGGACTCAGAGGATCTAATGGAGACTGAACCACCAACCAGGAAGTCTGCATGGTACTGACTTGGCCCTCTGCACATATGTTGCCGCTGTGTAGTTCTTGGTCTTCTTGTGGAACTCCCAACAATGGGAGCAGGAGCTGTCTCTGACTCTGTTGCCTACTTTTAGGACCCTTTCCTTCTACTAGGTTGCCTTGTCCAGCCTTAATAAGCGAAAAGGTGCCTAGTTTCACTGTTGCTTGATATGCCATGGCTTTTTGAGGACTGCCTTTTTATGAAAAGAAATGGAGAAAGAGTGGACTGGGAGTGAAGGCAAAAAGAAGGAACTGGGAGCATAAGAGGGAGGGAAAACTGCAGTCCAGATGTAAAAACAAAAGAAAACAATGATAAATACAGAAGAAGAATGAGGAGGAGGAAGAGGAAGGAGAAGGGGAAGAAGAAGGAGAAGAAGAAGAAGAAGAAGAAGAAGAAGAAGAAGAAGAAGAAGAAGAAGAAGAAGAAGAAGAAGAAGAAGAAGAAGAAGAGAGAAGGAGGAGGAGGAAGAGGAAGAAGAAGGAGGAGGAGGAAGAGAAGACGATGACCTATACCAAAAAAGTGCTTTAAGTTTGAAGGATACTTACACACACACACACACACACTTTCCCTTATAGTTTCAATCAAAGATGCTTCTAGGAGTCTTTAGCAATCTCATCCAGCAGTGTGATCCTGCAAAGACCTCAAAAGTCCCACCCCAAATGACATCTCCAATGAGTGAGGCTGTCTGAGAGGGCAGACTGCAGTTCTGAGGATCTACCAGAGAAGCTGTCCAGTGGGAAAGGCTAGTGAATTAGCAGATAGGATTTTGTGTACTTGGGTGAGTTCTAAATAGCTCATTAGAGTATTGTGGTATCACCTACAAAAAATAAAAAATCTGTAAAGGAAAAATCTTTACAATTTTTCTTGCTGTTTATTTATTCTTGATAGATAGTGATCAGCTTTAATACAGTTTCATTCAAGCATAGGATGTTTTTACCACATTCCCCTCCTAGTGCCCCCATCCTCTGCTCTCCTCATTTCTTCCTCCCTCTAGTCTACTTCTTTCCTCCAGCCTTCTTCTGCTTCCATGTCCCACACATACACATGTCACATATACACAACATATGCATATTTCTGCACAGCCTTAGGGACTCCATATACAATCTCAGATGCACATATGAGAGAAAACATGACATTGGTCTTTCTGTGTCTGAATTATTTCAGTTAAAATGATTATCTCTGTTTCCATCCATATTTCGTCAAATATCATAGTTTTATTCTGCTGTGTGTCTGAATATAAACTCCATTGTGTATAGCATATGTCTTTTGCTTTTATTCATTGGTTGACAGACAAGTGTGCTGGTTCCACAACAGTTGAGTATTGTGAGGAGGGTTTCAGAAAACCTGGATGTGTAGATGCCTCTGTGAGTGCTGTTTAATGGGTCAGAATAGAAGCTAAAAGGGATGGTGTAGCTGGACCATACGGTAGTTCTGGTTTCATTTATTTACTCACTTTTAGAAAGAAACATATTGACTTCCACTGTGGCTTGGGCAAAAGGAGAAATCTTGAATTATAAGTCATTAGCTGTCTCTAAAAGAATAGGGAAATAGTGTTCTGAGATTTTCTTGGTTTTTAAATGTAGTATATGTATTCTCAGAGGGACACAGCCAAAATACAAACACCATTCTCGTCTCCCTAAAATGGTAAGCTGTAAGTGAAAGTGTGAATTTTAGTGAAAACCTCACTCACTCCAATGAACAGAGGTCTGTATCCTTCTAATTTAAATGGCACAGTTGAAGCTAATGAAGTCTCAGACCTGTTTAAACTCATATTTAGGAGACAAAAATAGGAGTCACACTTTAATGCTGTACTAGATACTTTTCTTAACACTGAGACAAAATGCTGAACAAAATCAAACAGTGTGCTTCACGGCTTGATAGTGAAGCAGGCATGACTGTAAGACTGGCTCTAGCTGTGGCAGCAGGAACAGGAGGTGGCTGGTCACACTGTGCCCACAGTCACAGCCAGGAGGCGGGGAGATGAATGGTGCTGCTACACCTTCCTCTCTTCTTTTCAGTTGGTTTGTTATCCAAGTCCATTAAATGGTACCACCCTCAGTCTGGGCAAGTCTTGCTATTTCAGTCAGACTTCTCTAACACCTCCCTGAGGTGTAACCCCTAGGTGGCCCCAGTCACATCCAGTTGGGGTATAAGACATACCATCACAAACACCAAGACTTATTTGAAAAGAATAAAAATCCTTTCTTCCCTTTACCGTTTTGAGCTGTTCTGTTGTTTGTGTTACCCATGGAAGCTGTTGAACAGGAATCAATCTTTCCGAACAGCGCTAGAAAAATGCTACTTCCTGTGGATGAATCACTGTATACCAGGGAGGGAAAGGCGGTTGCCGGCAGCTCCAGCGTTCAGCGAGATTATGTTTCAAAGACAAACAACCTTTCAAAAATTAAACTTATGCCACATTATCAACTACAGACACTTAGCCAAATGAAGTGAAGCAGAAGGAGCAAGATTCGCTCATAAAGCTCATCCTCCGCATGTTTCAATATCTAGACACTCTCACTTCTTCTTCATCCTCCTCTACCTCCCAGCAGACACAGAGGCCACAGTCAGTTGGCTCAAGAAGGAAAGATAAACATGAGAGTGACACATTAATCACTCAATTTATATTTATAGCCCCGCCTCCGTCCATGGAATCAAGACTATTGCCAAAACTTTACAGTGAATGTGAGGTTATGTTCACCATGCTCCCAGAGAGCTCCTGCAACTTCTTGGCTTGCATGATGCCCAGCAATCACAGGGAGCATCCATTAGCTGGAGTTGGTAGTAGCTTTAATGGGTTGCAGGCAAGAACTTCATGAGCTGTGATGAATCTGCCGTAAGAGGAAGTAAATGTGAGCTGGAAGAGGCATACACAGTCTCTCTTGCCACAGACACTGGCTCAGGCAAGAGGAGTCTTCCATGATGCAAATCACCCAGAACTTGAGGACTGGAGTTTCATTACGTGTCATTGGTTTTATCAAAGTTTAGTGTTAACCCAGTGGTTGATATTGGCTGCTATTTATTTGCTGAGAAATCTTTTTTATTTTTTTGTTTTGTTTGCTTTTTTTTGTTTTAGTCTACTTATTTTTAAAATGAAAAAATGTGTATAGCTGTTTTTCTGCATTATGTCTCTGTATCACGTGCATTTGTGGTGTCTGCAGTGACCAGAAGATGATGTTGGATCCCCTAGAACTGGAGCTAGACAATTTTGAGTACTGTGTGGGTTCTCTGGAAGAGCAAGCAGTGCTCTTGGCCCCTGAGTCATCTCTTCAGCTTCATATTTTTGTTGTTGTTTGGTAAAGGAAATGATGGAGATGGGGAGAGAAAGCAAGGGAGAAACCCTAAGGGCATCAGACTATGGATTATGAATTATTAAAAATATCATTATCCTCACCCACAATTTGCTTATGATAGCAGTTAAGTTACCTATAATGTTACAGTTGTTAATTCGGTTGCACATAGTCTTTCATTCATACTTTATTTTTAACTGTTTGTCATTTTGTATGTATAGTGTTTGCCTGCACATAGGTATGTGCATCATATGTGTCTAATGTGCATCATATGTGTCATCGTATGTGTCTAATGCCCTCAGAGGCCAGCAGAGAACATCAGACCCCTCAGACCTGGAGTTACATACTGTGTGAGCTGCCACGTGGGTGCTGGTAATCATACCTAAGTCCTCTAGATCAGCAGCCAGTGTTCTGAACCACTGGGTAATCTCTCCAGGCCTTCATTAGACTTCAGTTAGAAAGCATTGATGCAAAACTCAAGCATTTGGTTTTGGTCTAATCTCCATTGTTCTTTAAAAAAAAAAAAAAAGAAGAAAAGAAAAGAGAAAAAAACCCTGGGCAGCTGAGCCGATGATAAAACTTGAGGGCAAGTCCACCGAGTGCTATATTTCCAAGGCTTCGCACAGTGGCTAACACATGCCTGATTTTTCAAAAATGTAAGTTACATACATTTTTGTTTGCCATGTTCGTTACTTCTAACTTCTATAACAAATCAGAAATAAAACCCCTAAATGACATGTTTTTTTTCTAAGTTTCATACAGCTTCCCTTGCGGTGTTACATGTGTATTTTTAAGCCGCCCATTCTTTGTTTATAATAATGAAAATAAACAATATTCCGTGGCTGTACTTATCCAGTGTTCCAGTTCAATGAGCCATGCTTGTGCTTTTGATCATGAATACGTTTGATAAAAGTCACATTGGCAACATGCTTACATATTTCACAAACAAGGTATATTAGTCAGCCCACCTTCTACAGTTTTATAGTGTAGGTATTTGTAGTAGATCAGAAGAATTAAACCAGAGGCCAGCTTTCTCAGGACCAGGAAGATGCTGTGTTTCAGAGACTGAGAGCCAGTGGGCTTCGAAAGGATCTTTTTGGATTAATTTTGCTGACCTTCCAGGCTTCAGTTTCTATCTCTGTTTAAGCAAGGAGGAGTTCCCAGTGGCGTTACTCAAGCTCATAGACCTTCTAGAAGGCAGACCAAGGCTTCTCAACACACAGGCCCAAGGAGAGGGTGTTGGGCTGAGAGCGGCTAATTTATGGACAGGGTGTTACCATGTCACATCGCCAGATCTCTCTGGCAGGAAGCGGTGTAACTGCCTGCAATATTCAGAGTCTATCTTTGTGGAGATTTAAATTAGAGCCACAGAGAGACCTCTGGGAGTTTGAGTCTCTGCAGCACATAATTCAGGCAGACAGAACAACGGTGCAGTTATGAGACAGGACAGGCCACGAGCAGGCAGACGCTGGGGCAGCTGTATCTGCAGGAGAAGTGGACTCCGGCTCACAAGGACAGCCAGGACTGTTCAGTCATAGTGCCGTCAGGAAGCTGAACCCAGAGCTGTCCTCAAATGACTTCCCTCCAGATCCTGGGGGCGGGGGACGGAGGCGGTGGTGGCAAAGAGGGCTGGCTGTTTGTGTTCTTTTGCCCTCCTATCTCTTCAGCGAGCCTACAACTGTCTAATTAACGCATGTGTGGCTTCGGAGCTCCTCCAGCTTTAAGACCCTAAAATTATATGAAGCATATAAAAACGTGAAGCTCATTAATTCAGACTTCATAGTCCTAATGCTGGATTTGTTTATATTGGAAAACAACAAGTTTATTTTTGTTCGACAGAATTACAGATGCCTCAAATTATAAAGAAGGAGGTAGAGACATTGTTAAAAATTAGGGAGACTGGCTGTCAGGATAATTTATCAAAAATGTATGATTCGAAGAACTTCAGTGGGATAGAGTAAATCTATGTTCGCCTCTTCGTTCCTTTTAAAGTGAATTTTTACTGTTTTCCTATGATTCAGTGTGAAATTATTAGGACATAAAAACCCAGAATTTACTAAATAGCACATGGTATTTTATGCTAAATAAAATAAAGAAAGAAAGACCCTAGCATGTTTGTTTTGGGTACCCGCTCGGTGTGCATATCTTTGCATATGTGTATCCTCAGTAGACTGCAGGCAACCCCGAGACTAGTTGGAAGATAGATGAGCTACTAATACATTCATCGGATAAACACTGGAATACATTGGGTAGATGGCATGGGACCAAGCACAGAGCAGGGCTATCTCCATCCCTCTAGTGCTGTATATTCAGAGAATTCCTCCAGTCAGCTGGAGATGATGGTTAAAGAATCCATCTCCATGACTGGTTAAAGACACCTATGTGATACCAACTAGACATTGGTATTTTCTACACCTTTCTATGTTTTAGACCTCTGCCTCTAAGGCCACCATAAAAATCAAAAGTAGTGGGAGGATTAGCTGGAACACTTAAGCGAGTGAAAGAAATAAAATGACCCAAATTAGAAAGAAAAGAAGTAAAACTTTTCTATTCACAGATAATATGATCTTATATATTTGGACACACACACACAACAATTCAACCAATACAGCTAGATTGCAAGTTATAACCAATACACAAAAATCAGTTACATTTCTATACACTAACAGCAAATGTCCCAAATATGAAATAAAAAATTAATTTCAGTTACAATACCATGGCAAAGAATAAAATATTGAGGCTGGAGTGCTGGCTTAATGCTAAAAATCACTTTCTGCTCTCAGAGGACCTGAATTTGATCTCGTCACCAGTGCCTACAACTCCAACTTTTGTGATATGATACCTTCTTCTGCTTTCTGGGGGTACACACATGTGGCATATACTCACACAGACTCATAAATGACAATTTTTAAAAATCATTAAAAAATAGTATACTTAGAAACAAATGCAGAAAACTTAAAATATTAATATGTGAATTTTACAAAATATTTAAATAAAATGCAAGAAGACAAATATATGGAGAGATATTCTTTCTTCCTGGATTAGGAGATTTATTATTTTAAATATGTCTATAGAACCCAAAATGCTGTTCAGGATTAATATAATTATATTCAAACTCCAATGACACTTTTTTGAGGAATAAATAAACCCATTCTCAATTTATATGGAATTTCAAAGACCCTGAACACCCAAAATAATCTTGCAAAAGAAGAACAAAGTGGAAGGTTTCAGCATTCTCAATCTTAGAAACTTACTACAAGTTTAGAGTAACATAATTGGTACATATAAACATATATATATGTATATATAATAAAACTAAGTAAAAAGCCCAGGAGCGAAGGTTTATGCATTTAGTCAAATAATCTTCATCAGAGGCATCAAAACTATTCAATGGGAAAGCCTACCACAACGTAGGCATTATGGTTTCATTGTAAAAAAAAAAACTCTCACAGGATCATAGGTTTGACTACTTGATCCCCAGTCACCGAAACTAGGAAATGGGTCTTCCAGTGATGAGATCTCTCCAAAGAACATGGGTCATTGGGTAAAGGGCATGAGGTTCTGGTTTCTACCAGGTATCTTTCCTTCCTCATCCACTAATGTGAATGAGCATGATTCTGACACTGTAGAGCCAGTTGCTACTGTGCCTTCGTAAAACAATGAGATGGTGATTTCCCAAGATTGTAAACCTAGATGAGCCTTTTCTTCCTTCAGTTGTTTTTATTAGCTACTTTGTCACCAACTACTAATACAAGAAGTTGGCACCCTAAAGCAGAGCTGCCATGGCTTTAAGAAACCTAGTATGTGGTTCTTGGGCCTTGGAACTAGTTTGCTTTCCTAGGTTGCTCTCCTTAGGGAATTTGTCACAGCACCAAGATAAGCCACTAATACAGTGGGTGACCCGTGATGACATTATGCTAAGCTGAAGACTTGGTTAGTGAAAGACACCACTGAGAGGAACAAACATTGTGTGATACACTTTCTATGTAGTTTTAGAATAGCCACCTTTATAGATGCAGAAAGTAGAATGGGTTGGGAAAGAGGAGGAAATGGGGAGTTGGTGTTTAGTAAATATATATTTTGGATTTGATGATGAAGGTGTATCAAAACTAGATGGAAATGGTGAATGCACAGTGTCAGCATAGTTAATCTCACTGAACCACTTGGAAGTGATTAAAATGGTAATATATTTATTTCTGTCACAGTGAGAAAGGCAATTATCCATGTGTATGCTAGCAGTTCTCTAGTGGCATTGCTGATGGCACATGTTCTATTGTTAACATGAGGCATGATAGTCAATTTTAGTTGTCAGCTCAGCTGGATGTCAAGGGGTATATAGAGAGATGGCAAAGCATTATTCTGATGTGTGTTGATGAGGTCAGTATGTAAGCAGAGATCCGAATAGGGGAGATATAGTATCAGTATTTATCTTGAGTACCACTCAGTCAGCCAGGGACAAGGATGGAACAAACAGCTGGAGGGAAGATGTTGGTGAAGCATCCCATCCCCGAGAAAGAGGTGGTTATAGCCTTGTGCCTCCATAGTTGGTTTCTCTATTTGGGTGCTGGGGATCCAAACTCAGGTCCTTAAGTTTTCACAGGAAGCTCTTTAGCAATGGAACCATCCCCTTAGCCCTTCTGAGGCTGTACAAAGGCTTCCTTGCATCTGAGGATGTCTAAAGAGTCTTCTTTAACTAAAAACAGTAAAGTCAACATCACCTTCTCCTGCTAGATCCAGAATTGAAATTCATTTTCTTTTTTCTCTAATATGATAAAAAATTTCACTGGCATATAAAACCACAATGGGAAATCAATGAAATGATCATCTCCCCTAAAATACCAGACTATGAAACCAATCTAAAATTCCATTAAAAACAAAAACAATCCAAAATTAGGCTGAAAACCTCATTACAAACACAATCTGCAGCTCAAAATCTCAGATGATGTTCTGTGGTCTTATTTTGATGTTCTTTGGCTATTTTTATCCTGTGATAGAATTTTTTCTCTGCTCCCACACAGGTCAATTTTCTCTGACATTTCTAATCAAACTAAACTCAAGACAGGAAGCATTATAATAAGGCCATCATTCTTGGCTTCCACAATATAAACTGAGGCATAGAATAAAGAAGAAAGTACAGCTCTAAGCCGGTATTGATCTTCAGACTTATTTGAATATTTGCACTGAGTATGAATTGGATACTTACATAAGTGGAAAGGGGCAGTAATATATAACCATTCCTCCTTCTAATGAAAAGAATTAAGTTGGAGAATGTGATGTCTGGTCAACTTGAGGAGATTTAGCCTCACCCAGGAGACATTTCTGTGAAAGCTGAGGAGAGACCGGTCCTCAGCATGGGTAACCTCTTCTTCCATGAGGAAAGAGCCCAAGGAAAGAGCCCAAGGATCAACTTACAACCTTCACTTTCTGAGCAAACACAGGTCCGCAGGGATGGCTACTATTGCCATCCTCTGTTGATCTCATTGACTCCAGCTGTCCAATGCGGATTCCATGCCAAAGATTCATCAGAAGCCCCTTAGCTCTGGATAGGACCTCAGAGGTGTGTATCTTTGTAGACCAAGCAGCTAGCAAGGGTTCTGTGTCTCCAGAATACAAGCAGCCATAACTGGTATATCCACCCTCGGTCATGGAAAACAATCCAATAAATCAAATCCCCCTTTCTAATACATCTATCTCCATTCTATGGCTTCTGTTCCTTAGAGAACCCCATGTAATAAAAAAGAAATACCAAACAACTTCCTTAACATCTCAAAAACACAAGGGTACATGCTAACATCTCTGTAAATCATTCCTAGTTGTCAAAACAAGTGGCTTCCAGAGCTTTTAGTTTTCAGTGTTTCAGAAACTCATCAAATATACAGAAAATTAGAACTGTGTATTTAAAAGCAATGTCTCATTTAAGAAATGTTGGGAGGCATTTAAAAAATGGGGTACTGAACTAAACAGAGAATTCTCAACAAAAGAATTTCAAATGGCCAAAAGATATTTAAAGAAGTGTTCAACTTCCTTAGCTATCAGGGAAATGCAAATCAAAACAACTCTGAGATACCACCTTACACCTGTCAGAATTGTTAAGATCAAAAACACTAATGATAGCTTATGCTGGAGAGGGTGTGGAGTAAGGGGAACACTCATTCATTGCTGGTGGGAATGCAAACTTGTACAACCACTTTGGAAATCAGTATGGCAGTTTTTCAGAAAACTGGAAATCAGCGTACCTCAGGATCCAGCAATGCCACTCTTGGGAATATACCTAAAAGATGCTCAATCATACTACAAAGGCATTTGTTCAACTATGTTCATAGTAGCATTGTTTGTAATAGCCAGATCCTGGAAACAACCTAGATGCCTCTCAATTGAAGAATGGATAAAGAAAGTGTGACACATCTACACATTAGAGTACTACTCAGCAGAAAAAAAAAATGTTATCTTGAATTTTGCATGCAAGGATGGAATTAGAAAACACTATCCTGAGTGAGGTAACCCAGACCCAGAAAGATGAGAGAAAAAGCACAAGTAGGGTGTGTTTACAGAGATATTCAAGAAGAAATTCATTAGATAAAATGGCTCACCTAACTATGGCAGCTGAGGAGTCCGGTGATAGGTTGTCTGAAAGCTGAGGATCAGGGATTCTGGCAGCATGTGCCAATCTATATTCATAAGCCTTGGAATCAGAGAAGTTGATGGAACAACCCTCAGTGAGAGAATGAAGGCCTGAGAACCTGAGGACCTGTTGACATAGTAAGTCCTGGAGGCTGAAGGCTAGAGAGCCTTGAGATAGCAGAAGGGAGAGTAGAAGGGTGTATCCCAGCTTGTGGGAAGGGGAAGCAACTTTTTTGTCTCACCCGGGCCCCCAGTTGATTATATGATACTCTCCAACTGGTGCTGTGGATAGGTTGTTTCTCTGATTGAGAGGGCAGGGTAAGGAGGAAACATATGAGCAGAAAACTGAGCAAAATGCAGCCAGAAAGACATGGAGGATATTAGTGGGAATCCCAAGAGCAACAGTAGTATGGAGAAGACAACAATGACAAAACAAAAACAAAACAAAAAACAAAAACAAAAAAAGGAATTTTAAAGTAATTAGGAGAAAATATCAAAGAATGTCCATTTGACCTTGGTCTTAAAAAAATATCTTAAACCAAGTCATAAAAGTACAAACCATACATCAAATTTTGCTTCCTTAGGTTTTATGACATCCACAGTACACAATGTATTAAGAACAAAAGCAGAGAAAAATAGTAGCAAAATAAAAGTCACAGTGCATGTAAAAAATTGACAGAGGATTACTGCTTGGAGCATGTAAATCATCCTTACAATCATTAAGAAAATCATTCCAATATATTAGTTTGTTTTCTGCTTTTAGAACAAAGTGCTTGAACCTGGATATTGAAAGTAAATAGATTTACTTAGTTTAGAGTTTTGGAGGCTTTAAAGTCCAAAATTTGTCAGCTCCATAGTTTGGGACTCTGACGAGGTTTTTTTAGCCCATTCACAACACGGCAAATGCATCATGGTGGGAAGGGATCTGGTGATGGGACAGGAAACCGAAAAGCTCTGTGATTTCCTTTTTGTGCCAGTGTCCTTGCCCATTCAGAGGAACGAGGCAGTTTCTCAGAAGTATCAGTCTGTTCCCTAGGCAACACCTCTGCTGTCCTCCTGCCCACGTGGCTCTCCAAGCCTCTGAAAAGTCCATCATATCAACACAGTCACAATGGGGACCGGGCCTCTAGAATATTGTCCTTTAGGGAACACACTCAAATTCCATTCAAACCATAACAATCACAAACTAGAATGGATCAAGAATGTGGGCTTTCCATTGCTAGCTCCAAATGGTCATTTCTATTAAAATTATTTGAAGTATGAGAACCCACTACTTATATGTTAACTAAAATAAAGGAAGTTTGAATGGAAATATTCAAATCTACCTGCATTGGTGGATGATGCTAAAGCCAGTGCCAGGTATGGGATACTGTATAGTCAATTGTTTGTTAAAGAGACTCCTGATGTTCTCAAAATAATATATACTATTGCCATTGCTCTTGCTTGTCTACCGGAACTAGATGGTAAGATGTTAATACTGAAGACAGCAGGTCACCAAGCTGGAGTTGACCATGAAATTCCTAGCAGCTGGTTAGCTTTCACACTGCTGGGAGGTATTGTGCCAGCCATTGCAGGGGAAAGGTCACCAAAAGTCATATCCAGCTGTGAACTCTGAGTTATAATGTGGACTTGCCAGGAAGAAGTACCTGTCAATTCAATGACGGCATGAATTGTTATGGTAGTAGCCAATCACTTTCTGACTGTATGTGAGGCTTGCTCTCCACGGGGGCACCCATGCCTTCTGCTACTGGAAACCTGGTCAGAATCTCATAGATGAGATCATAGGCCCTAGAGGGGAGCTGACTACTGCTGTTTTGCTAAATGCTTACATTGTCAAATTGGTTTCTAAATATTCATGTTCATATCTGTAGATTAGTGATAATCTCATCATTGGTCAGGGGTGCTTATTTTGGCAGTGTGAAGTACTTAATGCAAGACTCATAATGGTCCAACGATGAGAGAAATTGACTGCTCAGTGCTCAGCACTAAACAGAACATCTATATCACCTCCCAAACACAACTCTGTGTGTGTGAACACATGCACACACACACACACACACACACATGCACGCATGCACACACACAACCCTCAGAAAACATCATGGAAAGGGGCCAGAAATAAGAGGAGGGATGCAAGACGGGGAGGGGTGCCATGAAGTGCTGTCTTCTGGACAGGAGATGGCTTTTGCATGTATGACCTCACAACTGCTGTCTTTACTAGCACAGATCTGCACAAAGTTGAGCATGCTAACATTTCAGCCTGGAAGGGGAGGTGGGCACACCTGACGCTATCCTTAGCTGAGCTGCTATTGACAGTTAATGGCTGCTGGGGACAAGAGAGACCACTTTCCTTCAGTGGTATAGCCACTGGTTAGTTTGTTGGGATCCAGGGAATAACACACTGACATGTAAGCAATCCTTGGGAGAAAGAGTAGTAAGAGATATGTTGGTAAGAAAAATGGTTCCAGAAGGATGGGGTGGGATGATAAAAGAGGAACATGGGCATGAGTAAATATGGTCACAATAGATATAGATGTATATACATATATTCATATATATATATATAATTGTCAAAGAAAAAAATAAAAACCATTAAAAATATTTTAATGAGGTTCTCTAACAGTTGATACTTAAGGCTTAATAAAAATGAAAGGTAAATTGATATTCCTTTTAACTCTTTTTCTGTAACATTTTAATGGGTAAAATGATTTATAATTTAAAAGGAACAAAGAGGAACCCTGTGAAGGGTTCAAGGAACAAGAAGAGAGTATAGCAAACTGGCAATTTGATTGAAGCCTGATTGTGAGGCTAAGTGCAGGGTTTTGAATGATGTGATGCAATGATTTGAAACAACACTCGTGGAGCCTTGTCTTTGAGCACCCTCACACCCTGGGGCGTCGTTTTCTGAGTACCCCTACCTCCCTTACCCATCCTGGTTAAAATCTTTTCTTAATGCCCCCAATAATCTTCTGATTAAAGGAACTCTAGAAGAGCCACAGCGTAAGGGAGTTGTTGTGTCTACTGAAAGGGAGCAGCTTCACAGAGAAGTGCCGAGATCTAACTCTTTAGTTTGAAGTGACTTTTACTCAGATAAAATATGAAAAAGATTGCATGGAGATTCCCGTATACTCTTTATTTTTTTAATTTTTAAAATATTATTTCTTCCCTCATACAATACATGCCTCTCCTCCCTCCACACCTCCTAGTGACCCCACCCTCCCCATCTCCCAGCTCCACTGGTCCTCCTTTCTCCTTCAGAAAAGAGCAGGTTTCCCACGGATATCAACTGAACATGGCGAAACAAGATACACTAAGACTAGACATAAACGTAGACCTATCAAGTTTGGAAAAGGCAACCCAGTCGGAGGAAAGGGTTCCAAGATCAGGCAAAAGAGTTAGAGACACCCCCTCACCCATGGTCCCAAAGACACCCCAAGCTAAACAACCATGTGTGTGCAGAGGACCTGGTGCAGACAGATGCAGGCTCCATGCTTGCTGCTTCAGTCTCTGTGAACCCCTGCTTAATTGATTCTCTGGGCCATTTTCTTGTAGTGTCCTTGACCCCTCTGGCTCCTACAACCCTCCCCCTCATCCACAAATTTCCCACGGTTCTGCCTGATGTATGGTTGTGGGTCTCTGCATCTACTCCACTCAGTAGTCAGAGGAAATCTTGTTTGTCATAGTCAGAACCTGGAAACAACCTAAATGCCCCTCAACTGAAGAATGGATAAGGAAAACATAGTACATTTACACAACAGAGAACTACACAGCAGAAAAAAAATAACGACATCTTGAATTTTGCAGGAAAATGGATGGAGCTAGAAAACATTATTTGAGTGAGCTAACCCAGACACATAAAGACAATTATCACATGTACTCACTCATAGGTGGTTTTTAAACATAAAGCAAAGGAAACCAACCTACAAACCACAATCCCAGAGAACTTAGACAACAATGAGGACACTAAGAGAGACACACATAGATCTAATCTATATAGGAAGTAGAAAAAAGACAAAATCTCCTGAGTAAATTGGGAGCATGGGGACCTTGGGGAAGAGTTTAAAAGGGGAGGGGAGAGGCAGGGAGGGGAGCAGAGAAAAATGTAGAACTCAATAAAAATCAATATAAAAAAAAAACATAGTAAAGCAAGAGTCCTGGTTGGATAGAGGATCTTTTGGGTATAACCCCAAGAGGGGAATGGATGGATCTTAAGATAGATTGATTCCCAGTTTTTCTGAGAAACCATCACACTGACTGTCAAAGTGGCTGTACAAGTTTGTACCTCCACCAGCAATGGAGGAGTGTTCCCCCTTGCTCCGCATCCTCTCCAGCAAAAGCAGTCATTTGTGTTTTTGATAATAGGCATTCTGACAGGTGTAAGTTGGAATCTCAGAGTCATTTTGATTTGCATTTCCTTAATGGCTAAAGATGCTGAATACTTCTTAAGTGTTCCTCAGTCATTTGAGATTTTTCTGTTGGGAATTCTGTTTAGATCTGATTATCTGGTCTGCTGATGTCTAGTTTCTTGAGGTTTTTTTTTTTATATATATATATATTTTGGATACTAACCCTCTATCAGATGTGGAGATGATAAAAATCTTTTCACGTTCTATACACTGTAGCTTTGTCCTATGGATATTGTCATTTACTTTACAGAAGCTTTTAAGTTTCATGAGGTCCCATTTACTAATTGTTAGTATCAATGCCTGTGCTATTGGTGTTCTGTTCAGGAAGTTGTCTCCTGTGCCAAAGTGTTCATGGTTATTTCCTTCTTTCTCTTCTGTCAGGTTCACTCCATCTGGTTTAATATTAAGGTCTTTGATCAACTTGGACTTGAGTTTTGTGCAGAGCAATAAATATGGATCTATCTGTGTTCTTCTACATACCAACATCCAGTTAAACCAGAACTACTGTGTTATTTTTTTAAGTTAATCTTGTATCCAGCCACTTTGCTGAAGCTACTTACTGACTGTAGGAATTCCCTGATAGAATTTTTGGGGTAGATTATATATAGTATCATATCATCTACAAATAAAGATATTCCAAGTTCTTCCTTTCCAAATTGTATCCCCTCGATCTACATTGGTTGTCTTACTGTTGTAGTGAAAGCTTCGAGTACTATATTGAATAGGTATGGAGATTGTGGGCAGCCTTGCTTGTTCCTGGTTTTAGTGGAATTACTTTGAGTTTCTCTCCATTTAATTTGACATTGGCTAAAGGCTTGCTGTAAATTGCCTTTACCAAGTTTAGGTATGTTCCTTGGATTCCTAAACTCTCCAAGACTTTTATCATAAAGGGGTTTTGGGTTTTTTTAAAAGGATTTTTTTGCATATAAGATAAATCACGTGGGTTTTGTTTTCTTTCAGTTTATTTATAATGGACTATATTGACAGATTCTTATACGTTGAATCATTCCTGCATCTCTGCGATGAAGCCTGCTTTGTCATGATGAATGATCTTTTTGATGTGTTCTTAGATTTGGTTAACAAGTATTTCGTTGAGGTTTTTTTTCTTTTTTTCATTTATGGTTATAAGGAAAATTGGTTTGTTAGTCTCTTTCTTTGTTGAATCTTTGTGTAGTTTAGGTACCAGAGTGACTGTGACCTCATAAAGTGAATTTATTAATATTCCTTCTGCTTCTATTCTGTGGAATAATTTGAGGAGTATTGGTATTAACTGTTCTTTGAAAGTCTGGTAAAATTCTGTTTTAAGACTGTCTGTCCCTGAGCTTTTTGGTTAGGAGTCTTTTAATGACTGCTTCTTTTTTCTTAAAATTTATAAGTATATTTAAGTTGTTTATCTGATCTTGATTTAACTTTGGTAAGTGGTATCTATTTAGAAAATTATCCATTTCTTTTAGATTTTCCAATTTTGTGGGGTACAGGTTTTTAAACCACGACCTAATGATTATTATTTGAATTTCCTCAATATCTGTTTGTTATATCCCTGTTTTTATTTCCAATTTGTTTATTTAGATAGTCTCATTCCGTATTTTTGGTTAGTTTAGATAAGAACCTATGTATCTTATTGATTTCATTAAAAAACCAACTCTTTGTTTTAATGATTTTTTTGTATTGTTCTCTTTGTTACTATTTTATTGATTTCAGATCTCAGTTTGATTATTTCCTGCCATCTCCTCCTCTTGGGGATGCTTGCTTCTTTTTGTTCTAGAACTTTTTCAGCTGAGCTATTAAGTTGCTTGTATGAGATCTCTTCAATTTTTTTAATGTATTCATTCAATACTAGAACTTTCCTCTTAACACTGCTTTCATTGTGTCCCATAAGTTTGGTATATTGTACATTTATTTTCGTTGAATTCTTAGATTTCTTTCTTTCTTTTTTTATTTGCCTTGACCCAGTAGTCATTCAGGATAGAGTTGTTCAGTTTCCATAAGTTTGTCGACTTTCTGGGTTTTTGTTGTTGTTGTTGTTGTTGTTGTTGTTGTTGTTGTTAGTTTTAATCCCTGGTGATATGATAGGATGCAGGGGGTTATTTCAGTTTTCTTGCATCTGTTGAGACTTTCTTTGTGACCAAGTCAAGTACATTGTAAAATTTTGGAGAAAATTCTAATAGGTGCTGAGAAAAAATTGTGTGTGTGTATGTGTTTGGGTGAAATGCTCTGTAGATATGTTAGGTCCATTTGGTTTATAATGCCTCTTATCTCAATTTCTCTGATTAGTTGTATGGATGAACTGTCCATTGGTGAGAGTGGGGTATTGAAGTCTCCTACTATCAATGTGTGTTTTAAACATTAGTAAAGATTCTTTTACAAATGTGAGTACCCTTGAGTTAGGAGCATAGTAGTTAAGAATTGAAACATCATGCTATTGGATTTTTTCCTTTGATGAGTTCATGTCCTTTCTTATCTCTTTTGATTAATTTTGCTTTGAAGTCTGTTTTGTTAGATATTAGAATGTCTATACCAGCTTGCTTCTTGGATCCATTTGCTTGGAAAATCTTTTTGCATCCCTTTATTCTGAGATAATGTTTATCTCTGATACTGTGTTCTTTGTATGCAGCAGAAGGTTGTATTCTGTTTTCACATCAATTCTGTTAGTGTGTGGCTTTTTATAGGGGAATTGAGCCCATTGATATTGAGAAATATCAATGATCAATGATTGTTAATTTCTGTTATTTTGTTGGTGTTGAAATGGGGAGGGTGGAGTGAGGGTATGTGTCTGTTTCCCTTCCTTTCGTTTTGCTGCAGTGAGATTTTTTTATTTCCTATGCTTTCATGGGTATAGTTAACCTCCTTGGGTTAGAGTTCTTCTTCTAGTAACTTCTGTAGTACTAGGTTTGTGGATGGATATTGTTTAAATTTGACTTTATCATGGAATATCTTGGGTTTTTATCTATGGTAATAGGAACTTTCACTGGGTATAGTAGTCTGGGCTGGTATCTCTGGTCTCTTAGAGTCTGTAGGACATCTGTCCAGGCCCTCCTAGCTTTTAGAGTCTTCATTGAGAATTCAGCTGTAATCTAATGGGTCTGTCTTTATATGTCCCTTGATCTTTCTCCCTTCCAGCTTTTAATATTATTTCTTTGTTCTATATGTTTAGTGCTTTGTTTATTATGTGGTGAAAGGACTTTATTTTTTGGTCCAATCTATTTGGTATTCTGTAAGCTTCTTGGCTCTTCAGAGGCATCTCCTTCTTTAGGTTAGGGATGTTTTCTTCTCTGATTTTCTTGAAAATATTTTCTGGGCCTTTCATCTGGGGCTCTTCCTCCAATTCTATCCCTATCATTCTTAGGTTTGATCTTTTCATTGTGTCCCAGATTTCCTGGATGTTTTGTGGCAGGATTTTTTTTTTTTTTTAGATTTTATATTTTCTTTGACACATGTAACTATTTCTTTTATCATCATATGTTCAATGTCTGAGATTCTGTCTTCCATCTCTTGATCTGTTGGTGATGCTTGTGCCTGTACATCTTTTTGCTTACCTAGATTTTTCATTCCCTTTATTTGTTTTCTTTACTTTTTTCTATTTCCTTTTTCAAGTCTTGAACGGTTTTATTTATTTCCTTCAACTGTTTGTTTTTTACTTTGCTTTCTTTAAGGGATTTATTAATTACCTCTAATTTTTATCTTTTCCTCAATTTTTTAAAGGGATTTATTCATTTCCTCTTTAAGAACCTCTATCTTCTTCACAAAATTAGTTTTAAGGGCATGCGTCCACTTCAGCTGTGTTGGGATATTCAGGGCTTGCTATAGTAGGATATCTGGACTCTGGTGGTAACATATTACCTTAGTTGTTGTTGGTTATTTCCTTACACTGACATCTGGGTGTAGGGTGACTATAGGTCTTGATGTGAATTTCTGAGTTTGTCTTTGTGAGATGGGTGTGCTGTTTCATGGTTTCTGTTTCCTCTCTGGGCTTCTGGCTAGAGTGACCTGTGGTTGAGTCGAGGAATTCCACCCAAGTTGGGGTCTGAATGTCTGATGGCTGTGGTGGCCTCTGGTCAAGCAGGTCAAGAAGGGGTTTCTCTGATTGAGTTGGGGATGAGGACATTGTGATGAGGAAGGGTAGGGTGCATGGGGATAGAGTGGGGAACTAAGAGAGTATACAGGGTTTTCCAGGAGTACAGCCTCCCTGGAGTTATGGGGTGTGGTATAGCCTGTGGTAGAACAGGGGTCCTCTACCAGAATTTGGGGTCTGGACAAGGTGGGAAGAAGGAGGAGGAGCAATTGGGGGTACATTAAGTGGGCTCTGACAGAGTAGAGGCAATCCATGGGTCAATGAACTACTTGGAATTCTGGCTGTAGTTGTGGCCTGTTCCTGCTAGGGGCCTTCACTGGAGTCGTGGGATAGACTATGGCAATGGTGACATGGAGGAGATAATCTGGGAGGGCAATGAGAGTGGGAACGGTTTGAGGACAGATTGTCTACCTGGTATTCAGTTGGTGTGCACTCTGCTGGAACTGGAGATCTGGGAGTTGATGTGGTTCTTGGTGGAACAGGGGCTTCTGCCAAGGCTGTGGACCAGGATATCGTGGCAAGGAGAGCATGGGTGGCTGGGGGTTGACTGGGTGGGCACTGAGAGAGTGTGGGCAATCTGCAGGTGGGTCACCTACCTGGAGTTCTGGCAGCCTGGGTGGCATCTGGTCCAGCAGTGAGCCTCATATACTCTTTGTAACCAGTTTCCTCCAGTGTTAACCCATGTAACCAGGATATAACAGCCAAAACCAGGAACGTAATATTGGTTCAAATATACTAGCTATAAATTCTACTAATCTTTCTAATAGTCTTTTCTACTCATAGATCAAATCCTTGTCACCTTTAGTTGTGTTTCTTGTTCTCCAATCTTCCACAGTTCTACATTCTTTCTTTTTGAAACTCTTGAGGAATACTCAAATTTTATAGTTGTTCTTGTCTTAGTCTATCTCCAGCTACCAAAACAAAATACTCAAAATTGAATAATTTACAAAACATAAAGACTTATTTCTTATAGTTCTAGAGACTAGAAATACCAAGAACATGGCATTAGCAATTGTGTGGGAGCTTTGATTGCATTATAACATATTGGTCAGCATTGGGTGATGAGGAAGTATACCCACGAGACAAACAGAGAAACTGAGTCAAGCCCATTCTTTTATCTGGAGCCCAATCTATAATAACTACCAAGGATGGTACCTCTTTCTCATTTATGAGATCAAAAACAACAGTATCTGTTCAAACAGGAGTACAGTTGTTAACTTTGATCACTTGACTCAAGTGCTATCTTCCAGGCTTTTTACCATGCTATGCTAACATAAGGGAAGGCCACTCAGCAATCATGGAAAATAGAAAGTTATTATTTTATGGATGATTAATATTCATTAATAATTATGTATTCTCTGCACATGTATGTGTGTGGTGTATCTGAGCATATTTGTTCTAATATTGTCTGGGTGTATGTGTCTGGGTGCAGGTGACTGGGTGCAGGTGACTGGGTGCATATACATACATGTAGAGGCTGGAGATTAACACCAGGTGTCTATTAAATTGCTCTCTACCATATGTATGTACAGGCAGGGTCTCTCTGAACTCTGAGCTCACTTTTTTGGCTACCCACATTCCTCTAGGGATTCCTTGTCTCTGCCTCTCAAGGGCTGGGATTGTAGGCAGTTTACCATAATGTCTACTTTTACATAGGTCCTGAGGATCCAATCTCTAGTCTTCATGGCTTATAATTAGTAATTTTTTATTTTTGTTTTTGTGAGACGGGGTTTCTCTGTGTAGCTTTGGAGCCTGTCCTAGAACTCACTCTACAGTCCAGGTTAGCCTCAAACTCACCAAGATCCTTCTGCCTCTGCCTCTCAAGTGCTGAAATTAAAGCTGTGTGCCACCACTGTCTGGCTATAATTAGTAATATTTTTGACAAGATATTTTGACATTGTGCAAATATGCTATTTTTCCTCCAGATCTCTCTTTCTTTTTTTAAACTGTCAGAACATAAACTAGATTTAAAGTGTTGCATTAAAAAACACAACAACCAAAAACATTTGGGACAACTAAAATGAATATTCTATTTGGAAGACTTGATATCAAAGAGAATGAAAAACATGTAACATTATCATTCTATTATTGTTCTATTTGTTTTTTTCATTCTAAGAATGCTCTTTTTCAGAGGATAGCAGCTACATCCCTGACCACACTTGACCAAAAGTCTTACTCTTTTGCTAAAAACTATGGAGTATTCTTTAAAAATATTTGAAACACCTGTATTAAACCATAGATTTTTGCCAAAAATAGAGGTACTCTGGCTAGCAATTAAAGTGGTTTGAATATGAATGCAATCCACAAGAATAGCAACAACCGCAAAAATAGAACAACTTTTATCAATAAAAATAGGTCAGTTACTAGAAGATCTCATTCTATGAAGATATTATTTTCAAGCTCTAGTGAACAGAGCCCATGGAATTTGTCAATTATGTTTTCTACTACGTTCCCTGAAGCACCTTAGGAAAATCAGTGCAGACATAATGTAATGACATTTGCAGTGATAGAACTGAGGTTGATCACTCTAGCCAAATTCCTGGGCATGAAGTGGCTGCATCTCTTTATATTTATTTTATGTGTCTTTCACATCATGTATCTTGATCCCATTTATTCCCTTTGAATCTTCCCTCTGCACCTGCATCCCCAAAATAATACAAAATTCAAGAGAAAGATGGAAGAAAATAAAATGAGAAAAAAAGGGGGGATTAAATATCTCGTCATGGAAGCGTCAGGGTGACCCAGCAAATCACACCATTACACCCTTTTGTCCATACATTTCTGCTTGCAAGTGTTCATTGCAAAAAGTCATTGGTCTAGTTTGAGGCTCCTGGTTTCCACTACATGATCAATATTGGGCCCCCACTAGGTCTCTTCCTGGATATCCCACTGCCGTCCTGTGTTGTGAAGATCCTGTTGCTTTGTGTCTGAGGGTCAAGTCTCTTTACATGCTCCAACAAATCATAGATAGGGTAGATGTTAAGGTAGACCAGGTCAACCTGGTCTATATAATGAGGTCTAGGACAGCCAAGGCTAGGTAGAACTTGTTTAAAAAAAAACAAAACCAAAAGCAATTGCCTAAAAAGATCTATGGCAGCTTCATATTAACTTCATATTATATAGAAATATAATTATTTCTATATATAAATAATATATAAAATTATATATTATATATAAGCTGGGAAGCCTGATTGCACATCTGTAGAAGAGTCAGTGAGTGAACTGTGATGTGATGGAGTAACACACAGCATAACTTCTCACATTCTATAACATTAGAGGGAATGCTGCTGACAATAGCTAAATCACATCATTCAAAAGAGCTAATAAAGAACATAGTGAATTTTCCAAACACAAAGAAACAAGTGTTTTGATAGATGGTTATACCATCTGTCAGATAGATAGATAGATAGATAGATAGATAGATAGATAGATAGATGGATGGATGGATGGATGGATGGATGGATGGATGATAGATAGAGATAGATAAATGATAGATAGATAGATAGATAGATAGATAGATAGATAGATAGATAGATAGATGGATGGATGGATGGATGGATGGATGGATGGATGGATGGATGATAGATAGAGATAGATAAATGATAGATAGATAGATAGATAGATAGATAGATAGATAGATAGATAGATAGATAGATAGATAGATGATAGATAGATAGAGATGAATAGATGGGTAGATATATAATAGATCTATCACCATGCTGGTGGGGTGGTGTCAGTCTTCAATCAGTGGTCCAAGGCATGGTCAGACAGATCTCTATGAGTTTAAAGTCAGTCTGGTTCTGCGTAGTGAATGCCAGGCTGGCCAATGCTATACAAAACAAAAACAATTACCCTAATTACTGTTTGTAGTATGCATGAACTGAATATCATAGTAACTGCTATAAATATTGCTTGAAATGAAAAGAGCTTTTGAAAAATGAACAGGATATGAATCCTGCCAGCTAGGAAATCACAGGTGAATCCCTCTAGTACTACAGTTAGGAGAGTGATTCAGATGTGAAATAACTGAGCCTGTACGGTGCAACTTACATCCTGTTCTGTAAGAACACACAGAATACATTTATGATGAAAAGAAGCATATTAGTTAGGGTGCGTGTTCTATAACACAGAACTTATGTAATGAATAGCTATATCTTCTATAACTATATCTATGTCTACATATGAGTTAGTGAATAAACTGTGGTATATTCCTATGATGGAATACCACACAACCATACATTTGGACAGGGGAATAACTTCCCACATTCTATAATACCACAGAGGAATGATGGCTGACAACAGTTAATTACATAATTCAAAAGAGTTAATAAAAATATGTGTATATATGTTTATAGAATAAAATATATGTTTATAAATATATATATTTTTCAAACTGTTTTTATTAACTCTTTTGAATAGATTGATAGATGATAGATAGATAGATAGATAGATAGATAGATAGATAGATAGATAGATAGATATAGATACACATATAGGAATTTATAGGAATGATTTGCAGGCCACAGTCCAACAGTGGCTAATCATGAATGGAAAGTCCAAGAATCTAGTAACATCTCAGTCCCACAAGGCTGAGTGTCCCAGACAGTCTTTATATGCTGGAATCCCAAAGAAGTAGACTTCAATACCATTGAAGCAATGGACGTGTTGGCAAGGCGAGGGTGAGCAAGTGAAGAAGAAACCTTTCCTTCTTCCATTGTCCTCTTACAAGCGTTCAGCAGAAGGTGTGGTCCAGATTAAAATGTGCCATCCAGCATCAATATCTGGATCAAAGGCATGTTGTCTTCTTGCCTCAAGACCCAGATCACAAGTGTACCCTCCATTTCTGGATTATAATTCATTCCAGATACAGTCAAGTGAATAACCAAGAATAGGCATCCCAAGAAGTCAGATTGGTGTTTACTTTCAAGTGAAGCTAAACTGGTGAGTGTGTCTACAGTAGAAGCACAGGGGGATTTGGCGGCTTACAGGTACTTCTGCTGTCTTGATCTCAGATTGTGTGTGTTGTGTATACCTGGTCCCCAACTAGTTACATTTAGTGTTAAGTATATATAGTGTTAATTAATACTTAGTATATTTCACTGTGAAGTAAACTTTATTAACATACTTTAACCACAGGAGGGAAAGGGAAGTCCTGGGAACCAGAGCTCTTTGGGAGCCATGAGGCCAATTAAATTGGCTTGTTTTCTTCTTTATTAGTTAACTGACTTCTCTAAACATCACAGTCTTCAACTGCTTAATGCTACCAATCCCAAAGATAGAGATGACGATTAAGTAATCAGATGTCTACAGGCTGTTAGCACAGCCCTGGTTTAGTGAGAGAGCCCAACTGCAGATTGGCAGTCACATTCAAGACCCTGAATTTGACCTATCATAGAGAAATGTAGCATCCAAGTCCCCTTGGCCTGCTCTCAGTTTATGTAGTATCCAAGTCCCTTCGGCCTGCTCCCAGTATTGGCTACAGTGAGTTAAGTGGCATAGCTGCCATCCACAAGGTTGAGTTGGTCTTCCGTAGCATTGGGAAGCTAAATGTTATCTCACAGGGTCAGTAATGGGCAGAAGATGAATAAGATTCTACTTGACCTACAGAACCTCAAGGAGACTGGATTCAGTCACACATTCCAATCTCTAAATATTCCCACACACTGAACTTCCAGCAAGTGGCATTTTGTGTTTTGGACAAGATCAAGCTGGACAAATATGACAGCAATTGGTCTTTTAATCTGATACCACAGCTCATAATTCTATGCAGAGAGAGAAAGACAAAGAAAAGGAAATATTAATCTCCAACTTCTGTGTTTATTTACTTATTTGTTTGTGGGGTGTGCACTTAATTGCTAGGGCCAAGTGTATGCTATACAAGCAGGCAACCAGAGCTGTACCCCAAACTCTAGCTGCCTTCTTTTTTGAATTGCATGCTTGGGCAGCAATATATGGTGGTTCTATTGAACTTGTCCATATTGGGTTTCTTGGTCTAAATTGATGAGGAATACTGACCAGTTCTCTTCCTCAGGATGGTATCAGATATCACTGTAGATGGTTGTGAACCACCATGTGGTTGCTGGGAATTGAACTCAGGACCTTTGGAAGAACAGGCAGTGCTCTTAACCACTGAGCCATCTATTAACAAAAACTTAAGATATAGTAGCTTAAGACACTTAAGCTCAGTGTCTTCCTTAGAATTCATAACTCTTACTGTATTGTTATCATCAGAAGAATTTCTATAAAACCATCCCAATATTAGTTAAGATGTTTTTCATAAAATATACATTTTTAGCAACATATTCCTCAATAGATGAGCAGATAAACACAATATGATAAACCATGCAATGGGATGTTATACAGTAATAAAAAGGAAATACTGTGTTAGGTCCTGAAAAGAAGTGTGGGGAACATATGGATATTGCCAGGTAAAAGAAGAGAGTCTAGCTGGACGATGGTGGCGCATGCCTTTCATCCCAGCACTCGGGAGGCAGAGGCAGGCGGATCTCTGTGAGTTCGAGACCAGCCTGGTCTACAGAGTAGTTCCAGGACAGGCTCCAAAGCCACAGAGAAACCCTGTCTCGAAAAACCAAAAAAAAAAAAAAAAGAGAGAGAGTCTAAAAAGAGCTACAGTGTGATTCTAAATATATCTGCAGCTACAAGCATGAAAGTAGTATGTACAAAGTCACTCACTTAAGATAGACTAGCCGTGGGAACACAAGCATTTAGATGGGGGGTCTAATGTTACTGGACAGAAGCAAGAAAGATGGTAGTTGAGGCTAGCCCTATCCCAATGAGCATGTACATCTCATCTAACACACACATGAGCTGAAAAGCCGCAAGATGACTCCTCCTCCCTTTGTACAATCTGCCTTGCTAAAGTCAGTGAAGCCTAGCTGCATGAGCGAGTCCAGTAATAAACGACCCTTGCTGGAAGTCTTCAAGTGTGAGGTGGGTTCTTTAAAGCAATGAGTATTAAAACAGATCAGTGTTGTGTCTATAATCCCCAAGTTCCACACTGTTTTGAGTGTCAACATGATGCAGAATTTCATGTACAAAATTACTAAAAGCATTTTATACATAAGGACTAGAGACATAGGTCAATAGTATGCACCTGCTATGCAGGAAGCCCTGGGTACAATGCCAAACACTGGAAAAAAAATTAAAAACACTATACAAATTATCTTCAAGGTGCCTGTATATGGCATAATGGTTTTATGTTTAGACCTCAGGCCCATCCCCAATCTATCTCATTATGTATATTCAAACATTTCAAAATCCTAAAAGTATATCCAAAATCTGAAACATGTCTTGCCCAAATAATAGGAAGAAGACATACTCAAACTATGGAAAATACTAGATTTAACTTTTATTTTCTTCTAACAGATGGGGCATTCGTGTTTGGTTGGGTAGTCTTAAATGTTTCAAACTTTAGCACTTTATTTATATCAGAAGCAATATTTGACCTAGGTCCTTTGGAAAAGTTGAATATATGTTGACTCTTAGAAACATATTACTCTGGGAGAACCAAATCTAAAATTGTGATTCTTTAAGAGACAAGCACATGAATGTCTAGAGAAAAATAATCCTTCCTAAAAATAACTTATTTGCCAATTTTTACATGACATCTTTAAAAGAAATAAACTATTGGGAGAAATAAAGACATAATATGCCACTCTTACAAAAAATTTTAAATCTAAAGTTGTTTTTTTATCCAGTAGGGCTAGTCATTTCAATGTTAATCTACTTCCCTGTTTAGCATGACAATAGAACTGGTGTCCTCCAGATTGCAGGCAGAGCCCAGCAGTTCTCTCCTTCAGAGAGGATAAAAGCCACTTCCTGAAATTGAAAAATGACTTCCAAACACCATTATCATTTCACTAATCCAACTTCCTTATATAGTTCGCAGAATGCTAATTAAATTCAATTTGTAAATTATTTATTTATTCCACTGAATAATAGAATCATGCATTTTTTATTTGACTAATATTTAGACGGGCATGAAGGAATAAGTTCCTTAACAATATTTTGTCGGCTACTTTTTCATGAATTTTATTTTAGGTAATGATGGTAATTCATTACTCAGATATGCAGAGGTTTTATTTGAAAATATACACATGAATTATTTATCTGATAAGTGGAGACACACACACAAGTGCCAACTTTTATTCCTACTGCCTAACCCTAACCAAATATGATAATGTGGGAAAAATCAACATCATTTCAGCCCTTGTTAGTTTAGTTTGGAGACTTATTTGCTTCTCCTATCTCTAGAATTGTAAGCGATACATTTCTATTGTTTACAAGTTTCTCAGTCTATGGTATTTTGTTAGGTCATCAAGAACAGACAATGGCAGGACATAAGATTTTAGTCCTTAGGACTTTACTTTGATGAAGAAATGGAAAAGGACGTGCCTGACTTTCTGTGATACATTTTCATTTTCCACCAAGAGTCCTAAGTGACACATAGGTCTCACATGTCCACAAATTATTCAATCACATGAACACCACCTTTTCAAGTTCATATAAATATATCAATTCCTCCCGACTATTATGCACCTTTCTATCTTTCCTCTCATTTTATTTTTGTGTGTATTTAGAGTACATGAGGCAATATATTTTTATCCATGAAGAGGGAAGAACAAGATGGGAGGTGTCTTTCTTTACCACTCTTTGAGGCAGGCTTTCTCACCAAACCAGAAGCTTAGCCCTTCTGTCTATGTTGGATGGCCATCAAGTTCTCTGGATATGCATGTCTCCACCGTGAAATATTGGGGTTACAGGAACAAGCAACTCTCTCTGGCTCTTTCTATGAGTGCTGGGGATTTGAACTAACAGCCTTATGCTTCAAGAGCACGCAGTCTTACCTGGCTGAGTCATCATCTCTCAAGCCCATTCTAACTTCTTTTAATCAAGGATGGCTCCCATAACGACCACCATCCTTTTCGAAATTCCTCCGCTTCCCTAAACTTAGCAGACTTTAGCCTGAGATGATCAACAGCTCAACCTCACCAAATAGTCATAATTAAAAGCATCTTAATAGGAACTCATTTAATTTACAGGGTATTATTTCTTTTCAGGGTCTTGTTCAGCCTGGCCACAACTCCTAAGTTCCAGGGCTTTTCCTTCCTCAGGTTCCTGAGCAGTAGCGATTACAAATGAATGCTCAAAGACTGTCTGGCTCCTTTAATAATGAAATACCCACCATCCAGTCATGAAGAGAGCTGTCCTTTGACTAAAGTGTGTATCAACGTTTTTTTCATCTAGTCTAGAAATCTATATAAAAGGATAAAGGCTGTCTATCATGCCTCAACTTAGACAAAGCTTCTAAGTCCTTTTTAAATCTAAATTAGCTTCAAAGAAAGTAAGAGAATTACTCTCAAATCATCCTGGATCTTGTCAGTTACCAAAATATCTTGAGCAGGATTTAGTAGCAAGTTCTCTGTTCAAGGGAATGCATTATTTATTTTCACAGTTGAAAAAAAGTTGGGATGCACTATTAAGAAAACTAAATTATTTAATGTCAAAAACTTAACAAAAAATTGTTAATATATCTTAACGAAGATTAAGATATATTATTCATAGTTTGTCTTTTTAAATGCATTTTATCTTAATTAAAATCTCATTATATCATTCGCTCCCTCTCAGATTCATAACCTCTTTCTTTAATAATAACTGTGATATATATATATATGAATAAATATATAAATACAACCTGTTGAGTCTATTTAGTGTTGCTTGTACATATGTGTTTTTAGGACTGACTGCTTTGTATTGAATGCCCATTTAGGAGTTCATCCCTAGTGAAGGCTGATTATTCTTTTCTCAGCATTCATTAGCTACCTATAGCTCTTCATCTAAGGGTGGGGCCCCACAAGATTCTCCCCACCCAAATTTGCATATGAACTTGTGTTTTCTTTATAAAGATCATGCTGTCATTGAAATTACCAGGTGCTAGAATGGATCACAAGACACACACAAGAACCCACTTTAAGAGTTTATTGAGGACCCCCATTCACTGGACCCTGCAAACTACTAGCCCCATCCTTCCCCCAAACTCACCTGTCCTCCTGCAACCTCAATAGAACTCTAAAACACGACTTGCTACAATACTGAGGGGACTAAGAGGTGAGTGACTAGCCACATGGCAGGACACCCCACTCTCTAGGACAAAATCCCAGGCCCCACCCTGTTGTGGGAGGTTGCTTGTTTGTTCCCAGCTGTCCAGAACAAAAATAATCACATAGAAACTGTATTATTTAAAGCACTGTTTGGCCAATGACTCTAGCATATTCCTAGCAAGCTCTTACATATTAAATTAACTCATTTCTATATTTTATATCTTACCACGAGGCTCGTGGCCTACCAGCAAGGTTGGCTCCATGGCATCTCCCTGACTCTGCCTACTCTCTTTATACATATCTCGTCCAACCTGGCTATAGTCTGTTAAGCTATCAGCCAAAAGCAGCTTCTTTACTCATTAATAAATAAAAGCAACACATATACAGACGGACTTCCCATACCACCCTCAAAGAAACCCAAGAAAGCCAAGAAAAAACAATCAGACAGGCTAAGCAAACAGTTCAAGACTTGAAGACTGAAATAGAGGTAATAAAGAAAACACAAACTGAGGGAATTCTGGATATGGAAAATCTGGGTAAATGAACAGGAACTACAGAGGCAAGCATAACCAATAGAATACAAGAGATGGAAGAGAGAATCTCAGGTGTTGAAGATACTATAGAGGAAATAGATTAATAGGTCAAAGAAAACATTAAATCTAATAAATTCTTAACATAAAACATCCAGGAAATCTGGGACACCATAAAAAAACCAAACGTAAGAATAATAGATATAGAAGAAGGAGAACTCCAGCTTAAAGGCACAGAAAATATATTCAACAAAATTATAGAAGAAAATTTCCCCAACCTAAAGAAGGATATCCCTATGAAGGTACAAGAAGCTTACAGAACACCAAAGAGACTGGGTCAAAAAAAATGGCCCCTCACCATATAATAATCAAAATGCAAAACATACAGAATAAAGAAAGAATATTAAGAGCTGCAAAGAAAAAAGGTCAAGTAACATATAAAGGTAGACCTAGCAGAATTACACCCAACTTCTCAATGGAAACCATGAAAGCCAGAAGGTTCTGGGCAGGTGTGCTACAGACCCAAAGAGACCACAGTTGCAAGCCCAGACTACTATACCCAGCAAAGCTTTCAATCTCCACCAATGGAGAATACAAGATATTCTATGACAAAACCAGATATAAACAATACGTATCCACAAATCCAGCCCTACAGAAAGTACTGAAAGGAAAGCACAATCCAAGGGATCCAAAAACACAGGCAACAGATAACCTGCCACCAGCAAAACCCAAAGAAGGAAAACATAGAAACACTACTACCAAAAAGTAACAGGAATTAACAACTACAGGTCATTAATATCTCTTAATATCAAAGGACTCAATTAACCTATAAAAAGATACAGGCTAAGAGAATGGATACAAAAACAGGATCCAGGTTCTGGCTATGACAAACAATGTTGCTATGAACATAGTTGAGCACATGTCCTTGTGGCACGATTGAGGATCCTTTGGATATATACCCAAAAGTGGTATTACTGGGTCTTGAGGAAGGTTGTTTCCTAATTTTCTGAGAAATCACCACACTGATATCCAAAAGGGCTGCACCAGCTTGCACTCCCATCAGCAATGCAGGAATGTTTCCTTTACCCCACAACCTCTGTAGCATAAGTTGTCATCAGTGTTTTTGATCTTGGCCATTCTTACACGTGTAAGATGGAATCTTGGAGTTATTTTAATTTGCATTTCTCTGATGACTAAGTATGTTGAAGATTTCCTTAAGTGTCTTTCAGCCATTTTAGATTCCTCTGTTGAGACAGATCTCTATTTAGGTCTGTACTCCATTTTTTGTTGCATTATTTGTTCTTTTAATTACCAATTTCCTGAGTTCTTTGTATATTTTGGAGATTAGACCTCTGTCTGTTGTTGGCTTGGTGAAGACCTTTTCCCATTCTGTAGACTATCATTTGTCTTGATGATTGTGTCCTTTGCTTTACAGAAGCTTTTAATTAGAATCCATTCTTCTTCTTCTGTATACAAGAAACACACCTCAACCTCAAAGACAGACATTACCTCAGAGTAAAGGGTTGGGAAAAGGTTTTCCAATCAAATAGACCTAAGGAACAAGTTGGTGTAGTTATCCTATTATCTAACAAAATAGATTTAAAACTAAAAACAGTCATAAGAGATGGAGAAGGAAGCTTTATACTCATAACAGGAACAACCTATCAAGATGAAGTCTCAATTCTGAACATCTATGTCCCTAATACAAGAGCACCCTCATATGTAAAAGAAACATTACTAAAACTTAAATCACACATCAAATATCACACTAAGAGTAGAAGACTTCAACACCCCACTCTTCACAATGGACAGGTCAACCAGACAGAAACTTAACAGAGAAATAAGAGAACTAACAGATGTCATGAATTGAATAGACTTAACAGACATCTATAGAACATTCCACCTAAACACAAAAGAATATACCTTCTTCTCAGCAGCTCATGGAACCCTCTCTAGAATTGACCACATACTCAGTAGCAAAGAAAACCTCCACAAATACAAAAAAAAAAGGAGTAAACCCCTGTGTCTTTTTGGATCACCATAGTTTAAAGTTAGAATTTAACAACAATACTATTCCTAGAAAGCCTACAAACTAATGGAAATTGAACAGTGAACTACTGAACCACCCCGGGTCAAGAAAGAAATAAAGAAAGAAATTAAAGACTTACTAGAATTCAAAGAAAATGAAGACATAACGTACCCAAACCTATGGGACACTATGAAAGCAGTGCTAACAGGAAGGTTCATAGCACTAAGGGCCCACATTAAAAAAAAATGGAGAAAGATCATTTCAGTGACTTAACAGCACACCTGAAAGCTCTAGAAAAAAAGAAGCAGACTCACCCAGGAGGAGCAGAAGACATAAAGTAATCAAATTGAGGGCTGAAATCAATGAAATAGAAACAAAGAATCAGTAAAACAAAGAGCTCACAAAATAACAACACAGAGATTTATTATTAATTATGATATCTTTGTTGATTGAGGTTTTCTGTCCTGCCCAGTTCCCACAGTCATTAAGTCCCAAAGAAATCACACAGAGGTCTACATCAATTATAAACTGATTGGCCCATTAACTCAGGCTTCTTATTAACTTTATAACTTATATAGCTCATTATTAGCCCATTATTTTTATCTGTGTAAGCCATGTGGCTCAGTGCCTTATTCAGCAGGGCAGTCACATGTTGCTTCTTCTGGGGTTGGATCAGAACTGCAGAGGAATGGGTTTCCTCCTTCCCAGCATTCTCCTGTTCTCCTTGACCTGCCTCTACTTCCTGTCTAGTTGTCCCACCTATACTTCCTGCCTGGCTATTGGCCAATCAGCATTTATTTAAAATATAATTGACAAAAAACAGACCATTGTACCACACCACATCTTGGGCTTGCTTAGCTCAGGCTTGTCCCCAACTAGTTCTTATAACTTAAATTAACCCTTTTCTATTAATCCTGGCATGTATTTCTATTACTGCTCCCCTGTATCGTATGTTCAACTTCTTAGGAGTCTCTTGAATGCCTAGATTCATCCAGAGTTTCTCTCTCTGCCCAGAAGTCCCACCTATTCTCTCCTGCCTAGCTTTTGGGCATTCAATGTTCTTTATTAAACTGTTCACAGTGGCACATCTTCACATAGTGTAACCAAATATTCCAGGACACGCAGTATCTTTCTACTGTAGGTAATATAAAACATAATCTGCTATGCCTGAGAGACAATTTATTGGTTCCTAGACTGCAAAGAGCAGCAATTGATCTAGCTTTGGTAACACCGCACCTGAGGCCAAATGGTGCCACCAGGTGCCATTTGTTTCTCACCAACTGTGATAGTTGATCACGGTCAACCTGACTGGGTCTGAAGACACCAAGGAGACATACCTCTGGCATATGTTTCCAGAGGGTGTTTCCAGAACAACTTAACTGGGAAGGGAAGGCCCACCATGAATGTAGCTCCTCTTAGGCTAGGGTCCTAAAGGGAATAAAAAACGGAAAAAGGAGAAATCCTGCTGAGCACCAACGCTTCCACGCCTTGCACACACAGACACTTCTTGTTCACTGTGGACACAATGTCACCACAACTCAAACAGTTCTTGCTGCCATGACTTCTCTGCCCAGATGGATTGTACCCTCAAATGGTGAACCCAATAAGCCCTGCTTTCTTTTAGATCCTAATAGAAAAGTAACGAACATAGAAACTGGCTTTGCTGTTACTCCATTCTCATGGCAAGGCTACTGCAGGCTGCAGCACAAAATGACTCCGTTCCCAGATGCTCCCCGCCCTTCTCACCATTGGATGTCCAGGTTCATGAATTTTGCATTGCAAGTCAGAGCTACAACCTATCAAATACTTTGCTCATGTACCTAAGCAAATCATTCATGACAAATTTTAATGAGGTTTTTATAGTTCATTTAAGGATAAGCAAGTTGAAAATTAAAATAAGGTTCCATGTGAGGTTGGAACTCAAAGGTGGATGAATTATCACCATTTTACAATGCTGAAACATTCATTTTCTCCTGCATCAAAGACAGCTTCCTTACAATGTCATAATGAGCAGAGCTAATGGCAACTGGTAGTAAGTATAGCAGGAACAAATTTAAGTTAAGAGAATCAGACTCATGTCGAAATGACAATGTAACAAATACTTATGCATTGGGTAAAAATTTATAAAAAGTAAAACCCATAGCCATCTACTGCTAGTGGGCAGGCATATTTAATCTTCAGCGTTGCATCTGTCACAGTGGGCTCACTACACAGCCTCATTAATTTTCTCACAGGCCCCAATTCTAATTGGATTTTGTGATCTTATCACCTAGGGCACATAGCACTCACAACATGCTAAGGTGACTTGTGCAAGTCTGACAAGAGATAGAAAAAAACACAATCAAAGAGTAACACAGTCTGTTGTCTTTGAAATTCTTCACTAATGGTCATTTTTCAACCATTCCTCCTTGGGAACAGGGCAAGTTTACTGTTGATATTACTAAATATTTATGTGACACTTGAGATACTAAACGTCTTCAAACAATTCAAACATGCTCTCTCTCTCCTAAGGATTGGCTTGATGCAATGGAATTCCCTCTTCAGTTTACAGATAAAGGGCCAAGGTTAGTGGCAGGGGGTGTTTTAAATCTACTAGTGAGTCTTGCCGCTAGTATACCTACCAAGAAATAGAACACCTCTAAGGGCTGTGAGAAGAACAGGGAGTTTGGAGCAGGAAAAAAACGAAAATGAGAGAACAAAGATTGTTGATGGGGCCATAGTTCAATAGTGTTTGAGTTGATGCAGCTGGAACAAGAACAAAACATTCTCAAGTGTAAATGTAAAGCAGAGTGGAGAGGAGACTCGCGATGTGAAGGCATAGAGCCTTTACATATTTGTCCTCTTCTTCCTGTACAATCAGCACAAAAATGGCAGTTATGAGGAGAGAGAATGGAATGCAGGGTAAAGAGAGACAGATATACCCCCCTCCCAGGAGATTAAATAAAACAGGAAAGCCAAGTTCTGGAATTAGATATTTGATGGCTAGGTCCACTTTCCAAATCAAAGATACCAGGATGGTCTAAGAAAATAAAGCAACCTTGTGAACATTGGACTGATCCAAAGAGTGACAATGGGAGTCAGTGACCTGTAGAGTGTATGCAATAGGGAGCACCAGTGGGTCTCTTTCCACAGAGTGGAAACCCTCGGGGCTGTGGGATGAGTCATTCCAGGAGTCCAGCAAATCAAAAGATATTTGACACAGGTGTTCCAGCATAAGAGCAGGGCACAGATCACTAGAATAAAAAGGCAAATGCAGTCAGATTTTAACTTTCAACTGCTCTAACTAAGATCACTGTCAGAGTGAGAGGTATGAATTCTGAAGCACTTGGGCATGGAGGATTAATGCATAGAGCTGAAGAGATGGCTCATTCATTGAAGGCTAAGGCTCACAACCAAAAGGGCAGGATGGATAGATAATCTTGACTACAAAGATCAGAAATAGTCAACAAAAAAGAGGAAGGGCCAAACGACACTCAGGTGCTTTTGGACTATTTGATGAGATGCATGAGGTCATGGGCAGTTTGTTCAAGACGGACTAGGGCTTCTACCACACACTGAGAAGTTTAATAGGACAAATCTTAGATGCAAAGTTGAGAATGTTGTTATTCCCAGAGGGTAACTAAAAGACATTTTCTTTCTGAATCTATAAATTCATAAATAATATAAATTTCTATATCAATTAATTGTCTCATAGAATACATTTTATTTGCTAGCATGCTTCTGTTGTGATTGATCCAACGAATTTCAATCTTGTAAAATATTGGCTGTCACTCTTTTAAAGTTTATTTTATTTTATATTCACTTACTTGTATTGGGGGAGGTAGGGGACAGACACATGGGTCCGTAATGCCGTCCCTCAGAGGGCCACTTTCAGGAGTCAGTTTTTCTCCTCCAACCAGGTGGGTCTCATTTGGGCCATAGGCTTGGAGGCAAGCACCCTTATCTGCTGAGCGTCCTGCTGGACAAGCCTTAGGCTATTTGTCCTTCTTACTGTAATTCAGGGTTACAGCCCAATAAACTGGCTCTATTTTCATTTATTTTAATATACCAATTTTTTCTGGCAATTGATGGAGGAAGGTCATTGGTTAAAAAATAAAGAAACTGCTTGGCCCTCATAGGTTAGAACATAGGTGGGGGGAGTAAACAGAACAGAATGCTGGGAGGAAGAGGAAGTGAGCTCAGACTCGATAGCTCTCCTCTCTGGGGCAGACACGATGAAGCTCCGGCCCAGGGTGGACATAGGCTAGAATCTTCCCGGTAAGCGCACCTTGGGGTGCTACACACATAAATTAGAAATGGGCTAGTCCAGGTGCGAGAGTTAGCCGAGAAGAGGCTAGATGTAATGGGCCAAGCAGTGTTTAAAAGAATATAGTTTGTGTGTTGCTATTTTGGGGCATAAGCTAGCTAGGCGACCAGGAGCTAGGGCGGCAGGAACACAGCCTGCAGCTCCCACAACAGGCAATTCCTTCTGACACTGCGGTGGATTTATGAGAAAACCGTTTTGTAGTGTTTCTGCTGTTTGTCCCTGTAATTCCTGGATGAACAGAACACAGTGGAAATACTGAGGGCACTCGTAGCTCTTTTCTAACACACCAGCATCACTGACAGGTCTCATGTGGAAGGCATTTCTTCCTATTTTTTGTAGTTTAGTGGTACTGAGAACCAAACGGATCATCTAGTCTGTAACGATTGGACCACTTGATGTTACTTAGACTACTGTCCACTTATAAATTACCAGGTTTTCACTCCCAAATCTCTCCTCATGCTCACTATGTCCTTCCTGTGTCAGATGTCAGAAAGGCAGCTACAAGGGGGGGGGGAGGTCTTCTAAACTATAACAGTAATAACATTACAGACTAATAATATTCCACAACAGTTATATTATAAAAGGACAATCAAATTGTCCTCATCCATATCTTCCTTTAAGCTTATGAGCTTTTACTGTTCTTATCTGAGTCAACCTTGGTCTTTATGGCTGCAAAATGATGACTTTCCCACGCCAGCATTTCCTCCGTGTTTACTAATAGACTGTCAGTGTGCCGTTAGAAGCAAGATCCCTGCCTTCTCCCAATGTCCTTATTGAACCGTGTATCATCAGGAAAGACGCATGTGTCTTAGCTCATTGTGTACATAGTTGCTTTAATGACAAAACGGTTCTGTATATTCTCAGTAGGGGCATCACACACTTGGGCTCTTACGTTCTTGTATTTCCAACATTAAAGATATAATTCTCCTATATCGTGATAGTCAGAATTATACTTGTACCTCAGCTCTGGGCTTAAACCTTTTAACAAGATGTTTGACACTCACTCTGTACCTTCCCTCTGCCAACTCTAGAGCCCACCCTCTCTTTGAGGATCCCTGATATATTTTGGTTGAGAACAGTTAGAGACCAAGATCTATGTTCCTGTGGTACTTATGACACTCATTGAACTGTCCTTGGTTCTAGGAAACAAATACAGTTAGAACACATGAACACACATGTATGTATGTATGTGTTCATATCCATGTATAAACAATGGATTCATGAGATCACAAGAATGTTTTGAGCCCCCAGTTCACACACATATATGTCTTTTTTTCTACTGTGTGTCTCGCCTCACTAAAACACCAGTACATTTACTAATCACTTTGCTGAAATACTTAAAGAATTGCTTTAATTATGCAATTTTTAAAGCTCTAATGAAAGCAGTTCTGGTTCTTCCTGTATCTCATGGCACCGCCTCTACAATAAGGCCCCAGTCTAGAGCGCATGATAAACACAGCACTCATTAAATCACCGCACTTCCTCCTCATTTCCGTCCTCAGCATGATTATGTTAAACACTTGAAAAAGAATTAGGACCTGTGCTTTAGATTAATTACAGTTTTAGGTGATTTCACTTTATTTATTTTAAAATTATAAAATAGTACAGAAATCTCGAAAGAAGTCTTTCTGCTTATTATACCTGTGCCCCTGTCTTGCAGGAGGTAAACAATTTCATTGTTCTCTTACTCCCCCCAAAGGCTGTAAAGATTAAAGCACAGCAAAATGGCTCAGTGTGTAAAGGCACTTGCCATGCAAGGTTGGAGACCTGAGTTTGCTCCTTAGAACCCAGGAAAGGGAAGAAAGGATGGACCGATGTTATAACATTGACCGCTGACCTCCACCCATGCACCATGGCACACGTATCCCTCCCACTTCACATCATTCAGTATCACACACAATAATGATAAGTTTTAAAAGGAAGAATGATATGTGTGCTTGTGTGGGATGTAATTTCTCTTGAAGGTTGCATACTGTATAATATACATTTATTTGTGCTGTTTTCGGTAGTGCGACTTGGAAATACACCCAAGCTTCCATATTAGCTCATAGAGTTTATTTCGTTCATTAGTATAGCTGCGTGATACTCCATTGTACTCCTACATTTGGAAATTTATATATTTCCAATATTTGATAAGCATGATATAGTCTACTGTCTAGTGATATTGAAAGTAAGATTTTTGTGTGATTTACTTTTCTTGTTAATTTTATGTCTGTTCAGGAAATTGGCGAACCAGTAAAGATCCCAGATTACACAAGTCCAATAGACCCGGGGTGACCAGGCACCATGTGTGTTAAGGAAATGATAGTAACTGGCAGGAGAGCCCAAGAACAATGGCACACAGAGATATCCTTGTTGGCAATTCATCGGGCATTTGTCAATTTTTACCCTCTTCTCAGTAGCGTTGTGCCAGCCCTCGTTCCAGGCCTGTCACCATGTTCTTTCTCCACTGTCCCCTTGTTTTATTTGAACGTTGATGCCTGCTCTTGGTGACCTTTCAGTATTGTCTGTCAGGCTTTCTGCTGGCAGCAGAGTGGTTGTGACCTCTGATCTGTTATTGCTCTCTTCTCTCTTCTTAGGGCTATGGTGAATTAACTATTCTTTAAATGTCCTTATTTTATGTCAGTGGAATGTGTGGAGGAACCAGAGACCAACGTGGATATATAGGTTGCCAACTCCTATAACTTTCTCTATTAGTGCATAAATGATACTCTATGCTTGGCACAGAGGCTGTTGGGTGAGACCGGAGCAGCGTATGGTCAGGGTTTAGATGGAAGGGTTTGCACTCTGAGTAGGGACCTCTGTTTTCCAGACCCAGGTGACTTTGCTTTATGCTGGTGGTACATGTCTTTGAAGGTGGAAGACCTGATGGAGAAAGACAAGTGCCGGGTCTGCTGCCTTGGTTAGCCCAGAGGTTCCCAGGGGAACGTTTTACCATCTAGTAAGTTCATCCCAGTGGATATCACAATGTGCTATAATGAAGAGGGACTTTGTTCAACGATACAGCTCGAAGTAAGTACCACAAACCCAGTCTCTTAAATTCTGGCAGACTAGTGCTTCTGCACACAGAGAATCTCTCCTTATCCCACTATATGAACAGCATCTATCCTTCCTCTCTGTTAGTTTCCAATACTGAGTCTCCTCAGCTTCAGCATTCACAAACCAGGAAACACCGTATTTCTTATACACACTTAGCAACAGTGTCAGAAATACTCCATTTTCAACATTTAGTTAGGGTAAAGAAGCTCCCATATTTCTCATAATTTTCATGGTAAAGCAGCATCCAACTTTTTTGAGGTGAACTCCAAGACGTCCATGTAGAATCACTTCCATATTTCAGATTATCTATGAAAATGAAAAACTATTAAGAGATGAAATGGTGTTTTTCATTACGCACAATAAGAGAAGAAAGTTGTTCGTGTGTGTGTGTGTGTGTGTGTGTGTGTGTGTGTGTGTTTTGAGATAGGATCTCGTGTATCTGGAGCTCGCCCTGGATTTTTAACTTCAGATCCTCTTACCTCTACTCCCCAAGGCTGGGCTACCACAACCAGTTTATGCAAGGCCAGGGAGTCGTAGATGTTAGGCACACTGCCAAACGAGCTACACGCCTAGCCCTGGAGATTGAATTTCTACATTGGATAATGAGTGAAGCTCATTTAATTGTTGGATTTTCCTTTGTTGTACACAAAGGATGGAGGGACCTGATTTCTACTTCCCAAGGCCTCCCAGGGTGTTCTCTGACTACATATTGCTCTCTGTCTCTTACAGTGATTAACCATCAACAATGGCCATTCTATGCTTTATAATTCCTGTTTCAAATTTATTGTATGTAATTTTTAACTATTTACTTCTTTTTTTTATTCTTTCTTCTATTGTTATGCGGGTTTTCCACAAACGATCACACATGAAAAGTTTGCTGTCGGAAATCTCAAACTCAGATCCAGAGTGTCTTTCGTGGGAACTTGATTCGTACTACCTTTGCTTGATGTCTGCTCTTTTGATCTATACTGTGTCACATATTAACCTGAATTCACAGACATTGGAAAAAGAAACTTGTTACTGTCATAACTATACTTTCAAGACGTGCCAAAGAGAATGTCTTCAGTAGACGTTTCCAGTGCCTTCTAAGATTCTTTTTGGTATTTCTAGCTCCCTTTACTTGCATGTCTATTCACCTGTCACTTACTATGCTATTGAGGTGACTTTCAAAAAGACCAAAGGAATGTATCTAGGGATAGATTTGATCCATGCTTACCGAGCAGCAGCCAAGTTTTAGTGTTACGTAAAGTTTAAACATAGTAGGAAAATATGTTTAGAGTTTTAGCTGTGAAGTTTTAACCCTTTATAACTAGATTAAACCAAAGATTAAAAATGTAGTGTCTGCCACCAGTAGGACAAAAAGCCAGACCACAGAATTGGAAAGCTTCTTATCAACTCCTGGTCCGACAAAGGGCTAATGTCCAAAACATAAAAAGGACACAGAAAACAAGGCATCAACAAACTAAATAACCCAGTTAAAAATGAGGTGCAGATCTAACCAGAGAATTCTCAGCAGAGTAAACATAAATTGCCAAGAAATGTTCAACTTCCTCAGCCATCAGGGAAATGCAAATCAAAATGGCACTGAGATTCCATCATACACCTGTCAGAATGGCTAAGATCAAAAACACAAATTACAGAGTTTGCTGGGGAAGAGAAAGGGGAGTCTTCTTCCACTTCTGGTGGGAATGTAAACTTGTAGAGGTACTTTGGAAATCAATGTGGCAGTTTCTCAGAAAATTGGGACTCAATCTACCTTCAGACCCAATAGTACCTCTCCAGAGCATATACCCAAAGGATGCTCCATCCTGTCACAAAGACACTTGCTCAACAATGTTCAAGGCAGCTTTCGTTACAATAGCCGGAAACTGAAAACACCCTAGATGTCCCTCAGTTGAAGAATGGATAGAAATGTGTTGCATTTGCACAATGGAGTATTATTCAACTATTAAAAACAATGACATCGGGAAATTTGAAGGCAAATGGGTGGAATGAGAAAAAAAAATCATCCTGAGTGATTTAACCCAGAACCAGAAAGACAAATGTGGTATGTATTACCCTCCGCTTTTTTCTTAAGCCCCTCTCTGCACCATCTTCTAGCCCACCTCTATTCTTCTCTGCCACCTACTGATCAGCAGAAGCATTCTCTGCCCGCCAATCCAGAGCTACCACACTTTATTAAGATACAGAGGGCAATAGAAACCAAGAAATGGAGCACCCATCCAACAAAGACAAGACCATATATCAACATATAGAATCACAATCAACCCAACCTGAAATGCCTAGATACCTGCACAAAAACACAATCATTAACAGTTAAAACAGTATTTCTCCACCAGGACCCAGCAATCTAGTACAGTAGACTTTGAGAAATACAACATAACTGTAGTATAGGACAAGAATTTCAAAATAGCTATTTTTTAATAGAACATGAATATGTTATGAGGCTATGGATAATCTATTTAATGTAATCCATGAAAACACAAAGAGTGGAATGAAATAATAAAAACAATGACAAGAAAGTAGAATTCAAATGCAAAATTGAATCACTAAAGATAATCCAAGTTGAGACAAAACTGGAAATAGAAAACTTAGGAAGTCAAACAATAACCTTAGAGGTAAGTTTCACCAACAGGGTACAAAATATGGAAGTCAAAATCATTTAAGAAAAGATAGGTAAAATGGATACATAAATCTAAAAACATACAGGCATAAAACATCTAGGAATCTGTGACACTATGTAAACACCAAATCTGTAAAACATAGAAGAAGAACCCCAAGTCAAAGGCACATAAAATATTTTCAATAAAAATCATAGAAGAAAATTTTCTTAACTTAGAATAGGGAGTACAAGAAGCATAGAAAACACCAAAAAGACAGGACCAGGAAAGAAATTCTCTGTGACACATAATAATCAAAACAATAAACATACAAAACAAAAAAGAATATTAAAAAGAATATTAAAAGCTGCAATAGAAAAACAAGGCAATTTATAATGGCACACCTATTAACACCTGATTTTTCAATGGAGACTATAATATTCTAAAGGACCTGGATAGACACTCTACAAACTCTAAGAGACCACAGATGCCAACTGTGACTATTATGGCCAGCAAAACCTTCAATCATAATAGATGGAGAAAGAAAAACATTTCACGATAAAAACAAATTTAAGCGGTTATCTATCTACAAATACAGTCCTCCCAAAGACAGGAAACATCAGCCTAAAGAGGTTAACCATACACAAGGAATAAATAATCCCAGACCAGCAAATCCAAAGGAGGGGTTGCTGCACCAGAAAAATAAAATAATAGGAATCAACACACTGCTCATTGCTAACTCTCAATATCTATGATCCCAATCTCCCAACAGAAGATATGGATTCAAATCCATCTTTCTGCCTCCAAGAAACACGTTTTGTTCTCAAGGATAGAAATCACCTTGGGATGGAAAAGGATATTCTGAGCATATGAACCAAAGACGCAAACAGGTGCAGCCATTTTAATCCCCGATGAAGTAGACTTCAAACAAATACTAATCAGAAGAGATAGGGAAGGACATTACACACTCGTCAAAGGGGAAATCCAAGAGGACATTGCAATTGTAAACATTTATGAACAAACTCAAGGGTGTCCATGTTCATAAGAGAAACACTACTATAGCTAAAATCACACAGTGTTAGCGGGTGACTTTACTACCCTACTCTCAACAATGGACAGGTCATTCAGACAAAATTTATACAGAAAAATATTGGAGATAAATACCACAAATCAAATGGACCTAGCAGATATTCGCAGAACATTTCACTAAACACAAAAGCAAATACATTCTTCTCAACTGTTCATGGAACTTTCCCCAATGCAGATCATGTACTTAGATACAAAGCAATTCTCAATAGGCACAAAAAAGTTGAAGTAACACCCTGCATCCTATTTGACTAGCATAGATTAAACAACAAAAGAACAGAAAGTTGACAAACACATGGGAACTGAACGACTTACTACTGAATAAAAGTGGGTCAAGACAAAAATTAAGAGTGAAATTAAAATTTTTTAAGAATTGAATGAAAACAGAACAGATCCAAACCTAGGGGACACAAGAAAGGTGTTTCTAAGAAGCAAATCCATAGTGTTAAGTGCCTACATTGAGAGAGAGAGAGAGAGAGAGAGAGAGAGAGAGAGAGAGAGAGAGTTCATCTTAACAACTTAAGGGCACATATGAAGAATTAGAACAAAATGAAATCACACCCAAAAGGAGTAGATGGCAAAAAATCAAACTGATGGCTAAAATCAATGAGATAGAAATAAACAAAACCATACTAAGAAACAACAAAATCAAGAATTGTCTTTTTGAGAAAATCAGTAAGACTGGTAAGCCTTTAATCAAATCAACCAAAAGACTAGTTCTCTTTCCATGTACTAACATTTTCATCAAGTTCTTCTTCCAATGTCTTAAAGATTTTATTACAAAACTTTCACTTTCTTGGATAGAGTTATCCCAAGATATTTTCTATTATTTGAGGCTATTATGAAAGCTCTTGTTTTTTCTCACATGTTTGTTATTTGTACATAGGAAGGCTACTGATTTTTATGTATTAATTTTGTATCCTGCTATGTTGCTGAAAGTATTTATCAGCTGTAGGAGTTTCTTGGTGGAATTTTTATTGTCGTTTAAATACAAAATTATGTCATCTGCAAACAAAGATATACTGACTTATTCTTTTCCTATTTGCATCCCCTTGATGTCTTTCAGTTGTCATTATTGTTCTAGATGAAACTTCAAATACGATGTTCAATAGGAGTGGAGAGAGTGGATAATATTGTTTTTTTGGTGGAAATGCTTTGAGTTTCTCTCCATTTAGGTTGATGCTGGCTGTTGGTTAGCTGTAAATCACCTTTATTGTACTGAGGTATTACTATTCGCTTCAGGACTTTTATCATGAAGCTATGTTGGATTTTCTCAAAAGGCCTTGTCTGCATCTGATGAGAAGACCATGTTTTTAGGCTTATTCATGTAGTGGATTACATTTATCCTTGCATCTCTGATATAAAAGTATGATGGATGATCTTTTTGAAGTGTTCTTTTATTTGGTTTGGAAGTATTTTGTTGAGAATTTTTGTATTTATGTTCATAAGAGAAATTGGTCTGTAATTTTCTTTCTTTCTTGGATCTTTGTGTGTTTATATATGAGAGTAATTGTGACCTCATACACTGAATTAAGCAGTGTTTCTTTTATTTCTATTTCTTTTTTGTAAAATAAATTGAGGAGTATTGGCATAAATTATTCTTTGAAGATCTAGTAGAATTCTGTACTGACTTTATCTGAATCTGAGCTTTTGTGGGGGTGTTGGGAGACACTAGGGGTTACAGGTCCATTTAAATTGCTTATCTAATCTTGATTTAACTTTTGTAGAACATATATATCAAAAAGCTCATCCATTTCTTTTAGGTTTTTCCAATTTGCTAAAGGAGAGATTTTTGAAGTATGTCCTTATGATCCTCTAGATTTCCTTAGTCTTGCTTATGAGTCACCCTCTGCTTTTTTGTCCTTAATTCTAAATAGATCAAGGATTTTAATATAAACCAGGTACTAAATTTGATAGAAGAGAACATAAGGAATAGTCTTGAGATTATTGGCAAAGGCAACAACCTTCTTAACAGAACACTGATAACAGGCACTAAGAACATCAACTATTAAATGGAACCTCATGAAACTGAAAATCTTCTGTATGGCCAAGGACACTATCATTCAGACAAACTGGCAAGCTATGAAAGGACAAAGTTCTTTATCAATTATGCAGTAGATAGAGGACTAACATCTCACACATATAAACAACTAAAAAAAAATGACTTCAAGAAAACAAGTAACCCAATTCAAAAAATGGGATGCAGAGCTAAACAGAGAGTTCTCAATAGATGAAATACAATTTATAGAAACAGTTAAAGAAATATTCAACATCCTTATAGCCATCAGGGAAATGCAAATCAGAACTATTTTGAGATTTTATCTTTTACCAGTCAGAATGCCCAAGGTCAATAAAGTAAGTGATAGCTCATGATGGCAAGGATGTGGGGTGAAAGGAACACTCACCCATTGTTGATGAGACTTTAAACTTGTATAGCCACTATAGAAGTCAGTGAGACTGTTTGTCAGGCAGCTGGGATAGATCTACTTCAAGATTTAGCTATACCATTCTTGGCCACGTACCCAAAGAGCAATTTATGCTACTACAGAGACAATTGTTCATCCATGTTCATTGTTCCCTATTCATAATAATCAGAATTTGGGAAGAGCCTAGATATCCATCAGCCAATGAACAGATGATGAAAATGTGGTATATTTTTATATAAAATGTGGATTATTATTAAACTTTTAAGAAAATTGAAATCTCGCAGCACTCAGGAGGCAAAGGCAGGCAGATTTCTCTGAATTTGAGACCAGCCTGTTACAAAGTGAGTTCCAGGATTGCCAAGGCCAGGGCAGTTACATAAAGAAACCCTGTTTTGAACCACCCCCCACAAAAAAAACGACAGAAAGAAAGAAAGAAAGAAAGAAGGAAGGAAGGAAGGAAGGAAGGAAGGAAGGAAGGAAGGAAGGAAGGAGAAAGAAAATTGAAATCATGAAATTCACAGGTAAATGGGCAGACCTAGAGAAAATCATCCTGAGTCAAGTATTTCAGACCCAAAAGGATAAATATGGTATGTATTCTCTTATATGTGGATGTTAGCTCTGTAGCTTCAGTAGGCATGCTACTTTGACAGGTATGAGACATGCAGGTTTGGCTATCTCTATAACCACAGAGTTAGGTACAGAGTAAGGATTTGGGGGAAGGAAGGGAATTATAAGGTAGGGGAAGTAGAATATATAGTTATGGAGGGACAGGGGGAAGGCTGGAGTGGGATGATTAAATGGTGTTGAGGGAGGCGGATCTGGGTATATGTGACTCTGGTGTGTCACTGTGTGTGTGTGTGTGTGTGTGTGTGTGTGTGTGTGTGTGTGCTATAGTGCCCACCTGAATGTCAAGAAACAGAAGCTGAAGAAAATGAACGGATAGGAATAAGGGCCTATAAAAATGAATATTGTCCAAGTTGTTAGTAAGTAAGTACTGTCATCTGGCACAGCCTAAAATCACCTGAAGGAAGTCTCAGTCTAGCAATTGTCTTTTTTATTTGAGAGTTTTATACATGCACGCAAGGTGCTTTGACCTCCCCTGCATTTCCCTCCTCTCCAATTCCACCCATCGCTCCAAGCACTCTTCCTTCTCTACTTCATACAGTACTTTAGAAACTGAGTCTGTTCCATGCTGCCTGGATGTGCGTGCGTAGAGAGCCATCTACTGGAACACCTGAGTCTCTCAGGGACAGCACCCTCCCTCCTCTGCCAGCTCCTCAGCCAGAAGGACTCCAGAGCCCTTCCCTGACTCATGATGGCAATTTGTCTGCCTTGGTTTTGTTCAGGTCATGTGCATGTAGTCACAGCTGTTGTGAGTTTACATATGCAAGAGCCCCCTCAAGCCAGCAAATGCTATCTTACCGCAGATGTCCACCCTGTTATCAGCTTGGTCTGTGAGCACATCTGCAAGAAATTGTCTTGATCGTTAATACATGAGGGAGGGCTTAGCCTGTTGTCAATGGCACCATTCCCTTGCAGGTGGTCCTGGGATATATAAAGGCGCTAGCTAAGAAAAGCTGAAATGAGCCAGAGAGTGAGACAGCAATCGTTCCTGCCTAAATATTGTCTTAATCATCTAGTACATTTCTTTCCTGAAATCAAATCTTCCACAAAAGTCAAAAATGTCACCGATACCTTTTAGATCTTCCAAATTAGAATTATCTTCCTTTGGAACTCTAGCTCCTGAGGAGAACTGTAGTTTCCTTAGTAGTTTTGGGGGCAAGCAGTCTGGAGCAAACTTCAGAGTCAGGCTCACCAATTCATCCTGTGTGGCCTTAGACAAGTGGCTGAGCTTTCCTGTGCCTTGATATATTCATTGTTAATCAGGGCTGCTGCTGCTGCATGCCTGCATCCTAAAAAATGCCTTATCATGTTCGCAAAATGAATGCCTCATTCAGAGAGCTACATATGTTCACTGCTGTTATCCGAGACACACCCTGAGCTCACCAAGTTCTGATATTCTGGGGAGACCTTACATATCATTCTATATTTCTGAATTGAAATTGCATGCTCACTTTTTGGCTTCCAACTTGCAGAGTGCATACTGTCTAACAGTACCGACCAAAAGAACAGATGAAAGAAAGGAATCATGGGTGAAGAAATGAGTGTTGGGATGTTTTTTTACAGAATGAAATATTTCCACAATGAAATGAACAAATTGATTTTAAGTTCTATGTCCCCGGTGTGCCATTTATACTCGGAAATCAAATCAAATACATTTCGGTGGGGGCAGAAGGAAATACAGGCAGCTGATGTGATCTGGTGCCGTGCACTCAGTGTTCTGGAGCCAGGCATGGGAAGCGCTGTGCTGTAACTTTAATTAACGACGGCCCTTTCTGGAAACATGGGTTCATTCTTTTTGGGAATAGTAAAGAAGACTAGCCAGATTGAAGTGCATCCATGCTCAATGGAGTGAAGAAACTAGAATTTACTTCTTTTGATTCTCAGTAAGAAATACTTTCAACCTGTGATCAGCCCCGTCACTCTTCACAGCAGATGGAATCACACGGATTCATGCAAGCACTGTGGGGGCAGGGGGATCTTTTGAGGCCTTAGCGCAGATAGTAGAATTGCACACCGTCTTAAAAACAAATTAAGCTGCGATGTGATACTCAACTTACTTTCAGAAACAAGTCAAGACTCCTCCAGACAGGCAGCCATAATTCTTACTATATACTGCCCTCCAGTGGATTTCCGTCATATATATGCTCTGGAAATCATTTGAAATGACCTGCATGTAAGCTTTCTTATTAAAAACATGAAGCCCAGTTTTTAACATAAACTTTAAAAGTGCAGCAGAAAATACTAAACAACAATCCTCAAGACTTTTCTCCTGGCCAGGTGTATGCCTTTAATCCCAGCACTCGGGAGGCAGAGGCAGGCGGATCTCTGTGAGTTCGAGGCCAGCCTGGTCTACAGAGCTAATTCCAGGACAGGCTCCAAAGCTACAGAGAAACCCTGTCTTGAAACCCCTCCCCCCGAAAAAAAAAAAGAAAAGACTTTTCTCCTGAGCAGCCTTGTGTTTAAACCACCTAATGTCAAGGTGAAGGGCCTTGCTTATTCCCGGCTTAAATCAACTCTCCCTCAGGCCCACATCATGGTATTGGGGTATTTCAATTTAGAGCCAGCTCATCAGTGGACGCAGAGCTATGAAGACTTCTGGCAAGAGTCACATTGTGAGAAAGACGAAAGACTTTGGACTTGCCCTGACTTTCTTATCATTCCCAATGGCTTTTTAAAATACTGTCTTGACTCTCCTGAGTAAAACAAATGACAACTATTTGTTCTCGTTTGACAACAAAAGTCACAGATCAGTGGTAAAGTTGATAGGAAACTCCTATTTATTTCTTCTGACACCTGGATGTATGAGGCTTTGTTATCAGAAAGATGACTTCAAACACAGCAAGCGAGAAACAGCAGCATTTTAAGGAGTACCCCCAGGGGGGTGGGGCTCCTCCAGAGGGGATGTACCCCAGGTGGGCGGGGCTCCTCCAAAGGGGATGTACCCCAGGGCGGTGGGCCTCTCCAGAGGGGATATACCTCAGTTGGGCGGGCCTCCTCCAGAGGGGACGTTCTTTTCAGTTTTTCTTTGATAGACTTCATAAAACCAACTTTCAGTCAAGAATCAGTCATTCGATACATGAGCATTCTCAGGAGAGAAATTTATGACGAACAGTTAAGTGGCAAGACTGTCATAGGTAGCCAACTAGATGGAAAAGAAAATGACCAGAAGGATATTTCTGGAAGAAAGAGATTTTATACTTTAAAATAAGCATGACTGAGTTTAAACTCAATAAAATTCTCCCAAATCTAGGCATAAAATATTAAACCATTCATTCAGTAAGAACGGGCCTCTTTCCAGGTGGCAAAAGGCATTTTTAAATGGCGAATTGTAAAGTACTGCCCTAGTGATAATTTAGTGCTGAATTATTGAACACTGAAAAGGTGTCCAATAAAACTCTGAAATAATGTAGAACTTCGAGTCATGCTCTGAGTTTCTTTTGTGCACTTTCGATTTTGTTTGCTTCTCAGAATATCCTCTAAGTCCTAGCAAGTTGATCTCCACAGCCTCTGAAATGACTCCACCCAGGTTTGGGGACGATTTCTAACAAGAAGACTAAGCTGAATAGAAGTCTTGAGGTGATCCATTGACATTTGACTTTAAATCTGTATGCATTCAGGATACGTTAACTTATGCTCTTGCTCTAAAAAATAGTAATTGATGAGACTAGAGAGAAGGTTCAGTGGTTTGAGAGTTTATGCTTCTTACAGGGGATCAGAGGTCAGTTTCCAGAATTCTGTTTCAGTAAATCCCGAGTAACTCCAGTTTGGCGTGATCTGATGCCCTCTTCTGGCTGTCACAGGCAATTGCACTTACATATGCATACCTCCACACACCTGCACAAGCACACACATAGTTTAGAATTTTTTAAGTAAATCTTTAAAAATATCGACTGTTTATAATATGCCAAGAAGTTTATTGTATAGAATATCAAACATGGACATAAGTCCTGATAAGCAAGATCCCAACCTAAGTAGATGATTACAATGAGTGTTGGAATCGCAGTATGCGGAGATTACAGAATCATAACTCTATGGGAACGCTTCACAGAAGTAGCATTATATGTGTTTTACGGGATGAGTAGGTCTATTGTATACACAGGATGTATCGAGGTTTACTTTAAGGCAGATACAACTGGACACCAAAAAGCTGGCTGTGAGGGAAAATGGTTCTCTCTGGCCTGAGCATCAGTCTCCTCTGTACATTTGGTTCACTGGTGGATTTGAGAAACTGAGTCTTAGTCTGAAAATCTCATGATCAATGTGAATTTCATCATTCTTTTGTTATGTTTGATTAGCTTTAAGTGACAAATAAAAGTTGGAGATTTCTATTGTGGAGAACACATCATTTTGATATTTGGATATATTGTGAAATCTCCAACCCAAACTTATTAACACAAGCATTACCTTAAGTAGTTATCATATATTTGTGATGAGAGCACTTAAAATCTACTGCCTTAGCAATTTTCAAGGATACAGCATATTGCTAACTAGGGTCCCTATTACAGTATATCTCATGCTGTGTATATAAAAGGCTTTGGTCTGTGGCCATTCCCTTCACTCCCCATTACCACATCCAGTCATTAGCCATCACTCCTCCACTATCTGCTTCCATCAGTTCAAAAAATTCAGATTTCACATATAAAGTAAACCATATAATATTCACTTTTGTGCCTGTGATGTTTCATTTAATACAGAGTCCTCCAGACTCATTCAGTTTGTAACAAATGACAGTATTTTCTTGTTTTCAAAGATTGTGTATAGCTTCCTTATTTCCTTTAACCTATTCAGACACTGAGTTTGACTTTATCTTATCTACAACCAGTGCTACAGTGCAGATATCGCTAGCACACTGAATTGTTTTCGATGTTCATGGCTAACATCGTTGCAACACCATGTGCTCCTATTTTTAAGTTGGAGGAACTTTCATGCTATTTTCAACAACGCCATTAGAATTTATAGTCCCAGCAAAGTATGCAATGTCTCCTTTTCTCTCCACAACCCGGCTAACAGCCTATCCTTCATCTGTTTTGCATTTCTTGAAACATTGTGTCCTAGAATACCTGATAAGCCCGTTTGCTCGGCCTCCAGAGTGCTGGAATTACATGCCTGAGCCAGCATGTGGAGCTTGTCTTCTTGGTAGTGGTCATCCTCTCTGGAGAAGGTGGCTATTTCATTTTGATTTCAATTTACATTTTCTAAAAGTTTGTGGTTAGCAATCATAAGCATTATCTTGTCTCCCTATTGTCTACCTGTCTTCCTTTGAGATGTGTCTGTGAGGATCATTTGGTGATTTTAATTAGATTATATCATATTCTCTTATTGAGCTGATTGAGTTTCTTCCAAATATTTTCTCCCATTCAGTAGATTATCTCTATGGTCTGCTGACGGCACCTTTGCTATGAAGAAAGTTTTAATTTGATGATTCCATTTTTTATGTCTGCTACAGATCCATGTTCATGTGTCTTTTAATACTTCCAGATCTTATATTTATGTCTTCCATTCATATGAAACTTGATTGTTGTAAAGAAAAATAAGATCCTGTGTGCGTGTGTGTGTGTTTGAGCATATAAGTCTTTTGCCTCCTTGGTTAAATCTTTTCCAAAGTATTAAATTATTTGAGCAGCTATCACAAGTGAGATTGTTTTCTTCATTTTTCTTTTTGCCTCCTTCATTGTTACTGCAGTGGAAATGTTTCTGGAGGGATTGATGGTAGACTAGAAGCTGCATGCACATGAGGTGATGAAGGTGTCAGGATAAGAAAAACAAGTTAAACTCTCCCAGAGATAGACAGGGAGTGAGGAGAGGAAAGACAAGGGAGGGAGGGAGGGAGGAAGGGAGGGAGGGAGGGAGGGAGGGAGGGAGGGAGGGAGGGAGGGAGGGAGGGAGGGAGGGAGGGAGGGAGGGAAAGGGAATGAGGGACAAATATTCAGAAATCCACAAAGGTAGGGATAGGATCTACAAAACTCATACATTCACACACACACACACACACACACACACACACACACGAGGTGGAGAGAGAGAGAGAGAGAGAGAGAGAGAGAGAGAGAGAGAGAGAGAGAGAGAGAGAGAGAGAGGTCATAAAAAAGAAGTCAAACAGCCCCAGCCATACAGCCATACAGCTTGCTGGTGGGAGAAGAAGCAGGAGACTCATCATGAGCCAGGCGTTCCTGCTGTAAAGTAACCAGCAATTCCACTGCAGGACAGGCCTGCCTGCCTCATATGCCATAAAACTAGTTTCTGGTTTGGGTGAGACAATGTCTCTGGTGGAGGGGTCAGCAGCTGTAAGGATTTGTAAGGATTTTGTCATTCTCTAGGACCTGGAGAGCAGGGGCCAGGTGTTTTCTTGAGAGTGAACCTATTGTTTGAAGCTGAACTCCTGGGGTCCTGAGAAAACAGAGAACCACCACAAGACAGGGAACCTGAATTTAATTTGCCACAACCCATGGTGAGATAGAGCCCTGGGAAGCTGTGCCAGAACACAGGAGAGTCCTCCCAGACTCTAAGAGACAAGCTGAAGAGTGTGGTTGGGCGGCACAAAGTGAGCAGGGCAGTATCCTCCTGTCCTTTTGGCTGGGAGCAGGGCAGTATCCCCCTGCCTTTGTGGCTGGGAGCAGGGTAGTATCCCCCTGTCTTTGTGGCTGGCAGCAGGTCTCATCAGCCAAGACAATCCCAGGAGTTTCAGTAGCTCTGAGTCTGCGGTGCTTGGGAGGATCAACCTCTGAAACTGACTCTCTGGCATTCACTGCTGTACAATCTGAAAATTTTTTAACATGCCAGCATGCTACCTGACATCCAGCGCTGCCTTTCTCTGATAGACAAGCAAGACTTAGGAGGTCTCAGAGTTGCCATGGCAAGTTGGAGCTCCACCCAAACAGCTTTCAGAACAACTGTTGTTCTCTGCACTCCCAGGTTCCTGGGAGATATGGGTTGCCAAGACCATTAAACACCCCAGGAAGCGAGAGCTGAGGAGTATCAGAAAAGAAGTAGTGCGAGCCGCAGAAGGCAGAGGCTACTGGTATGCACAGAGTGGAGGTGGGGGATAGGGGACATCTGACACTTGTCTACTACAGGCTCCACGACCACTAACAACCTCACTTCCCCCTTGTATGTGAGGGTTGGAGCACCTAGAAACAAACTGTTTCAATACTTCATCATTTTTATCTCCCCCCGCTTTTCTTATACCCCACCCCCACCAATAAAACAACTACCAACAACAGCAACCAAAATAATCAGCCAACAGTGGTGGCAAAACATCTAATCCCAGTACCTGGGATGCTGAGGCAGGTGGATCTTTGCGAGTCTGGTGCCAGCCTGGTCTACACAGCAAGTTCTAGGACAGCTAGAGCTAACTAATAGAGAGACCCTGTGTCGAAAATAAAACCAAATGCTAAAACTAAACAGAACAAGCAACAATGAAACAAAACCACAGCCCAACCCAGATGGACATAACAGAATCCTACCAGACCTTCAAAGAAGAACGACTGTCAATTCTCCTACAATTATTCCATAAACAGAGAATCAAGGAATTCTTTTTATAAAATCAGGATTTGCCTGATAGACAAAGATCCAACAATAACAACAAAAATAATGGCCAATCTCCCCACCTTCAATACCGGTGTTGCAGTATGATTAGCCAAGCCAGACTTCTACAGGGTACTGGGGATTTAAACTACAGAGTTCTCTCTTTCTCAAGTATCTCAATTTGCTTTCCATTTCTTTGATAAATAACAAGATCAAAAGCATCTTCTCAAGTGTCTTAACTACTTTCCTATTGCTGTGGATAGAAACCACAGTCAAGGCATCTATGGGAGACTTTATTGAGGCTTACAGTCTCAGAGGTTAAGTCCACAACCATCACGGCCAGAAGTACGGCAGGAGGTAGGCAAGCATGGCCCTAGAGCGGTAGCTGAGAACTTACATCATTACCAGCAAGAAAGAGGCAGGACTCAGCAGGAACAGAGTGGAGTTTTGAAATCTCAGAGCCTACTCTCAGTGACACGCCGCCTGCAACAAGGCCACACCTCCTGATCTTTCCCAAACATTTCCACTAACTAGGGACTAAGTATTAAATGATTTGAGCCCATGGTGTCCATATCATTCAAACTACCATAGGGAGAAAAGAATTTATTTCAGCTTATAGTTGGAGTCTGTTGTGAAAGGGACTCAGGGCAGGAACTCCAGGTGGGAAGCCCAGTGCAGGAACTGGTGCAGAGGCTGAGAAGGAGCTCTGCATACTGACTTGCTCACCATGGCTAGCTCAGAGTTCTTTTTTATACAAGTCAAGACCTCCTTTCCAGAGATGGCCCTATCCACTATGGCCTGGGCCTGCCTTCATCAACCACCAATCAAGAACATGGCTCCCAGACGTGCCTACAGGCCAATCGGATGGAGGCATTTTGTCAGGAGAGGTGTCCTTTTCTCAGATGACTCTGGCTTGTGTCAAGTTGAAAACAAAACAAAACACACAAAGCAAACACTCTAACACCCCGAGCTACCTCCCTATCCCCTATTCATTGCATTTCAAATGCTGAGATCTTTAAAAATTCTCTTCAAGAGACATCACTCATATTCCCCTTGATTTTTTTTTTTTTAGTATTCTGCTGCCAAAGGCTAAGTTTTGAAGTGACGATCTTTCTTTCTTCCCACCCTTCCTTTTTTAAACTTTCCCTTTGTTTTTGTGTCTTTCATGTCATGCCTCCTGATCCCACCACCCACCTCCCCTGCCCACAAAATTTAAACAAAATAAAATTTAAGAGAAAAAAAAGGGGGTAAAAAGAAGAAAGGGAAGAAAATCTTGTCATAGAAGCTGCAGTGTGTCACAGTAAATCACACAGTAAACCACTTTATTGTTATATTTTTACATGCAAGGGTTCATGGCAATGAACAACTGGTCTGGTTTGAGGACCCTGGTCTCTGCTGCGCCATTGATGCTGGGCCCTCACTGAAAATCTTCCTGGACATCCCCTTGCTTCCCTGTGTCTGCCCTGTGTCATGGAGATCCTGCAGCCCTGGGTCCTCAAGACCCACAACCCCACCCCCACCCCCTGTGTTCCAGCAGAACACAGATAGGGTGGATGTTGGGGTAGGTCCACACTTTACCCTTGTTCTGGGCCTGGGTAGCTGCAGGGTTGGTCAGCCCGCCAGTTCTCCCCTGTCTTCACCACCAGGGCGAACTTTCTGGCTTTGCCCTGGCTAGTTCACCCCTCCCAGTGATGAGCAAGAGGTGGGGCCAGTTCTTTTGTTTTCACCTCCTCAGGGTCGTTTCTCTCACATCTGCACCATCAGGGCCAGCTCTACTGTGCTGCCCAGGCAAGATGTAGGGGCCGCTCTGCCGAGAGCTACAGCTGATGGGGGCAGAGGTAGCTCTCCCGCTCTTATGACCTCAGGGCCAGCTCTCCTACCTGCCTCAGGATTTGATGGGTGGTGATGGGGGGCATCTCTCCCCAGCCCATGGCACCACAAGACAGATGAGTAATGGGGGCAGCTCTCCCATGCTGGCAGCTTCGGGCCTGGTTCACCCACACTTCAGACAACAGGAGCTCCGCTTTGCTGCCCAGGGGAAGTGAGGCCACTCTCAAGTGCTGCAGCTGGTCAGGGGGAGGGTCAGCTCCCTCACCCACCCCAGGTGGCAGGGTCAGGGGCGGGGAAGGCATCTTTTCCTAGCCCTCACCATCGCATGGCAGATGAGGGGATGTGGCCACCACATGGCAGATGAGGGGTGAGGCTAGGTCTCCCATGCTTACCCTCTCGGGTTTGCACACCTGTGTCCTCATCAACAGGGCTAGCTCCTCTGTGCTGCCCAGAGGAGGTTCAGGGCTCCCTCTGACAAATGTAAAGAGGTCAGCTCTCTCTCCAGCTGGAGGTGAGAGGGATGGGGGCTTCTTTTCCTCACACCCACCACCAAACCCCAGACAAGGGAGGCAGTCCCAGCTATACCCCTCTCACACCCTCAGTACCAGCTCACCCAACACCCCTGTCTACACGGTCAACTCTTCTTTGCTTCCCCATTCTCCAAAGTGCTGCAGCTGGTGAAGGGTTGGGTCAAGTCCTCTACCTGCTGCCACCACATGGCATACGAGAGGGGCACGACCTGCTCTCCCCCATTCTCACATCTTCAGGCCCAGTTGGTCCATGTCCCTGCGAATAGGATCAGTTCTCGTGTGCTACCTGGAATAGATGGAGGATCCATTCTGAGTGCTTCAGACAGTGAGGTAGACCAGTTCTCCCCAGTGCTGCGGCCAGTAGGAGTGAGACCAACTCAGTACAGCCCTATCCTCTCTGCGTTTGGTGGGACCAGGAGCAGTGGACATCCACACAGACCATGGCTGCATCAGGGCCATGAGCCCAGACAGGGGTTCCAGCAGCTTCCCAGGCCCAGACATCACCATAACCCTGGGTGACAATCAAGCCATGGACCTCAGCCCACTCCTCAACTGTAGGCAGAGGCTGCTTGTTGGTTCCTGGCTGTCCAGACCCAAAGTAATCACTCAGAAACTATATTAATTGTAATACTGTTTCCCAATAGCTTATGCATATTTCTAGCTAGTTCTTATATTCTAACTCAACCCATCTCCACTAATCTGTGCATTGCCTCATGATTGTGGCCTACCAGTAAGGTTCTGTCTGGTGTCTGTCTCCTGCAGTGGCTACATGGCTTCTCACGAACTCTGCCTACTCTCTATATATACCTTTTCCAGCCTGGCTCTATTCTGTTAAGCTATTGGTCGAAAGCAGCTTCTTTATTAACCAATGGCAATAAAACATATTCATAGCATACAGAGAGGAATCCCTGACTGTCAGGCCTGAGTGTGGGTCTCCTTGTCCTGCTTAGACAATCATGGCATGTGATTCCTCATCACAAAGAGATTATAATAGTGCCCAAAGTGTTCCTGGTTGGTGCAGAGGTGTTGCTGGAGCCCTTTCGTGAGCCTGAGCCAGAGAGCTTGGCTCTTCTCACCCTTCCAAATAACAGACTCCTGATTTGACTGGACCCATGACTCTGTGGAGTAAATGCTCTGCCTCACTAGCCGGAAGATGAGTCTAAGTTCTAATGAAGGGCCCAAAATAAGTAATGTTTCATCTTGTCCTGAAGCTAAATCTGCCCCTTTCTTCTGTCAGAGGCAGGCCGCAGCACACTAATACTCTCTCAAGAGGTAAATGGGAAGTTTCAGGAATGTTTCAAACAAGATGCTGAAGTTTGTGTTATTTTATTTATATTTATTTTTATTTATAGCCCTAAATGGGATGTATCCATCAAATCCCTCCACTCAGCACTTAGAGAACTCCTCAGAAGAAGAGGCTGGAGGAATGTCAGAGTCGGTGTAGACAGAAGACTCAAGGGAAATAAGGGCCTCTAAATTATGAGCAAAGCTTGTGAACTCACAGAGACTAAAGCAGCACACACAGGGCTGCACACACAGGGCCTGTACACACTCAGGGCCTGCACACACAGGTCTGCACACACAGGGTCTGCACAGGGTCTGCACACACAGGGTCTGCACACACAGGTCTGCACACACAGGTCTGCACACACAGGGTCTGCACACACAGGGTCTGCACAGGGCCTGCACACACAGGTCTGCACACACAGGTCTGCACACTCAGGGTCTGCACACACAGGGTCTGCACACACAGGGTCTGCACGCACAGGGCCTGCACAGGGCCTGCACAGGGCCCTCACCAGGTCTCTGAGGATATATTGTCACTTCCAGTTTAGTGTTTGTATTGCATATTCCTAAGTGTACAAATGAGTGGTTCTCTGGTTCTTGTGCCTTCTCTTGGGCTCTTTTCCTTCTGTTAATTTGTCTTGTCCAATTCTTACATGTTAGTTTTTCTTTCTTATTATATATTATTATTTTCCATTAAAGCCTGTTCTTTTCCAGTAAGACACAGAAAGCAAGTGGGTCTGGATGGAAAGAGAGTGAGGGAGAACTAGGAGGAATAGAGGGAGGGTAAACCATAATCAGGATACATTATGTGAAAAAAGAATGTTTTTTAAATAAAAGGAAAAAAATAAGACAAAAGCAGGGAAGACAAAAGACACCTGAGGAAATCTTTTTGAATATTTATTAGACAGATTTTATTGATCTCAAACAACAGACTACATATTTTACAACAGTTATACTATATGTCAAATCATATTGTTCACTTTATATAGCTTTCTAATTTATTTTATAACCTTTAATCTTGGTTGTGTGTTGCCTATCACATATAATCAAGAAGGAAGAAAACTTGTAATTTGGTAATGAGTGGGCAAAGTAAGCTGAAAAAAGCCCCAGAAAGAGCTGTTAAAAATACTGAGTGAGAGCCAGGCGGTGGTGGCGCACGCCTTTAATCCCAGCACTCGGAAGGCAGAGACGGGCGGATCTCTGTGAGTTCGAGATCATCCTGGTCTAGAAGAGCTAGTTCCAGGACAAGAACAAAAAGCAGGTACTAGGATAGCTTGGAGTTGGGACTGGTGGTGCAGGTAGGTTTGTGGGAGCAGAAACCACACTTTGTGTTTGTACCAAGCACCAGGTGTTGGCACCCTCTGGCAGGGAGAATCAAAGTGTTGAAGGACTCTTCCTTCAAAAGATCTAGGCTGTTGACTTTGTTCCCATCAATAATCTCTCTAGTTGCAGTTTACTGCATAATTCTGAGTGGCTGAAGCCTTATACTGCAGTCACTGGGCTCAGCACAGCAAAGCTATGGTCACATTTAGCTACCTCCCGATAGTATCACTTCTTGGTCTTTTGGCAAAGATTACATGTTGAAATTTCCTGACAGTGAGCAGAAGTGGTCAGTTTGTAGTGTAAAGCCACTTTCAGAGATGGGAAGTGAATGACAAGAGAGGATATAATAATAAATGACATGGATAGCAGTATCACAATGTGCTGTCCTGACATTAACACTGAGTCACAAAACCTAAAGAACTGGAAAAACGTTATATGATATGATTTCTTAAAAGTGCCCAAATTTTCTTGCTAGATTGTAGTTTTTTTAAAAGACTCATTTGATCCATTTATTTTCTCAAGAACCCTCACATGCCAAAGATATCCAGTTAATGGTTTTATAGAATCAGATTGATAATAACTGTACAACTTGTCTTAGTCACTATTCTATTTCAGTGAGAAGACACCATGATCAAGGCAACATATAAAAGAAAGCATTTAATTGGAGGCTTGCTTATAGTTTCAGAGGATGATCATCATGGCAGGGAGTGTGGTGTTATGCAGCAAGCTGAAAGTTTACCTTGGGTGCTCAGGTAGGAGAAAGAGAGAAAGAAAGATCCAGTCATGGGGCAGGGGAGAGAATAAGGGGAAGGGACTGGGTTTGGTGTGAGCTTTTCAAACCTCAAAGTCCACGCCAGCTGACACACCTCCTCCAACAAGGATGAGGAACCCTCTTACCCTTCCTAACCAGTCCACTATCTGGAAACAAACATTCAAATATAAGAGCCTTTGGGGGCCATTCACATTCGAACTACCACACTACTGAATAATTTAATAAAACACTTGAAGTATTAGGAAAGCAGTTTCCTGGCTACAAAGACTAAAGACTATAAGGTATTTTGAAGACAGAATATTCTTGGTGATTTTGAACATACAGCAAGTGGAATGCACGTCAAAGGCCTGTCAGCTGTAAGAATATGTCAGAGAGAGACATATTCTCAAGGTGAGAAGTAAATGAAATCAGCCTCATAGCTGCCAGAGGGAGGAAGGGAAAAATGAGACAGGCACAGGCATAATCGGAATCATAGTCAAATCGAGAATGATGGAAAGAAACGTTCTTGTTATTTGAAAACCTGTGCTTTTTAATTACATTCATTTATTTCCTCATAGTGTGTGTACATACGTGACTGTGTATGTGTATAGGCACATTGTGCCACAGCATGTGTGTGAAGGTCAGAGGACCACTTGAATCATTAGGTTCTTTCTTTACACCATGTGACTCCCAAGGGGAGGACTAAAGCTGGTGGACTTGGTGGTACGAGCTTTTTACTGGTTGAGCCATCTCACTGGCCCACTGTGATTCTTTTAATTAGATGTAATGCAAAAAGATAAAACGATTTAAACAGGTTTCTTTTCATTATGTTTTAAAAATCAAAACTGTGATTTCTGTGCATTCATATACCTACATACATGTTTGTCTAATTGACCTTGTATACCACTCATGCTATATATATTATACATGGCCAAGAAAGAAACTTTCATTCATAGTTAATGACAAAACAGTGCATTTACCTTACAGAGATCTGAAAACTATCCATTTTTTTCCCTTACAAAAACAAACAAACAAACAAAAAAAAAAGACTGGCACGATTTTATTGATTTATATTCTTTCTTGGCCTCAATCTAATCTCAAAGATCTCAAGGAATTTTACTTTTATCTCCACGGAATTTCCATACATACCTTGTATATCTGCTTCCTTATCTTTGTTATTTTGCTTCCCCAGTGTACATTATGACAGAATCCATTTTTATTTCTACACAGCCAAAGGAATATGTCAGTCAAGTTTAATAACATCCTCTGGAGAAAATTATTGGGAGTGATTCAGGTCCATTGCTTTCTTGGAGAGAAAGTATTAATAAGCTCACCTTTTGCTCACACTGTTAAGTCCTGGTAGGATTCTTTGAAGGAGCATTAAGTCTTTTGTTCCCTCTGGTTACTTGGTAAATTGTCTTTTCCATTATCCAGAAGAAAGCCTTGGAGATTCATGGAAGAAATGCCTTCAAATTAGGAAAATGCTAAGAATTGCTACTGTATAAATGAGCTCCTTCAAACTATTATAATTATAGTCTTTCCTATATGTGTATACATGTACATGCATGCATATGTAGGCATGTTTGAGAGTATAGATGCATGTAAAAGAATATTTGGGACTTTAGTTATGCTGTAGTACTAGCATTAATTAATCTGCAGGTTTTCCTGCCATTATAGAAATCTGACCTAATAGTCAAGACACTCAAAAGCAACACCACTGATAGCTTTTGTCAATGGGAACTGCCCAGTATATTTGACAAGATGTCCAGTGCCATCCCTGGTTTCTACCCACAGCTATCAATAACTAGGCCCTTCAACAAAAGGTATTTCTTGACATTGATAAATATCTCTAGGAAACAAAATCATATCTTGATACAAACTGTCAGCAAACAGAGCCCATCTGAAAAAATATAGCTACCAAGAAGCTGCACTAAACTCTCTTCTTTTGTGTCTAGAATTCATTTCCAAGATCTCTCAGGTTTTATGTAGATATGGTTGGCCCGTGTTGGTGTACCATTTTGTAGACTGAGACCACTCATTCATTTCCTAGCCACCCAGACCTGAAATAATCACACAGGAGCTATATTAATTAAAATACCACTTGGCCTATTAGTTTGGGTTTCTTGTTAACACTTACATCTTAAATTAACCCATTTCTATTAATCTGTGTATCGCCATGAGGTTGTAGCCTACTGGCAAAGTTGTGGCTGGCAGCTATATAATGTCTCTTTGATTCTGCCTACTCTCTATATATATCTCTGTTCAAATTTCCCACCCAAAGAAGATTCCTTATTAACCGATGGTAATAAAACATATTCACAGCATAAAGAGGGAATCCCATATCAATCAGTGTCTTGGTGCTTTGACTGTCTAAGACAGAGGATGTTCTCAATTAGATCAATAGCAGCAAAAACACTGACTGGAAAACATTACAGAGTTCTATCTTATAAATACTACTTTCATTTTGTTTTATTTTAAAGACCAATAGTATTTAGCTTTACCTTAGGTTCCTCAACTATCTGGTCTCTGAATCTTGGTCCATCACGCAGTATTGGGCATGGGTTCCATCTCATGGGGTGGGCTTTAAGTCAAATCTGATATTTGTTGGCTGCTCCCACAAGCTTTTTACCACCATAAAAATGTTGCAGGCAGAACTTCATTGCATATCAAAGATTTGTAGTTGGCTTGGTGTTCATGTTTCTCTTTAAATAGCATGCAGAGTACCCTCCTGTACCAAAGACACTAGAAATTAGGTGGTGAAGTCACTACATAGGCACCAGCTTGACTTCTCCATGTTCAATGAGTTATGTAAGGATGATATTCAGCAGTGGGGTCTTGCTATCAGTTTGTGGGGAGAAAACTCTTGGCAACAGCCTGGGTTGCTTAGGGATTCCCACGGGACCCCCCTTTGGCCAACAACACAACCAGGTGTAACCTAATTCCAGTATAGGAAACTTCATTTCATAACAAGGATGACTGTTTCCTCTATTAAGTGGAGATTTCTTTTAGATTGCTATCATATATGCATATATTTTAGGAAATTTCTATATTATTAGGTTTCCAAAGTACCCATTAAATGCCCATTAATTTTAGCTGACTCTCCTTGTATTCCCTTCTTCAACCTCCACTTCCCTCCTAAAACCTACTTGATCATCCCATTCCATTTCCCATATACCATCCATAGTTGTCTGTTCTAGTCACCTTTTCTAAAACATTCTATCTGTAACCTCTAGTTCCTTACTTTATATCTACCCTCTGACGTTCTCTGAGGTTCATTGGATTGTAGCTTGGTCATGATAGACTTAATAGCTAAGCTACAGAGCTGAGAGATTGGACTCACAAGAATGGAAAGACAGGTGAAGATCTGAAGCAAAAAATCACTGCGCATGTGCTCTCGTCTATTTTCCTAAGAAACAATCACTCTTCTACAAGCACCAATATTTTTTCAGACTAACTTTATGGCTCCATCTTTTCAGCATTTTAAAATCAGACTCTTTTCCCATTATCATAATCAGAGATCTCTTAAGTTTGGACACCCATCCCTATTAAAACTCTAATTAGGATTCAAACATTGTTTGGGTTTTCATGATTCTATGCTAAATATGGCATCTTGGAAGGTCTTAGAAGTCAAGAAGAGGCCAAAATGCCAATAGGGACAATTCCCTCACAATGGCTGACATCAAGAGGCAGGGAAAGTTCTGACTATAGATATAGGTGGCTTTAGGAACGTAAATTACATTGATCAGAAAAGCTTTCAATGGATGGCTGACTCTGAAGCAGTTTCCTGATCTAAATTATAAACATGGCAACCATCTGTGGGTCATCTAAAAATGTCAAGGCATTTGATTAATTCAATGTTCCCCTCTAGTTCCCCTTCCCAAATAATGATAAACTTGGACTCCATAAGTGCCAGATTTTTTATTACTTTTACGGTAGGAACTGACTTCAAAAAAGATTTATCTAATCTACATCTGCTAGGGGCTGATACCAGAAACTCTTATAAATATAAAATTAGTAATACTATGTCACCAGAAAATTTGAAATATACTGCTTTGAAATACTTGCTCTAGACTCCACTACTAATGTGACTATAAATGACAATAGAACAATACAAATCATTTTTACAGGATCATTATAATAAACTGATAATGCACACATAACTTTTAATTACCAGCATTAATCATGATGAAATATTTTTAATACTTTACACATAGTATTCTTCAACACTATTCTTCAATAATTTCATAAGAGTCATATATTAAAAGACAATATTTAGAATGTACAGCTACAAATACATCCACCTTCTGGAGAAGAAGAAAGAAATAAGAGTATAAACAACCTCACTCCTTTATAAAATAGGGCCTATATTCCTTAAAATTTAGATCAATATTTTTATTGAAGACTGGCATATATGTTACACATGGCATATTTAGATAAATGTAGATATTATAGTGTAAAACTAATGACCGTATATAATAACAGGAGTGCACAAAAAGATTCATGCAGAAATTGGTGCATATAAAACTTAAAACCAAGGCTTCCTTCAGCTCTGAACAAAGGGGGCCTCTTACTGTAAAAAAAAAATGTATTCCTTTGGCATTTAAACACTAAAGAACTCCTATACAGTAACGTTTAGAAAAATATTGTTCAATGTATGTTTAGCGCAGAGTAAGGCAAGTGTCACGTGCTATGACACTCAACAACTTAGCTATAACCTTCAGTGTGCTCAGATGGAGCTGGGCTATAATTGACTCCTTTGGAAAGGCTCCCCCGGACTTGGTCTTTAATTAGGATTAAAATGCTCTCAGAACCTACAGGAGAGACAAGAGAAGCCTTTTATTTTCATCATTACCATTTCTCTCAGGCAAGATCACCTTTCAGGAAAAGATGTGTAGACTTTTCTCTAATCCTCACAAAGAGAAAGCCAGCCTGTTAAACTAATTGCCCTCATTTCTCCCAATCCAAAAGTGACTTCAAGGCAGCAAGCTTTAGGAGAATGGAGATGGTTCATTGTTTCACTGCAAGAGAGTGCTGTGATTGTAGTGGCTGGCGGCAGTTGTGACAGAGATAAAACCATCCATCATTAGGAAGGCCAGACACAGGACTCAAGGAGGAACTATGACAAGATGCTATAATGAGATAATGTTCCCCTCAAACTTATCTGAGACAAGGCAATTATGTAAATTCATGTATAAGAAAGACTTGAAATATATAAGCAAAGACTCTTTCAGAAATCATGTATGCAGGGAAAGTAGGATTCATAAAATGAAAAGAGAGATTATGTGACTACTAGCAGCATAAACCTTCTATGTAAAAATACCACAAGCAAATGTAAGAGTAAACAAGAAGCTTGCACAGGAGAAATTGCTTAATTGCCATGTACTCTACCAAGGACACATAGGTCACTCATGTCAGAAACACTGACTGCAGATAAAACATGAATCCAAATATAAATATATACATTATATGTACTGTGTGAGTGTTAAACTATAGGTTAATAAATCCCTCAATATAGAAAAGTTAATGCAACTCAACTATGGAAAAACATAAAAACCTCAAAAGAAATATTTGATAATTTGCATTTATACATAATGGTATGCTATTCAGCCAGGAAAAGGTTGGAATTCTGCTATTTGTGTCAACTGCAGAAGGGACTAAAGTCCATTCTGGTAAGAGAAATGAGCCAGGGACAGAAAGACAAATTCTCATGTTTTCATTTGTGGAGGATTATAAAGAAGAAGAAATTTTATCGCTTAGAAAAAGATAGTAGATTAGGGGGTCACTAGGAACTAGGGAAGAGAGGGAGAGATAGAGATAACAGTCAGATAAGAGGAATTAGTCTTGTCTTATGGCCTATAGACTAGGTATAGAGAGAGACTATAGAATGGCTACAGTCTGTAACAAGCTATGACATATTTCAAAATAACTAGAGGAGTTGGTCTTCAAATTATCAATACAAAGAAATGATTTGAGGGTATGGACGTGTGAATCACCCTGACTTATTACAAATTGTGTACCAAATTATACTCTACCACACAGACACTAATATATGTGAGTTGGAAATCTTTTTATAGGAAAGTAAGGGGGCAGGGATACATCTTAGTAATAGAGGATATATATAAATAGAACATATGAGACCTTAGACTTGTTTCCAGATCCCCCCCACAAATACAAAAGAGAGATAATATTTAGTAAGTACAAAGAAAAGGGAGGTTACAAAAGGGCAGACACAAATATTACAAGAAAAGGATAAAATTTACAATTAATCAAAACAATTCAAGTTTTAAAAAGTAAAGATGGGCTTCCACCATAACTATATCTTTTAAAGAATTTTTTTAAATGTTTAGAAAGAGATAATTTGAGAGGTTAGCAAAAGAAAAGTGCATGATAACATGGCAAGATTATCATAACAAAATAAAGGGAAAATAATCAGAAAAATTTAAAGAAAATATTATGATAAATATAAAAAGTACTAAAATTATACATTTTTTGGTGTATTTGAGACAGGGTTTCTCTGTAGCTTTGGAGCCTGTCCTGGAACTAGCTCTTGTAGACCAGGCTGGCCTCAAACTCAGAGATCCACCTGCCTCTGCCTCCCGAGTGCTGGGATTAAAGGCCTGCACCACCACCACTCGGCTAATTATACCTATTTCTTAAACCCAACAAGTTATCCTCTAGGGAGAAAATGTTATCACTTACCTTTAATTTGGGGTTTGATGTTTAATTTTCAAACCAGTGATTCATTAGTATTTTAATAAAGCTTACATATTGGCTTACATGGATTTAAAACTTTTAAACTGGTCATCTCTTAAGAAAAAGAACAAAATCTCGACTTTCTTCCTGGCCAGGTTTACCCTTTGGTGTACTTTCCATGTCTCCCAGGCATAGGTCTCTGTGTAACTGTTCTCTAAGGAAGCAGAAGCAGCAGCACACCAAGACCTTGAGCAGCACCTGCTGCCTAGTCACTACAGCTAGACATCATGTCAATCAGCAATCATCACCTGTCAATCTACAATCATCACCTGTCAATCATCAATCGTCACCCGCCTGAGTCCCATGAATGTTAATGGACTTGTGTTAGAGACTGTGTGCCATTGAAAAGCACAGATCCTGCCCCATACTGAACACTGATGAAGAGTAACATTTGCAGAAATATTTAAAATAAATTCCATGTGTCTTTATATGTTATTGACTACCCACCCTTTAAATGTGGAGATCTAAAATGATATTTAAATTTTGGTTCATGACATACAAAAATAATGCTATCTTGTCTCTATCAGGAATAGCACTTAGGAGGAATTATCCTGTTCCAAATAATGAACGCTTATGAAAAACCACAACTTGTATCTCTACAAAATGGAAATCATCAAACAAGTTGGTACATTGGTAAAACATGGTTCACCATACAGTTACTAAGGTTATCTATCTCACCTAAGTATCGGACGGTAGTCAGTGGAAATTTACATGGATCTCTGTTTCCTTATTCATAAAACCAGGGCCTAGGAGTAAAGATGAACTATTTTCTACCACTCTCCTATACAGATCTTTGTGATAATTTGACTTTTCGGTTTGTTATTGGAGTGGATTGGATGGTAGGAGCAGACTCAGAAGCATGCACACTTAGCCCAAGAAAAATAAGTTAGAATGGATAGAGAGATCTTGTGCTGTTAGGCTTGTTGGGGTGGGGGGGGCTGCAATGTAAATGATGCCTCAGGGGCTGTGCAATATGGCATTCCTTCCAGTCACTCCATTTGCTTCACATAACAATCTCTTTCCAGAATTGGGGTGCTCCTGCCATCTCAGGAGGATGTTGTGAGCATACAATTTGATGGCGGGTTATGCCTGACCTGCTGCTTCTGTCTGCTACTTGCTAATTTCTCTCTTTCTTGCTATACATAAGCTCGGTCATTCATAACAGAAAGCACCGTGACAGCTATTATAGATTGTTCTCTGGACCATACCAAACATTATTATGTTATTTGAAAAATATGGTTTTAAATGCACCCTTAAATATCCAGTGTCAATCCCTCATTGCTCTATAGAGTTGGTGACAGGTGACTTTAAATATAACCTCCCGATGTTGAGAGCCTCCAGTAGGTATTTGCTCTATTTTTGAGAGCCTATTAATGAAAAGCACAGAGGCAAGGAGTCCTTGGGTCCCTGTCCCACAGTTGTAGTTGAGTGACATTTGCTAATGATTCCCTTTGTCACATTTGTATATGCTTCAAGCTTAGACTCAGAGTCCCCCTTCCAGGTCCTTTCTATGCTCAGAGGTGAGATGATCACACATTAATAAGAGCTGAAATAGTTTCCAAAGAAGCTAACACCAGACTGATTGATCTGCTGAGGTCTGCCTTTATAAAACGAATGTCATATAATCTTTGCAATCAGAGGTACAAGAGAACAAATTTATCCGTGTGAGATTTTGCTTCTCTTCTGACAACATTCTATCCAGAAAGCAATCTCCAGCTAAGCCCCATAGCAGGTTGCTAGGGATGACAAAACTTGTGCCACGGATTGTGGTGCCACTCTGCCCTCAGCAAAGTACCTGCTGCTTCTGTAGCATGGGGATGACTTTCTATTTCAATTAAAAGAAAAGCCCACGCCCCCTGTGACTTCCTCCTAGACCAAGAACAACTCCAGGCACATACTGACTTTGTAACTCTTTCTTATATGGAGAACTAAAGCATCTGGCTTAAAAACTTTCCCACATAAATAACACTTTTCAGTTAGAGGCTGCCGTTTGGAATCAGCAGCTGGACAATCCAGTTCAATTCCATTAGTGCCTAAAGCCCCTGCAACTGTTGGAATCTTCTGCCTGTGGGTTCTTGATGCAAAACCCAGGTAAATTAGGTGTCAGGTCAGTGAGGACCATTGCCATAGCAACAATGTTAGATGTCTTTCCCATTATGTATTCAAGACGAGGGTCTTCCTGTATCCCATAAATTCCTTGGCCTGTTTCTTTCAGGTGTGATGTCAATGGTTCACATGCCTTTATCTACCCTGGTGAAGAAATAGGGTGGTACATTTTCTAATCCCAGGAGTTTACCAGTCTGGGCTGTTTGGATGATACCAGACAGATGGTAAAGTCATCCTCCAGCCTCAAAATAGAGTCAAAAGCTGTATGTAAGACATGCAGGGCTCAATCTGAAAAATCACTCTTTTACACTATACAGAGTATCAAAGCAGGGCAGGCTCCTATCCACGAGCCTTGGGAGACAGATTCTATGATTAGAAACCCCAGGATAAGGAATAACGGAGGCTAGAGCCTGTTCATTGTATATGAAGACCCCCAGCAATTTCTAATGTGCCCACACATGCAAGCTGCATCCACCTGTTGTGTTAAATGTAGTTACATGCCAAATTCATATACCATATCCAAGGACGAGAATGTAAAGGAGAAACATGATAAGAATATCTAGGCCAGGGTCTGACTCAGATCTACCATTTTCTCCAATCTGAAGTATATTGGCTTCAGTGTTCAGCATTCTCGGTAGTATTGCTGTCCCTCTGCTATTCTAAAGCATCCTCCATAACAATGCTTTCCCGAGTTTCTCCTCCACCCCATGACAAACACAAAAGCTTGCCAGGAGAAACAGAAAGTGCAGAAGAGCAACCCAGCTCATTCTCCCATAGTCATCCCCGTGTTCAGCCATCTGTCCTACCATTTTGCTTTCCCCTCCAGTCGCTTGATTTGAACATATGAACAAGTGCAGACGGCAGCTGTCATAGACTCCATGGCATATATACAGCACATAGACCCTAACATAAAACTTGGCAAGGAAAGACAGCAGGCAGGACAGGACCAAATCAAGATATAATTGTAACCTTAACAAAATCTTCCTTTGCCTTCTTCTTTACACATTAGAATCCTCTTCCCGTCCAGGCTGCCCACAGTCTGCCAGACCATCCATCCCTCAGGCTTAATTCTAGTAGTCAAAGGATGGTTACCTTCGGGGTGGGGACTGGTTGCCCCTTCTGAAATGCCCTTGGTTATCTGAATTTTTCCTGATAAACAAAACCCTTGGGAAAGCTCCCCTTCTCATAAATGAGATTAAGCATTGCACACACATACACACACACTCAACACACACACATATGTAATTCATTGTTCCCCCTTTTACTCAGTTAGCTCACATTTAATAACTACTTGCTGAGAACAGAGCTTCATGCTGCAACAAAGATGATTTCTGCAACTGAGGAGCTTATTTGTTTAGCTAATAGGAATAATTCAGACTACACACCATTTAAGCCAGAAAAGTAACACAACTTTATCAAAGTGCGTTAATAAAATCTGTAGAAACTGATATAAATACAATGGGTAGATAAAGATCAAGGACAATGGATGAGTCAATACAGAATGAAGAAACTTAATACGTAATAGCTAAAGGCAGCTGTGACCAACTGTCATTCTAATGTGTGAGCATTTTCTCTCTTCATGCAGACTGAAAAGATAAACACCACTTTCTGAGATGAATTTGGCACAAGGCAATCTAAGCAGAAGGTTTTGATGTATCCCTGATGCAGGACATGGGTTGGGTCAGAGTTTATGCAAGAAACTGCCATCATCTGACCCTGATCCTTACTTGACCCCTTACATTGTGTTTAGTAAACTGGGGTTTTGTTTGTCCTCTTTTGAGATGAACTTTTAGAACACCACTCATCACACTGAGCGTGCAACCCAGATAAGATGATCTGGGTCACGGGAACCCATTTGTTTGTTGTTTCGTTTTGTTTGCACGTGCAGTGGAGTGGAGTTGACATCCTAGCAGTCCTCCAGTGAGATTGATGGAGGCAATTAGACAGACGCTCAAAGGCTGGCTAGCCTGGGCTCATCTCAGGGCAGAGACAAGAGAAACTTGGCCTTGGCAAGGTAGGGGAGAGCTGACTCCCGAAAGAAAAGCTATCCTCTGTCCTTGACATGCTCTTTGGGCCATGAACACAAGTGTGTACTCTCTCTCTCTCTCTCTCTCTCTCTCTCTCTCTCTCTCTCTCTCACACACACACACACACACACACACACACACAGACTATTACTAATAATAATAATACATTTTAAAAATTTAAATAAAATCAAGTCAATCTGCACAACCTTCCTTCTCTGCATTCTCAAAGAATTTTAAGAAAAAGACTAAATGTTTGTCTAAAAGAATAAAAGGTAAAATTAACTAAATACAATGAATTTGAAACATAATATTCTTACTATTAGGAAGGAGAAAAAAACATTAGTAATGATACCATGAACAAGCATGCATGGGTGCTGATGGGCTAGCTCCGTGAGAAAGTGCTTGCTGAGCAAAGCGAAGGACGTGAGTTCAGTCTCCAGAGTCCATGTAAAAAGCTGTCTATGGGCAGCTGGTGCTCATCATTGTGGACTCAGGGGCAACATCTTTTGGACTCCCTAGACAGTCAATTTAATCTACATGGTAAGGGGCAAGGTCAATGAGGGACTCTTTATCAAAAAGAGAAAAGGAAAATATGATGGGCAGCAACTGAGGAATAACACCCAAGGTTGTCTTCTGGCCTTCACGTTCATGTGTACATACATGTAGTTACACGGGCATGCATATAAAGGACACACGGGTCTAAAGTCAGATTAGCAGGATACAGTTGGCATTAGATGAAAGAGAAAATAAATGTATTGATATATAAAGGGTTATTATATATAACAAATATATAAAGAGTATATAATTAAAAATCTAATTTTAAAAAGCCCCTTGAAATAGCCTGGAACTCATTATATACCCGACTGGCCCGTTTTTGTTTTGTTTAGTTGTTGTTTGTTTGGGCTTTGTTTTGCCTTTTTTTGTCATAAAATCTGTCAATGGCATGGAAGAAAACATTCAATGTTGTGTGTATCCTTGTGAATTCTGTAAACCACTACACATGGTTCTCACCACGCACTTCAGAATACTGAATCCAAGCAGGGAATGAGCCAGTGGGGTGGAGAATTGATGTCAAGTTAAGAGTATGAAGACTAATAATTGAGAATTTCCCAAAAATGCAGAACTAAATTCAGTCCTATGGCTGCATAAGGAAACACTTAACTAAAAAGCTATACCACTCAATACTTTGAAGTTGTAAATGACCTCTCCTTGTAGCATTATTTTACACTGAGTTTAGGCTCCTTTAACAGTCGACCCAGAAGTATGAACCCCTATCAATGTCTTCACCATGTCTGCAAAGTCTGATAAAGATTCTAACTTTCTTTAATATATACAAGTTTTAAGGTTTTGCCAAATAATTTTTTTTCAAAAATGCAAGCTAAATAGGATTATATGCATCGGCACACAGAAATGCTAATGAGAAGTTACAGGAAGTCCCCAATTTAAAACCTGACTGCTTTCCAAAAATGAATTTGAGAGTTGGTTAAATGGGAGGAATCTTCTTGTGAAAATAAATGGTAGAGATTTTCCTGAGAGTGAGGCAGGTTGTTGATATAGCTAAATCGTAGTTGCATTAGCACTGCCTAAATTCTGGGTCTGGGGAAAAGAGCTGCTTGGTAGAGGAGGGGGAAAGGGCCAGCAGCGGTTGGCTTCTCCTTCCTAATGTCTCATCCGACCTTGATGCTATAGCAGAATGTCTTGCACTGTTTGGCTAATGAAAATAGAAAATTGTCTCTGAGGTTCTGGAGGCTGGAAGAATAAGAGCAAGGTGCAGTCAAGTCGTTCTGTTGCTTAGCGATTTTCTTATTGGCCGTGGTTCTATCGGTGACTGCAGTTTCTCTAATTGCTGCTCTTTCTGGCTTTTGACAGATCAGATCGTCATTCAGGAAAAGAAAGGATGGAGCTGTAGAGATGCTTCAGTGGTTAAGAGCACTGACTTCACTTCTAGAGGACCAGGGTTTGACTCCCAGCACCCATATGGTGACTCAAAACCATCTATAACTCTATTCTCTGGGGACTGATACCCTCTTCTGGCCTCTGCAGGCAACAGGCATACATGCAGTCAAACATTCATACACATAAAACAAAATCTTTTTTAAAAGTAAAGGAAAAATCATAATCATCAGACGAGCAAGCATGACAGTCAAAGAGCCCTGGCGTGGGTGTTGATGGCTGGAGTCCCCGTTGCTATTCCTTTTTACTCCTTTACTGGCTTTAAATCACCTTTTAAATGTCTGGGCAACATGTTGCTTTTTCTTTTTGTCTTCCCTTGAGGTCCTTCAGCACTATTTGGCAAAGTGCACAGCGTTTTATTTAACTAACCTGTTTCGTTTGAAGAAGTGCCAGGTGTCACTGTCCTAATTGTGAAGTCTGGTACACGAGAGGGCATTGTCTTCCTTACTCAGTGCAGCCTAGCCTGGGTCAAGAGGCAGCAGGTGCTCTTGCTAGTGAACCAGGAACCTTTCTTAAAGGAGCCATGCAGTTTTTCCTCTACTGCTGAGTCAAGAAGCCTTCTCTTAAAAGAATCATGTCTCTGCTTGTTTCTAGCAAACAGCCCAACCAAGAAAATGCTATCAAAAAGCCATGCTTAAGTCTATTCTTTTGTGTCTAGGATTCCTTTCCAAGGTTTCTCGGGTTTGGGTGGATTTAGTCAACCTCTTTGGGCGCCAACTTGTAGGTGGAGACTGCCTGATCATTCCTGGCTGCCCAAACTCAAGAATCACACAGAAACCACATTATTTACAATAAAATTTAGCCAATAGCTTAAGCATATTTCTAGCTATCTCTTATATCCTAAACTAACCCAACTCCATTAATCTGTGCATCACCACAAGGTTATGGCCTACCAGAAAAGTTTCAGGGCTGGGAGCATAGCCCAGAGCTTACCTAAAAAGCACGGGCACTGGATTCAGCAGCAATAAAAAGAAAAAAGTTAGAGTAAATACTGCAGTGCTAGCCAAGCCCATCTGTTCCTCAGCTGTTTAAGCAAAACTATCACAGATTCCCTTAGATTTCAATGCATTCCCAAGCATTCACCTTCTTTGGGTGTGTCTATGGTATGTGAACCCCAACATGCCTGAGTCGTGTACTTCATTTTGTCTCTGGAATGAACATGACAGGGTTTAAAGGCCAACTGGATGTTATTCAACCAAAGCTTCATGAACAACCCCTACTCACCAAAGCTTCCCTAGAGAAGTAAATGACATCATTGGGTACCGTAGCATTGGCCTTAGTCTATTTGTGCTACTGCTAAATAGTTAAGGCTGGGTACTTTATAAAGATGTGTGGATTGCTTATAATCTTAGAGGCAGGAAAGCTGGGGAGCATGGAACCAGAATTTTTCTCAGTGTATATAAGAGTCCTCAACATGCAGAGGAATATGTGGGTATAGAGAGGTGATATATTTGTGAGAAGGACAGAGGGCAAGCCAGCCACTTTATTACTGCCCATTCTCTTGATAATTAGCCAGGCCTGAACACCTAACTTCTGCCTTCCAGAGCTTATCCAATCCAGAAAGAAGTAGCTCAGTCTTTTGAAAAACACTACAAGTCCTGCAGGAGAGTGTTGCCTCCATGATGTAACCCTCTCTCACCACATCCCACCTCGAAAGGATGCACCACTTAGCAAGACCATTACTTCAGAGACTCAGTTTTTAGTGGCATAACTGTTCTTCAGATATCTCTTACCACCCACAACTGTGAAATTTTATTGTCTATTGTCCCTTTGCTTATTTTAACTTTTACCCTACCAACTTCATTCACTTTGTCTTTTTAAGAAATGTTATTGCATGTGGGGGTGAGTACGCGTGCATGCATGTGTGTGTACACTGCCAAGAGGTCAGAAGAAGGCAGCAGATCCCCTGGAATTGAAGTTGTAGGTAGATGTAAGCTGCCTGATATGGGTGTGGGGAACAAACCATAGTTCTCTATAAGAATAGTAATAGTATTCTTAACTCCAGCCCCCATTCCCTGCCTCCTATTCTTTTCCTCTGCCCCTCCTTTCCACGGCAAGCCAGTAGAATTCCTATTGCATCTCAAGAGAGTTACCTCTACTCTTTGTAGCCTTGGTTCTGTTCTCTCACTCAGATTTTAATTACATTTCTTTTCTTTTTCCTTTTCTTTTCTTTTATCCAGCTGTGGTGTGGCAAGCCCATAATCCTGGACATGGGAAGGAAGAGCAAAGCAGGAGAATCAGGGGTTCGAGACAGCCTGGGGCACATATCCAAAATATCAGAAAGAAAATAAAACAGAAGACAAGAAGGAAAACAATAAAGGACCTTTCAAGCATAAAATATAATGTTTATGCTCTTGCTAAAAAGAATCTGCTCCTGGATGTCTTTTAACCAGATGACCTGTCCTGTTAAATGGCCCCTCTTGACTTTGAAACATGATGAAGTCACCCAATGTTCTAAGTATAATACAGCCAAAATTGAAGCAATTCTCCATGGGTTTTATTTTCTAATTTAATAAAAGTAGAATTAAATTGCAGAAAGTTGGTAAGTGTAATGGCTAGACAGGCACTAGTAGGGCATTCTGATTTTCTTCTAAATTTCACTTTCTTTCTCTCTAAGTATTTCTATTGTACAGTGTGATATTTCGGTATCTGAATATATTGGGAAATGGTTAAACTGATAACCATCCATATTAGCTCACATATTTGCTTGTATACGTATCTGGTAAGAACATTTAAGATCTACTGAAAACAACTTGCATTATTAGTAACTAGTCCACATTGCTGTTCCAGCTGTGGGTTGCAAAGGTGACCTTAGACAGAGAGAGACTTTCTTCTCTGAAGGTAGGCATAAGCCCAGCTTCCCCACCTGCTGTAGTCAATGGGCTGCTGTTACAGGCTCCAGCAAGGGTAGAGTGAGTGATCACCCAGAGGCAGAGATGCACCAGTCCCCAATGCATGTTCTTTCACATTTGAATGGTGTGCCACCTCTTCCTGATCTTCCTTCTACAACAGGAAGTTCTCAGAGAAACCAGTAGATACCTCATACACCTTCGAGCGACCACCCTGGCTGTGCTGGGAAAGGGGGGAGGGGGCATTGTGCCACCACTACTGTTGCTATCAGTGAGTGGCCACTAATTTGGTCCTGAAACTTGTAGGTGTATCTAAGCCCTGCAACCCCAACAAAACACATTGCTGCACCCGTTCTAACCCACAAGCCACACGAACAGGGTATCATAAAAGACCTCTGCAGTGAGAGTCAGTGACCCAGTTGGCACCACACTAGATCTGCCTATGTCACCATCTCAGGAGGCAGAACCCAAGTGTTAGGTCTACAGAGTGTGCCATCTGAATGAGCTTCTTTCTTTCTAACTCAGTCATCTGATGCCAGCATTACCTCCAGCATCAAGTGGATACTTGGTAATTTGTTGATGAATAATGAGACAAGTACCACACTCTTTTAATGGTGCCTGTGGACACAGAAATGTTCTGAAAGTTAGAGCAGTCAGTACCCAGAGGTGTAAAACATTGTCATGTCACACTTCATCAGCTCCCATTCAATCTAGCAAGCTTATCTCATTTAATACCATTACAATAATCAAACATCTTCATCATTTGTGTTGCTGGGCTAAGCCACTAGGCTGGTTATCCATCAGGCTCTTCATTAAATTTAAATTATAAGAACACAATCTTATTTAATTAGTATTTTTATTAGTATTTTTAACTAGTATTTTTCTTTAATTCTAGAATTTGATTTAGATTGGAGCAAATAAAATGACATTTCCTGATTATTAGCAGAATGTCTTATACTATATATACTATGATAGTAAAGCCATATGCTCTATATAGCTGAATGAAAGCAAAAAGCAACACAGACTTTTAATTAAGTGCCAATTTTAAAGTCATTGTGCCAGACACTATATAAAAATACTTCAACCAACAAAATGGAGTGTGTCATACTCAAGTTTGGAGCATTAGTGTAAGCTATACTGCCTGGACCTAAATTCTGTGATGTTGTGTTTGCAGAATTTTTCCAGTATGCAGGCATGCATACATTATTTCTGTCACTAGAGGGCAGGAAATTAAAGTACATTATTTCTAAAACCCTAAATACAACTGCTGTATTTAGAAAATTATACTAGTTTCCTCGAAGAGCAAAACAATTCAGTGATTATTGCCCTAGTGAATAATTTATGAATAGTAATAAATGTAACAAATGATAAACCCAATTGTTTTTGCTTCATAATAATTTTTATAGGAAAGAAATATGAATTTTTATTGGATGATAACTTTACAAATGAACATTTCTCTTAACACAAAATACATCTTTTGTTCAGCAGCTTCATTTGCTATGGAGGAAAAATGCCTTATTGCTTTTTCCTATGGTTATTTGTCATGTCGTAGGTTTCTTTTATTTAACCCATTAAATTTTGCTTCAGTTGGAAAAAAACGGAACTCCTGTTGGTATCTCACTATTCTGTGAAGGGCATGTCAGGTGCCCTTTGTCAGCAAATGTCAAAGGGCTTTGTACAGCTCAGATTTCTAGAGGTACTCACTAGAGAAAGGTCAGTACCTTCCTATACCTATTGAATTCCAATGATGACAGTGTTAAAAATATTAAAATGATGCAAGAAGATTGATAAGATAGAAACTGAGTGGACAGAGAATTCCAATCACTTGATCTGAGGTATTAGCTGTTTATTTGTCCGGGGCAGCAGAATAATGACCTCAAATGAATCCATGAACAGTTTTCCTTATAAGGCAAAGGGACTCAGAGGTGATTAAAGTCAAGGACCTGGTTGGGGAGGGGGATGTTGCTTGGATTCTCCAGGGAGATCTGATTTTACCCTTTGCACTGAGAAATAAGAAGGAAGGAGACAATGAAAACAGGTTAGACAGGTGAGATGGATGGAGGAGGAGACAGAGGGAAAGAGGAAAATGAAGTCCTCGTGGGCTGGGACACAGTGACACAATCGGAGGGACCCTGAGCTGACAGCTCAGGAAGAGGAGGCCACAGTCCTGTAATAAGGACCAGAATTCTGATGACTGAGTGAATGAGGAAACAGGTCTTTCCCTTAAACATTCTAGAAAAGAGTAAAACCCATCGACACCTTGGTTTCTGCCCAGTGGCTCACCTCTACAAGTACAAGATAGAGGGCCAAGTAGTCCTTAGGTGAAATTTGTGAGACCAGAGTGTTTCAGATGTAATGTGGTTTTTTTCTCTTGTTTTGTTTCGAGTGTTTGCATGAACATAATGCCATCTTTTGGAGATAGCAGCCCAATCTAACCACAGCCCTTGCTTGTTGTGCACATGTAAACACACAGTCTGAAGGTAGTTTACACAACATTTGCAATAGTTTATGTGTGAGACACGTTTCACGGTATGACGTATCTGCTTGTGATATCCTGTTAATATTAAAAATGACAATTTTGGGAGCATTTTTGGTTTTGTCCTAGGGTTGTTCAATTTGTGAGTCATTTGTGTTGTTTAAATCGGCTAATTTGTGGAAGTTTGTTATGGCTTCCTAGACAATTACTGCATCTGATCATTGCTTAGGGGTCAGATATGTTCTGCTTCTCGGATTTTCTTAGTTTTGCATCCTGATCCTAGCTTCTGGAACGTCACTAAGTACTTTTCAGTTTATCCACAATTTTACCAAACTGTCTTATAAAAGGTGATTCATGACCTAGTTCTTGAAGGAGGAGCAAACAAAATCCCTGGGAACTGTTTGAAGCAGAAGGGACAGTGTCACTGGCACAGAAATGAGAAATCGTGTACTGTGGGGGAAGAAACCGAAGCTGCCTATGTGCTGGAGCATAAAGGAAGGCACAAAGAACAAACGATGAATTCTTGGCTGGGACCTTTTGGTAGATATGCTATCTAGCTCTTGGTTGATAATTCGAGCCTGAGATCAGGGACAATATCTAGGTCGCATATATAAATATTGAAGTCTTTAGTTTATATGAGAAGTAAAAACTGTGAGAGAAGCAGGAGTTCTCAGGAAGGTGCAGAGAACGCAGAGTCAAGGATCTCACTTTAACCCCACACTATTACAGCTGTGGATAAAGGAGGAGCCACAAAGGACCGGAAATGGGGGAGTCAGTGAGAGAGGATGAGAGGCAACAGAGTGAGGTGGAAACCATGTACAGAGAAGAGAGAGCCCAGAAGTGAACAGCAGTAATGCAAACCTGAAATACCCTGGCCAATTTGCACAGTTGTAGATGATCTTCTGCTTTCAGTGGCCTGGGCAGAGGTGAAGGAAGTTGAGGCAGGTACCAGTGAGTCCGTGCATCACTCGTGATGAAGTAGCGACTGTCTCTTCATAACAAAGTCTTATTAACCCTGACATCCACTTGTCTTACCAGGACTCAAGGTGGAGCAGACAGATAAAGAGGTTAGGAAGCAGAAGTACATGGTATAGGATCTTCTTGTAACAAAGGACATGGAAGAAGGAAGCTCTTGCTATTTGCCTGCTTGCTCTCCCCTTGCTAGCAAGTCTATTTCTTCACTGGCATTGAAGCCCACTTCTTCAGGATTCCAGCATACATTATATATATATATATATATATATATATATATATATATATATATATATATATATATACATATATGTGTGTGTGTGTGTGTGTGTGTGTGTGTGTGCATGTGTGTGTGTATTATATAAGTTCTGTTACTCTTAGAGGACCCTGACTAATACCGATAACCTACTAGTATAAAATGATAGCTGATCTTTCTCAAACATTCTTAAGTATAACAGACTGACTTCATTATCTCCTTTAGAAATATTCATAACAGACTACCCAAGGACCTTTAGGTAGTGTTTTAAAAACAATTTAGGCATATGCACCATCATAAGCAACCATCCTTGAAGTTGTAAGGATAAAGAATCCAAGGAAAAAGCGAAACAAAGCAGTCTGTTTAATAGATCAGATAAGCAACAGTGGAAGACAAGACAGCTGTTTGAGGAAGAACCAGCAAGAATTTAGTTATGAAATCTACAGAATGGTTACTCACTGTAATTCTACATTTTTGATGAAGAAACTAAAATGCAGGAATAATATAGAATTTTCCACTATCATCTATTTATTAAGCAGTCACATAAAAATTCAAGTTTAGCTCTAATCGTGTGTGGTTAACTACTGTGTGGAAGCATGAGGCAAGTCACACTCAATGGAGTGGTGGTTAACATCGACCGTCCACTTGAAAGACTCTAGACTCATTGAAAATTCTCTGGAATGCTTGTGAAGCGTTATCTAGCTTTGATTAACTGAGGTGGGAAGAGTCACCCTAAGTGTAGGTGGGTCCCAGGCTGAATTAGAAGAGAGCAATCTGAACACAATTATCCCTTATTCTCTGCCTCCCGACTGTGGATGCAATGTGATCAGCCACTCCTGCTCCTGCCCCCACATCCTCCCTGCCCCAATGTACTGTGTCCTCGGGACACAAGGTGAATAGCTAAAGTAACAGTCAGGATGAGGAACCATGAAGATCCTCTAGCATCCAGGGCAGAGAAAATTCCTACTCCTGGAATTAGGAAAGTATTTGTGAGTTGAAGCCATGATAAACAGGAGACACATTGGTCATGGAGGCACATGGAGCTGTGAGAGAGAAGCAGCCTCAGGTCAAGGGGCAGGACTGAACATAAACGTTCAGAGAAGCCAGGAGCACAATCACCTTGACCACAGTGAGGAACCAGATGAGAGGGATGCAAGAGAGAAGTGATAAGGGCTTAGAAGTTAATTAGCCATTTTAAACACCTCCCCTTGTTGTTTTAAGCTACCAAGTCTACCATATTTTGTCAAGAATTCTATATGTATTTCTTTGGGAAAATATATCAGACTTTACATCTTAAACAATGCAGACTTATTCTCTTCTAATTCTCCAGGCCAGGAAGTCTAATATCAGGGCAGATTTGGTATCTGATGAAGACCCACTTTCTGGTTTATTGAGGATATTTTCTCACTGTGTAGTCACACAGTAGAAGGGTCAAAGGACTTTCTGGAGTCTGTGTTATTACAGCGCCAATTCCATTCATAAAGACTTATGACCTAAATGCTCTCAAAGACCCTACTTTCTAATATTATCACATAACATGGTGTGTTTCAATAAATGACTGGCCAGACCATAGCAGTGACCACATAATTAGATCTCAGAAATACGGAACTTTGGTATCTGCCTTGGAAACCTACTGATATCCCCAGGGAGATCATATTGGATGTTTCACTCACAGGCCTGGAAGAAAGCAGATGTTTCCATCAGCACAGATGTTTATGGAGATCATCTTGGTAAAGGGGATATTTTCAGAGGCGGTGACAGAGTGGAGGGAAAATGCAGAGGGTTTTGAGGCTCAGTGAAGGGTTAGCAATAGCTGGGAGCCATAACCCCAGGAAATAAGGGGAGTGAGGCTTTCTGGAATCAGGGAAGGCCAAGGCCTTGGGAGAAAAGAGCAGATTGCATACACTCACTAATCATGCTGATTTCTGCAAGGCCTAAAGACTTTAAGAACTAAAATCTAAAGAACATTGTCCTTTTCCCCATCCAGTTATGACACAGAATATCCTGTTCTGAGATCTAAGAGTTGGGCCAAGCCCAAGCATGGCTAATCTTTTCTGGAGATCACATTTGAAATACTATATAAGGTAAACTCTTGGCCGCAACTAAGGGGCCTTTTAGCAACCTCATATGCAGCAGAGCTGTTCATTTCTGTGACGTACGGTGGAGATTAGAGCAGTAAGAAGCAGGGGTAGTGCTTGCGAAAGTCAGACCTCTGGAAAACACAGATCCTCACCGACCCTGTGCGACAGGTCTCACCCATTTCTCATCTACACTTCCTAAAGTGAGGAGCCGTGCAGTTGGCTGCTAAAGGTGAGCTTGAATGCAACGGCTAGGAGGAGCCTGAAGATCCCCAGCAGTTCCTACAGGACTTGGGCACCTAAGAGAAATCCCTGGAAAGGGATAGGGAAGTTCCCACCAGGAAACACTTTTGCAAGAGAAACCCATATAGTCTGACCGCAGGGTGCAAAGGCTAACTCATTATTTTTTACTGTCACTCATAACTTTTGCTGAAACTCATAGAGGAAAATGATCACATATGGGCTTTACAGCTGAACAATTTTTCCAGCTTTCCAATTCCTCCTCCATCAGGCTCAAAATAGGTAATCATGGAAGCAAATGAAACCCTTCCAATGATCCAAAGGCTTTGAAGGAGCAGTAGGTCCTCTGGATAACATTCAACATGAGCTATATCTGAGTTAGGTGGAAGCTGGCAGCTTCGGTTCTGGCTTTAGAGCATATGGTGCCATAAATTATCAGCAGGCAGTCTATGATTAAGGCCACAGTTTCTCACTAACAATGCCTCAGTGTGCATGGGATTGGCTGCTAATTACGTTCTGGAATAGAGCTGAAGATGATCAAGCTATAGTGTAGAGTAACTGAGGCTTCAATGACCACAATCGGTGGGCTCTAGATTATAATTGCCTCCCTCAGCCATTCCCATGAGCGTCCAACTGCCAACAGTTCATTCTTGCTCATAAGCTGCCTATTTTGTATTACATGATTCCATTATCTTGACCTCAAGCAAGGGGAAGCATGGATGGAAGTCCCAGTTTATGAGTGTGAGATGCGGAACTGGGGTCTGAATTCACAGCCTGTGAAGTCGTTCAGCCTATTAATTCTGCAGAGGCAGTCTGCACCAAAGTGCCAACCTAATGAAATTAAATCTCTCTCTCTCTCTCTCTCTCTCTCTCTCTCTCTCTCTCTCTCTCTCAAGAAATTTCAATTGGAGCAGAAGCGTCCAGGAGTAGGTACAAGCTGTGACAAAGGACAGAGGGTGAAGTAGGAAGTGGGAAGTGACAGAGAAACTGTAGATTGGCATAAATGTTGCAACAGAAGCTGAAGCTCCAGAATCATGGTGGAATTAGAACAGAGCTGGGAGTGAGAAGGGCAGAATCCTGAGCAGCTAGGAAAGACATGGCATCTCCTATGATGAAACTTCAGTTTCCTCTTCATCTTTATTAAAATTCCCATCCCCAAAGAAGTTTACACAAGTCTCTGCTCCTTGGAACTAAACACACACGTCACTACCATGAGGAATGTTCCTTTGGGACACAGAGAATTACCTTCGGCAAGCACTTCATTCCAACTCTCCCAAACCTCCTGAGTGCCTGCTCTATGTGAGAAACTCTGCTAAAGCAAAATTGGTCACAATTTCTCCAATTGTTACAAATAGCCTAAAAGAAATAGGAACTGTTAGGGTTTTAATATCTCCTGAGGATAATATTATAATACATATATCCTCATAACCATGTCATCTTAGGGCTCTTTGTACCTTTGCATGACCTCAAGGACTCATTAGAATGTGTGCTGTTAGTCATCATCTGTGCTTCCGATAGAAGCAGCCATGGCTGGCCATGTGCGTTTCCCCACCTGTGAATCAGTTAAAGTATAAAGAGTAATCTCTATGGATTATGATTGTTAACATACACTTCATCTTGAAGAGCAACACCAGGTCAGATCTCCCGATTTCTTGATAGGAACAACACTGGTGTTTGCACTGGCAGCAAGTCTCACTTCTAAGAAGAGTGCCTGGGTGACTGGCCACCAGAGTGACAGAGAATTTGATGAATTCCCCAGCAGCACAGGGTCTTGTCCTCAGCCTCATAGACTTCCAGAGCCATGCATTTGGTCATCTTGAGTTCATCTCCACAATGATCAAGATTCTGCCAGGCCCCACACGACACCTTTCTAACAGAACCTAGATAGAAACTGGTACCCAGATCTGGTTTCCTACCCCCTGTGTTTGTCATGGGGCCAAGAATTATTAATGCTTCTGGCTGCTAACCCCTTGAAAGTCTATTAAGAGGTATTTTCAAATGTATCAAGTAGTACCTAAAATTCCCAATGAAAACATAACAGATTTTTAAAAATAGTTCTACCCTACTACCTTAAGATCCTCCACATCCTGACTCATTCAGGCTTTGTTCTATCCATGTATAATAAAATAAATTAGTATTTATAATTTATAATAAAGCTTATCCTATTAAAATTAATTTCTTCTCCTAAATTAAACTCAAATTTTTCATGGCTTCTTTAAGATTATTTTTGGGTTGCTTTGGTTAAAGTTTGATAAACTTCCAACTCTCTGTCACACAATCACAATGTCTTCATCATGCCAATACATGGTGTGTGCTGTTAGACAGCTGACAAAAGCTAGCAATGTTCCTTATTATTGCTCTCAAGAACCAGTTACTGTACAGCAGAGAATTATTAAGAATCAAGGTGTCTTGTATAGTCTGTGGAATGATCTATGATAACATTTTCATTTTGAGTAAGTTTATTAGGGACATTGTAAGTCAAAGTGAAACAATAAATAGAATAGATGAGATATAGAGGAAAAGAGATAGAGAGAGATATAGGTAGATGGATAGATACATACATGGATGGATAGATAAATACATAGATAGATAGATAGATAGATAGATAGATAGATAGATACATACATACATACATACATACATACATACATATATATATATAGAGAGAGAGAGATACATAGATATAGATACATACATACATACATACATACATAGATGATAGATAGATAGATAGATAGATAGATAGATAGATAGATAGATAGATGATAGATAGATAGATAGATAGATAGATAGATAGATAGATAGATAGATAGCAAGCAAAGCACCAAATCAGTGCCTAAAATGTCCATCCAGCCGAAATGGAAAAACTGAGGCAGCCAGCTGCTGGAGTTCCCAGCTGACCGTTGTCTCCATGGCTGAAACTCCCACGGCTGAATATGTGGTCTCTTTTTCCCACAGCATCAGGAAATAACTGGAAATAGTTTGCCTTCTAGCTTCTCTCTAGTGCCCAGGGTTTTTTGTTCAGAATTATTTTGCTATCTTCTCCCTGTTACAAAGTTAGGGGGAAAGCTGATCCCCAGAAAAGGTGACTTGGAGAATACTTTGAGATAAGTATTTGTGGTTCTGAAATCCAGGGGGCTGGAAGCACAGCCCCAATTTCAGAGCTAGATTGTCAGTGAGCTCAAAGAACACATAACAGTTTGCTAATATAACGTACATTACACAGCACAATACGGTGAGGAGAGCCTGCATGTGGAATGCCTTCAGTTTAGCTTTCCTAGTATTTTTTTAAACACTACCCATACATTGAATATTGGGCAGAGATCCACTTCCTACTCTCTCCAGTGTCTGGAGCCAGAGATCTGCTTTGCAATTCAATCACATCCCCCAGGAGTCTCTAAGCAAATAACCTAACCCTCTGGGCTTCAATTTCGTTCTGTGTAAAATATGTAAAATAGCAGCCATCCCTCTGGAGGCTGCTGTGAAGGAGGCAATCCAAGAATGCCTGCAAAGGTGGTGTGTTGTAGCAAAGAGGGCGCTGGGAGAGAGAAACACCTAGCTAATCCATGGAGCATTTGCCACACCCACATTCCAGTCTTGCTAATGAATGCTCTCCTCCACGTTCTTGTAGCATCAGGATCTTATCATCAGTGAGTGCAACCTGTACACTATTCTATTACAAATATTAAAATATAATTGAGGTCAGGGAGATAGCTCAGCCAGAAAAGTGATTGTCTTGTGACAAGGGGACCCGAAATCAAGCCTCAGAATTCACATTTTGAAAGGCAGGCATGGTTGCATGTGTTTGTAATCAGGGAGATGGAAACAAAAAGATCCCTTGAGCTCACTCACTGGCCAAACAACCTAGCCTATCTGGCCTGTGGGAGCAATAGATAGGGCCAGAGGAACTACACTTGGGATTATTCTCTGGCTTCCATGTGTGTGTGTGTGTGTGTGTGTGTGTGTGTGTGTGTATACAGATGTGCACACACATAGATTTATATACAATCTATTATTAGAATAACAATGTCTTTAAAATATTACTGGTCCTATTAAGATATGTTAGCCCTGGAAACCTTTAAGAGTAGTTAGCCTTCAGTTTTGTTTTTGGTTTGGGGGTTGTTTTGTTTTGTTTTTTAGTTTTTGGAAGTGGGGTTTCTTGGTGTAACAGTCCTAGCTGTCCTGGAACTCACTCTTGTAGACCAAGCTGGCCTCAAACTCATCGCCTTTAGATTTTAGCACCCTGTTATACACTTTGGGAGCCGAACTCTCCACTCTTAGGGGTGCTGGGCAGGAGTTGGAAAAGGGCCCGTCACATTTCCTGGGAGCATTCAATCTTCATGACCTGCATTTGAGGAAGTCAAAAGACCACACCCTTGCTTTAATCAAGACTTCTGGAACAATCTGTCCATGGACTCTCCAAAAGGCTGTCATCAGACTTTTCCCTCTTAGCCATCCTTTGTTGTTGCCTCATCACTCAGCTGGCTGGGTTCTTGGGTGGGTCACAAGCTACACCCACATACAAAGTGATAAATGATTCCTATAAAATGGCTGAGCATAGAGGGTCAGGCCTATCTGGGTGGCCTGCACTGCCACCCAGGGCCATGGTATCATCTGGGCTGAGCTGCTGCCAAGGACTGTGTGTGGGTCCATAGACCTACAACAGACAATGTCTGTGTTGATGTCCATGGCTCCTGTTACCCACAAAGGATATGACCAGGGCCTGGGCTGACACCTGAGGTCATGTTGCTGTTAGAGGGGCATGCTGCTGCAGGGGCCACATAGATCTAAGTGTCCTGCACAGTCACCCAGGGGCATGGTGACATCTGCGTCCAAGGGCTGCTTTGGCCATGTCCCGTGCACTTGAGAACGCTGCCCAACCCCTCACCACTGTTATGGGAGAGATGGCTCCATCCTTCACCAGAAGGGGGTGGTCTGCACAGCCCAGACTGACCAACTCAGCTATTACTCAAGTACTCTTCCAGGACTTAGAGTTGTCTCTACCCAACATTCACCCCATCACCTGCGGGAGCACATAAAGGTCCTATTGAACCAGAGCTGCAGGATCTCCGTGACTCTGGGTAACAGCAGGGTGTCCGAGAGGAAATTCAGTGAGAGTCCAGTATTGGTGGCGAACCAAAACCCTTGAGCCTGACCAACAACACATCCCAGAGCGAACATTCCCACAAGAAAAAGAGGTCTTCTTTCTTCCTTTATCCTTCATAGACACATGATAATGGTGGCATCACATCTTTTTTTATTGAATTTTATTGAGCTCTACATTTTTCTCTGCTCGCCTCCCTGCCTATCCCCCCCCTTCAACCCTCCCCCAAGGTCCCCATGCTCCCAATTTACTCAGGAAATCTTGTCTTTTTCTACTTCCCTTGTAGATTAGATCTATGTATGTTTCTCGTAGGGTCATCAGTGTTGTCTAAGTTCTCTGGGATTGTGATTTGTGGGCTGGTTTTCTTTGCTTTATGTTTAAAAACCACATATGAGTAAGTACATATGATAATTGCCTTTCTGGGTCTGGGTTACCTCACTCAAAATGATGTTTTCTAGTTCCATCCATTTGCCTGCAAAATTCAAGATGTCATTTTTTTCTGCTGTGTAGTACTCCATTGTGTAAATGTACCACATTTTCCTTATCCATTCTTTGGTAGAGGGGCATTTAGGTTGTTTCCAGGTTCTGGCTGTAACAGACAATGCTGTTATGAACATAGTTGAACACATGTCCTTATGGTACAATTGAGCATCCTTTGGATATACACCCAAAAGTGGTATTACTGAGTCTTGAGGAATTACTTGAGTCTAATTTTCTGAGAAATCATCACACTGTCATCCAAAGAGGCTATACCAGCTTACATTCTTGCCAGCAATGCAGAAGTGATCTCTTTACCCCACAAGTCTCCAGCATAAGTTATCATCAGTGTTTTTTTGATCTTGGCCATTTTTACAGGTGTAAGATGGAATCTGAGAGTTGTTTTGATTTGCATTTCTCTGATGACTAAGGATGTTGAACATTTTCTTAAGTGTCTTTCAGCCATTTTAGATTCCTCTGTTGAGAGTTCTCTGTTTAGGTCTGTACTTCATTTTATCTGAATTTAGTTAACAGAAAGTTCTTCTGGCTACTTTCTGAGATTCCCAGAAAGTTCACATTTCTAGACACTTTTAGGAAATTCAATAGTGTGCCTCCTACAAGAAAGAGGAGGAGGAAGAGGAGAGGAAAAAGAAGGAGGAGGAAGAGGAGGTCACTCTAGCAGTCTTAATAAAATTACTTCAGTCAACAGAGCTGATATCCTTAGAGTCAGTTTTCATAGTTTCAGGGGGAGGCCTGGTGTTTTACACTCAAGATTCAGAGACACACTGCAGCTCTTTATGAAGCCGAAAAGAAGGGGTAACTTACACATCTCAGAGAGTTTTCCCTTGAGAAACTGTACCAGGTACACATTTTATATTTTCACCTACTACACAAACAAGTTTCTTAAAATTTCTAATTTAATACCAGTGACACATACTAACAATTCAAAGGTGCTCACATCACACGAAGATTTCAAAAATTAACTAAAATGAAGATTATATTAAATATATATGACCAAGGGAGATATTACCTATCCTTGACAAAGGATGAACCCTAATAAAAAACATAATTTATGGCAAAAACTAAACTTTGTTAATGTTAAATTAAATCTGGTGCTCACATCATAATACAAGGTAACTCCCAATTCTGCACAGAATGAATAAATGCCTTCAACAGTTGTCAGGGCAGGGCTGGTACTGTGACTGGTGGAGGAAGACAAAACCATCTAGTGATCTAGTGATTTATAAAATCTTTGCCCTGTTTGTGGAAGAGAATAATCTTCTAACTCTACAGAAAGAGCATTGGTAAATGAGAACTGAATCACAATGTCAAAAAGAAAATCAGAGGATACCTGTCACAATAAGTTTTATCAAACTTTCAGATCAAGATCTGTCTCAATTCAAAAGTAATGTCTACTCAATTCAAAAGTAATGTTTACTCAGGATACATACAGATTGCTGGTGGAAAAGCACACGTGTGTGTGTGTGTGTGTGTTTCTTAAGATTTATGGGGGAAATATCTCTCTTTCAAAAGTTGATTCCTAGATGTGACCTCAAAATTAACTTTATACCTACAAAATCCCCAAACTGTTCCTGGCTGATCTTAAAAAAGAAAGGTGTAGACCCATACAAACAAATGAGTTCACGAAAGTTAAAAAGCAGTTAGGGATTGATTGGAGAAACCATGGAAAGCATTTTAAATGTCACTTTGGGAAAACATGGCCAAGTGTATATGGTGTGGGAGGTCCTTCTGTCATTGTGTTGCTTTTATTGGTTAATGAATAAAGAAACTGCTTTGCTATAGCAGAGCTATAGGGGAACAGAGCTAGGTGGGGAAAACCAAGCTGAATCCTGGAGGAAAGGAGGAAGAATCAAGGAGAAACCATGTGTCCCCACCGGAGCCAGACAGAACTTTACTGGTAAGCCACAGCCATGTGGCAATACACAGATGAATAGAAATGGGTTAAATTAATATGTAAGAGTTAGCCAATAAGAAGCTAGAGCTAATAGGCTAAGCAATGATTTAATTAATACAGTTTCTGTGTGATTATTTTGGGTCTAAGTGGCTGGGAACAAATGAGCAGCCTCTTCCAACAAATATAATTATATATCAAATAAAATTCTATTTGTAGACACTTGAATAATGTCAAATATGAATAAAAATTATCCTGTGAAAGAGGTCCTCATGGCTTTATCTGGACTTGTTCTTTCCTCTAATGTATTCATTGATGTGAATAAACACATAGAAGAAAGGTAAAGATTGGTCAAAAAATTCATCAGATGTATTGAACAATGAAAACAAGATTATAGATGTTTTTATTCTTCCTCCAAGACATAGGCGGGGAAAGCTGGGTTTAAAATAGATCAGATAAAATTTGAAAAATAAAAACAGACAAACTTGTGTTGGTCCAAAAGACAGATCGACAAGGCCTTTCTCACTTGATCGTTGCACTAGCCCCGAAGTAGATATCATCCATGCCGTGTTACCTCAGTTGTAAGACTGTGGCTTGCCGAGTTAGAACCGCTCCCAAGTAACACTACAACCTCCTGCTTTCCATATTCTATCTCCAGTACTCAATGCAGTCCTCTCTCTTCCCTATGTAAAGCTTTGGGATGACATCAGAACCATATCTATTTATTGAATATTTTTGCTCTCCTCCCCAAACACATGTGTTAAAGCCTTGATTCCCAGACTAATGGCATTAAGAAATGGACCTTTGGGATAGACCTTTAGGGTGAAGTCCATATGGATAGGATAAGTGCCCATCTAAGAAGACACATGAAAAACACATTTTTTTATTTTTATTTGGTCAAGATACAGTGAGACAGTGACCATATATAAATAAAAATGTTCTCACTAGATATCAATATTGTCAGCACCTTACTCTCAGACTTTCCAGTGCATGTGAGAATGTAGTTAAATTAAGTCAACCAGCTTATGATTTTTCTGCCATCCCAGTCCAAATTCATTAAGATAGCCACCAGGGTATTCCGGGTTTATTCTTCCACCTCAATTCTTTCAATTTTGATATTCTCTGATATTGCTTGTAAAGTTATGTTCTCAGACTCCAGGACTTTGAAAATGTATGTCCTGTGAGTGCTTTATTCTACCTCCCACACCGGCAAGAGTACAAAGTACTTATAAACAAGGTCGAATGGTGGCTGAGAACTCAGTTGCATGGGCCTTTATAAAAGTCCATTATAAGAGACTGTTACCATGACCTAATTATTAAGCTATTCAGAGAAGTGTCATAATTAAACTTATGGATGTAAGGACTTCAATAACCTCTGTATAGCAACTAAAGAGGGGCATGACAGATGTGAGTTTAATATCATGATGTATGTTTCAATAACAATTCAACAAAGAAGGCTAACTTGGATAACGGGAGCACTATGAGACTCTTTATGTAACAGCTGTTGAAATTCTGATTAGATATTTGATGCTTTCATTTAATTCAGAAAAGCACTTAAAGCACCAAGAGAAATACTGGATTGATTTTCAGATTGGGAATCTCATGTCTACAGAGCAAGTCAGAAACAGCTCAATAAAATCTGCCTGCAAATGTTCTGCTCTAGCAAGCAGCTAACATGAAGATAAAAACAAGAGTTTAAAAAGTTCACGCTGAAGGAAAAATGTGAACACAATCCATAGGGATTCACAGCTGAATACCCGGGACAAGACCGGACAATTCTAAGATTAGGAGAAAGTAGTCAAAAACTAGGAATTTGAGTGACATCTGTAAAATTCTAGGAATAGAAATTAGCCTCCGTCCCCTAACAGCCACCAAGTGCCAATAGGCCATCTGAAGGGAGTGGGGTTTTTGAGGGACTTCCTCTGTGTTGGAATTTTGACTGTCTAGATCCTATTCCAGTTTTATGTAGGTAATCATAGCTGCTGAACTGATGTGAGCAACAGCTATATAAAGGCCAAAAGTCAGAATTCCACAGCTCTCCTCCCCATCTTCCTACCAGTTCTTTGATTTCTCTGCACCCTGATCCCCAAAGATCCCTGAGCATTGGGTGATGGTAGATAGATATAGATGACCTTTCCACAGCAGAATACTCAGCTATGAGCTTATGCATTAGCCACTTTGCATTCCATAAGGATGCTTCTTTGATTCAAGTTGAGAGCAGTACCAATCTAATAGAGAAACATATATATTTATAACGTTGTCTGATATGACCAATTAGCAAGACAATAATAGTAGGTTATTCCCCTCACCCAGGCTCTATGACCTTTTCAGTCGTGGGCTTTGGACCAGGTTTACAGTATTTAATGGTGGTTTGAATGAGATTGACCCCTAGTAGGCTCATCGTGTTTGAACACTTTGTCTCCATTGGTGGAACTGTTTGGGAAAGATTAGGAGGTGTGGCAATATTAGAGGATGTATGTCACAGGGGTGGGCTTTGAGACTTCAAAAGCCTCATATCATCCCCAGTGTGCTCACTCCCTCCTGCTTATGGATCAATATATGAGCTCTCATCTTCAGCTGTAGACAGCATGTCGGCAGCTTGCTGACTTTGTTCCATTCACAGACTTTAATCCCCTGAATCCACTGAATGTTTTCTTTCCTTTTCTTTTATTTCATTGAAAAAAAAAGAGTTTTTGATGTAATATAGTTTGATCATTTTCCTCTCATCCAATTCTTCCCAGATTTTCCCTACCTCCCTACCTAACCAACTTTATATTTTCTCTCTTTCTTTCAAAAATAAACAAGAAACAAAAACAAAACAAACAAGTGACACAGGACTTCCCTCTTTATGCTGTGAATATGTTTTATTACCATTGGTTAATAAAGACCACTTTCGCCTATGGAAGGGCAGAATAGAACTAGATGGAAAAACTAAACTAAATGCTGGGAGAAAGAAGGCGGAGTCAGGGAGACGCAATGCAGCTGCTGAAGGGGAAAGACACCAGAGAGTTGGTGGTAGGTCACAGCCTCGTGGTGATACATAGATTAAAAGAAATGGGTTAATTTAAGATGTAATGCACTGGCCAGTGTTGTAATTAATTCAGTTTTGTGTGATTATTTGAGTCTGTGCAGTCAGGAAACTAATGTACAATCTCTGTTTACAAACAAGCAAATACCAGTAAGACAAAAATTGCCAAAAAAAAAAGCAAATGCCCACAAATAAAACAAAAAATCTACAAAAGTAGCATTGGGTTTGAAGTGTGTTAGTTAACTAGTCCTGGGCGTGGGGCCTGCCCTGAAGTGTGGTTATTATACTCAGCAAGACTCCACCAAAGAAACTGACTTTCCCTTTGCCAGCAGGTTATCATTCACAGATAGCTTCTTGGTAAAGGGTAGAATTGTTTCTATATGCTTTTTTCAAATGATCTTTAGTGTTAGTTGCCCCCCCCCCATCTTCTCTCCCTTACCCTGTCCTCCTTTATTCTCCCCATTTAAACCTATTCTAATTTCTCCTTTGTTTCCTCATAGCAATATCTTCTATTTCCTACCTTGGGATATCCCCTCCTCCCTCATAGTTCTTTACGGGGTATCTGACCTCTCTGATTACTCAGATTATAACACACAAATCATCAAAAGTTTAAAAGTTAGCATTCACATATAAGAAGAAACAGAATATTTGTCTTTTTGGATTACCTTAGGGTGATTGTTTCTAGCTCCATTCATTTATCTGCAAATTCAATGATTCTGTTTTATCAACTGAATAGTATTTCAATATATAAATGCACTACACTTTCATTATCCATGCATTGGTTGATGGAGATCTAAGCTGTTTCCAAATTCTGATTATTATGAATAGAGCAGGAAGAAACAGTGTTGAGCAAGTATTTCTGTAGCAGCATGCAAAGTCCTTTGGCTACATGCCCAAGAATGATATAGCTAAATCTTGAGGTAGACCTATTCCTAGCTTCCTGAGGAACCACTATACTGATTTCCATAGTGTCTGTACAAGTTTGCATTCCCACCAACAATGAGTAAGTGTTCCTGTTTCTCTGTATTCTCCCAGCATGAGCTATCATTTGTTTTATTGATCTAGGGTATTCTGATTTGGGTAAGGTGAAATCTCAAAGTAGTTTTGATTTGCATTTCACTGATGACTAAGGATGTTGTGGTGGCCCCATAGGCTCACAGGGAGTGTCATTATTGAAGGTCTGGCTTTGCTGTAGGAAGTGTGTCATGGGGGGTGAGCTTTGAGGTTTTAGAAGCTCAACCCAGGCCCAGTGTCACCCTCTTTTCTGGCTGTCTACCAATCCAGATGTAGAACTTTCAGCTACCTCCCCAGCCCCATGTCTGCCTGAGTGCTGCCATGCTTCCCACTGTGGTGATGAACTGAACCTCTGAACCTATAAGTCACCCCCAATTAAATATTTTCTTTTATAAGAGTTGCCATGATCATGATGTCTCTTTACAACAGTAGAAACCCTAACTAAGACAGAAGTGTTACCAGGAGTGGGTTATTGCCGGGATAGTCTAGACCATGTTTTTGTTTGGCGGCATGTGGAGAACTTTGGGACTTTGCACTAGAAAAATGATAGGACATTTTAAGAGGGACTTAATGGGCCATCCTAGAAGGGGGGAATGGAAGACAGTGGTGTTGTCGGTGATTTGAACTGCAGGGAACTGACTCAAGGGGATCACAGGAGAAGAATATTAGTATGTGGCCTAGAACTGATCATGTGATATTTTGGCAAAGAATGCAGCCGCTTTCTGCACTTTTTCCAAAAAGTCTGCCTGAGGCTAGAGTGAAGAGATTTGAAATGATGGTGTTAACAGAAGAGATTTCCAGACAGCCTAGTATTTAATGTGTTGCTTGATTTTTAGTGATCATGTGATCATGCTTACACAGATTTATAATGAAAAAGAGCAAGTTGAGAAAGGAAAATACAAAATGTGCAAATTAAGGAGAAAGGGGGCCCCAGGGAGTGTAAAGTAGCTAAGTCCTGTGTTCAAGGAAATAGACAGATTAAAGAAAAGTTTGATGATAAATAGAATAAAGGGAATAATGACCTCAGGGCAAGATTTTATCCAATTAAACTTTCAATTTGTGAAAAAGAATTAAAGAAAAATCTAGGGTCAGGTGTGATGGCACACACCTTTAATCCCAGTACTGTGGAGACAGATACAGGTGGATTTCTGAGTTTAAAACTAGCCTGGTCAATGGATTAAGTTCTAACAGAGCCAAGCTTAGGCAGTGAAGGAAACTATCAAAAATAGAAAGCTGGTGAAAATGTATGTGAATGAGGGGACAATATTCCAGCCTTAGCGAGCAGCAGAACTTGACATCTTAGGACATCTTTGGCCATGGTTCTGGCTTTAGAGTCAAGGATAAAAGAGAGGGTTTACAGAATACCCTTCTAACTAAGGAAAGTTGCTGAGTGAGGCCAGGCATGTGTTAGGGATGTCTTTGCATGGTGGCCCAGAGAAACCATTGTGTGGAGCTTTGAAGGTGAAGCTTGAATTGCCTAGGCAACCCCAAGATGCTGGACATGCCAAAGCCATGGAATGCCTGCCCAGGAAAGCTTAGAACTGAGTGTGGAACCAGACCAGAAGAAAGAAGTGAGTTGCAGTCAACAAAGCTGAAAGGAGTTGGAGATCTGAAGTGTGGAGATACAGAATCTGGAGTTTGCCCAGCTGATTTTCAGTCTTGCTTAGGTTCAGTATTTATTCACTATACTGCCTTTCCTCCCTTCTGGAATGGAAGTGCATATCCTCTGCCATTTTATGTTGGAAGTATACAGTATGTTTTTCTATTTTGACTTTATAAGGATTACAGTAAGATATTTCCATGAGCCTCAGAAAAGATTTTGGATTTTAAACAGGGTTTTGACTGCTTTAGACTATGTGGACTTTTGATGTTGCGATAAGTACATTCTGCATTAGGATATGGCTATAAGTATGGAGGCCAGTGAGTGGAATGTGGTGGTTTGGATGTAAATGGCTCCCATAGACTAATAGGAAGTAGCATTATTGGAGGTGATGTCTTGTTGAGTAGGTGTGGCCTTGGAGAAATTGTGTCACTGGGAGATGGGCTTTGAGATTTCAGAAGCTCAACTCTGCCCAAGTCACTCTCTCTTCCTTCTTTCTGCCAATCCAGATAGAGAACTCTCAGCTACTTCTCTAGCAGCATGTCTGCCTGCCAAGTTTCCCATCATGAGAATAATGGACTAAGCTCCTGAACCTATAAGTCGTCCCCAATTATATTTATTCCTTTATAAGAGTTGCTGTGGTCATGGTGTCTCTTCACAGCAATAGAAAGCCTAAGACAGAAGTTGAGTGTTTCCTTAAGTGTTTCTTAGTATTTGTGTTTCATATTTTGAGAACTTTCAGCTTAGTTTTGTACCTGATTTTTAAAATTGGGTTATTTGTTTTCTTGATTTTTTTTATTTCTATATAGCTTAGAAACTAACCCTCTATCAGATATATAGTTGGTAAAGATCTTTTCCAATTCTTTAGGCTGCTCCTTTGCCCAAAAGATGGTATCCTTTGCCATAGAGATGCTTTTCAGCTTCCTGAGGTCCCATTTATTAACTGTTAGTCTTGATGTCTATGCTATTGGTATCCTTTTAGGAAGTCTGTTCCTCTGACAATGAGTTCAATCCTATTCCACTCTTTCTCTTCTATCAGATTCAGGATATCTGGTCTTGTATCTAGACCCTTGATCCTTTTGGAGCTGATAAATGCTATCTTTTATATATTACTTAGGTACTGGTGTTTTGTTATAGCAATAGAAAATAACTAATAGAAACATTATTAGGTATGAAATCCATTCTGTGGAGTAGGCATATATATATATATATATATATATATATATATAAAATCAGAAACTGGTTGCCTCCATAATTAGTATGCCACTATTTCACTGGCACACACATCTTGTCAGCCACTAGTGTTGTAGCATGTAGAGCTCAGCTGTAGCTAAGATAATTAGTGTCTTTTCTCCCTTAGTGGTCTCTATAGCTTCCTCTGTCACTATATAAACTACCCAGAGGGGAAAGAGTTTTCTAGATTTTTCTCTCCTCCAGACAGAGTAAGTGGTATGTTCAGCAACAGGGTTTTATCACCCATTTATGGTGGGCAACCAAGAAGAATGAAATATCCTGTGTTGTTTGGAATACCGCTGGAGACTTCTTGAGTCTCCATAACTCATAGAAAGTTATTGCGTGCCTGGTACTGAGATTTCCATTTCTTCATGCATCCACATCTTCAGGGGGCAGCAAGACCCTCCTATACAGAGTATATTAAAACTCCCATTTGAAAAGCATTTTTAAAAAAATAAGCTTAAAATTGTTCAATTTCCATAAGTTATTTTTATTTGTCTTGAGGTAGTTAAATCATACCCTACCCTTTCATCTCCCTAACCCCCATCCCCACTTTAACCTCGAATCCTCCCCCCATTTTCATCACCTGTGTTGTAAGTATCCTCTGCAACAGAATTTTGACTTGGGTTTGGGGATCCTAGGTTTCTGTACAGCTTTTTAATTCACCTTCACTTTGTTTAAGCCTCCCACTAACCTGTCATTCCCCATTGCCAACCCTTTCTGTTAGCTATTAGCAAACATAAAGAGTTCTAGACAAGAATAAGACAAGTGACAAGTAGAGCTTTTCATCATGAAAAATAAGATAATAAAACAATTCCAAAAAGTGTGTTCATAAACAAATCTGTTTTCAAGGAGCAGATTAAATACTACATCTTAACTTAGAACATCAAATAAAGCTTATTTTTTACAAAGTAAATACGCTTGCTACATAACATCATAATCTTGAGACATAATGTCTATACAATGTAGGAACAATACACAAATCACAACTAATGCTGTTCTACGTATAACAATCAAGGAAACTTGGTGAGTCTGAAGTTTAGTCTGCATTTCTATAAAACTTCACCAACTGAAAACCACTCATCTAGAAGAAAATGGATATAATTGTGTGTCCAAAAAACTTCTAAATAATAAATGAAATTCATGACTGTTGGAATTTAATCCTGTTTAATTTGCTTCAACTGCCTTTTTTCAAACTTCATGTTGAAATTTAATTGTCATGATGATGGCATTAAGAAGTGAGCAGAGCATGAGGACTCAGTCCTCATGAACTGATCAGTCATCATGGCAGGAATGGACGTCATCTACGGAGTGGGTTGATGATCAAAGAATGAAATTGGCCCCATTTGCAGCTTTTGTGTCCTCTTGCTCTTTGCCTTCTTCCATGAGTGACAGCACAAAGGCCTTCACAGAGGCCAGCGCTGTGCACTTAGACTTTAGAAACATGCATCAAGTAAACCTCTACTACTCAAAAATAACCTAGTCTTAGCTATTCTGTTAAAGCAACAATGAATGAACTAAGATATACTTGCTACCCAATATTATCAGGCAAACCATCACTAAGACTCCAGTAAAGGAAAACATGCCATGGGATATAGGGGTGCTGAAAATCTCTCAGAATTTCCCATATGGGCTGTAATGCCAGTACTACTTATATTAACAATATTTTACTCATAATATTCTCCCTTGGGAAGAGGTACAGATCTTAACTTGACAACTAATGCAACATATGTAGACGCAACAACAGAAACCTAGACTTTTAAAAAGTATTTCTAGTGTTCAGTGAAATATCAAATTGGAAATCACAAATATAATTTATCAGCAAACAAATTAATTTTAATGCAAAATACATTCAAGAACTTTTACCTAAGTTTTTTATAGTTGAAGTTCTAATTTGGAGAAGACAAATTACACATGCATGTATATTTATTATGTATACTTTTTCACATGTGAAGAGCATGTGTGCACACGCACATGCATGTGTGCAATTCAGTGTATAATTAAACTCTTGCCTGAGACTAGTTCATAGATGCCTGACAAACAATATTTCTTACCTATCTAATTGAAGCAATAAAATTTCAAAAGTGAGCAGAGAAGGGAATATAATTGTAAAATATTAGTTCTTGTAGAAATGAGGATCTTTGTCCTTTGTTGTTTTACTAAATAATTGAGGATGTAATAAAGTCATTTTAAAACACAGAAAGCCACTGGTAACCCAGGAACCCTTAGTAGGCAGATGACTGGAAGGTTAGCCCTTCCTGTTGGCAGCTAGAACACCCAGTATGAAAACAAAGCTTTCCAAGCTCAATCCATGGCTCTTCAGATACAGGGATTATAAACCAAGGCAAATAAAATTTGCATTTCAAGATTTCCATCCAATGTTTTCTTTAATATTCTGGGACAGACCTGCACTTTGATTCCCACAAGATCTCCCAAGAACTAAATCCACAAGCTTATGACTATAGCATACAGTTGTGTATGTCTCTACCTAGCATGAGCTCAGGGTGCTACGACTGTAGACTCTTTCTATCTTCAAACATGACGATACACGAGCCTAAATCTTCCAGCTCAATTTCCAATATGGTCAACATCAGTAATCAAAATCCACACTAAAAATAAATAAAACCCTTAAATTTTGGGAGTGTGAGCAGATCTGAAGATGGGGGGGCAGAGAAGAAAAAGGACTGTTGTTTATAAGAAAGTTTTTTCTCCTTAAACTAACTCCTGGGAATTTTGCCCAGTTGGTAGAGTGCATGCCTAAGATGCATGAAGTCCTTATTCCATTCCCAGCACTCCATATATCAGGCATGGCCAAGTATAGCTGTGATCCTAGCTCTTGGAAGGTAGGAGGAGGAGGACCAAGAGTTCAAGGTCTTCCTCCATATAGGGACTTGGGAGTCAGCCTAGGTTACTGAGATCCTATGTTAAAAAAGAAAATAAATAAAAAACAGAACCCCAATAACAATTTTGTCCTATTCATAATGTTCCCGTAACAGTTTCACTACCGCTATTCATTACAGATTTTAACTTAGTAAACATAGTGGTTATAACTGACTTCTATTTTACAGAGAACGGTTGGGCATGGATAACAGAGAGTATTTGATTGACAGGCAAAAGTCAAGAGTGAACACTGCACAGTGTTCTGTACTCATTGCTTGCTCTGGAACCTTAAGTGCTTTCTGAGGTGAGAAAAACTTAAGCGAGGATATAGCCACTCTACAGAATATATGAAGTCAAAGCGTAAGTGTCTAAATGTAAATATATGCATAACAATTAGCTTATGTTCTACGTTTTTAGAAAATCCACAAGATTATTCAACCATTACCATGATTCTACATTAGAAATTTCTTTTCTACCAGTAGTCACTCTGCCACCTCCTTCTTCCCCTTCCCTCAGTAACTACTCTTGAGATTCTTTTAGTGGCTCTAAACATTTCAAAAAATAGAAATTCACCTTACATGACCATTATGTCTGGCTCTTTTCTGCATTTTCTCTAGGTCTATGTGTCTTGCAGTAAGCATCACTATTTCATTCCTTTTTAGGACCAGATAACAGTTCACTGGATGGATATACCATATCCTGTTAATTCATCAGTTGATAGGTGAGTATTGACAGGTTCCTCCATTTTTGGTTAGGAGGATAATGATGAACATTTGAGTGGAAGTATTGAGACAAACACACACGTTCAGTGCTCTTGGTGGAGGCTAGACATGGCACTGGTGGATATGTCAACTGTCTGATAAGACTATTTGCTTTGGCAGTTCTGTTATTTCATAATCTGGCGCTACTACCTGGGAGTTGTAATTGCTTTCTACCTTACTGCACATTGTGCATCTCACTGTGGTTTGTTTGCAGTTCCTTCCTGACTACTTTTGTTGAGCATATTTTGATTATTGTCTTTGGAGAAATGCCCAGCATAGTGTTGTCTGGTTCTAATTGAGCAGACTTTAGAAATTGTCTTCAGGCTTATACATGACACAACGTGTTCTATCAACATACAGTATGTGTCAGAATAGCGATTTTATTTAGTTGTACACACAGTTACACATTCAAAATCAGTCAGCACAGCTATGTAAATTAGGGAAAGTAGGTTCAAATAGAACTTAATATATTCTAATGTCATTTTTAACATTGATCTGTGGTTTTTATTATACAAAAAAGTATTAACCTAGTTTTGCTTACAAAATGATTTACATTAATAATGTGAACTTGGATTGTTAAAATAATTCTAAGTTTGGTGCTGGAAATGGTGGCACACATCTTTAATTCCCGCACTCAGGAGGAAGAGGCAGGTGGATCTCTGAGTTCAAGGTCAGCCAGGTCTACATAGTAAATTGAGGGACAGCTAGGGATATGTAGGGAGACCCTGTCCCAAAAAACAAAAGAGCAAAACAACGAAGAAAGGAAGGAAGAAAGGAAGGGAGGAAGAAAGGAAGGAAGGGAGGGAGGGAGGGAGGGAGGGAGGGAGGGAGGGAGGGAGGGAGGGAGGGAGGAAGGAAGGGGAAGAAAAGAAAAAAGAAAGCAAACTCCTCCCCTTCCAAAAACCCATTGTAGAACAAAGAGCATCACTGGTGTAAGTTTTCTTGAAACTTTAGAGATATTCGATATACATTTCTTTTTCTCTTAAGCTAATAGGAACAGAGTCCTTTGAAAGAATTTATTAAATACTTATTAGTCCTTCTGGGGGTGAGAAGAGTATGCACTCACACAGGAAAATGTAAGGGCCATTCTAGATTAGAGCTGCATAGTCCTCGGCAAACACATGCATACCTTGTAGTTCCAAATTACAAATACAAAAAATAAAAAATAAAAACTAACAAAAACAAAAAATTACAAGGTATTCAACAGTTCTCATATCAAAGAGTTGTTCTTTGATGGCATGACCTGATGTGATTTGAACTTGAACTAGCCAAATAGACAGAGAAACACCAGGGACAATGGCCTTCTGTCCCTGGTGAGAACAGTCACCATACAGTATTCAATCATGGACAGGGCATCAAATGAAAGATCAGAAGCCAAAGTCCCTCTCACCACTACCATCAATAGATGAAATTATTGGCTATAAACTGTTTGAAGAAAAACTTTAGTTGAATTAAATTTAGCTAAGTAAGTCAGAGCAATGTGCAGTTCAAGTATCCCAGGGCACCAGTGAAGTTTCTCACTGCTTGCCTTCCACCAGGCGTGTGCGCTGTAAGGAAGCACAGATGCTGGAATGGATAAAGCTTGCTGAGGGATACTGTATTGGAATAAGGTTCGATCGTTTGGGCCCCTGACCCAGGCAGAAGTCCAGCCCTGTGGTTGGCAGAGACTCTCTGCCACAAACCACAAGCCTCTTTAGGCTTTCAGTGAGTCAATATGCTGTTGGGTTGTAGTTTATTACATAAGCTCTCAAAGTACAGAGGCTTTCTCAGACCAGATTTAGTTTAGCAGCACACACACATACACACACACACACACACACTCATGAGAAGGGGGGGCTAGTGGAAAGGGAAATTTTAATTAGAAGATCCAGCTGGTAGGTAAGGTCACAATGCCCCTATAGTTTCAGCTTGTAAGCCAAGAAAAGATTTACCTGGGGGAGCAGCACCTGTGGGAACATAGATTCTAGTGATGACATTTATCTGACTGTTGGAGTTGGGCATCTCAGGGAGCCTTGCCATATAATTATTCAAAATAAAGGCTATCACACAAATATAAAATGAACAGGTAGCAAAGATGTTATGTAACTATTAATTAAATGAGTCATCTGGGGAAGAAATATTGCCAGTTTGAAGGACAAATCAAAGAACTGCAAACATATGATTAAGGAGCTAGTGGAATTATCTTATAGATGGAAGATGGCATTTCTCGTAGGGTAGGAAGGGCTATCCTTCTACCAGATATTATTTTTCATAGGGAGGGGAGGGCTATCCTTCTACCAGAAGTTATTTAGATTTATGTAAAAATAAAAAGGGGCTGGAGAGATGGCTCAGTGGTTGTAAGGACTTAGTGCTCCAGAGGGCCTGTGTTTGTTCCTTAGCCCCCGCATGGTGGCTCACAGCCATCTGTAACTCCAGCTCCAGAGGATGCCCTCTTCTGGCCTCCACTGGCACCAGGCATCATCAGTACACAATCATACATACCGACAAAACACTCATGCACATAAATAAACACATATGAAGAAGACAAAATCACATTGTCAGCTTTCATACGCTTGAAAATTAGTCTATTGACAGACAAAATTTCAAGTTGCTATAAAGTTTAGCAATCCCATACACTCCAGAATTCTACTGAGAGGAAGTCTACTGGTCATTTTTGTCCATTTCAAGTCTTAAGTTTCTCTCTGGAAGACCATATGGAAGGTTGGAGATATTGCTCAGTGGCAGCATGCTTCCCCAGCATGTCCAGGATCGTGTGTTCCATCCTCAGCAGCCCTTGCAAGACAACCCACAAGCTCATGCATCTACGTGGACAAGGGCTTTGTTTGGTTTTGAGTGGGAGGATTTGATAGATTTCTCTTCTGTTATTGTTAGAAATGTTTGGTTCTTGGGGACAAATGGGAGCAGCAGATTTTCTGAAGTCATTGTGTGGCTCCATTAACATTTTCTCATCTTTGAGCCACCAGGTCACTTAAGCACCTCCCCCCTGAGCATTTTCCACGTCAACACTGTGAGGCTTAGTTTTCTACAAGCTATGCCATCCTTCCAACTGGTGGTTTCAAAAGAGACCCCATGTTCATTTTTTCTGCTCATTCATAGTAAGTAGAACTAGGAGCCCCAGATCCTGCAATTCTTACACTTGATGTACACACAATCCTTTAGCTATTGCTTGCCAGTTTATTCTTTGTCCAAAGCCAACACATTGTCTTAAATGATTTTATGCTTGTGTTTCACATTAATCATCACTACATTATGTCCTCCTGTGATAACGTTGAACTGATTACTTTTCAGTTCACTTTCTGAAAGACTGAGGAAAATTCTCCTGCTATTTTCACCACCACCTCCCCTCTGGTGTACTCGCTCACTGTCCTTTCTGAACCGAGAGGACATTCTCCTTCCTCTGCCTTTCCCATTGTTCATCCGGTATTTCCGGGGCAACCATCACTGGCTTCCCTCAGTCCTGACACTGGGGAAAATCGAGGGGTGGAAGGCGTCTTGTAACCTAACCCAGGCAGGCCTCAAAACTGGGATCTTTCTAAGCCAGGGAATTAGGTTGAGTGTGGTCTGGAAGACCTCATGCAAAGCCTTTTGTGAAATCGGCATACCAAAAACCAGCAGCAAAGAGGAGGATTGAAAACAGCCCTCTCTCCAGGCCTGTTATAACCGACATGCTCTAGTACAGGTTCAGAGAGACTCCAGACCCGCTAAGAGTAACATCTTAATAATAAAACACACAATTTATTATCTTAATAATACAACATACATCCCCGAGTGGAAATTCAAGATGCTAATAGGACAAGCAATCCATGAAGATTGAATGATATAGGACTGCCCCTAACAGTTAGAGCATGCTCAGAAAAGCCCAAGCAATACAGAAAAGCAAAAACGAACAAATAGTACCAAAAACACTAGAATATCATAAAAGCCCCCAACCAACCCTGCACCGTGGGGCCAGTGAGCTGCTATTCGCTCTGGCCTGCTTTTCTCTTGGAAGCACATTCTCTGTAAATGAATTTTTTTGCTTTACTTGCTACTTTGCATGTGCCTTTATCCAAGTCTTTGTTCCAGAACACAAGAACCTAGAGCTTCACTGAAACTGTCTCATAGACGCTGGCATTCGCTGATAATCAGTCTTGCCTTAGCCTTCTAAGAGCCTGCACGGTCATGTCAGTAACTACACCATTTGTTTCTAAAACAATCTTTTTTCATTTTACATATCAATCCCAGTTCCCTCTCCCTCCCCTCCTCCTGCTCCCCCATCTTCCTAATACCCCACCTCCATCCACTCTCCAGCAAGGCTAAGGCTTCCCATGGGGAAGTCAACAAAGTCTGGCACATCACTTAGAGGCAGCATCAAGGCCCTTTCCCCTATATTTAGGCTAAGCATGGTGTCCCTCCAAAGAGAGTGGGCTCCAAAGAGCCTTTTCAAGCACTGGGGATAAATCCTGGCCCCGCTGCCAATGGCCCTACAGACTCACCCAGCCACACAACTGTCAATGAAAGGAAAAATCCTTGTTATAGCTGCAGTTTAGCTTGTCTCTTTTGTTCCTTTGACTCCCTGTGTATATCTGACCCTTTCCTATTATGCCATTGTTTCTGCCCTAGTTCTCCATCACCTCTCCTTCCCTAAGCGGTAGGTAGGAGATGGCTCTCCATTTATTTGTTTGATATTAATTCTGTTGACTCTAATAAAGCTTTTTTTCCATTTCTGTCTCCTACTCTTTACAATTAAAATACTTTTTGTCATATACATTTCTTCCATTACTAGAAATAGTTTTTAAAATGTACTTTTTATTTTTAATTATGTGTGTGATTGTGTCTGTATATGATTATGTGTGTGTGCGTGTGTATGGGTATGATTACAAATGGTTGTAAGCTGCCTGATGTGGGTGTGGGAACAAAACTCAGGTCCTCTGGAAGAGTGGCACATCCTTTTTTTGGTTTTCCAAGACAGGGTTTCTCTGTGTAGCTTTGGGGCCCGCCCTGGCACTGGCTCTATAGACCAGGCTGGCTTTGAACTTACAGAGATAAAGTTGCACAAACTCCTAACCACTACACATCCTCTCCAGTGTCCAGACATCGTGATCTTGTATGCTTTTCCATCTTTTGTCCTCTAGGGTCAAGAGTCAGGCCAGAAGGGAAATCAGAAGGATAACTGGGAGGGTCTGATGGTACAGGGTCCAGAACTTCCTGCCATTGTCAAGGACAAGGATCAGTAGTTGGAGAGGAGTTTATCCACAGTGTTAGTTAGAACAGGGTAAAGAAAATCCCCAAACTCTCTCCATCTTTCTCTTTTCTCTTTTAATCTTTTATTCCCCATGTTTGATTATTTTCTCTTTTATTAAAAACAGATTTCTTTCTCACATACTATATATCCTAATTACTGTTTCCCCTCCCTCCACTGCTCCCAGTTCCTCCCCACCTCCCCTCCCGTCTGGATCCACTCCCTTTCTGCCTCTCATTAGAAAGTAATAGCCTTCTAAGAGACAATAAATGAAATAAAAGGAAATGAAAACTATCACATCAAAGCTGTACAAGACAATTTAACAGAAGGTAAAGAGCCCAAGAGAAGGCACAAGAATAAGAAACCCACTCATTTGTACATAGAAAGCTCATAAAAACACTACACACATACACACACACACATACACGACTTGGTACTGACCTAAGTGCTTGCTGCTTCAGTCTCTTAGGGTTCATATGAGCCTTGCTCAGTTGATTTAGAGGCCTTGTTCTTCTGGTGTCCTCCATCCCATTTGGTTCCTACACTTTTTCTGCCTCCTTTTCCCACAGGGTTCCCTGAGCTCTGATGAATGGGATTTGATGGAGACATCCCATTTAGATCCAAGTGTTCCAAGGTCTGTCTCTCTCTCTCTCTCTCTCTCTCTCTCTCTCTCTCTCTCTCTCTCTCTCTCTCTCTTTCTCTCTGTCTCTCTCTATATAGTGACTAGCTGTGGCTATATTTGACAACTTGACACAAGCTATAGTCATCTGATTGGAGGGAACCTCAATTGAGAAAATATCTCCATAATATCAGACTTTGGGCTGGCCTGTACACCATTTTCTTAATTAGTGATTGATGAGGGAGTGTCTAGTCACTGTGGTTGGTTCAAACCCTGCAATGATGGTCCTGGGTTCTATAAGAAAGAAGGCTCAACAAGCCATGGGAAGCAAGCCAATAAGCAGCACCCCTCCATGGTCTCTGTATCAGCTCCTGCCTCCAGGCTTCTGTCTTGCTTGAGTTCCTGTTCTGGCTTCCCTCAGTGATGAACTGTGGTGTGGAAGTATAACCTGAATAAACCCTTCCTTTCCCCAAGTTGCTTTGGCCATGGTGTTTCTTCACATCAATAGAAACCCTAACCAAAACAATGTATCTCTGGATTTATTCTCATCTGCTGCAGGAGGAAAATTCTCTGAAGATGACTGAACAAAACACTAATCTATGAGCAAAGCAGGAGTTATTTTGCCACTGTATTTTTTTTATATATAAAAACAGTAGTATTTGGTTTTACCCTAGATGTCTGGGATAACTAGTCTCTGGTTCTTGGTCACCCAAGAAGTGTTGGGTATGGGTTCCATCATGTAGAATGGGCCTTAAATCAGATCAGTTATTGATTGGTTACCCCAACAAGATTTGACCCACTGTTGTAAATTAGCTCAATATGGAAAATAACCAGGCCAACTTAAAGATAACAATTATATTTTTAATTGTTATAATGTGAAAACTCATGCCACAAGAATTGGAAGCCTGACTTCCAATGTCCAGCTGGGATCTCCCAGGGAAAGAGCGCACACCTGGTCCCTGTCCATTTTTCTTCCTGGGCTCCAGGTAGCCATGCCTTAACTGGGTGTGATTGGTTAACAGAGCTTCCCCATTAACCCACCACTGGCCTTGAATATCTTGCAGGCAGAACACCACTGTAGATCAAAAAGTTTGTGGTTGGTTTGTTTTCTCTTTGAGTAGCATGTAGAATACCAAACTAGAACATAGGGGTGAAGGCATTACGTAGGCACAAGCTTGACTTCTCCATGTTCTGTGTAGATGTCTTCAACAATGGAAACTTGCTGTGAGTTTGTGGTGAGCCAACTATTGTCTTGGTTGTTTGGAGATTCCCATGGGAACCTTTTGGCCAACAACTCTATTAGAAGTAACCCAGTTCCTGTACTAGAACTTTCATTTTGTGACAAGAGCTGGCCAGTTGGAGCCCTGTTTCCCCATCTATTTTTTGGCAATTTCATTTAGATTACCTTCATAAATGTATATATTTTAGGAAGCTTCTACTGTATTAGGTTTCCCATTCATTTTGGTTGACTGTCTCCATATTTTCTCACTCAACCTCCTTCCCCCCTGCATGAGATCATCCTGTTCCACCCCTCTATCCATCCATAATTATCTATTCTATTTACCTTTCCCAACAAGATCTATCTGTATTCTATACCTAACCTCTGTGGTTCTGATTATAGCTTGCCTATCATTTACTTAACAGCTAACATCCACAGATAAGCAAATACGTAGCTTATTTGTCTTTCTGAGTCTGGGATACCTCACTCAGGATGAATTTTTCTAATTCCATTCATTTGGTAGCCAATTTAATGAGGTCATTTTTTAAATTGCTGAGTAATACTACATTGTATAAATGTACCAGTTTCTTTATCCATTCTTCTGTTGAGAGACATATAGGTTGTTTACAAATTGAGCTATTATGAATATAGCAGAAACGAACATGCGTGAGCAAGTGTCTCTGTGGTAGGATGAAGCGTTCTTTGGCTATATGCCCAAGAGCTATATAGCTGGATCTGGAGGCAGTGAGAGTCATCTTCCCAAGGAACCACCACACTGATTTCCACAGCAGCTCCATGAGTTTACACTCTCATGGCAATGGAGGGGTGTTCTCTTTACTACACATTCCCACCAGCATGAGCTGTTAACTTTGTGTTTTATGTCAGATGGAGAAGAAATCTCAAAGTAGATTGATTCTAATTTCTCTGAGGGCTAAGGATGTTCAACATTTCTTTAAGTGTTTCTCAGCCATTTGAGTCTCCTCTATTGAGAATAAACTGTTTAGATCTGTATCTGTATATTATTTGCTTTAATGACAACTAGGTTTTTTGGGTTCTTTGTGTATTTTGGATATTATCCCTCTATCAGATGTGATGCTTGTAAAGGTATTTTCCTATCATGCAGATCATTGTGTTTTGTCCAAATGTTGTATCCTTTATCATGAAAATCTCAGTTTTGTGAGGTCCCATTTATTAATTGTTGTTCTTAGTACTAGTGCTAACAATATTCTGTTCAGAAAGTCTTTTCCTGTGCCAGTGTGTTCAAGGCAATTTCCCACTTTCTCTTCTATCAGGTTCAGTGTATCTATTTTTATGTTGAGGATTTTGATAGACTTGAGGTTAAATTTTTTTGCAGGGTCATAAGTAGTGATCTCTTGGTATTTGTCTACATGGAGTCATCCAATTTGAACAGAACTATTTATTGAAGATGCTGTATTTTTTTCAGTATGTGTTTCTGGCTTCTTTATAAAAAAATCATGTGTTCATATATGATGATTTAAATAAGAATGTCCCACTTAGTCTCATATATTTGAATGCTTGGTCTACTTGACAGGGATTAGAAGGTGTGACCTGTTGGAGTGTGTGTAGCCTTGTTGGAGAAAGTGTCACTGAGAGTGAGCTTTGGGGTTTCAAATGCTCAAGTCAGGCCCTGTGTCTCTTTTTTCCTGCTTCCTGCAGATCAAGATGTAAAACTCTCAGATCCTTCTTCAATACCATGCTGCCTGAGGGCCACCATGCTTCCTGCCATGATGAAAATGAACTAGCCTCTGAACTGAAAATAATCCCCTATTTAAAGGCTTTCTTTTACAAGAGTAGCCTTGGTGATGGTGTCTTTTCAGAGCAATAGAACAATGACTAAGACACCATAGTTGTGTGAATTTTTGCAAGTTCTTTAATTCTATTCCATTGACCATTGTGCCAATTTTTATTACTATAGCTTCGTAGTGCAACTTGAAATGATGAATTGTGATATCTCTAACAGTTATTTTATTATTCAGAATTGTATTAGCTTTCCTGGGCTTTTTGTGTTTCTATATAAAGCTCAGAATTGTCTCTTCAAGATCTGTAAAGAATTACATTGAAATTTTGATGGTGATTGCATTGAATCTGTAGATTGCTTTTGGCAGGATGGCCATTTTTACTGTGTTAATCCTACCAATCCATGAGCATGGGAGACCTTTCCATTTTCTCATATCATCTTCAATTTCTTTGTTCGACTACTTGAAGATTTTATCATAGAAGCCTGTTGGCTGAAGGTGCCCATTCTTTTCCCGGCTGCCCAGACCCAAAATAATCACACAGGAATTGTATTATTACAATATTGCTTCTCCTCTTAGCTCATGTTTCTTATTGGCTAGCTCTTATATCTTAAATTAATCCATTTCTATTATTTTATATTTTACCATGAGGCTCATGGTTTACTGGCAAGATTCAGGCACATCTGTCTCCTGCAGTGGTTACATGGCTTCTCCCAGACTCCACTTTTCTCTTCTATCTTTGCTTGGAATTTCTGCCTTCTTCTATTCTGCCCTGTGATAGGCCCAAGGGAGTTTCTTTATTAACCAATGATATACAGAGAGAAATCCCACAACACAAACCTTACACTTTCTTGGTTAGAGTTACCCCAAGATATTTGGTATTATTTGAGGCTAATGTGAAAGATGTTGCTTCCCTGATTTCTTTCTCAGTCTGTTTGTCATTAGTGTATAGGAAGGCTACTGATATTTGTGAGTTAATGTTGTATCCAGGTACTTTGTGAAAGTGTTTATCAGCTGTAGGAGTTTCATGGTGGAATTTTTAGAATCACCTGATACTATCATGTTATCTACAAACAAAGATACTTTCACTTCTTCCTTTCCAATTTGTATACCCCTGATCTCCTTCAAGTTGACTTACTGTTCTAATTAAGACTTAAAGTACAATACTGAATGGGTATGGAGAGAGCAAACAGCCTTGTCTTGCTCCTGATTTTAGTGGAATTGCTTAGAGTTTCTCTCCACTTAAATTGTCTATGGGCTTTCGGTAAACTGCCTTTATTATGTTGAAGTATGCCCCTTGTATTCTTTATCTCTCTAGTGCTTTTATCATGTAGAATACTGGGTTTTGTCAAAGGCCCTTTCTTCATCTTTCTTTAGTAGTATTACATTATCTTTATGAAACAAAAGCCAGGAAAGAATCATATTTAGATTTGGTTGCAAGTTTATTGGTTCTATCCTGGGTTAGGGCAGTTCTCCTTGATGCCCAGCTCTCTTATGTCTCATCTTTAGCATACCTATATGCTCCATAGTTACAGAAAGGACAGTAGGAGAGAAGAGGGAAAACACAAGGAGAAAGAAGCAGAGGGAAGCCAGAAGTCATCTGCTGCTTTGATCCAATAGGGGGAGGCCATCACTATCTCCTTATGCTACTGTGCTTTGGTTTTCTCTACACAGTCTATAAAATGCTGTTGCAACATAATTACAAGGACCTAAAATATAATAACAGGTTTGTTCACCAATAAGACTTGCTTTTTAAATTTTTCTTCATCAGAGTAAACAAGTTTCTCTATCTGAGACATGCAGTCTGGACTCTGGATGTGAGTCCCTTTGACAGATGGCAGACCCTAAGCACAGTAGGCTGAAATCCCAAGGCTCTGTTGTTGAACGTCTGTGGTCCCAGCATGACTGTGGGTACTCTGAAACAGGAAGCTGTACACAGTGTCTGCTCTCAGGAAGTTAAGTTTTCCAGAGCCTTGAATGCCAAACTGATAAGCCACAGTGTTGTTCTTCATCCCATGGAGGCTTAAGGAAGGGCAGATTCATCATATGGAGGCTTAAGAAGGGCAGACTCATACCATGGAGGCTTAAGGGTGGAAAGCTCTGACTTCTCACATGCCCCTCCTGTGTCTGTAAATGCTCTTGTCCCCACCATCTCTCACCCTCTTCATGTCACCATCCCTATCTTGGTTTGTCTGTCTTCTGTCACACTTTGTATAACATCTACTTCCTCAGAACACCCTAGGAATGTCATTCATACCTGCCACCACAACGGTCTATCACAGGATCTATGATTCATTGCTTTAGAGATCACTGGACTACCAAATGGAATAGTTACACCACATATGTAGTTATTTTTCAGTCCAGCCCTTCCACCAGCACCAACTGCCATAAAATCAGAGACCAGGCTTGCGATGACATTGGTATGTAGAAGGAAAGGTCCAGGCACAGGCCCCAGAAAGCATCAACTTCATAGGCAGGAGAAGACAACATTCCAGATGCCAAGGACAAAGGATTTCAAACAGAGCTTCAGATGTCAGCATCATGGAGAGAGGATAGAGTAGAATGCTGGCATTCTTGGTTGTAAGCCTAGCCTTTAATAGCTGAACCATCTCTCTAATGTCTATATGTGTATCTTATACTTTTTTCTTCGGCTATTTGTTTATTTGTTTTGTCCTATTCAGGCTTGTTTGTTTTTTATATCATTTTGTTATTATTTTCTTCTTTTTAAATTGTTGATACTTGTTTGTTTTCTAATGAGACAGAGCAAGAAAGGATGTGGATTTGAGTGAATAGGGAGGAGTACTGTAATCAGATTATATTGCATGAAATCTATTTTCAATTTGAAAAAAGAATAGAGTACTGTACACTTAAAGGTTCTGATGAGGCTCCAGATTGAGCTTTTGAGCAGCCTTGTGGTAAACACAGAAGACAAATGGCTTGGGTTAAGTATGGGAGCAAGAGGAATGTTTGGCAAGAGGAAAACTGAGGTGTAGTATAAGCGGCGGGCCACTTCCCGCCGCCTAGGAGGGCTCCCGGCCACCGGCTAGCTTTACCGAAAATAATTACACGGAAACTGTATTCTTTTTAATACTGCCTGGCCCATAAGCTCTAGCCTCTTACTGGCTAACTCTCACTCTTGCTTAACCCATTTCTATTAATGTGTGTAGCACCACGAGATTGTGGCTTACCGGGAAGGATTCTAGCCTGCTTCCATCTCGGAGAGGAGAGCTATGGCGACTGACCTCACTGCCTTCTTCCCGGCTTCCTGTTCTGTTTACTCTGCCTACCTAATTTTCTGTCCTATTAAAGGGCCAAGGCAGTTTCTTTATTTAACCAATGAAATCAACACAAAACAGAAGACTCTCCCATACTGGAGACACAGGCCAAAGCAGTGTTACTGGGGTTCTTAGGGTCTCAAGCTGGCCCTACAGCTCAGCTACCCTTCCCCAGCTGGCCAATCAAAGAAACAAGGAATGATGAATAGCAAATAAAGACTTCTTCAATATGACCTTATCAGAAAAAAATAAAAGGCGTCACAGTGACCCCCAAGTTCAGATTCAGGATCCTGACACAAGGTTTAAGTTTGAACAGAGGACAGGAGTTATGAATAACTGAGCAGTTCTTGTCACCGTGTGGCCCTGTCCATTTCCAATTCACAATTCCAGTCTCTCCTACAAGGTGGGGTCTGCCTGGCCTCTCCTCTGGCTGCCACCAGGCTTTGGCCCTTTCCTTCTCTCACAACAGACTCCTGTTTCAGTAGTCTGATAGCCAAACAGACGGATTGTAATGTACCTTTAAATATCTTCATTTCTGCTGGGGTAGGTTCAAAAGGGAAGCTGGTGGGACTGAAGATGGGTAGGAGAGCATCATTTGCAACGTATTGGTGAGGGAAGCTTCAGAACGTTCCTCAAACAACTGTGGAGATTCTCGAGGCAGCACCTAGCTTCACGTGCACCCACTTTCACCCAGTGAACAATGCTGGAAAGTCTTAGAAGAGATGGATTAACAATGGGCGTGTAATAATTGGACCTTGAATGAAGACCAGGAAATCAACTGCCATGGTAGGTGGCTATACCAGAACCCAACCCCTTTGTAGTCTTCTGGTGTTTAGCAAAATAAATCTACCTGCTCTTACACATACCCTTAAGAAAATGCTTAGAAAATATCTCCTCTGCCCTCCTCACCTCTATCATCACCCAGTCTCAAATCTGAAGAGATGTTCAAATTTATCTAATGATCAATAATAAATCCAAAGCAAGGGTAATGTCTTCCTTTCCCAAATGTAGTTTCCTTTCTTTCTTTGCATGGCAATTTTTCCTTTTAATAAAGTTTCTTTTTCCACTAAAATATGACAGAGGCATAGACAATAAATAGCATTTTTCATCTTATCACTTCCAAATCCTCAACGAGTTTAATAATTCACTCCCTCTTGGTGGCTTAAAAATGGGGCTTTTATCTGAATCTATAACCCTGCTCTCTTCTCCTCCCTCTTGCTAAATGGACTCCATTTATCACTCATTTTATTGGTGCTTATCTATCCAAGAGAAACTTGATCAGATAACCTGGGCCTTAAGAAAGCAAAGGAGGACTGCTAGGAATGGCTTCCACTGTTTGAGAAGCTCTCTTTGATCTGCAATTTTTCCTAAGGTTGCAGGATGTCTCCTGGGTCCCTGCATTTTTGGATGCTCCAGGGAATGGTTCCCTTGGTCTCAGAGACTAGAAAGCCCTGTGCAGAACATGTTTTCTGGATCTGGTCCTGAGGAATGGTTTAAAGATGAGTTTAATCCTTGGTCAGACACTGAACATTCCTAGTTTAATGCTGTGATATAATATGACAGATTTACGTGTGCTTCTGACATAATGAAATGCAGAGCGATGGGGTGTTTTATTTACACTGTAACCTCTTATTTCAGCAGGTCACTGGCTTCTTATAGGTTTTCTTGGCCTCATCAAAAAAGTCCCAAGTACTGCTAGAAACACCAGCCCCCTCTACCATACTGCAAGGACCAAAGTGCTAGGTACTGAAGTCCAGAAGGGGAAAAAAAAAAAAAAAAAATATATATATATATATATATATATATATATATATATATATATACAAACAAATAATACCAAGAATCCCAGAGACCTAAGGAACTTCCAGTACCCAAATTCATCTCAGATGCCTCTAGATCTCGCCTCAGTGATCTTGCCTCTACCTAAACACAGGACTTGCAGAACAAATGCTTATTGGGTGACTCTCTTTCCAGGTTCAACATTCACTTACCAAACATTGTCAATCATTCATTCCTTCAGGGAATGTTGTTTGCCTCCAGCTAAGGTGCATGCAGTTTTCTTCATACAACAAACTGGATATAACTTTGTACTTGAGGAAATGGGCAGTTTTGTGAAACAAGCAGACAAAATTTGATTCAACAGAATGGGCCCCATAGCAGAACACCTTGGTTTTAGGGAATGGGGCACAGAGAAAAGATTAATTAATTCAGGGAGAATTTGAAAATGTCAGGGAATCATTTTAAAGGTAAACCGTCTTGGCTGCCATGAACGTGAAGTTGACCCTGTCAGGCAAGCTTGGTTGAACTCAGGTAGAGGAGATGGGGAAGGTTTGTGCTTTCCTGCCTAACAGTGGGGGGTGTAGGAGTTCTGAAAACTTGAAAAGAGTATGAGTGATCTGAGAAAAGTAAAGAGACTTTAGCCCAATCTCCATCAGCTTTCTCTCCACCAGCCCTCTCTCTCCAGTCCTCTATTCCCCAGTCCTCTATTCCCCAGCCATCTCTCCCCCAGTACACTCTCCCCTAGCCCTCTCTCCCCTAGCCCTATCTCCCCCTGTCCTCTCTCCCCAACCCTTTCTCCCCTAGCCCACTGTTTTCTAGCCCACCCTCTTTTAGAATAGCACCAGTACTCACACAAAGGTTACGGGTTGCATCTTAGCATCCTCAGAGCTAGCACAAAGCATTCCCACAACGTGGGATTTCTGTGTGAGTCGAAGCATGTGGCTGTAAAGAAGATCCAGAGCCAGGTCCTTTGTGACAACCATGGGGAATTTCCAGCAGGAAATGGTTTGCTCCAAGGTGTCCTGATTTGTATCCCCTACCCCCATCACAGTCTAGAGAGAAAAGAAAAACAGGGCTCATACTAAATTCAAGGCTTGCTGTTTCTTAAAGTGTGGCTGAGAGGTCACCGCATGAGCGCCACCTTGAGATACCTTACGAAAGCAGAATTTCGCATTTCAGCAGCAACCCTGCCTCAGAATGAATCCGATTCGGCGTCACAAGATCCCTAGGTATTTTTTATGCATTGGAAGTTTGAAAAGCTACTGGGGCTGGGGCGGGGGTATGTACAGGCCTTCAATCCCAGCACTAGTGAGGCAGAGGCGAACAGATCTTTGTGAGTTCAAGGCCAGCCTGGTCTACAAAGTGAGTTCCAGGACAGCCAGAGCTATACAGAGAAATCCTTTCTCCAAAAAAATTTTAAGAAAAGTTTGAAAATGCCTGCTCTAGAAACATCCTCTGGATGTTTGGAGATTGGAAACACTGAAGGAGCTTGCTGTTGTGTGCAGAAACACTCACCAACTGCACCTGTCTCCACCCATGCCTCTCAACACTGGGATTACAGACTCCTACCCTGGGGAATGGCCTCCTCCTCACAGATGTTGGAGAGCTCTACCTAAGTCCTCCTCCTTACCCAGGAGGCGCTTCCTTCATCGGGCCATCTCCCTAACTACGGAGTGACAGATCCCATCCTTCGGGATTTTGATTGAAACGTTCAGCCTCTCTAAATGATTCCAAATGCACAGCCAATGTCGTACAGCCCCGGGAGGCCTCCTAGTCCTCTGAGAGACTGTACCATAGCCACAGATCCCAGCTCTGACGGCGCAGAATGAATGCTGAGAGCTCCTTGCAGCCCAACGAAAAAGTCTCTCGTTGCCCCAGCTACAAGCCAGAACGAAGCCAGCTTCTCCCATCCAGGTGCCTAAGCCTCCTCCTGGACACGTGTTCACTGTAGCCCTTCACTGTGGGTTTCAATATGGGGAACCCATGTGGAAATCTGTTGCGGCAGAGCAAAACATTAAGCGTGGCGTGTTCTCTGCCAGCTATAAAGGTAGCAGAAGAAGAAAGGTTGTACAAAAGACTTAGTGATCTCCAACAGGCAAACAGACAAACCAAAACCAGAGAAGGGTTCCCCCCAGGCAGTAGCACCCTGCAAAGCGAGCCTGTGAGTCAGCTCAGGGAGGCCCAGCCCCTTCAGGAGAGCCTGATTTAGGATCAGCGTCTGCTCCCGGGCTGGGCTGGGCTGAGTCTCCTCCCAAGACCTACTCTTGAGAGCAGCTCCCCTTCTCCCTGACTGCCTAAAGTGTCACATTTTGCTCATTCCCAAGCTCTCTCACCCACCCCCTTCCCAGACAGCTTGCCAGTGAACAGGGGCCATTGTAACTCACCTCCCGGCCTCTTCCTTTGGAGACTGCTGTTAAGCAACTTTCAAGTCCTCTCATTGCAAAGGTATGAAGTTCCCCGGGAAGCCCAGCAGCCACACAGCTGCTTCTCTGCCTCTTTGCTGGCTCCTTTTGAAGATTCTGCCGCTGGGAGACTGTCACCCTTATGACAATCGCTATGCTGGGTAAGTGGAGGCAACTTCCTGTCCTGCGAGGCTTTGATTTGTTTGTGGGGTTGTTTAGCTCCCATGTGCCTCACCGTTTTGTTGTTGTTTGTGGTTTCTGTGCGATTCTGAAGGCTTTCATACCCTCTCCCCCCATAAAATGTATATATAGCATCCAGCATTTCGGTTCAGTGGACTGAGAAAGCCCGGTAGGCAAGAGTCTGGCTAGATACTGTTTAGAGTGGCCCAGCCCCAGCTGTGGCCTCTAAATTCAACGCGAAAGTGTCCTGGGGTGCCCTGGCCAGTATCTGCAGCATCTGCCTTGGTTGATGCTCAGCATAAAGGATACAGTTGTACCACGTGAAGTATGACCTGAAAATTAAGCAGTCAGTCTCCTTTAGAATTGTGCGTACCAGCAGTGGGCTGAAATTCACCTGTGACTGATTTAAGAACTAAATATGGTTTTTTAAAACTATTCCAGAGAGTGATTGTTAAATATTTCAGATCTGGACAGCTCAAATAATTCAACACAAAATAAGCAGATTTTTTTAAAAAAAAAAATTAAAAAGGCAGAATAAAAGTAGTCAACTGTAAAATTGCCGGTAGTTTTGAGAAGGAGATGGGAGGAAGAGAGTGGCTTTCTCCTCTGGATAGGATAGCAGCGTCTGAGATGGCGATCTCGGGGAGGCACAAAGCTGGAACTGGAGAAGTGTACTGCTCTGCACGTTCTTATGATCCTCAAGGCTTGCTGAGGTACAGACAGCGTGTGTTCGGCTCAGATTTGCAGAAGGCTGTTCTTTGAATCTGGAAGTTATAGAGTGCTGGCATTTCAGAGAGAAACCATCTTCTAGTTCCGTCGCTTAAAGCTGAGGAGGGGCAGCCGTGTCCCCTCTCTCTAAACTGTACCCCTCAATTGTCGCCAGTGAAGAAAGCTTAGCATCCCAAAGAACAGTTGCTCGGGTTCAGAATAGTGTGGGGAGTCTGTGAGGGCCTGGAATACAGAACTGCGAATCATGCTCCCCTTTCTCTCTCCAGGGACCTGGACTTGGACTTTATTTAGTGATCTTCCAAATACAGGATTTACACGGAGACATTCACAAGCATGTTCTTAAGTGGAGAGAATGAGGGATGGGGGAGGCGTTTGGTGAGATAAAGGCGGGAATATAACCTTTAAATTTCCCACCTGTGATTATTTTTTCCTGGGGCACAGAAGAGCATTTACATCCAAAAGGTTCTTTCTAGTGTCCTGCTCAGGAAGGCCCAGGCTTTGCAACCTGTAGTTTGTCTGGTGCACACAACACTCGTTAAAGATGCGGGCAAAGAAGTCCCTGCTAATGACCTGTCCACAGTCACACTCCTCCAGTGGAGGAGCTAATCTGACCCTTTTGCTGATGTCAGACCAGACGATAAATCTATATCACCAACTTACATGTGCTTCAAGTGATACAGGCGCTCACCCCTCCACTCAGCTGTGGCTCTGTTCATAATTACTCTGGGGCATGGCGCTCATCAATAATAAGTCACCAGGCCTGCTTCAACGGAGCAGGTGTGTATCCTCCCCCGAGCACCACTGGGTGGAGGAGAACGAGGCCAACAACACCTTTTCCAGGCAAACTTTCTAGCAAATGCAGCCACTCCTGGGGGCAACAGTCCTGCCTCCTCTCCTGCTGTGCACTGAAGGTAGCAATCGCCATTTCTCTTAGGCTGCAACATAACAAGATAGTCCCGGATGTATAAATTACCAGATATCTGAAAGTTGGAAGGAAAAAAAAAACCCGAGAAGCTGAAGGATTGCTCACTACCTGTCCATCATAACAGAAGCCTAAGGCCTCTTGAAAATCAGAACTACTTCTGAGATTTTTACCATGGAAAATTTAACTCGCCTTCAAGAGACAGAAGTCATTCTCTCATTACCAAGGATAAATGCTACTCAGATTTGGGGAGGTTTTGCTTTGTTTACTTAGGAACCACTCTGTGCATATTTAGCTCTTTAGGGATCAAGAACCTGGTAGGAAAACAGGGTAAAATACCATCGAGCATTGTCTCTGTCTCTGCCTATTTAGCATGATTGTAAGCTGCCCCATTGTTAGCCCTTCATAGGTTTTGCTGATTTTCTTGTTAATAATTATGGGCCAACCTTTTTCCTTGCATTCTGGTAAAGAAATTTGGCAGGTCTTGCCCAAATGCAGCATTCCATGACTGTCACCTGCAGGAAGGCCCCTGAGCACAAATAGAAATGAGAACGTTCAGGAAAAACAGCGTGCCCTTCAGAGCTGCTAATGAACATCTTCAGGTCCTCTCTATACAAACAACACTAGAGCACAGCCAATGTGTGTAATAGAGGCTTCCTCTAAGTGTCTCAGGAAATAAGTTGTAAAATGAGTTGGAGAAGCTACAAGCCCACAGGGAGAATCTGAAGACAGAGACTGAGTCCTGTTTTCGGTAGCTGTTTCAGATCATACAGCCACGAGGGAGGTTTAAAAAACAATATTACTCCACCATGGTCCAGCTAGTGGAGGACTGCAGGAGCTGCAACGCCAAGTCAGACATTCTCGTGGTAATTAAGGGGCACTCAGTAAACCGGCAATGCTACTCTGTCTTGTCTTCTTTCCCTTCATCTTGTTTTCGTGGAAGGACCTAGTTATTTGCTGTCCTGTGAGGCTAGGGCAGACATTGATTTGCAACACTGAAGCCTAGGACCCAAGTGCAGGATGTCATGAATCTGAGAGTTCCTTCTGCAGTGGTGGTTGAACCTTTTCAATCAGAGAAGACTTTGAAGTCTCCTCTTCTCTAGAACTGGTCAATATGGCCAGGACAGTCCCATTTGTGCCTACTGTTCTGATGTATTATATGACAATGCCCTCTTTGTGTCAGAGAAGAGTCCCTATGGACAGTATCTCATGTGTGGGACACTTTTGTTCTTATGCCATTGGCTGCTTTAATGGGGTCACCTGAATTCCTCTCAGCTAACTTCTCCTTTCATTTCCAAAGAACAAATTTGTCTGTGATTATCCTGTTCCAGTGAAAAGCGCATCATTTGTTCCTTTTTATCCCTGGGAATGGATCCCAGTTACTTCAGAACCAGTTTACCTCAATCTGGGGTAAGCTTTTCCCAACCCATGTGTCTCTAGTCCTTTCTCATACTGATGATCTTACTAAAATGACATGTATGTTATTCTTTTGCTCAAACATTGACTTTGGCTCTCTGGCGCTACCTTGGTCAAATCCAGATTTCTCTGCCTGGCTCTCAAGGCATCTATAATGGGTCTGCCTCTGTTCTACTCTTCCTCGTCCATAAGATCCACCCACCTCTAACCAAAGAAGTAGAGTAACTCTGCAGGCTTCTAGCCACCGAATCAGGCAGACCAGAAGCCTAAGGCAAAGAGCAGTGCTCCCAGCTCATGGATGACAGAAATGTGCTGTCTGTGTGTCTGGGACATTAGAAAGCACACATGGCAAGTCGGCCGTATTTTAATACGTATTTTGATTTTGAATCAGTTCCCCAGTACCTTCCAGAAGCTCCTTTACTCTTTCCCTGTTAATGGTAGAGTATTCTTAGTTTTCCTTATGTGCTGGCTCCAAGCAGGGCCCTGAAGAGCTGAGTGTTTATCAGCTCATATAGCCAAGGCTTTCCTCACTGCAGTATGCTGTGTGTTAGGGCTTCGTGCTTTGCTTACTAAAGATGCACAGGCTGCAGCTCTCTATGCTTCTGAGCCAGCGGTTCTCAGCCTGGGAGTTGTGGCCCACATGGCAGTCCCCTATCAGAGAGCCTGCATATCAGATTTTCCTATAGCTTATAACAATAGCAAACTACATTCATGAAGTAGCAATGAAAGCAATTTTATGATTGTGGGTCATCGCAGCATGACAGAACTGTATTAAGGGGTTGTCTGCATTAGGAAGGTGGAGAAGCACTGTTGTGAACTGAACTCACAGGCAGTCTATGAGGCAAGGTTCTCTCTCAGGGCACCCAGTTAGTGGAAAGAGGAATGTTCCCACTACTCCTGAGCCACGTTCTCCTCAGAGCCCAGTCTGGTAATGGATTCTTTATTTTATGGCACCAGGATGTATTCTGGGTGATAGCAATGACCTATAATCCCCTCACCTCTTCTGCTAATGCTTCATCACGTCACACTTTCGACTGGCCACAAACACACCGGCAGTACTTCTCTGTCTCCACACAGAATTATCAGAGGAGGGCGTGGAACGGCGGCAGAGGAAAAGGAAGTCATCTTAGTGACTTGCTTTTTAGAGACTTCATTGTGATCAATCAGTAGGTAACTAGTTTACCGGGTTAGAATTTGCTCTGCTAAGTCCATGGCATTCCATTGTGTTGGAGGAATCTGCTTTTTCATGGTAAAATGGATTGTGAAAGGGAAAGTTCCAGGAGTAAGGTCTGGTTACTGTTAAAAATTCCCTAAAAATTAATTTCATTGCATGATGAAATAAACTTCTAAATGGTTTCCTTCAACAAAATCACCATCTTTGCCTTTTTTCAATATTTTTAAATGGTAAAATATTTTCTTTTAATATCTATTTTTAGTATATCATTAGGTTGCCTTGCTTGTGTTTGTTTGTTGTTGCTATAGCAAAGATCCCCTACCCTTAATAACCTAATAAATTCATTTTTCACTCAAATAAAAATGCAGAACAGCTATGGCTAGTTGGCTGTGACAGAGGTCCAGGTCCCCAAGGTGCTGCAGCTTTGACCTGATCAAAACCTAACTCCCAAATATGGTCCCAAAAGGAAGCTTTCCTATCACAGTTCAGCCAACAGGAGAGTGGAAAGGAAGGCCAAAGGTCAGAAGAGAAGTTTGACCTCAGACCAGCTATAGATGAGCATTGGGCAGATAGTTTAGGTACAAGCGAGGTTGTGCAGCATTATCATTAGCTGGAGGCCAGAGCTGCAAACGCTTGCTAAGGGACACTGGCGAGTTTCCAGTGGTCTCACTGACACCCCATGACCACAGCCCATTCTCCCTTCAACGTGGTTTTCTAAATGCAGAGTTTCACACTTTAAATTGATTGAAAATACATAGTTTTATTTTACAAATGCTCTTTCCAAGTCATAGAATGTCAGAACAAAAGGAGACAGGAAAAAAAAAAAAAAAAACATAGCCCAATCTTCCTGTGTGGAAATGGAGCAAGCAGAACTCCACCAGGATAAAGGGGTTCGCAGAGCCAGGGAGGGATTAGACTAAAACCCAGGTCAGTGAGCTCTCAGCGTTCCTCACAGTTGATACTGTAGTGTTGGGTGGCTCTAGAAGTCATCGGGACCCTTCCTACCTCCTTGAATTGCTGGGTAGGAAGTCATATGTTTTGGCAAAGCTGGGGAGTCTTTAAGGAGGGAATATTTCATTTCTGTAAATATTTGTAAGGTTGCTAGTCTCAGACCACGGAGATGAAAGAGCAGTTCATGCACGCTACATAATGAGTAACATTAGCAGGTAAACAAGGAATTAGAGTCCCCATCCCCTCAGAGAAAATTATTTGTGCCTGGTGAGTGCACGGGAGGGTCACCTAATCCAGACTGAAGGATGGAGAGGGGGTCAAAGTCAGTTTCTCAACTATGAGATGTTTCTCAAAAGACAAACAGAAATTTGAGTGGATCATTGAATGTAGGAGGTTTGTTGCCTTTTCCTTTTAAATCGTTGGTACTGGAAGGTATGGCCTCATCTCTGTCATAAAAGAAAAACAAAGCCCACAAGTAGAAAATTGAGGAAGGCTTTCCAGGCACAGGGGCTACTTCATTTCAAAAAGCTCGGGGATAAGCTCAGTGAGGTCTAGATAATCAGAGTTATATTGCTTCTCTCGCTGAAGATGAAGGTGTGAGAGTAACGTATTTTGTCATCGGTTGTTCGCAATTCTAATCTCACCTAAAGTCATAGAATATTAATATATTTTCAGGGAATTCAGACAAGGTTTTAAAAGGAAGTTCTCTCTGGAGTCCCTGAGAAGGGAAGATAAAAAAGCCAGGTGGTTCTCTACAAGACAACTGAGTAGTAATTTTATATTATGAGGTTGCTGCAGTTACACACAAAGAGAGATGGGGGCCAGTTAACCATTCAAGACGTAGAACTGTTACAATTATGTAATTAGATAGATAAAAGAAGGCTAAATGATTCACACTCAGGATTGTATAACTGAACCAAAATTGTTATAGAGAAGATAAACATTTTTTTAGATGTGTGCAACTAAAGATGCCCATTGTAAGCCCAGTTGGATATATGGGTCTGAAACTAGAGGGAGAGACAGAGAAAGAGAGACGGGGAGAGAGAGAGAGGTGGAGAGAGATGTAGAAAAATAAAGAGAGAGACAGAGAGAGGGAAAGAGGCAGAGACAGACAGAGAGACGGGGGAGAAACAGACACACAGACACACACATGCACAGAGACAGACACACACACACAGAAGAGAAGACAAAGAGACACACAGAGGGAGAGAAAGATAGACATACACACAGACACACACACACACATACACAGGGACAGACACACAAACAGAGGAGGAGACAGACACACAGAGGGAGAGAAAGATAGATATACACACAGAGACACACACATACACAGGGACAGACACACAAACAGAGGAGGAGACAGACACACAGAGGGAGAGAAAGATAGACATACACACAGAGACACACACACATACACAGGGACAGACACACACACAGAGGAGGAGACAGACAGGCACACAGAGGGAGAAACACGTACACAGACACACACAGAGAGACAGAAACACACAGAGACAGAAACACACAGAGAGACATGGAGATACTAAGAAATAAACTGTACTAAATGATATGCAGGAAGAGTGTCTAAACATCAGGTAGAGCACCCAGAAAGAGTGCATTGACATGAAAAGAGAAGACAGCCAAAAACTAGGGAAAGTGTCAGAGAAGAAACTAATAGAAAGGAAGAAATGCAGAAAATGATGATTAAAGGAAATGAGTATTAAAAAGAAAGAGAGGCCAGTTACTTCACTTATTGCCAGCTGGTACCTGCTGGTTGTCATAAAGGTAATGAGGTGTGATGCCATCAAAGATACTTTTGGCCAAAGGATGGCTGAGAAACTGGAGCGCATTGAAGACTGGATGGGAGGTGAAATATTAGCACTGAGTGTGGATGATAATTTCAGGTAGCTTATCCATGAAAGGAAGGTGGTCACAGGGGTGAGGAGTTGAAGCCTCACATGGAAGGAGGGGTTTGCTGTTCTGTTTTTATTTAAGGAAGGTACAGTGTGCTCTTGTCTCATGCCGGGAGGTATGAAGAATGAGAGACGGTAGGTGAAGAAGAGGCAGAGAGAATGGGATGGGATGGGATGGGACCTCCACGAGAAAGAATACTGTTGTCCCTTCCTTTCTCTACAAATTATGGAGTGGTGTCCTACTCCATGACAGCAAAATGAACAGAGACCTGAATAAAGGAGCAAGGGTTTAGACTCTGGATGTTCCTGGGTAAAATGACCCGAACCCTTTAGAAGGATCACCAGTGACTGTGAAGACAATAGTTCATACTAGAACCATCTCCAGCTCATGAATATCTTCTGAGAAGTCCATGTAACTTCATGTGACAAGCAACACTGCCCGTAACCTATCACTGTGCCTGTTGCATCTTCTCAGATGGATAAGGATGTGTGTTTAACACACCTGTATGAAGTGACAATGAAAGTCAAACAAGAGCGTAGCCTCCAGTTGGGTCATAACACACTCTCTGTGATTTGTCTCTCCTGTTGATTTCTCGACATGCCCCCACCCTAGATTTTTAAATTACTATAGACTTAGCTTCTCTGTAAATAGAGGAGACTTTCAGAGTGTTACACATCTATTCCAGATACAAACCTGGTTTATGTTTGCACACACAGAATCTTCAGCCTTTTGCATGTGTGGCCTCAATGGCCGTATTTCCGTTTGACCTACTTGCTTTCCAGGATTTCTGTATGTTATCCAACTAATGTATGACTCAGAGAAGTGTCTAGTGCATTCCTTATGGTTTTACAGATTTGTAAAATATGACATTATCCTATCCATCATGACCATCTGGGATGTCTGATGATGTAATAACAGCACATCTCACGTCAAAATCCCTAAATATCTTGGAGACTGGAGGCCTTTGAGCGCTGCCAGGATAGCTGGTTCTTTAGAGCTGATGGAATATTTTCTTATCAGCTAGTGTCTAAACACTTATCTTATGGGTAAGTAAAGAAAAGGATGTAGGAGAACCCAATTCTCCTAAGTTTTCAGACCTCTGTAAAGTACAGAGAGATGACAATGAGTAACAATTAGGAAATCAATCTAATTGCAAATTTAAAAACACCTGAGCAGCTGGAGAGATGGCTCAGTGGTTAAGAGCACTGTCTGCTCTTCCAAAGGTCCTGAGTTCAATTCCCAGCAACCACATGGTGGCTCACAGTCATCTGTAATGAGGTCTGGTGCCCTCTTCTGGCATGCAGGCATACACACAGACAGAACTTTTGTGCATTGTGGTTTTTTGCCTAAAATGAGAATGTTTTTTCTTTGCCCATAAAGGCCTGGTTTGCTGATAATGTGTTATCCACATATCCATTCTAAATGTCTCCAGTTACTCCCACCCTTCCCAGTATTGTACTTCTACAGTAGTTACTTCTCTTGTTGTTATAACAAAATACATAACAAAAACAGCTTAAGGAACAAAAGGTTTGTTCTGGCTCCAGTTTGAGGTTATAACACATTCTGGCAGGGACAGCATGGATGTGGCAGCTAAGGAAGCTGGCCACACGATATCCCCAGCAGTATCAGAGGCGGGGCAGTGCTGTGTGCTCGCTTTCCTCCCTTGATCCTTTCTGTACAGTCTAGAATCCCATTCCAGAGGTCAGTGCCAGGCACACTTCCAGTAGGTCCTCCTTACTCAGTTAAACATCTGGAAATGCCCACTCACATACCCAGAGGCATGTTGTCAATGGAAATTAACTTATATCTTTCCATTTCTGACCCCCAACTTTTACTAATAAAGGGAAAGAAAGGGAGGGAGTCGGGGAGGGAAGCAGACAAGGAGGGCACACATAAACAAGGAATGGGAATGTCAGTGTATTAGGTCAGTGGGTGCTCTTGACTGACAAGATGGAGGACCACAGCATCTGCCCTGTGTCACCTCACTCCTATGCTTCCCGCTACACGCTCTAAAGGCTTCTTATCGCTTCCCTTCCTTCCAGGCATCTCTCATTCTTTCTGTCAGCATTGCTGATAGACAGCCTGCACATTACAGGTTGATTTAAGGTCCAGGAGTCTTAGACCAAATCTGAGATACTAAAAAAAAAAAAAAAAAAAAAAGCCCTGCTTCAGGTACTCGTGAATAAAACAAAGTCTCGTGGGGGATTTACATTCTAAAAGGATGATTGAAAATTAATAAACCATGGTGTTGAGTTCTGATAAGGCTGTAGAAGAGATAAAGTGCAGAAGGGAGGGATAAAGACTGTCAGGAGAGTCGATGGGAGGAATAAAGAAGGCGATCAGGAGTAATACTGCCAAAGAGAGAAGTTTTTAGATATAAGAAAGTGTCGAGCTGAGAGTCCCCGTGCAGGACCTTGAACAGTGTCCTTGCCAGTCAGCAGCATCACCTGGGAACACGTTAGAAAGGGAAGTTCTCAGTCTGGAAACCTTCTCCCCAGCAAGGGGTCCTAGGAGTGGGGCCCAGTAACCTGCACCTTAAACAGCCCAGGCTGTGATTATGATAAGGTTTGGGAAACCCTGGAGAGAACCAGAAATGAGGACAGTGGGGTCCAAGGCAGGAGCGTCCACTGAGGGGAGCAATGTGTTCCTCATCCTTTGTTGTCACTGCTGTCCATGAGGTAGCCACCTACTTCCCTTTATCTGTGTGAACTGCCCAGAACCAATGCAACTCTCCCTGTGTGTCACGTTCTCTATGGCACACTTCAAATCAGCCCTCAATCACCTACACCTAGCCAGCATTTATGATCCAGTTCAAACACTTTGTCCCCCATCAGCAGAGTCTATGATGTCACCAATCAGCTCTGATTGTTCCCACCTAAAAGCCCACAGCATCTTCTCTATTCTGCACACCAGTGCACTATGGGTGCATCCCTGTGTGGTTGTGCTCTCGGTTCTGTTAGGTGAGAAGCAAGTGGGCATGAGATACTGTATCTTCTGTGAATCTGCATTCCCACAGTACCCAAAGGGGTATTTGGCATGTTCAGTGAAAACTGAGATGAATGGATGGGTGGATGGATGGATGGATGGATGGATGGATGGATGGATGGATGGATGGATGGGTAGATGGATAGATGGGTGGGTGGGTGGGTGGGTGGGTGGATGGATGGATGGATGGATGGATGGATGGATGGATGGATAGGTGGGTGGGTGGATGGATAGATGGGTGGATGGATAGGTGGATATGTGGGTGGATGGATGGTTGGATAGGTGGGTGGGTGGATGGATAGATGGGTGGGTGGGTGGGTGGGTGGGTGGGTGGATGGATGGATGGATGGATGGATGGATGGATGGATGGATGGATGGATGGATGGATGAGAGAGGGAGAGAGAGAGGAGGGAGGAAGGAAGGAAAAGAGTACATGAGATAGGGAAAGAAACAAACTTGGAATCAAATTGTGGGCACTCCCAGATGAGCTTCTGTGGATAAGCAGCTGTGAGAACTTGCAATCACCTGCTGCAGTGGCCTCAGAGAAATGAGGGGAACTCAGAGCCAATGCCTCTCTGAGCACGGGTGTGGCTCTTACTCGCCTTCCTGTCACTGGGTCCTCCCTGTGCCTTTGGGGCCTTATTCTCTCATCGAGACTTGGTCTTAGGTATTTTGTTAGGCCCTTAAGTTCATAAGATTGCTATGGGTAGCACTCTGTTTCCAGGATATCTCTGAGGCAAAACCACTCTTCCCTGGCTGATGCCAAGACAGTACCCTCTGACCGACATGTTTGCTAACCACTGCTTTTGTTTCCTTTGGCTTGATTTGGCTTCTAATTATATTTTTATCAGCATATATTAATTATAAATAATAATGGCTTTTATTATGAAATTTGTAGGCATCTATCTAATACATTTTGATCATACTCATTCTCTGATTTGACTTTTTTGAGATGAGGTTTTAATATGTAGCCAAAACGAGCCTTTTATTCCCAGTCCTCCTGCCTCAGCCTCCAGACTGCTGGGATTAGAAACATTAAGATCATACATGGCTTTAGCCATTGCCTTTTACCAATTTAGAGAAACACATGTTATTTTATCTTCTAAAGAATATGTATATTTTCATAGACCACTGCTCAGTGAACTCATTTCAAAGATCCTGTCTTTTATTATTTCAAAACTAATTCTTATTACCCACAAGTCTTTTTTAAAACCCTTCAAAAATTTGTCTAAAATTCATTTATCTTTTCCTATTTCTTTTGATGTGCTAATTCAGGAAAAACAAAACTTGCTTGCAGGCCTACACTCAGTTCCCCAAATCAGATCCCTGAACTAGCTTCAGGTTTCACGGAATTAGGATTGTTCTGAAAGTACAGGCAGAGTTTCCTTAAAATAAGCTTAGGATAACAACCCAAAAGACCCAGTTAAAGAAAGAGCTGCTCATATGGTTCAGAGGCCTGGGACTGAGGTGAATTCCTGATGGATGCTCAGCGTGCTTCTCATGACAGTGATTGCAGAAGACCCTGAACTATCCGGACTGCTCATAGTGAACTCTCCTGAACTATTCAAACGGCTCCGGTGAGGAAGACCTGATGGGAGGAGAGGGTGGAGAAGACAAGAGACTGAAGGTGGAGAGGAAGACCAATGGCCAATGATTTAATGTCACACCTGCTTAACTGACACATGGCTGTACTTCAGCAGTGAAACTAGAATATCCTAAGTGCAGTAACTCTCCCTACTTGCCATTACCATTCAGCACAATGCAGCTGACAGGCCTAGGCAATCTAAGGGGCAATTTCCATCCCCTATCCTGAGTAGAACACCAATATTATTTTTGTGTTTTATCTGGCTCTGAGCAAAGGATGCAGAGACACCCATTTAATAATTTGGCCAGGCCTTGCGTGCTCATCTTTCTCTCATAACTCTGTCAGAACATCACTTAGCTTCCTCCCAGTCTCTCAGAATGCTGCACAAAAGCACTCAGCACTTTCTATGGCCATTATCTGTTGATTTTCCTAACCATACTGTGTCCTCTTTGAGAGAAGGGCCCTTCTCTTATCTCCTCTCAAGCCCAAGCTCTCTCAAGACCAGCAAATACCTGTTATCCCTCTCCTCGCTAGCACTGAACTACAAAGAATCACCAAGATGTGTGTTTTAAAATCTAAAATTACAACAGTTTCAGATGTTTCACTAATATAGCTGTTAATTCTGAATAATGAACTCGTTTCCTCTGGCTAGCAGCTTATGTAGATTTTGTTCACTAAAGTAGCAAAGACTTTACAGAGAGTCCTGCTAGCGCCACTCAAGTTTAGATGTGCAAATGAAGTCTGGGCACTGTGTTAATAATACCGATTGATGGAACTTCAGAAAGACTTAACAGAACCAGAGACATGCATCTCACACGTTTCAACAGCTTTGGGCCTGTTATTGGCTACAGAGGAGAAGTCCAGTGTGTTCACTGGCTGTCTGCTACTTTAATGAGTCACTTACCCTTCCTGAGCATCGCTCTTTGTAATATCCAGAGATCAAACAGGCAGCTCGACTCTTCCAAACCCCATGTCCATGATCTGTCTCAGGGTCATGCCATCAGCTTAGAGGAACACCCTCAGAATGCCTGGGGTTTTTTGCCCCAGCTCTCCCACTGACTGCCAAAGTGACCTCGGAGGGAGCTGACCCCTTTGTGCCTCAGTTTTCTCTCAGTAAACTTGAACACTATTGGTTGAGTTTATATATGCTAAGTGCTTAGGACAGGCAGAAGATGGCATAGATCAACTTAGCAAATATGAGCTACTTTCCATATTAATATTCTCTGTAGTTTTATTTGTGAGATGCTTTTCTAAGGGGATTATCTGAAATGTAGGAAATATTTATAGTATGTAGAAAGATATTTATCATCAATTTATGCACTCTGTCAGAATCTGGGATGTAAGTCACATTCAATAATAAGTCAAAGGTCAATTGCAGTCCGCATAGTGGAATCTATTGTGCCCACTGTACATGTCTAAGAGCGACTATTAATGGTCGGGATATGAAACACAGAGAGAAAATGAGATTAAGAGCAACATTAGTCATTCTTGTTTCATAGTAATTTACTTTTACATGTATTGCCAGTATACTTGGCATGAAGGCTCAAATATTTTAAGGTTTTTTTTTTATATTTTCCTTTTTATGGTCAGGTGATTTTATTACAGGTTTTGACATCTCTATACCTTTTTTCTCCAATTTCGTAATTGCTCTATGTGAAGTATGAAAATTTTCCATCATCAAAGAAAAAATAATTTCAAGCATGTATAAATTCTCAGACTGAATAAAGGCCTAAGGCAATTTCTCTTTTTTACTTCCTGTAGTATCCTGTGCCAAAGCCATCATAGGAGCTTTGCAAATAAGAACCAGGAGGCGGTGTATTTAATAACACAGAGGCCTGTGCCACACTAATGACTGAAAAGAGAAATGAGCAGGTCCTTTGCTATTCCTGACCACAAATGAGATTGCTGGTGCACCAGCAACACATGCAATCACCAAAGTGGCCAGGTCAGTGGATGTCACTTATACACTGGGGAGATCTGGAGATGAGGAAGCAGGACACAGAGCCTCTCAGCTCAGAGTGATGCCAAAAGCAGCTGCATCATGCTGATACATGTGTTTAAGGAGATGGTTTTCAAATAACAGCCTTCAGTGGTCTCAAGGCAATGGTACTCTGCAATCTATATTTAGACTTCTGTTTAGGAGAGAGGAAAAGCATTTGCGAAGACTGCTCAGAAAAACCAATCCATTACGCTTATACATCTATTCCTCCAAAACAGATATTTTTCCCAGTCTGAGCTAGTCCATTGCATTTTAAGAAGAAAGGGAAGAGAAATACTTGCCAGAAGTGTCATGCACTATCAATTTCTTTTTAAAATTGCAGTAATAGTGATCATTGGAACATGGTTCAGGTTTAATGTCTTTTGATTTCTACAAAATTAGTTGAGGACCATTTTGTTCCTGCTTCTGTGGAGTATGGATGGAGGAGAGGAGTTTGTCTCAACACAATTTCTATTTTTATTTTATAGTCCGATAAAGTCTTTTATCTTAATTTTCATCTGACTCTTTACTAGTTTGATAGTCTCACTCTTTGGTTTGGTGTTATGTATGATCACTGACTGTTTTATTCTATCCCTAATCCAACAATCACAACCTGAAAACCTAAACAAAATCACTTGGAGATCAACTGCAAATTCCTTATCTTATTTCTTTGAGTTAAAGAATGTTGAAAAGTAAAATATTATATTTTCTCTTACTTTGATTATTTGCAATTTAACTCTAGACATTGTCTCTGAGAAAAGGTGACTTTCAAAGTACAATGACTAAGAAAACACTATATGTGTGCATTTATTTTATCTCACCCTGACCTTCACGTGTTTGGCACAATAAGTAAAACATGTAGGTGATTTAAAAATAAATGTCAAGAACTGGGCAGTGGTGGCACACAACTTTATTCCCAGCATTCGGGAGGCAGAGGCAGGCAGATCACTGTAAGTTCTAGGTTAGCCTGGTCTTCACAGCGAGTTCCAGGACAGGCTCCAAAGATACACAGAGAAACCCTGTCTATAAAAAACAATCAAAAATGGTGGGGATTGGGAGTATTCATAAACTTCACTCATGGTTCCCTGAAAACAGAAAGAATGGGACTGAGGAAGCAGTTCAGTTAGTGAAGCTCGAGTTGCCCAAGAATGATGGCCTGAGTTTGTTCCTCGGGATACATATAATAGTCTGGGTGTGGTAAAGTAATCTGGGTGTGGTGGGACGATCTGGATGTGGTAGAATAACCTGCATGTGGTGTGGTGAGCTAACCTGGTGTGGTGTGGTAAAATAGTTAATCTGGTGTGGTGGGCTAACCTGGTGTGGTAAAATAGTTAATCTGGTGTGGTGGGCTAACCTGGTGTATCAGGGCAGCCTGATGTAGTGGGCTAATCCACATGTGATGGGATGATATTCTGGATGTGGGGCAGTAATCTGGGTGGGGCAGGCCAATCTGGGTGTGGCAGGACGATCTGATACGGTGGGTTAATCTGGTGTGGGGACATGATCTTGCATGGCAGGATAATCTTGGTGTGATGAGATAATCTGGTAGAGTAGGGATAACCTGGTGTGGTAAGATGACTTGGTGTGGTAGGATAACCTGGGTGTGGGAAAATGACCTGGTGGTAAAATAATCTGGTATGGCGTGATGTGTGGTATGGTGATCTGGGTGTGGTGGTGTCTGCCTACAATCCCAGCCCCAAGGTGGTGGACAAAAGAAGATCCATGGGGCTTAGATCCAGGAGGCCTGGATGACTACACAAATAGCAGGGAAAGGTTATAAACAGTCTTAAAAAATGTGAAGAGCAGATGAGGAAGAGACCCGAGCTTAATCTCTGGCTTCTGCACATATAACACACACAGAGACATATACCCACACATATATTTACAAAAATGTACACACGTAACGTAAAAAGAAGGAAAATGGACATGACAATAATCCCTAAACTCCATTAAGTTCACCAGCAGCAGCATATCATGCCTCTATATTAACTGATCATTTTTTATTGAGCCTCAATGTATCCCAAACTGTCTCATAGAACAGGAACATAAAGTCCTAGGAACAAAAAAGACAAAGACCTTAGTATTGTGGCTCAGTTTCATACAGGGAACAAAGACAAGGAGCAAATAATCCCAGGCTCTTAAAATAGAGATGAAGTAAACAAGAAATTTTTCATATATTTATTCAATATGCTCATTGATCATCTGTGTACTAGAAACTACACTAAACACTTCACAGAAAACATAGGTGTCCTCTGTTTTCACTGAATTCATTTTATGGGCTAGGAGGCAGATATTAATTACAAATCTGGGTTGGTAAAGGAGAAACCTGGCAAAGGGCTATGTTTCTGGAGACTCTGACAACTCTGAAGAAAATTGTATTAGTTGCTTTTTCCATCACTGTAACAAAATACCCAACAAGAAGCAACTTAGAGGAACAAAGAAAAGTTTGGTTTTGGCTCATGGTATGAGTAGATTCAAGCTAGCATGTGGAGAAGGTGTGACCACGTTTGGCTTTGTGGTGATGTGAGCCTGCAGTGACTGCTTGATCTCAGCAGACAGGAAGCAGACAGATATTAGGAAGTGGAGCTGGACTCTAAAGCTCAAGGTTTACTACCCCAGTGATATGCTTCCTCCTGGTAGTCTCTACCTCCTAAAGCACTGGTTCTCAGCCTTCCTAATGCTGCAACCCTTTACTTCCTCGTATTGTGGTCACCCCCAACCATAAAATCATTTCCATCGCTACTTTATAACTGTACTTTTGCTACTATTGTGAATTATAGTGAAGTATTTTTAAAGAGATTGTGGTCCATAGGTTGGGAATCACTGCCCCAAGAGTTCCAAAATCCTCCAAAACAGCTCCAACTGGGGACCAAGTGTTCAAACACATTAGCTAGCCTGTGGGAAACATTTCACATCTAAAAGGTGAGAAAATTGTTAACCAGATTTGGAGGATGAGCGTAAGATGGGAAGGGTCCTTCTCAGGATGTTGTCTTTAAGGCAGAGCATCCCTAAAAAGCCGCTTGCCAGTTGCAGCCACGGAAAGCTGTTGAGAGCAATGCTGACTCAGACGTAGAAGGAACAAGAGGAATATGATGCCCTACTACCCGGTGATGATTTTAAATTGTAGTTTTAATGAGAAACCTGAATTCAAAGCTTATCCTCACTTGTATACATGTAGTACCCTAGACTTTGCAAAGCACATTCATAGGGGGTATGTGTTTCAAATAAAACTGGCCCCCATACACTCATATTTTTGAATGCTCAGTCAGCAGGCAGTGGCACTATTTGAAAGGATTAAGAGGTGTGGTCTTGTTGGAGGAAGTGTGTCACTTTGAGGTTTCAAAAATCCATGTCAAGTCCACTGCCTGTTTGTCTGTCTCTCTCTCTCTCTGTCTCTCTCTCTCTCTGTTTTTCTCTCTCTCTCTCTTTCCCTCCCCCTCCCCCCCCCCCCCCTCTCTCTCTCTCTCTCTTTCTCTCTGTTCCCCCCTTACTTTCTCTCTCTGCTAAATGATCAGGATGTAGCTCTCAGCTACTGCTCCAGCACCTGCCTGCCACCATTCTCCTTACCATGATAATAGATTAAACCCCTGAAAACACAAGCAAGCCCTCCAATTGAATGATTTCTTTTATAGGAGTTGCCTTGGTCATGGTGTGTCTTCACAGCATTAGAACAGTGACTAAGACATGAGGTATCTCAGTCTCTCTTGCTCTCCACTCAGGTGAACAGTATTCAAGTAGGTATTTGATGGATGTGCAGGCTGTGTAGGCACATTTTTTAAAAAACTTACCTGATCTTTTATTGCACACTTGAAACTAGTGTGCCTCATGTCTTTTGGAGCCCTCTACTTTGTCTGCAGAACAGTCTGAATGGAAGCTATTAGTTTTAAGAGGCAATGAATTTCTGGGAGTTAGCTGTCAAGTTGAAAGGAAGGGTACAGAGAAATTCCAAAAGGAAAGTGCAGAGTTTATCTAATTATTCTTTAGTAATAAAAAAATCAGGAGCCAGATATCAGGTTAAGAACCTGAAAGATCAGAGCAGCCACCAATGACCTCCTGTCTCCTCCATTCCTCCATCCAAAAAGGGCTGAAATCCTCTCTCGACCCCACCTTACTACTTCCTCTCTCCTCTCTGTCCTCAGTCCTCCAAAACCTCTATGATTAATTTTGATCAGCTAATGGACAGCTCCACCCTCTGACTCCAAGCAAGCATTGTTCTCAGAATACAAATAAATCACACAACAGAAAAACTACAGTGTGATTGTTGGACTCCAGCGTCCAAACACCGAGGAGCAGTTGCCCCCAGAGATGCACTTCATACACCACAGCCGATGCAAAAGCATGAGGATTTTATTAATTCTGTCATGACAGGGTCCCCTAGCATTTGGGAAGCTGAGGGACCTTGAATAGATGGCACAGGCTACTTTGAAAGGGGCCACAGAAGCAAGAGGGGTTGTTCTTTGACTATTTTGATTGGCTTATTCGAAAGGGCTATTACCAATAATTGACTGGAGAGCTGTTGCCAGATCAGGTGAGGTAAGAGGTCATTTTGACCCCGTTTCCCAGGGGACTGAACCAAAACATACGTATATGGGTAATTGTTCAGGAACTGAGTATGTGCCAGTGTAGCTGTTAGGTCCTTGGTTCCCAGGGGAGGAGGGGAAGCACTATGGCATGGAGGCTGAGAGGATTCAGAATTGTCAAAATGGCTTCAGAATTGTCTTAAAGTCTTACGTGATTAGTAGGTGTATGAGATTGGCAGAAGGCAACACATAACAGGAGGAGATCAGATCGTGAGCACCAAAGGTCTCTTCAAGCCAAAGCCGATGTGAAGAACATAAATTTGAGCAGGCCATGGAAGAAGAAGCAGTACCTTTGAGACTGCAGAACTCTGATACCGACAAGGCCTGGGTCTTCATTCCAACACAGGTGACTTCTAAAGCCATGGAGTAAAACAGGGGCAGTGGGAGGCAGGAACAACAAGGAATTTGTATTTGGGACTTGTTTTATTTTTCTTTCTTTTCCCCTTTGGCTCTTCTTAGCAATTGTTCAGAGACCTGTGTAGTACGGATATAAATCATTTGTGTAATATATATATATTACAGGTTTGCTTTCACTCACCATTTTTCCTTTAACACTTCTGCAAGGCACAGTAAATGACTTAATAGTTTATATCTACCAACCTTCATTTCCTTCCTTTCTGGCATTCCGGTGTACCTTGTTTAAAAATATGAACTAGCCCTCCTACTCAAAACTATACAAATGCTGAGGCCCAGGCAGCAGAGGCACCGGCAGGCAGGCGGGCCCAGGCGGCGGAGGCACTGGCAGGCAGGCGGGCCCAAGCGGCGGAGGCACCAGCGTGCAAGCCAAGCGGCTGAGACACTGGTGAGCAGACTCAGCAGATGCGGGATAGTACAAGCATGAAACAGTGAAGCCCACACTAAGAGCAGATCGCCCCGTTACAATTAAATCAAACCCATTAGATAGCATTGATAAGAGGAGATGGGCAGACACCAAGGCAAGAATTCACCCAACAATCTGAAAAACAACATGAAAACACCAGAACCCAATGATCTTACAACACAAGGACTTGAACACCCTAACACAGAAGAAGAGGAAAAAACTGACTTTATGAAAGCAATAAAGTCCCTTAAACAACATGTAAAAAACGCCCTCATAGAAATGGATGAGAAGTATAACAAAAAGTTTGAAGAAATGAGTAAATACGTAAATGATACCCTGGGAAACCAAGAAAAAACGATCAAACAGGTAATGGAAACAGTCCAAGAATTGAAAACTGAAATGGAAGCAAGGAAGAAAACACAAACTGAGGACCAGCTGGATATGGAAAATCTAGGTCAACGAGCAGAGACTACAGAAACAAGCATAATCAATAGAATACAAGAGATAGAAGAAAGAATCTCAGATTCTGAAGACACCATAGAGAAAATAAATGGACTGATCAAAGAAAACAGCAAAACCAACAAATTCTCATCACAAAACATTCAAGAAATATGGGACACAATAAAAAGACCAAACCTAAGAATAATAGGGATAGAAGAAGGAGAAGAGGTACAGCTCAAAGGTCCAGAAAATATTTTTAACAAAATTATGGAAGAAAACTTTCCCAACATAAAGAAAGATATTCCTTTGAATATTCAAGAAGCATATAGAACACCAAACAGACTGGATCAAAAAAAAAAAAGTCCCCTCGCCATATAATAATCAAAACACAAAATATACAGATTAAAGAAAGAATATTAAGAGCTGCAAAGGAAAAAGGCCAAGTAATTTATAAAGGTAAACCAATCAGACTTACACCTGACTTCTCTATGGAAACCATGAAAGCCAGAAGGTCCTGGATAGAGGTACTACAGAAACTAAGAGACCATGAATGCAAACCCAAACTACTATACCCAACCAAGCTATCGTTCACTATCAATGGAGAAAACAAGACATTCCAGGATAAGAACAAATTTAAACAATATGTAGCCACAAATCCAGCCCTACAGAAAATAATAGAAGGAAAATCACAACCCAAGGAATCCAACATTGCCAGCACTGTCTACAATAACTCAGGCATCTAGCAACCCTTCAACAGCACAACTCAAAGAAGGGAGACACACAAACTCTTCTACCAAAAGCAATAAGAATAACCAGAGTAAACAACTACTGGTCATTAATATCACTTAATATTAATGGTCTCAATTTACCTATAAAAAGGCACAGGCTAAGAGATTGGATACGAAAACAGGATCCAACATTCTGCTGTTTGCAAGAAACTCATCTCAACCACAAAGACAGGCAGCTACTCAGAGTAAAGGGTTGGGAAAAGGTTTTTCAAGCAAATGGTCCTAAGAAAAAAGCAGGTGTGGCCATACTAATTTCTAATAAAACTGACTTCAAACTAAAATCAATCAGAAGAGATCGAGAGGGACACTTTATACTCATAACAGGAGCAATTCAGCAGGATGAAGTCTCAATCCTGAATATCTACACCCCTAATATAAAAGCACCCACTTATGTAAAAGAAATATTGCTAAAACTCAAGGCAGACATCAAATCACACACACTAGTAGTAGGAGACTTCAACACACCTCTCTCACCAATGGACAGGTCAATCAGACAGAAAACCAATAGAGAATTAAGAGAATTGTTGGAGGTAATGAAGCAAATGGACTTAACAGACATCTATAGAACACTCCACCCAAATAGGAAAGAATACACCTTCTTCTCTGCAGCTCATGGAACCTTCTCGAAAATTGACCACATACTCGGAAACAAAGGAAACCTCCACAGATACAAAAAAAAAATCAGTGTCCACCTGTGTCTTATCAGATCACCACGGATTAAAGTTAGAAGGCACCAACAATGCTATCCCCAGAAAGCAGACAAACTCATGGAAACTGAACAGTCAACTACTGAACCACACCTGGGTCAAGGAAGAAATTAAGAAAGAAATTAAAGTCTTCCTTGAATTTAATGAAAATAAAGAGACAACATACTCAAACCTATGGGACACGATGAAATCAATGCTGAGGAAAGTTCATAGCACTAAGTGCCCACTTAAAGAAAACGGAGAAAGCATACATTGGGGACTTAACAGCACACCCGAAAGCTCTAGAAAAAAAAAGAAGCAGACGCACCCAGGAGGAATAGAAGACTGGAAATAATCAAACTGAGGGCAGAAATCAGCAAAATAGAAACACAGAAAACAGTCCAAAGAATCAATGAAACAAAAAGTTGGTTCTTGGAGAAAATCATGAAGATCGACAAACCCCTATCCAAACTAATTAAACGACAGAGAGAACACACAAATAAATAAGATCAGAAATGAAAAAGGGGACATAACCACAGACACAGAGGAAATTCAGAGAATCATTAGATCTTACTACAAAAGCCTGTATGCCACAAAACTGGAAAATGCAAAAGAAATAAACACTTTTTTAGATAAGTACCATATACCAAAGCTAAACCAAGACCAGGTGAACGATCTAAATAGACCTGTTAGTCGCAAAGAATTAGAAATAGTTATCAAAAATCTCCCTTCCAAAAAAAGCCCAGGACCAGATGGTTTCAATGCAGAATTCTACCAGAACTTCCAAGAAGAGCTAATACCTATACTCCTTAATGCATTTCACAATATAGAAACAGAAGAGTCATTGCCAAATTCCTTCTAAGAAGCTACAGTTACCCTAATACCAAAACCATACAAAGACCCAACCAAGAAAGAGAATTACAGGTGTATATCACTCATGAACATCGATGCATAAGTTCTCAATAAAATACTGGCAAACCGAATCCAAGAACACATTTAAAAAATTATCCATTATGATCAAGTAGGCTTCATCCAAGAGATGCAGGGCTGGTTCAACATACGAAAATCTATCAATGTAATCAACCATATAAATAAACTGAAAGAAAAAAACCGTATGATCATTTCATTAGATGCTGAAAAAGCATTCGACAAAATTCAACACCCCTTTATGATAAAGGTCTTGGAGAGATTAGGGATACAAGGGTCATACCTAAATATAATAAAAGCTATTTACAGCAAGCCGACAGCTAACATTAAATTAAACGGAGAAAAACTCAAAGCCATCCCACTAAAATCAGGAACACGACAAGGATGACCACTCTCTCCATACTTCTTCAATATAGTGCTTGAAGTTCTAGCAACAGCGATAAGACAACATAAGGGAATCAAAGGGATTCATATTGGAAAGGAAGAAGTTAAGCTTTCGTTATTTGCAGATGATATGATAGTATACATAAGCGACCCCAAAAACTCTACCAAAGAACTCCTACAGCTGATAAACACCTTTAGTAATGTGGCAGGTTACAAAATCAACTCCAAAAAATCAGTTGCCTTCCTATACACTAAGGATAAGGAAGCAGAGAGGGAAATCAGAGAAGCATCACCTTTCACGATAGCCACAAATAGCATAAAATATCTTGGGGTAACTCTGACCAAGGAAGTGAAAGATCTATTTGACAAGAACTTTAAATCTTTGAAGAAAGAAATTGAAAAGGACACCAGAAAATGGAAGGATCTCCCTTGCTCTTGGATTGGGAGGATCAACATAGTAAAAATGGCAATTCTATCAAAAGCAATCAATAGATTCAAAGCAATCCCCATCAAAATCCCATCAAAATTCTTCACAGATCTGGAGAAGACAATAGCCAACTTTATATGGAAAAACAAAAAACCCAGGATAGCCAAAACAATCTTATACAATAAAGGATCGTCTGGAGGCATTACCATCCCTGACTTCAAACTCTATTACAGAGCTACAGTATTGAAAACAGCTTGGTATTGGCATAAAAACAGAGAAGTCGACCAATGGAATCGAATAGAAGACCCTGACTTTAGCCCACAAACCTACGAACACCTGATTTTCGATAAAGGAGCTAAAAGTATACAATGGACAAAAGAGAGCATCTTCAACAAATTGTGCTGGCAAAACTGGATGTCAATCTGTAGAAAAATGAAAACAGATCCATATCTATCAACCAGGCACAAAACTCAAGTCCAAATGGATTAAAGACCTCAATATGAGTCCGAACACACTGAACCTGATAGAAGAGAAAGTGGGAAGTACTCTATAACACATGGGCACAGGAGACCACTTCCTACGTATAACCCCAGCAGCACAAACACTAAGGACATCATTGAATAAATGGGACCTCCTGAGACTGAGAAGCTTCTGTAAGGCAAAGGACACTGTCACTAAGACAGAAAGGCAACCCACTGACTGGGAGAAGATCTTCACCAACCCCGCAACTGACAAAGGTCTGATCTCCAAAATATATAAAGAACTCAAGAAACTAGACCGTAAAAGGCTAATCAACCCAATTAAAAAATGGGGCACTGAGGTGTCCAGGGAGATGTCCCCAGCTGGTACCTTGGGCAACTGAGGAGAGGGAACCTGAAATGACCATATCCTATACTGATAAATATCTTACATATCACCTTAGAACCTTCATCTGGCGATGGATCGAGGTAGAGACAGAGACTCAATTTGGAGCAACGGTCTGAGCTCTTAAGGTCCAAATGAGGAGCAGAAGGAGGGAGAACATGAGCAAGGAAATCAGGACCACGAGGGATGCACCCGCCCACTGTGACAGTGGAACTGATTTATTGTGAGCCCACCAAGGCCAGCTGGTCTGGGTCTGAATAAGCATGGGTTGAAACTGGACTCTCTGAGCATGGCGGACAATGAAGGCTGATGAGAAGCCAAGGACAATGGCATTAGGTTTCGATCCTAATACACGAACTGGCTTTGTGGGTGCTTAACCTGTTTAGACGCTCACCTTCCTGGACATAGATAGAAGACCTTCGTCTTCCCGCAGGGCAGAGAATTTGGACTGCTCTCCAGTATCGAGAGGGAGGGGGAATGGTGTGGGGGAAGGAGAAGAGGAGTGGGGATAGGGGGAGGGGACTGGGGGGAGGGGGCAATATTTGGGAGGAGGGGAGGGAAATGGGAAACGGGGAACAGGTGGAAATTTTAATTAAAAAAGAATAAAAAAAAAAACGGGGCACTGAACTGAACAGAGAATTCTCAACAGAAGTTCAAATAGCCAAAAGACATTTAAGGTCATGCTCAACTTCCTTAGTGATCAGGAAAATGCAAATCAAGACAACTTTAAGACACCATCTTACACCTGTCAGAAAATGGCTAAAATCAAAAACACCAATGATAGCCTTTGCTGGAGAGGTTGTGGAGAAAGGGGTACACTCATCCATTGCTGGTGGGAATGCAAACTTGTGCAACCACTTTGGAAAGCAGTGTGGCGGTTTCTCAGCAAAGTTGGAATCAACCTACCCCTGGACCCAGCAATACCACTCTTGGGAATATACCCAAGAAATGCCCTATCATACAACAAAAGTATATGCTCAACTATGTTCATAGCAGCATTGTTTGTAATAGCCAGAACCTGGAAACAACTTGGATGCACTTCAATGGAAGAATGGATGAAGAAAGTATGGAATATATACATATTAGAGTACTACTCAGCAGTAAAAAACAATGACTTCCTGAATTTTGCATACAAATGGACGGAAATTGAAAACACTATCCTGAGTGAGTTAAGCCAGACCCAAAAAGAGGAACATGGGATGTACTCACTCATATTTGGTTTCTAGCCATAAATAAAGGACATTGAGCCTATAATTCGTATTCCTAGAGAAGCTAAATAAGAAGGTGAACCCAAAGAAAAACATATAGGCATCCTCCTGAATATTAACCTCCATCAGGCGATGAAAGGAGACAGAGACAGAGACCCACATTGGAGCACTGGACTGGAATCTCAAGGTCCAAATCAGGAGCAGAAGGAGAGAGAGCACGAGCAAGGAACTCAGGACCACGGGGGGTGCACCCACACACTGAGACAATGGGGATGTTCTATCGGGAACTCACCAAGGGCAGCTGGCCTGGGTCTGAAAAAGCATGGGATAAAACCGGACTCGCTGAACATAACGGACAATGAGGACTGCTGAGAACTCAAGAACAATGGCACTGGGTTTCTGATCCTACTGCACGTACTGGCTTTGTGGAGCCTAGGCAGTTTGGATGCTCACCTTACTAGACCTGGATGGAGGTGGGTGGTCCTTGGACCTCCCACAGGGCAGGGAACCCTGATTGCTCTTAGGGCTGACGAGGGAGGGGGACTTGATCGGGGGAGGGGGGGAAATGAGAGGTGGTGGTGGGGAAGAGGCAGAAATCTTTAAGAAATAAATAAATTAATTTAAAAAAAAAGAATTCTCAACAGAAGAAGTTCAAATGGCCAAAAGACACTTAAGATCATGCTCAACTTCCTTAACAATCAGGGAAATGCAAATCAAGACAACATTAAGATACCATCTTACACCTGTCAGAAAATGGCTAAAATCAAAAACACCAATGATAGCCTCTGCTGGAGAGGTTGTGGAGAAAGGGGTACACTCATCCATTGCTGGTGGGAATGCAAACTTGTGCAACCACTTTGGAAAGCAGTGTGGTGGTTTCTCAGGAAAGTCGGGATCAACCTACCCCTGGACCCAGCAATACCACTCTTGGGCATATACCCAAGATATGCCCTATCATACAACAAAAGTATATGCTCAATTATGTTCATAGCAGCATTGTTTGTAATAGCCAGAACGTGGAAACAACCTAGATGCCCTTCAATGGAAGAATGGATGAAGAAAGTATGGAATATATACATATTAGAGTACTACTCAGCAGTAAAAAAACAATCACTTCTTGAATTTTGCATACAAATGGACAGAAATTGAAAACACTATCCTGAGTGAGTTAAGCCAGACCCAAAAAGAGGAACATGGGATGTACTCACTCATATTTGGTTTCTAGCCATAAATAAAGGACATTGAGCCTATAATTCGTATTCCTAGAGAAGCTAAATAAGAAGGTGAGCCCAAAGAAAAACATATAGGCATCCCCCTGAATATTAACCTTCATCAGGCGATAAAAGAAGACAGAGACAGAGACCCACATTGGAGCACCAGACTGAAGTCTCATGATCCAAAGGAGGAGCAGAAGGAGAGAGAGCATGAGCAAGGAACTCAGGACCACGAGGGGTGCACCCACACACTGAGACAATGGGGATGTTCTATCGGGAACTCACCAAGGCCAGCTGGCCTGGGTCTGAAAAAGCATGCTATAAAACCGGACTCGCCGAACATAGCAGACAATGAGGACTACTGAGAACTCATGAACAATGGCAATGGGTTTTTGATCCTATTGCACATACTGGCTTTGTGGGAGCCTAGGTAGTTTGGATGCTCACCTTACTAGACCTGGATGGAGGTGGGTGGTCCTTGGACCTCCCACAGGGCAGGGAACCCTGATTGCTCTTAGGGCTGATGAGGGAGGAAGACTTGATTGGGGAAGGGTGAGGGAAATGGGAGGTGGTGGCGGGGAAGAGGCAGAAATCTTTAAGAAATAAATAAATTAATTAATTAATAAAAAACAAATGCTATAAATTTTTCATTTTATTTTTTGAATTTTTTTGCATTATTTTTCCTTTTATATTTATATCTATATAAAAACCTGTGTGTGTGTGGTGTCTGTGGTCTGTGTGTGTGTGTGTTGTCTGTGGTCTGTGTGTATGTGTGTGTGTGTGGTGTCTGTGGTCTGTGTGTGTGTGTGTCTGTGGTCTGTGTGTGTGTGTCTGTGGTCTGTGTATGTGTGTGTCTATGGTCTCTGTGTGTGTGTGGTGTCTGTGGTCTGTGTGTGTGTGTGTGTGTCTGTGGTCTGTGTGTGTGTGTGTCTGTGGTCTGTGTGTGTGTGTGGTCTCTCTGTGTGTGTGTGTCTGTAGTCTGTGTGTGTCTGCATGCACGCATGTGCCTGGTGTCAGAAATGGCATAACTTATTTTGTCTGAGAGGACTTTACAGAAGAGCAGAAGAGGGCTCTTATAGAAAAAGATATGTGTTTCCCTTCCACCTGCCACATTTTACTTCCATCAGATTGCTCTTTTTCCACATATCAAACTGGCAAAACTTTAGAAGACTGAAAACAGGCAGAGTTGGAGAAGGCATGGAGTAAGTTAGGCTGTGCTTGATGCTGGAAGAGGGGTGAAGTTGCTGTCAGTGGTTTGTAAAGTTATCTAGAAGATCTCTTAAGATCTTTACATCACCTTGCAGAGAAATCTCATTAACAAATTACCTGTCTGAAAGAATTATGATGTGTGCTGAGTGCTTATTATAGTATTGAATATAGTGATTTTTTTAAAATATTAAAAACAAATTCCATTAATAAAAGCCCAATTAGGAAAATTATGATGTGCCTATACCATAAAATATTATGAAGCTATTAGCAAGGAATGAATTGTGGGCATATATTTATCTAGAAGAATATGCAGTGATATAAAATTTAAAATAAAAAAGATTAAATACATATGACCCTGTTCTCAAGATGTGCTAACTTTTAAGTTGTAAGAAAGTTTCTTGGGAATCTTGTTTGGTTTGAATTTTTTTCTGTTTGTAGTCAGAAGGAAATGACGGAAGTGATATTTTATAAAAAATGCATCAATCTGTCTTTTTAGCAATAAGATTATCTGATATCCAAACATTCCAAAAACTTTTATCATGTAATTATGTATTTCCTAAGACCTAGACTAAGCCTGAGGAAATTTGAGTTTTATTTTGAATTATGTGTAGGCACTCACCACATGGGCAGAACTGGTCCCTAGAAACAGGAATCTACTGCAGGGATTCCCCTAAACCTCATAGATGGGTGAGGTCTGTCAAATAAGGTCAACCTACCTGTGAGAGGCCACATAAGCAGTGGTGGCAAGAAGACGCTGTCATAGGAAAATCCCATTAGTGTGATGTCTTCCCACACAGCCATCAGGGTGTGTAAGTTTCAAAAGTGTTTTCAAAAATGGAGTCAGTGTTTTTGTTTGTTTGTTTGTTTCCTTTTTTTTTTCATTTTTGAAGTCAATATATGGTATTTTTGTTACAGTAACATATCAGCCTTGCCATAATTGTATGACTTTGAACCTTGATAATTGGTTGTCACCTGTCCCTCCCCCATTCATGTCCTCATGTAGATTGCGCCATAACCTTCAGACATGATGGATAAGCTTTCTTTTGAAGGTATTACTTTTATTTAAATCTCTGCAAATAAAGCTGGCAAAACCATCTTAATTGTTTAGTCCCCTCACCTCTTTTCTAACAAATGGCTATGTGACTTATTTAGAAGGTAAAAGAAAAATGTATTAAAGTTAGACCGTCCATATCTGAATGCCCTAAAGAATGTTATGACTAACAGAGAGAGCAAGACCAAACTGAGAAGGAACTTCAGAGAAAACTGGAGTCGGAGTGAATGGCATGTGTGGTATTTCTCCCTCCCCTTTAAGGCAGTAAAGCACCAGATGTCATACAACAAAGTCCGAGGGGACCATGCAGCCCGGTGGGCGTAGCCGGCATGCTTAGCTTGTGCTTTTGAAAAGAAACCACTTGGCACCATTAACTCCATATGTTATATTTACGACTTCTTTTCTCGGCCTGTATTTGATTTATTTAAACATTTTTCATGCTTGTCCTTGATATTAAAAGAGAACGTATAAGTGGATGAGATGTTTGCTCGGACTCTCATTAGAGGGTTTGTCGTGTGATAGGTTGGTTAGTAAATATTTGATAATGGTGTTAGCTGGTGTTGCAATGAAAAGACTAACTCAAGTCCCATCTTCCTTGAAGGAAAGAGGTAATATACACAGTGGCTTTGTTTTCTAACAGAGACATCCAGGGAGCAATCAGAGTGGGGAAGAAAATCTAGCCTAGGGCTATAATCATGCGGTGGCCCTAAGTCAGAGAAGCTGAACTGAGACCTTTGTTCAGGATCTAGGTACATGGCTCAGGGATGAAAATTACTCAAAGGTCTATCGGTTTCACCCGCTCTCCCTTTTGTCCATTTCCTGGACATGTGTGGGAGTCTCCACAGGAACGCGACACTCCACTGGCTTCTCTGAGCTCTCCCCTTTGGTCACTGTCACTGGACTCATCTTCCTCCCCAACCCCATCTGGTACTTAGTTTGTCTCTCGGCAGCTGTGAGCCCTGGGCCCCATCTCAGAGAGACCAGTCATTATCATGGCTCAGCTGTTGCCTGTGATACGATGATGCCCGAGCCTTCATTTCCAGCCCTGGCTTTTTACCGTCACCTCAGCCCCATATGTCCAATTGGCTGCTGGGCATTTCCATGGAGTCTGTGTGCCAACTTCTCTAAAACGGTTCATCCTTTATTCCTCACATGACCTTTTCTCTACTTTCCCCTATCCTCATCCCATTTAAAGGAATCCAGTCGCTAAGCATCCATACCTCCTTCCTTGTCTCACCACTCTTTTTATAGTCCCCTTCCTTGGCTCTCTCTCTCTCTCTCTCTCTCTCTCTCTCTCTCTCTCTCTCTCTCTCTCTCTTTCTCTCTCTCTCTCTCTCTCTCTCTCTCTCTCTCCTTATTTTTGCCTCTAGCACTATAATCATTTGCTTCTTCCTCTGGTTCCAGTGTCTCTCTGTTTTAGTACACTGTGTACTGATCAGTACCAGACTTTCCTTCCTAAAGTGCTTGTCTGACATCCAGTACACTGTTCTGCCATCCGAATGCTTTGGAGGGCTGTAACATCTCAAAAATTAAATCCAAACTCATGTGTCAGGCATCCAAGGTCCTCAGCAAGCTGGTTTTCTGCCGCTCTTTCTTTTCTCATCTTAACTCTTTTGTTGTTGTTGTTGTTGTTTAGCTTCAGACTAATGTGATAGGAATCAGTTCCTCAGTTCTAGTGTTGTCTAACAGTGGGATCGCCAGAGATCACAACGTTTATCTTTTGCAAGGAACCTGAAGGAGAATTCAAAGACTACAAAGAAATAATAGCTTTCTCTGAGATGAAAATGCTAATTGCCCTGTTTTGATCATTGTGTGTTATATACATGGATCAAATTATCACACAGTCCCCCATAAGTAGTAAAAGATTGCATGTCAGTTAAGTTTCAAAAAGCAAATACCTGTCCAGTTAGTGTGTACCATGACATGCCCACACACCATTCACTTCATCCACACCCACTCAGGACACAGTCCTTCATTCTGCGTCCCGTCTGAATGGACCCTACTCTCCATCCCTCCTTCTAAAGCTTCATCTCTGCTGTGGACCAAACATACCCGTAGGATCATCTCTCTCCAACAAAAACCTTCCCGGTCTAACTCTGCATCTTGAGGCATTTCAGTGTGGAGCTCGTTTTTCTTTTCAGTTTTATTATAGGCCTTTCACGGGGCTCCATGAACAGAAAATGCCCAGCAATGATTTATTGTTTTGATTAGACTTAGAGGTAATCCTGTTGTCTTCATGATTCTCTTTTCAGTCAACAATGAAGGAAAATCGGAAAGGGGAATGACAACTAGACTAAGCTTCCTCCCCAGCCTCTACCTCACCTTCAAAGGAGAAGATGTTTGAGGGTTAAAGGCAAATGAATCAAATGAGAATCTCTAAAAGGGAACTTGGGTTGGGTAGTAATGCGGGAAATAAGAGCAAATTTTCTGACTTGCCAGTCCACAGAAAATGCATATATATATATATATATATATATATATATATATAGAGAGAGAGAGAGAGAGAGAGAGAGAGAGAGAGTGTGTTATATATCTTACCATAGTGGGACATAAACATATTACCTCACATCCCGGAGAATGAGGCACTAGCAGCCTTAGCAAGTACTCCTCGGATCTGGCAAATTCCATGCTTCTAAGTAATATCTGGAAGAATATGTTTTGAGCTCATTTCTCACTAGAATTTCTTTAACTTTTCAAATATCAAAGAAAAGCATAATTATGCTTTAGATTATTTATATAAGTTTCTACATGAGCCCATAATTAGAATAATGCCAACCAGACACACTTTGGATTTCAAATATTTCTGTTGAACTGAAAGATATCTAAGGAGTTGTTAAACAGTTTGAGAAAATGGTGATGCTAGAAATTACCCAGAAGGGCCTCTGTGTGTTCCATCTCCATCTGCCTCTTTGAATATGTACACCTTGGACTGTGTCCACAGCTATCACAAGGAGGTCTGGGGTGTACTCAGTGGTCAAGCATTATTGACTTGGCATACATAAAGCTTCTAGCACATGTCCTTCAAAATAGCTCCGTCTTAGACCCTTACTCACATTTCCACATCTTCCCTAATATTCACAAATTCCAGGAGCATCTTTAAAGAGGCCATTATTCAGCCTACCACCTCGATGAACTAGTATTACTAGGTATATATATATTCAACCCGACATAGTTAAGTTTTTGGAGTAACAAGATATACCATGTGGATAACAACGGTTACCTTTTGAGAGTGGGACGACGGGAAATTTTCATTTTTAATATGATACTTTTGAAGCATTTTACTCTTAATAAAAGGCTTGTGATTGTTATGTTTGTATTTAGGGACAAAACAATAAGAGTGAAAGGTATATGTGGTGGGAGGGATCTAGCAGCCTTAAAGAAGCCAGCAATGCCCCAGTCGGGTCTCTTTATTCTCTACTCCATGGCATTAATTCCTTCTCTCCCTTCCATCCAGCACAGCTGCTCCCCTTCACTCATCTGTGTAATCTGGATGGAAAACACACATCAGGCAATTTCATCCAACTCTGATTTGCTCGGCTTCACAGTCCCTGCTGCTCCGTCTCTTGCGAGCTGTTTTTCTTAATTTCCTTCTTCAAAGACTGGAGAAGTTTCCAGAAAGAAGGGAGCAAGGAGAACGGGAATGTTTCATCTCTGGCCTGGTCTCTGAGATCTTTTCCTCTTTGTTGCTGAACTTCCTGTGTTTCTCAGAACAGCAGCAACATCCCACTGCCGTCCCGTCGGGGGCGAAGTTTCTTACCGTCTGTGGAGGTTTGCCTTGGCCGCACATCACTCGTTCACTTTCTTGGCTGAGTCTTTGGCAGTAGTTGGCTTTTTCAGGTGCTTCAATATGTAAGCTGGGAAAATGGCTGTGGAGAAAGTCCATTCGCTTCAAAAGTCTTGAAGGTAATGTTTTCTCTTTTTATCCCAATATCTTGCTAGAGTCCATTCACCAGAGCAAAGCACGTGCCCTTCATAGGACCTAGTCATCCATTCTTTCCTTAGCATCAGTTTCTTTATAAATTCTTTCAAAGGTCTAAAGATTCCATATGCCAGATAACCAAAGCAGACATTTGTAATTGGACAGGAATGGCGTTCCTGACTAGAGGAGACAGTATTGCCATAGAATACAAATTTGTAAACTGGGAGATTTTTAGTTCTCTAAACCTATCGAGCTGTGGTCACTCTTGTGTCATGTCTACCTGCATATGCCAGTAAACACGTTTGTAGTTGTGTGGCAGAGGGCATTTCCCATTGTTTTAGTGATATGACCAAGTGTTTTTACATGTATTGCAGTCGGGCATTTAATTAAGTCAGCTTTGCTTGGCTTGTTCCTACGTGCGCTAACTGTACTGTTTGATCATGGAGATAAACACAGCTGGTATGGAGATGTGGCTCGAATACTCTAGAAAAGGGAGAGAGCTGTTAAAATGTGCCAATAAAATCTCCCTTGGGAGCTGGGGAGATGGAGCAGTGGCAAAAGTGGCTTGTGCTTGCTGCACAAGCGTGAGGACCTGAGTTCAGACCCCAACACCCTCCTAAAAGCCGGATATGTCGTGATTTCAGGGCTGGGAGGCAGAAACAGGCAGATCCCAAGGGCTCACTTGATATCTGAAGCCATGAACACCAGGTTCAGTATGTGCTGGGAGCACAGCACAAAGGTCCTGGATGCACTGATCTCTAGAAAAACCAGGAATGTTAAGCATACAGGATTATCTTTCCAATAGGAAAGATGAAAATCCTTTCCTTCATCCAGAAAGCTGAGAATTGGAAGCGACTAACAGCCTGGGCGATTTGCTGGCCCAGGCCAGATCAAGCTCTTACAACCAAGACCAGATGGCTAGTCATCTAAATGACCCTGATAGCCAAAGGTTTCCCTAGCTCCCACAACCAGGACAAAAGGCGGCTAATAGCCCAGTGTTGTCTATGCTATCTGTATGACCGACTACAGTACAGGCCCTTAGACCCTTAAGCTAGTACAGATAGCCTATCTCTAGAACCCATCTTCTTGGAGGGAATGGCATATACCCTGAGTTGAGTTTCAATGTAATTACACTTCTTTATGCTCTGGGGGATGTATTACACCAGGAAACTTTTTTTTTCCCCACATTGTACTGGGCTTAACTACATTGGGGATAAACTACCTATCATTAGATTCCCAAAGTCTGATTCAGGTTGATAAAGTTTTCATTCTTATCTCTTTATGGGATTTACTTCCCTGTATGATGCCTGCAGGGACTGCCACAAGTAAGAGATACTATCCCAAAAAAATAAGTTGAGTAAAACAGATAAAACTCAGAGTTGACCTCTGGTCTCCATGCAGGCAAGCATAGCCACATACCAAACACACACACACACACTCACTCACGCACACACACACACGGACTCCCCTAGGAAGGTGAACTGGAGAAAACATACAGTGTAAGGCTTCTCAGACTTCACATGGAAACAACTCACAAGGCATGAAGTGGAACATTCTTGATAAAATGTAGACTCTACTTCATTAGGCTGAACTGGGAGTTGAGAGCCTACCCCTGAGCCCTAAGACCTGCCACTCCTACGCCTGTTTTATAAACTTACGAGGCTGAGACATAAGGACAAAAAGTATCTTTCAGTTTCCCCAAGGTCACTACTGTGAGGAAACTGAGAAAAAATAATCCATCTTTGGCCCTTGACTGGCTGTGGTCTCAATGTCTTCTGATTTTACTTAATGTCATATAATAAACAGGTATTTGGCCTTCATCCCCGGTTCTTTGTTTTTTCAAGATTATTTTCTTTATATGTATATGTGATTGCCTGTGTGAGTTTATGTGGAGCACATTTTTAAATGACCGCATGCTTAAATAACCATGACCCCCATAGGCTAATATATTTGAATGCTTGGTTCCCAGTTGATAGGACTATTTGGGAAAGATTAGGAGAGGTGGCCTTGGAGGAGATGTATCACTGACCACTGTCAGGCTGTGAGGTTTCAAAGTCTCAGGTCATTCCCAGTCAGTCTTCCGCCCCACCCCTACCCCTTTCCATCTTGCTGGTAGAGCAGATATGAGTTCTCACCTACTGCATCAAGACCATGCCTGCCTGCCTATCAGATGTGAAATGGACTCACCCTCTGGAGCACTGAGCCCAAATAAGCTCTTTCTGCTATAAGTCGCCTTGGTCACAGTATCTCTTCACAGCAATCGGAAAGTGATTGAGACAACATATTTTTAGGTGCCTGCAGAGAACAGAAAGGGGATTGGATCCCTTGGACCTAGAGTGACAGTCAGTGGGAAGGTGCACATGGATGCTGGAGACCAAACATGTGACTTCTGCAGCAGCCGTAAGCACTCTTACTGCCAAGTGGAGCCACTGTTCCAGTCCCATCCCTGATTCTTGACCTCCAGGAGGAACACATAAGAGGGAGGTTGAGTTTATCATCAACGGCTGATTATTTTATCAGCCATTCCTACGTAGTGAAGTTTTCAAAGAAATCCCCAAATGCTGCGGAGTTTCCACATCATTGCATACCTGGAAGAACTCAAAGGTAATGCAAAGACATAGAAATCCTGCAATCCCCACTGACCCTCCAGAATACCACTCCCTTTTCTTCTGTCTCAATGGTCCTATATTGAATGCTTTATAATGTTACTTCTTGAGCCTTGAATTACTATTCTAGCAAATAACTAAACCTGAGATGTATGTCAAGGAATCCCTGATTATAACCAGTCAGAAGTCTAAGAGACCCAGGAATTTCTACTGGTAACTGAAGCAGCTGCAGGCTTGCAGAAGTGGTCCCTTAAACCATGAGGCCTGTGCTGACTTTGCATAGTATCATCAGAACAGGAGTGAATTGTGAGACCCTTAGTTGATGTCTACAGAACTGGAAAACTGGTTGGTGAAGGGAGAGGGGACCCACACATTTGATTTCATAAGTATTGTAAACAGTGGTTCAAGTGCCAGGTTCCATTTTTGGTAACTTAAAGGGGATTTAATCTGGAAGAGGAGCCCCCCTCCCCCCTCCACCTCAGCCATTTACTTGTTTAGTTTAGTCAGGGCTTTAACAAGCTCATGGATTTTAAGATTCCTGAATGATACTATAGAGTCATCATGAGTAGAAAGGGATCCCAACAGTGCTTGCTAATAAGAAGTATTCAGCCAACATCTCTGTAGTTGAATATTATGACTCCTTTATTTCTAAAGTCTATTTCTAGTCAGCCTAACCTATGAACTATGCTTTTGTCAATCAGATAACCAACAGCACTGGGGAATAAAAGCCAAGCTTTACGTTGGGGTTGGGATTAGGATACCAAAGATCACTCTGGTCTTTGGGAAATCACGACTGCCTGAGCATCAGCGTCTTCTAACCTTCCACCCTACTCCCCACTCGCATAGGAATGAATTTCCATTTCAACCACTCCCCCTGGCTTCTGGCACCCTCCATCCCATGTGTCTTTGGAATGGAGGTTAATGGTGATCTGATTATGGCTAACTGGTATACCATCTCCTACTGTGAGGTGCTTTGTTTATATAAAGTAAGCATAAGTATTGTCAAATATTAAATTTAAAGATAGTTTGAATATTTTGATAACAACCTTTAAATGAACCTTATTTATAGGCAAGACTTTTAGTTTTGATATTTAAAAAATGTTTGTGTATTAGTTTTAATATTAATTATTTGAACTTGGAGTTGCATAAGTTAGGATTAAACTTTATTTGCAGCATGCTTTTAACAATCGTCATCATACTCATGTTGCAGTTAGTCCCTGTACTGAGGAAGAACAGCAGGAAGTGAATAGCAACTGAACTGCCACTTTAATTAGAAACGTACACAGCAGTTAATTTAATTTAGAAAACCAAAGGAGTTTTCCACTATCCAATACACTGTAAAATCAGTCTTCTCTTGGAGTTAGGGGGAAAAAAAACTAAATGAAATCCTTAGGACGCAGGGCAGAACTTCAGAAATTCTCATGAAGTCAAACCCCTGTGATGGAAATTGGTGACTTAAACATAGTAACTCTGAAACAATGTGTGGACTCTCCCTAGCCTGGGCCATTACTATTCACTTATGGCGTGAGAGTGCACCTGCGTCAGGTCCCACCAAGCTTAAAATGCAGAGCATAGAAAGGTTTCTTACCATATTTAAAAAAAAAAAATCTCAGGCAGGAGCTGAACTCATAAGTGGCTTGTTAGAACACCCTGAAATCCGAAGCAAGAACACCTTAGCTGTGTAATTGGACTGATTTGTATGTTACACCTTAGCTGTGTGGCCCAAACCACCCGCTAAGCTAGCCTCTCTCTGTTCAGGCTCTCTTCCTTAACTAAGATAGAACTTGATGTGCCTTTGGGTGATTGAAATGATAGTGTGGCTTTGAAGACTAAGTATTCCCAGGAAAGGAGCAAGCCTCTCAAAGGAGCACACACTTGTGGGAGAAAGCTTTCTGAGTATCCTAACCCTTTGCCCAAGTGCCCACACATACAATCCTTCTCTGAGCTTCTAGAAGAAATTTGCATCTTTTCCTGGGGATTCCATGTTCCCAGTTCAGATGAGAAGTTGCTCCTTGGTGGATCCTTATCTTGCTGTTCCTCAGCAAGACGCTGTCCTCCACGAAGGCAGTTTGACATACATTCTAAGTGTCTCTGGGTGTTGCATTTGCATCAGAGATGGGCTGATTGACATGATTTGCTGACTTCCATCCCTGATAAAAAATTTTCTGTATTACCTATCCAATATAGCTGACAGTGAGAGACCACCCCCAAGGGTATAAGCTGTGCTTATAAATTGATCTGATAACTCTCCTCATGCTGTCAGACCATTCAGAGCACAGGGCTGCAGACCCAGGGGTCCACACGCACTGTTTCCAGCCACATCAAGATCTCAGTGGCCTACAGCCCTTACCCTATGCCTTTCATCCATAAATTGTCTCCCTGTAGCTTAGCTGACCCTGCACTAGTTTGGTTGTGTGGTCTAAACATGTGTATCAGTATGAGTTGCTGCAGATTTACCCAGCCAAAGGGGATGCTGGTAGCAGGGTGGGGTAGAGGTGAAAATGCTATATTTTATATAAATCTGAGGTCTGCTCCAATATCAGGCAATTTTGATTCCAAACTCTAAGATAGTGCATGAATCTGACCATGGCTGTTTCTTAGACTAACCAGACTCTCGTCAAACGGATGGGGGTGGCACCAGACTGTCCTGATCTTAACCACTACTTCCTGCCTGATCTCAAAACACACAGCCGAGTGGCTCACCATGATTAATCCCCATTCTCTAGCGGGGGCTCTAATACTCCTTCCTAAGAATGACTTTTGAAAGGTGCACACCTGTCTTTCAAATGTGTGTACTCCACATTTGCAGACAAACACACTGTTGCTGGAGACAGCCCTCCGCCACTGACACCAGAAATCCACTCAGACTTTCAGTGAACTGATACAGACAAAAGGAAGATAGGTGGCCACTACTCAGACTGGTTTTATGTGACTATGATCGTTGGCCAGATCAGGGTTCCACTCCTACATCCCAGCATCCTGGAAATGAATACTGTGACAATCAGCCAGGCCCACGGGCCTCAAAGAAACCCTTGGTGAATCTGACCTTTTCCACGCTATTTACCAGCTAGTCTAGGTTTCCTAACAAATTAACATTTGAATCGTGTATTTGATATGGATTTGTCGTTCCTAAGTAACAGAAACCAATTTCAACTGCTTTAGACTAAAGCAAGCAATTAGTTGCAGGGATCCAGGCCAGGCTCTGGAGACTTGGAAGTGGAATGGTACCTCCCGGATCTCTGCTCTTCTAAGCTTCCTTTTCAGTTTCTCCGTAGCACAGTTCCAATCTGGGAGTTCGAGCAGAAAGAATCTAGTTTCTGCCTGTTCACCTTTCAGTCATTTAAGGACAGGGGCAGTTTCAGGGAACTCAAACCAGACCCTTGGCACTCAGCCCTGTGGGTAAACTCTGTGGGCACGTCTCCAATCGCATACCTGCCATGGGAGCTTGACTACACTTTTATTAAAATAGCAATAATGACCAATAGCAATAATGACCAAATGACAACTGAAAATTCATGGAAGATGATTTACATGTTTTGAAGGTAGAAAACTGATCTTGAAAATAAAGCCTTTGATTCTGGATATGAATTCTCTGGACCCCTTTACAGATATGTAAAAGGGGGATGAGGTGATTGCCAATCATTCTTGTTTCTTTTATCTGGTAACAGTGCATGGGGCCATGGTGACTTGGCTTTGGGCTAAGGTGTTCCTTGTGCCTTCATGAGAAGCAGCCATGGCGGCTGAGATGTCATTTGAACTCAGCACAACAGTAGCACATACTGACACCAAGTACACAGGCTTTGTCTGGTGTGTGCCCACACTCTCCTGAGCAACGCAGAGATGACTGTCCGAACCCGAGGCTTAAGAGAGAGAATCAGAGGAGTCTTTTGGTGTCAGAGAAGTTTGAGAGTCACTGAACTGTGAGCAACTCCAGAGCCAAGCTTAACCTCTGTAGTCATCCAGTGCAGACGTGAAAACGTTCCGCTCTAAAGGGCAAGTACAGTTCTTCCAGGAAGAGCTCATAAGACAGCCTTCTCCTTCTCAGCACCTCTTAATTCCATGCTTGCCACAGTCACACGCATTCCTAAATTGTAGTCTGAGTGTATGGAGATAAGCCTTCAGAGCCTCTGCATTCTTCTGCTATAGATGGCATCCATCCCCATCCCTGCCTCTGCTCAGATCTCCCACCAGCTCTGCTATGCTGGTGAAGCCAGGGGCGGGGTGGTTAAGTCAAATTCAGTTTAGCAAAATACAGTCACCAGACTAGAACATTCTCGAGAACTCATCATGTGGGGAGAGAGACCACTCCCTTGTTCTTTATGACTCTGAGATATATTCTCTGACCTGCCATGCTATTTTCTAGTCAGAACATGGTTATCTCTTTAGAGCCAATAAATAACTAGATAATAAACCGTCAGACTGAAATAGTTTTTTTAAATTTTAGTTTATGAGACATGATCTCACCATTATATAATCTGCCTGTCACTTGAGATAGAGCAGGCTGACCTTGAGCTTGCTTCTACCCTTAAATGTTGGGACAGCAGGTGATGCTACCACTTAGGCCAGATTTTAATATTAGATTTCACCTGCTTGTAAGATACTGAAACAAATATGTTGACAGAAGTTTCTGCCCTGACTGGTCCCACAGTCATTTTGTCCCATAGAAACACATGGAGGCTTATATAATTATAAACTGCTTAGCCTATTAGCTCAGGCTTATTATTAGCTAGCTCTTACAGCTTAAATTAACCCATAACTCTTATTTGTGTTTAGCCACATGGCTTGGTACCTTACTCAGTGAAACATTCTTATCTTGCTTTCCTTGTGTCTGACTTTATTAGACTATAAAACAATCCAAAAAATATGATTTGAATTTATGCTTCATAAAAGATATAATGTTAAAATACTCAAAAAGATAGTGAATATATGCAAAATCATGTATACTAAAGCTCAGAATTATTAATAAATGAAAACCAAAAACTACTAGAATAGTAATCATTAACATACAAACAATATCAAGTGTTGATGGTGTAGAACATGACAGAAATACAAAATGGTACCTCATCTTTGCACAGTTTGTCAAAATCCTAAAATGCTCAACATTTTCTCATTAGGTGGTTTGATGATTCTATTTTAGGTCTCTATCCAAGAGAAATGTTCACACCAGTATATCAGATATTTATACTAGCATCGCTTATAGGCAAAAATGACAACCCCAAAGTCCAGCAGAGCTTGAAGTACCAACAAAGGCTACAAACAACACTGAAAGCTGCCATTTCTAGGACAGGTTTGGAAAAGGCAAACCTATTGGGGCAGAAAGGAAATCATCATCCACCGAGATGAGGATTGGGCTGGAGATCGAAGACTTCATGAGTGGCAAACTCATGGTGGCAGATTAGTAACTGGATGCCTTTGTGTAGCTCACTGACATGAATAGATAAATTGGGGGTATTTCATTCAGAAATCTATCTAGGTGAATGTGGTGGTGTATAATAAACTCAGGAGGCAGAAGAATAAGGATTGTGAGTTCAAGACCAGGATGGGCTAAAAAGGAGACAACTATTATGAACACTCACAAGAGAGGGGGTGGGGAGAGCACATTTCAGGAAGTAGATACTCTTCATTTTGTAACCAAGGAAACAGTCTCAGTATGCTTGTTACTCTGTGACTGCTGGTTACTGTGGAGCCAGAATCTACCTTAATAACCACTGCTCCATGTTGCTTATGAGTTTACAGGAGTCAATGGGAGGGCGACAGTGGTAGGTGCTCCCAGATCAACAGAACCCACCCAGCAGGGGCCTGTTGTCTATAAAACTGAACACAGAGAGTTTCTTAGCTTTAGAGATACCATCTAGAGATTTTGCTGTGCTCAGAGGCACTGTGTATGGACAGACAGAACGACACAGAGTGGGATGGTTAGGATTCAGGCTTTGCTTCTTAATAGCAAAGACATAAGATTTTAACAAACTCATCTAAGTGGTTTTCGCCTTTAGTTTAATGTCTATGAAAATAACTCCAAGTGTCTCACATCCCTTATTATTTTGAAAGTTAAATAAGAAATTATATAATAGATCAGGATCTTAGTAGGAATTTAATAAAGAAAATTTCCTTTTTGTTTCTCTTAAGAGAACATTTTCCTTTTTTTTTTTTCCTGAGGAAAAATATATAGGAATTTTTCCTTACAGACTATCGTGGGCCTGCAGATTCTACTCAGGACAGTGCGGTCATGGGTAATGAAACTCACTCATATAATCATTTTTATCTTGTTTTATTCTGTGGAATCTGAGGTAGAATGCCTCCACTTTTTCTACTTTTTAATAAACACAAAGTCACCTTTGAGCACATGAAGGAGTTTTTGTCATTTGAATCATGGCTGTTAGTAAATGCACACCTAGAATGGCATAGTGGGATCCTGAATGACAATATTATAACTATCAGCTGCTCATTCTGTTGAGCCCTACAAATGTTAACCTTGTAGCTGTCATGGCACATGGAATCTTAGAGCACATTTTTTTAAGTTGTCAAAATCTGAGATTGAACTCAATGACCCTAGTATCTGTTTGAGAAAGGAGTCATGCTTGCCTTCCGTCTTGATCATATCTGTGTAGATGAAGATTTTCATACCTTACTCACTATGCAGAAATAAAAATAACCTGCTGTCAATGTGCAGTGATCCAGGATCCTCAATCCAAAAATCTCTTATTTCTTAGGCGGGAGGTGGGACTCAGTCCATTTTAGCAGCCCCTCGTGACTGTGGTGCAGGGGATTCTACGCTGTACCTCATTGCTCATGTCACAAGGACCTTCCTACGAACACCCAGTGATCTTCTAGATATTGACTCGCGGGTGTACTTCCTGAGAAATTCATGTGTGTCATAAAATTAGCTGTTTCTCAGATAAACTTGGGAACACACTCTGAGAAACATCAGCAGTACTCTTTACTGGAAGTTGGCATCAGTACAAATCAGCAGGTCTGCCTGCACTCTGTTCTTAAAATGAATCATCCAGCGTTTTCTTATTTTGCTATCTATATCATGGACAGATCTCTCTCCAAGAGGATTTGTGAATTCCTTGAGACAGGTGTCTATTTAACGAGCCTTTTGTTTCATACAGGGTACCCCATGTAAATGTTACCTGTCTAGGAAAGGCAATGGCAGTCACACTCAAGCTATTTTATATGGTGATATTTTATTTGTGTTTTAATAAATACAGCCTGCCTGAAGATCAGAGGGAAAAGCTAGCCACACTAGTTAGCTATAGAGGCCAGGCATTGGTGGCACACACCTCTAATCCCAGCACTAGAGGGAACTATAAAACGGGAGGAGACAGGAGTGCAGGGTCTCAGCCTTCAGTCAGTCTGCCGTGACTCTGACGACAGGATTTCCCAGCCTTTAGAGGTAAGAACTCTCTGGTGGGTGGCTGCTTTGCTTTTCTGATCTTCAGCTTCAACCCCAATATCTGTATCTGGGTTTTTATTATTCATGCTACAATTTTAGAATTAGTTTGCAAAATCAAAAATGATATCTCAGAATTCTAATTCTACTTTCTAGTCTAATACCTTCCTGATTTCCCAATGCAGCTTTAAGTAAGGCTCAAGATGCAACCATATAAAAGAAAGACCAACAACTCGTTCAACCTCTACAATGTGAGTGGTGTGATTATTATGTAGTAGAAATGAAGAAAGAAGGCAAAGAAGAATGGTAGGATAACAAATGCAGTATTGCAGGAATAACTTCCTCAAGTGTTATACATAATCGTGTTCTGGGCATTTGTGCTTAGGTAGAAGAAAATATGGTTAAAGAGAAAACCAGACAAATAAAAGTCATGTTTACTATAATTTAAGGCCTAAGTAAACTAACGTAATCCCCAAATGAGAGTGTGATTTACATTCTTAACTCAGATCTATTAACTATGAAGACTTGCACACCCCTTTAAATTGTAAGATGCTTGCACACATTTCCATTTTTGGAATACAAGTGTTCAATATTCATCAGAACCAGAAAAGATTCTTCCACAAGTGAGTGTCAATCTTAAGTGTAAATATTATATTTGGCTCATACAATCCTGAGGTTTATAAAAACACCATTTCTCTTATGTAGTTCTCCAAACAACATCTTAAAAAGCCTACTGTAACTTTCCAGTAAACCTCTATTTACAGACCAGAAGCTATGATGTCAGTCTCCGGAGCCAGACGTCTGTATATTTGCTTCATACACCTTACTAAGTAATCACAGTTAAAGATGAAAAGCACACACATTCTTTGATAAATACTAGGCAGCTTATAAACTCTAAAGGAACAACAACTACTTGGCAGTTGACTCCAAAGTATATTTGCTGAGCTAGGGTAAGTCATTGTTCTTCATCAATACGACCGTTTTCCCCAGCAATCCCTGGGTGGTATTTCTCTGAACAATAACATCAAAAGGCTTTGCAGCTGTTGGGTTTGTAAGGGACTTTGGTTGTGATGTATATTGTAGTTTTTGGAGATGTCTTAAGATACGAATGAATCATTAGATCCTGCATCCCAAGGCTATAGTCGAATGAATGGGGACATTTGAAGCACTTTTCCCTGAAGGATGATTTCTGTTGTGGGGGTCATCTGTCTCCCTCCTTCCTTTCAGCAACTTCGGTTGAGGTTTGCAGAAAGTAAACTTCAACTAGATATTAACAGGAAGATGTGTGAAAATTTTTGCTTTAGAGCAGTTGCATTTTATATATTGTTTTCTGAGGGGGAAAAGCAGAATTAATGACTTTATTTTGATATTTCCAATAGCTTCATGCTGACACTCAAAATGCTGACTCTTAATTTTGGATTTTTGATGACTGATTTCCATATTCCCCACATGATCTCCCTCTGCTAGAAACACGTAACAATAGACCCTTGCTGGGAGGATACCTGTATTCTTCAGTGAACAACCAGGACCTGTCCTGACAGAGACATCATAAGTTAACAATACTGCAAGCTGAAACATTAGTTAACTCTACCAAATATCAAGGCTTAGCATACAGTATGCAGAAGGGGTGTTTTTTTTTTATCCCTTCATCAGTGGTTGACTTCTGAGACCTGAGGGGTACTGCTACCACCTCCCAACATTACACAACCCACACTGATAGTCTAGAAAATGATCAAACTTCAAGCTATGGTTTCTATCAAAGGCCTATGACATCCAAGCCATTGTAGAGGTGAGAGATCATAAGTTGTACTATTGCTGGGGTTGGGGGTTGTCTGCACGCAGTCTCTGATCACCAATTATAATTATTTCTATCACATATGATTGACTTTGATAAAGTTTTTGATTTATTTGGTGTAGTCTCAGATGAAGCAGAGCATTATGGAGAGAGCAGGAAGTTGGAAACTAGATGAGTTCTTTCACTTAGCCCTTATTTACATATTTATCACAGGCTAGTTTTGTGCTGATTGTGAAAATACAACAGGAAGCTCAGATGCAATTCTCACTGCCTGGAACTTTAGAGAGTATGGGTTTGTGTGTGTGTGTGTTTCTGTGTGTGTGTGTGTGTCTGTGTGTGCGTGTGTGTGTGTGTGTGCCAGAAAGAGGAGGGAGGGGAGGATGGAGGGAGGGGAGGATGGAGGGAGGGGAGGATGGATGGAGGGAGGGAGAAGTGTGAGTGCTGAATGTAGGTTCTACAGTCCATGGAAGTTGGAGGACCACCGGTAGGTGTTGGTCCACAGTTTCCTCCTTGTCTAGTATCTTTGTTGTCTGCTTCTGCCCCAGTCAGGGTAGCTGGCTACAGACCTCAGAGAACTCGCCTGTCTCTGCCTCCCATCTTGCTATGGAGTACCGGGGTTACAGATTTGTGCCATCTTGCTTGGCTTTACAGCCCTGAGCATCCAAACTCAGCACCTTATTTCTGAGCCACCTCCCTAGAAACCACGCTATTCAGGATTGTTGGACTGCGGTTCCATCATTTCAGAATCTTGTGCATTCATAACGTGGTTGTGCTGTGGGATAAGGCTCTGGTACACTGCAAACATCTGTCACTTGTTTTGGTTTAGTAAAAATGGTAATTGGCCCATTCAGGAAGTATAGATGGGGTAACCAGATGAGGGGAATTCTGAGAAGCAGAAAGGCAGAGACATGCATTCACAAGTCAGATGCAAGGGAAGTATAGTTGTCTCCTTGTAAGCCCATCCTGGCCTTGAACTCACAATCCTTATGCTTCTGTCTCCTGAGTTTATTACACACCATCACATTCACCAAGATATATTTCTGAACAAAATACCCCCAATTTATCTATTCATATCAGTGAGCTACACAAAGGCATCCAGTTACTAATCTGCCACCATGAGTTTGCCACTCACGGAATCTTCGATCTCCAGCCCAATTCTCATCTCGGCAGAAGATCATTTCCTTTCTGCCCCAATAGGTTCACCTTTTCCAAACCTGTCCTAGAAACGGCAGCTTGCAGTGTTGTTTGTAGCCTTTGTCTTTACTTCATGCTCTACTTCTCCTGGACTTTGGGGATGCCATTTCTGCCTATTTTGAGCGATGCTAGTATAAATATCCGATACACTGGTGTGAACATTTCTCTTGCATAGAGACCTAAAGTAGAATCACCAAACCTCCAAATAAGAAAATATTGAGCATTTTAGGATTTTGACAAACTGTGCAAAGATGAGGTACCATTTTGTATTCCTGTCATGTTCTATACCATCAACACTTGGTATTGTTTATATGCTAATGTTTACCATTCTAGTAGTTTTTGGTTTTCATTTATTAACAATTCTGAGCTTTAGTTTACATGATTTTGCATGTATTCACTACCTTTTTAGTATTTTAATATTTTTCATGAAGCATAATTTCAAATTATATTGTTGTGGGTTGTTTTATAGTCTAATAAATTATTATCCTGGAAGATAATCTGTGTGCACCTCACAAAAACATCAGTTTTCTGCTTTGGTTTCTCAAGCATTCTATACAAGTCAAGTTGGTTAATAATATTATTCAAGTTTTCTCTCTTCTGATTGTTTCTATCAATCATAAAAAAGTTATAAATATTTGTTTGGTTTCAGAAGCCAGAAGAGTCCAGCTCTACTGACTTCCTGCCAATGTTCAGCTCAGTTGCCTCAGAGAAGCAAAGCTAACTTAGGAGATTTCTAGTCTGAGAGGTTACAGAATGAGCGAATTCACACGCTTACAACTCCAGTCATGACTCTCTATTGTTTGCTTTAATTCTAATTTTTTTGTCCTAATTGTCTATAATTTCTTAGCTCTAAGTTTATGCCTCAATTCTAATTCCAACTCCAATTCTTTGTTACAAATCTCTTTTCCATTTCATTCTTGTTCTAATTATTCTACATTCCTTTTTTCTCATCTTCATTTTCCTACATCCTTTATCCTGTTCATTCTTTACTCTTCCAATCTCATTTCTTCTGCCATTAGAATATATTCCCAGTATATTCCATTCATTAGCAACTTGTTAGTAATAAAAAAAACTACAAGGTAAATTCTCAGGGACATGGACCTTCTTTGAAGATACGTAGCAAAGTTTACCAGTAGCCAGTCACTGTTGCAGTTATGAGTAGGTTCTGGCCATCTCTTAAAGGGGCTGCTACAGGTTACAAAGAAAAGAAACTAAACCAATGAGAGATCTGGGAAGAGGCAAGGAGTTTATATACTATTTTATACTTCTTAAGTGTGATTAATAATATCTGTACATAGTTCACAGCCTCTTTTAGTCACCTGAATCTCAAACCCTAAACAAAAGCAGTTAGTCTGATAAATCTAAAATGTACATTCAAAATCGGTACAAAGTGTTCATTGCTATTTTGGGTCAGAGCAGGGAGCTGCTGATGAAGGAAGCTTAGGGCAACATAGGTGCTACTGATCTCTTGAAGGACTGTGATATAACAAGAGCAGGCACCTGCAATACCACCCTAGTTAGCTGTAAATCCTCTGAAGGGCTTAGATCCTACAAGGCCAGACTCCTACAATTTCATAAGCAAAATCTGTGCAAATTCTGTTTTCGATCTGTCCAGAATGACCCATGTCTGGCCAACTTGCTCTGTCAGTAAGCCAAGGATAGAGAGCAAGATTCTAAGTTTTTCACCATAATGTGGAGAACATAGTGTAGAGAGAATCTATCTTCCTGGTCATCCAGAGATATATGTATGCCCAGTAGGTGGACTATTTTCATGAAATAAACACACAAGCAATAGGAATGCACCCAAAGCAGTTCTTAGGGGAAAATGAAGTGACACATGAGAGGGATTACAGCACAGGCAACAGGTTTTCAGAGTCAGTGGTCCAGCAAGCCTTGCTAGACAGGGTTCCTCCATCTCAGAATAATTTCTCTGGTAGGTTGACGTCTAAATTATCAATTGCTATAAGCTGTAATTGTGTCATGACCCATAATAGCTCATGATACACCCTCCTGACAGTTTGGGACTGGGGAAATAATTCAGTAGGAAAGTACTGCTTTGCCTTGAAGACCTGAGTTCAATCACTGACACCCATGTTTGTTTGCTTGCTTTTTAAGATAACTGGACTGGTTTATGCTTACAGCTCCATTTTGGTGAGGCAAACAGGTGGATTCCTGGGGCCTATTAGTTAGTCGGCATAGACTTCTTAGTGAGTTCTAAACTAGTGAGAGAGCAAGAGAACATTTCAAAAGATACAGATTGATAATTACATAGCTGCATAGATGACGATTAGATAGATAGATAGATAGATAGATAGATAGATAGATAGATAGATAGATGATAGATAGATAGACAGATAGATGATAGATAGATAGATAGATAGATAGATAGATAGATAGATAGATAGATGATAGATAGACAGACAGATGATAGATAGATAGATAGATAGATAGATAGATAGATAGATAGATAGATGATAGATAGATAGATGATAGATAGATAGATACATACATACATACATACATACATAGATTGATACATAGATAGATACATAGATGATAGATAGATGATAGATAGATAGATAGATAGATAGATAGATAGATGATAAATAGATACATAGATACATAGATGATAGATATATGATAGATAGGTACATAGATAGATACATAGATAGATAGATAGATAGATAGATAGATAGATAGATAGATAGATAGATAGATGATAGATAGATAGATAATAGACAGATAGATAGATAATAGATAGATAGATACATACATACATAGATACATACATACATAGATACATAGATAGATAGATGTTAGATAAATAGATAGAAGATAGACAGATAGATGATAGATAAATATATAGATAGATGATTGATAGATAGATGATAGGTAGATAGATAGATAGATAGATAGATAGATAGATAATAGACAGATAGATGATAGATAGATAGATAGATAGATAGATAGATAGATAGATAGATAGATGATTGATAGATAGATAGATGATAGATACATACATAGATACATAGATAGATAGATATTAGATAAATAGATAGATAGATGATAGATAAATATATAGATAGATGATAGATAGATAGATAGATAGATAGATAGATAGATAGATAGATGATAGACAGATAGATGATTGATAGATAGATAGATACATAGATAGATACATAGATACATAGATGCATAGATAGATGATAGATAGATAGATGATAGATAGATAGATAGATACATAGATAGATAGATGATAGATAGATGATTGATAGATAGATACATAGATAGATAGATGATATATAGATAGATACATAGATGCATAGATAGATAATGATGATGTAGACAGACAGACAGACAGACAGACAGATAGACAGACAGACCGCATGACTGACTGGCACCTGGGGGATAACACCTGGCCTTGTTCTTTGGCCTCCACATGCCTACATGTCGTATACAAATATATATGTACACATATATGTATTTAGACACATATAAACAGCCTTTGGCTTACCTGGTTCTTTTCATTCCGGAAGGTTGTAACATGTATTATATGTGCTATCTTGCTAGAGAGCATATACATTCATAATATTTTAGTCTCTTGCTAAAATTTCCTTTTGGAAATTATAAAGCATGATTTTTGTCTCCAGAGTTTTCCAGACTTCACAGCTTTTCTGTGCTTCCTGTCTGCCTGTTATGTCTTCTAACTTCCAATCCCTATGTATTGTTGAATTCAAATATATCAAATTACAGAGAGTGTGCAGTTGACCATGGCTTATGAACTCCAGTCTAGAAGTCACTGCTTTATTGACTAGACCATTTAGTTCATATCAGAATAACTTTCATGGTTATATCTAGTTCTTATTCCTGTAAGCCCCTCAAGCTACACGAGTGGCCTAGCTTCTCCCCTGAGGACCTCTAACTGCCAGGTTTTACCCACAGAATACTCTAACTGCCCTAACTACTGAACCCTGCCCACCCTACAGAGCAAAACGTCCAATTTCTGGACATAAGATCCCACCAATCCCTACCCTGAATAGTTCTACCCACTTCCCAGAAAATTCCACATAAGCCCTGCATCCTATTCAGTTTGCTGCTGTTTCTCGCTTTAGGAGAGGCAGCCACCCTCCTGGTTATTTTTCCCTCCCAATGCATCTCTTGTGTGAGGATTGTTGTGCAGTGTGATCTTGTGGTATCCCTTGACTCCCAGCTGCCAGGACACCTCTCTGTCCAAACCGCAACGCTTACAGCTTCACCATTGCCTATTTTTCTGAATTCTCATTTCTCTCTCCATTTTCTCCTTTCATGAAAAGTGAGTTTGGATGAATGCTAGTTACTTTCTTTAAGGAACTTGTATTTGTATTTCTTAACTCTTGTCTGTTTTAAGCTTATGGTTTATTTCAAATTCTGATTTTTTTTCTCAGCTAAAAATAGAAACTTTACATTGTAGTGTGGCTCCTTTTATGGATTTATTTTTGCCTTCGTGTCTTGTATGAATGCTTTATGTTATAAGTTTCGAATTCAATAATAAAAGTTCATTGTCTTGTTCTATTTTACTAAACTTTCTTTTCACTTAATCTTTGTGTCTTTTACATCATGCATCTTTATCCCATTCATTTCCTGTCCCTTCATATCCGTCCTCTGTCCTTGCAACCTCCCCCCAAAGTAAAATAAAATTTAAGGGAAAAGAAAAATAAAGGGGAAAAGGGGAAACCTTGTCACAGAAGCCGTAGTGTGACACAGTGAGTCACGCAGTAAACCCTTTTGTTCACACATCTTTACTTGCAAGTGTTCATTGCAAAGTCATCGGTCTGGTTTGAGACCTCTGGTTTCTGCTACTCTACCGATGCTGGGCCCTCCCTGGGGCTCCTCTTGGTTATGCTGTTGCTGCCCTGTGTCGTGGAGATCCCGCAGCTTTGGATCCATAGGACAGGACCCTGCATGTGCTCCATCAGATCAAAGATGGGTGGATCTTGGGGTGGGCCAATTCATAACCATGGTTCTGGGCCTGGGTAATTGCAGGGTTGGTCAGCCTGCCAGCTCTCCCCTGTCTTCACCACTAGGGTGAGCTCTCCAGCATTGTCCTGGCTAGTGTACTCCTTGCAGAGATAAGCAAGGGGTGGGGCGGGTTCTCCTGTTTTCACACCCTCAAAGTAGGCTCTCCCACACCTATACCATATATAGAGCCAGCTCTATAGTGTTACCCAGGCAAGGTGTTAGGGCAGCTTTACAGGAATACTACTACAGCTGGTGAAGGCAGGGACAGCTCTCCTGCTTTTATGACCTCAAGGCCAGCTCTCCCACCTGCCTCAGGTGACAAGGGGTGGGCAGGGCATCTCTTCCCTATCCACACCACCATATGGCGTATGAAATATCTGGCTCTGCCCCCATCTCCCAGAAGTTCATTTTTTAATATAAGCACTTATGTATTTTAAAGAAATTAAGGAAGATGGTGGTGAGCTTAAGTATATGTACATACACATGTATGGGTATGCTTACATATATGTGTAAATTTATATGTTTATATAACCACATATTTTGGGGTTTGTTTTTTTCCTAGACAGGGTTTATTTGGGTAGCCCTGACTATCCTGAAACTAGCTCTGCAGAGCAGGCTGGTCTCAGTCTCAGAGATTCACCTGCCTCTGCCTCCAGGGTGCTGCCCTTAAAGTATGCACCAGCATGCCTATCTATATATATTCATATTTCTAATGCTAACTATTCTTTGATCTGAATTGGAGTAAACATGTGGGTTCATCTTTTTTAACTGAAAGGACTTCATATCTCCTATAATAAAAATCTATTGGCAATTAATTTTTTTCGATTGTTTATCTAAAAATGACTTTATTTGAGATTTAATTTTATGTGGGCACACAATACTATACATGTTCTCTTATGACTGTTTTGATTGTGTCCCAAAGATTCTAACATGTCATACTCTCATTTTCATCCAGGTCTAGGAATTAAACTTTTCTCCTTTATTTCTTTCTTCACCTGGTTTTGGCTTGGTAGTGTGATGTTTAGCTTTGCATATTTTTTTTCTTTTGTTGTTGACAGATGGCTTTAATCCATGGCTTTAATCATCTGCCAATCCATTGATAGAATGAGGGCTGTGATTTCAAATTTCCTGTATTTGTTGAGGTTTGCTTTGTATGCTAATAGTGGTCTATCTGGGAAAAGCTCCATGGACTGCTTAAAGAAAGTGTCTTAAGAGCTTGCGTGGAATGTTCTACAGAGCACCTGCTAGGGCCATTTTCATTTTTGGTGTCATTTTACTTCCAAATTTCTCTGTTTAAGTTTTGACCAGATGCTCTGTCTATTGGTGAGACCAGGGTGTTAAAACCCCCCGCTACCACTGTGTTGGTGTCAATCTGTGGGTTTACACCTACTAGTATTTCTTTTATGAAACTGGGCACTGCTCTGTTTTGTGCATAAGACTATAACATTCTATTGTTGGAGTTTTCCTTTCGTGAGTATAAAATAGAGATTCTCATCTCTTCTGGTTAGTTTTGATATGAAGTTAATTTTAGCAGTTATTAGAGTAACTACACCTGCTTATTTCTTGGTTCCATTTGCTTGGGTACCTTTCATCCTGTTCTTTTTCTTGCATTTACCCTAAGGTGGTGTCTATCTTTGGTGGTGAGGTGCATTTCTTGGAAACAGCAAAAAGATGGCTCCTATTTTTTTTAATACATTCTCTTGGTCTGTGTGTCTCTTTATTTGGAAAATTAGACCATTAAATATTAAGTGTTATCACTGTACAATATGTATTTATTCTTGTCATTTTATTGGTTTCGTGGTGTTCTATTAGACTTCATTTGATCCAGTATTCTGGAATCATTTATTTCTTCCTTGGGTGTGTTTAACCTGTTCAGACCTAGGTATTCCTCCCAGTATCTTCTGGAGAGCTTAGTGGCCATAAACTCTTCATCTGTTTTTATCTTGGAAACTTATCTTTTGTCTTTCAATTATGACTGATAGTTTTACTGAACATAGTAGGCTGGGCTGGTATCTATGGTTTTCCATAACCTGTAGGACATTGGTTCAAGTCCCTTATGAATTTCATGGTCTCCACTGAAAAATCAGTCATTCTGATAGGCCAGCCTTTGTATATGAGTTGATTTTTCTCTCTTGCTGATGTCAATATATTTTTTTTGTTCTGTACCTATAGAGTTTTGACTATCACATGACATGGGGTAGTCTGGCCCTGTTTGGTGCTCTGTGTGCCTCTTGGATACTGATAGGTTTTTTGTTAAATTAGGGGAATTTTGTTCTATGGTTTTGTTGAAAATACTTTGTATGTCTCTGACTTGGGTACTTCCCCCTTATCTATACTTATTGTTCCTAGGTTTGGTCTTCTTATAGTGTCCCAGAGTTCTTGCTTGTCCATGTCTTGGGATTTTGAGAGTAGTCTGACCTTTCCATTGATTGAGTGATCAAATTCCTTTAAGTTGTCTTCAAACCCTGATATTCTGTCTTTCCTTTCATTCAGTCTATTGATGAGGCTTTCCTCAGAATTTTTGGTTTGAATTTCAGAATTTCTCATTTCAACTTTTGCTTCACTTTGGCTTTTTTTCAGAGATTCTCTTTATTAAATTCTTTTTTTTATGTCTTAAGCTGCGTCTTTAACTCAACTATCTGTGTGTTCACTGTCTTCATTCTAGAATTTATCCATATCCCCTTGGAGATTTCTGTTCATGTTCATCACTGTTTTGTTTTCTCCAAAATAATTGTCTTGTATGTCACCCAAGTCATTTTTGTGAGGGACTATTACTATATAAGTACTAATTTTTAAAATATTTTTATAAGTACTTTTTAGTGAAGACTTGCTGGTTATGATTGTGTTTTTGTGATTGGACTTGGGCATCTGTAGTTAGATTGCTGATAATTGCTTCTTGGCATGAACATCTTATCTTTCTTCTGTTGAGTGGGTGTTTGAAGTTTTGTTTCCTGTTATGCTACTTCTCTGTGGTTGACGAGCAGGAGGTTGATGCTTCAGTCTTTGAACAATTCAGTATTGATGTTGAAATGGATTTTCAGAAACAGTCCCAGCTCAGCTCAAGTGAAGGGGGGTTTCTAAGCCTGGGAACAGACCTTCAGTAGACAGGATTCTCACAGACACTCCTCAGGAGTCTGGAGGTAATTCTTAGAATTTTTCCCCAAGTAAAGGTTGGTAGCAGGGTTGATAAGAGTCTGGAATTTCCTACCTAAAGTTGAGGTGAGCAGAAGGCAAGTCATGTGTCTTCAAGTGAGGCTTAGAGGTAATTGGTGTTGACAGGGTGGGTCCCTGTCTAGAGATGGGAGCAAGGACAATTTAGTGAGTGTGGGTTGGGTTAGCAGCTTGAGTTAGGTGTCGACCACTGTTTGTAGGAAGTTATACACAAAGGCGGGGGCTGTGACAGCACCCCTCAACTCAACTCTACTCTTCCTGCCAATTCCACCCATCCTTGCCACAAACACTTCATTCCTCCTCTATGCAGAAACCAGTTTCCCACTGCCAATTGTATGCACCCTTCTCACATCTGAAAACCATCCCTTTCCTGGGAAGGGCACCAGGACCCCACAAGCAGCTTCATCCACTCCTCTGCCCTGCCTAGACAATAGGTATAGACAGAAGGACTTGTTCTGTAGGTAATAGTGAGCTCCCTTATCAGAGTTGGGAACAAAGGTGCTCAGGCAAGTGTGTATAGCAGTAGCCATGCAGGTTGGGCCTTCCTACCTGACCGGTATACGTGTAAAGAGGTGCAGAAAGGCAGACGGAACAGGTCATCCTTTGGTAGGTACTAATTATTATATCCTCTTGTTGAGCTGATCCTTTATTGACTTATAATGGCCATCTATGTTTCTTTCACAGTTCTTGGTTGAAAGTGCTTTTTCTGGTGTGAAGATGGGTACTCCTGCTCATTTTTGGTTTCCATTTATATGATTTTTATTTTTAAACTCTGTACTTTCAGTTTATACATGTCTAACAAATTTTGACTAGCAAATTTAATCCACTTGATCCATGCTAATGTCTTCTTGCCATTTTGTTATTACCTGTTTGTTTTCTATATTGTCTTCCTTTCCAATTTCTTGTTTGTTTGGGGGATGGGATATTTTTCTGAAATGCTAAGATTTAATTCTCTTCATATTCTGTGAGTCCGTTCTTCTAGGTTGTGCCTGTTCTCATGATGGCTGCCGTCACTCATTCGGTTTGAGTATAGGATACCTTTAGACATTTCTTGCAGGTTTGGTCTGGTAGTGATGACCTCTCTCAATTTCTTCTTATCCAGAAAAAGCTTTATTTTCTTTATTTCTGAAGGAAATATTGCTGGATACAGCATTGATCAAAAGGTTCATTATTTCAGTATTTAGAATTCACAGCCCATTCTCTCCTGGTTTGTAAGATTTCTGCTGAGAAATCTGAGAAGCCAAATGAACATTCCTTGTGCAACAATGCTTTTGCCTTAATGTTGTTTTAGGTTGTCCTCTTTGCCTTGTTCCTTTGACATCTTGACTATAGCATATTTTGGTAAGAGTCTTATTTTGGCTCAATCCAGTTAGGTTCCTTTGAGCTTCTTGTTCATTTCCAACCCTTAAAACTTTTGTAAGTTTTCAGCAATTATTTTTATGAAGTAGGTTCTCAATATCTTTCATTTCCCCTAGAATTCCCATCTTGCAAGTAATTTCTTATTTAATTGTGTCATAAACTCTTCAAAATATTGATATGTAACTGATACTCTGAATGAACTTGCAAGAGGCCATTCTGCCGGTGAAGTAAGATCAGTAAATTCAGTGAGAAAGTGCCCACTGCTCTCTTATTTTGTCTATGGAGCAAGTTCCATGAATTTAAAGATTACCTTTCTGTGCAAAGTGTGGTAACAGCAGATACACATTATGTAAGCTCACAGTTGGAAGTTTGGACAGAAGTATTACATGCAAAGAATAGAAATCTATGTTCAAAGAGAATCTGTATTCCAGGTACTGTCCCTCCTACGAGAGAAATGTTGCAATGTCGTTCTCTTGCCACCAGCTAATTGCCTCTGGGAAATGGTATCAAATCAAGATCATAATAGTTAATTTTCACCCACAGAGGCTGTAACCTGCTGTGCTTTGGTGAATGAATGTCTCTCATCAAGCCCATGTGTAGCCTCCACCACTGCCACCATAACCACTTTATGAGCTCATTGGGCATTAACAAGAGTAACTGTGGCATATGGTTTTACACGTTGTCTTCTATTTATGTCTTTGAACACTTGCCAATTTTTGATACTGTGGTAGCCACCAGGAGCTAACAGAGAACTACAGCTAGGTGTTGTGTTATTTTTTATCATTTTGGAGTTTTGACTCATTTTTTTCTCTTCCCACTTCATGGGTACTTGCTAGTTTGTGTGACTTTTACAATTCTGCATATTAACAGCATGTAATGATTACATGGGTTTCAGTTTGAAGCAAAGCGATCAACACTTTTATGCAGACCCGCAATTTAGTGGTGAAGAATAACTCTAATTTCTTCCTAATGAACAGATGTTTTCTGTTGTCACCTGATAAACCCATCAATTGAAGGTCAGCATTTCTGTATGATATGATTTTGATGCATAAGGCCTACCATGCCAGCTTTGGAAATAATAGAACTAAAGAAAGCATGACTTATATCCTTAAATTATGTCAAGAAAGATAAGCTTCACTATTCAAACATCTTTCTTAGAAAATTCTTAGTATACTTTAAATGTTTTACAGAGAAGTTTTTGGTTAAAAAAAAGAAATACTGTCCAGGTGGTGATGGTGCATGCCTTTGATCCCAGCACTCAGGAGACAGAGGCAGGTGGATCTCTATGAGGAGGTCAGCTTGTTCTACAAAATAAGTTCCAGGATAACCAGTGCTGTTAAAGAGAAAACCTGCCTTGAAAAACAACATATATATTATATGTTATTGTAATATATGTATTATATATAATATGTAATATATATATATATATTAGTGCTATATTAGACTCATGAAAAGAAATTATATTTGAACATCTACCAGCATATACTTTACTCTGGAACAAGTGCAACGCATCTTCCTCACACTCAAGTCCACCACTCTCTTATTCATTAAGTTTTATTTTCATTTCTTCATAGGCAAATGCTAAGACAAAGCACAACATGTTAATTAAACAGCCCCTGATAGCTCACAGGGGAATTCTTCTTTATCAACCAAGAGCACCTCTGCATTGGTACCAAACTCCAGGTTTAGTTTAAACTAATTGACTTGTATTTTGGTCTCAAACAGATAACCCTTGCAGGTAATAGCCTCCTCCTAAAATGGACCTGCCTTTACCACTTTATATTTTCTCTAAAAAGCCTTAAAGTTCTCTGAAATCCACTCAGCATCTTAAAGTGCTGAGTAGGCAAAACGCTGCATGCATTTTAAAAGTATAATCCCGTGGCATACCTTGGTAAAGTATTTAACAGAGATATTTGTATTCGAATTTATTTCAAGGTAAACTTGCAGCACACTAACTGTGTTAGACAGTTACACAGACTGGCTTTCAGTGTTTGTAGGTTCTTCATCTGTGCGTTCATCTAAACTGGAATTGAAAAAATATTTGAGAAGATTGTATCTTTACTAAACATGCACAGCTTTTTTCCCCTTGTCATTATTCCCTAAAGCATGATAATTATTTATAAAATACATTCTTTCAGCTGTAAGTAATCCTGAGATGGTTTAACTGTATGGGAGGTTGTGCATGGTTTATAAGCAAGTACTCTGACATATTATAGAGGGGACCCGAGTCTCCACGGCGTTCATGTCTATTGGGGGTACTAGTTTCAACTCTGATGGACATCAATGAACAACTGTATTTTCCATGCCATTCTCATATTCTCTGGCATTTTATTGTCTCATATATATTGTTTTTCAAGACAGAGTTTCTCTGTGTTGCTTTGGATCCTGTCCTGGAACTAGCTCTTGTAGACCAGGCTGGCCTCAAACTCATAGAGATCCCCTGCCTCTGCCTCCCGAGTGCTGGGATTAAAGGCATGCACCACCACTCCCCAGCCTTTTGTTATTGTTGTTAAAATATATTCATATGTGAATATATAGTATGCATACTCTGCTATTTACCCAAAAGTTAAATGTGCACTGAAGTTGATATTAACCCTATTGATCTATTCTTTACCACAAACTTTTTAACTTGACTTTTTAAACATCCAGTGCCTCTTCTCTTGTCTTGTTCACTTTTAGGCGAGGAATCCTGGGAACCTTGCTCATGTTAGATAAGAACCTCACCACTGAACTACATTCCTAGGGCTCCAGTGCCTTCTCTTCTAATATTTCTTCATCTCTGTCAGCTCCTCAGGTTGATATGGCCGTTTATATAAAAGGTTGACTGGACACCTGGTTTAGAAATCCTGACTCCTGAACACTAATAGTATGTGGCGTGCCCTTTGCGGCTTAACCTACACTCCTTTCAAAAAAACTGATGTGTGATTTCAGTCTCGTTTTCAAATAAGCACATCTCAGTGTGACTGTTTGAACCACAATTTTTGACATATAAAAGTCATTTGATGTGAGAATTATTCATAGTCTTTAAACTTCTAATTTTTATAATTAAAATTCTTATTACCATGAATTATTCTGCTTTCATTGAAAACTTTAAATATGTCAGCCTTTGATATACCAGCAATTGTTAAGAACATAAAACTATTCTACCCAGACTAAGCTAGTTGGCTACCACATCAAACATCATGGAATTTGTTCGACTTTAACTGGATTCTGCCTTGTACACATAAGAAGTCCACACACACCGGATATAGCAGTGCATGCTTATAATCCCAACACCCAGGAGGCTGAGCAGAAGGATCATGAGCTCAAAGCCAATCTGAGCAATGGAGCAAATTCAGGCTAATCTAAAAACACAAACAACAACAAAATTTCTGATTATTTATAAGTCATCTCTCTCTCTCTCTCTCTCTCTCTCTCTCTCTCTCAGTGTGTGAGTATATGTGTGTATCTGTGTGTGTGTGTGTGTATGTGTGTGGTGTGTGTCTAGTCAGTGAGTTGGATCTAAGAATAATTTACAAATGAAAAGTCATGGGATTCTATGAAGTATTTAGTAGATTTTAGTAAAAGTCCTATGAGTATCTCATAGAGGTGATGGCATTAAAAGTAAAATCTTAAAAATAGTGAGAAGGATTAAAACAGTAGATGAGGCAATATATTCAAACCTCAGTGAATTCTATTAGACTGTGGGGAACCTGCCTAATCACTGCATTGTATTCGTCTGTCTTTCATGAAATTAGAGTTGATAAGATAAGCTTCTCAATGCCTAGCACAGGGCTAGAATCACAGGAATACCTTTCAGAAATGGATGGATGGAAGGATGGATGGATGGATGGATGGATGGATGGATGGATGGATGACAAAAAAGAACAGCAGAATTATGTATTTATCCAAATAAAATAAAATGTGGATAAGAGTATGTGTTTGCTTTGGAAAATGGCTCAAAAAAAAAAAAACAATCTTGTGACTAGAATATATCTAAAACTGATACAGCTTTTGGATGTGAATCTCTAAATTGAGGTCATAAACAAGTACGATTCTCTTAATAAATACATTCACAGAAAGCCACAGTAAGGCAGCTACCACTCTGTGAGGTCATGCTCACTTCTTAACTTTAAGTATGGGAGAACAGATTCTATGAGTTGATCATGGCACCATGAAGAAGTCTTTCTTCCATCTGCCCTGAAACATGTTCTTGTAAGCATCAAGGAGTGGCTCCATTTTGAAGCAGGGTTAGCAGAGTTGGTAAATAATTCTAGAACTAACCTTCTCAAGCCAGTCTTAATTCCTAAACTTGGTTCATCTTCTAGTCAGCCTACTTCCCTGTCCCCTTGGCTGCTTCAGTGACTTATTATTCCATTTTCTGTTTCTTCAACAAAATACACATAGCTTGAGCTGCCTGTGTTGACTCTGCCTCTCATGAAAGCCCTGCTTGTGTTATATTTTTATACTAACTCTCTGGGGCTGGCTCAGCTGCTGTTGCTATCCTCCCTCCACAGATGAGGAAACTAAGGTTTAGAGAAGAGGGATGTCTTACTCAAAGAAAAATAACAAGACATAAAAGATCCAGAACTTGAGTCTTTGATTGTAACCCATGCAGTGAGAAGGAGAGAGAAGAGGGGGAGGAAAAAGAGCATTTATCTATTGCAGATTATTCCTTACTGTGTGCCCATGAATGACTGAACATAGAGCTAAGTACACGCCATGTTTCCATGATGAATTCTTGTGTGCAGCAGTCCAGAGACTCAAAACAGTTCAATGTTTTCCAGGGCCCACAGGCTGGTAAGGGGAAGGAGCCTCTCCTGAACTCTTCTGATAAATCCCACAGTTCTATCCTCTTCCCAGGTCCACTGTTTTGCTCTTATTATATCAGGCAATATTACCTTACAAAATCCAGAAGACAGCCATGTGTCATAGCTAGTAAATAACTCAAGGATATAATTTGCAAGTAGATATTAAAAATGAGGCCAACATTTCCAATTGGCTGTGGGCTGGGAAATTATAGTGTTAAAATAAGAAGGTCCTAAGCACATACCTTTCCTAGCACAAAAAAAAAAAAAAAAAAAAAAAAAAAAAAAAAAATCCAGTCCTATGACTATTCAGTTTAAATCACTGTTTTGTTATCTTGGAATTAAACTGTTGCTTCTTGGGAGCAGAAAGGGGAGGAACAAGCTTTAAGATGTGCAGGTAACTGAGTAAATCAGAGTATTCTCTTGGCCTCTGAAGAGCTAAAATACTGGCCCAAAGGCGGTTCCCATTACAAAACAGAAGTTAGTACAACTGAAATTTTTCTTCAGAATTCCACTTCTGGGCCCACCTCCCCACTGCCGCTCCACTGCAGTGATGTGCAAGTAGACTCTATTTATCATTCCTGGGCGTCTTAAAACTTAACGATTTCTTTACCCTTTTGAGCAGGCACTCCCAATCTCTCCCCTCGAATATTTAACTTGTGTCCACAAACTTTTCTTTCAGCTGACTGCCCTACTGGGATCAGTCCCAGCTGGTGAACTTCGCTGTCATATGGTTGGGAATTGCAAATCCCAGCGTGAAGCACAACCATTAAGCCTGTAAACGCAAATTCAACAACGATCTGATTTACTTTGTTCCTATTTTATTTGAGGATCCCACAACCTAAAGCAATGGCTTTAACTTTTTTTTTTTTTTTTTTTTTTTTTTGGAAGTCAGTAAGTAGAGTCCTTAGTCCCAAAAGCTCATAAAACTTGTTTTCACTCCATCTAATTATGTGAGTGGCCCTTACTTTGGTTTGGGTGCCATAATACAGGAACCTAGGTAAAAGTAGGACTTTGGATGTTTACACTGGGGCTAGGTTTTATCTGCGAACTTAGCAATCTAGTGACAGATGTGGAATAGCAGCCCAGACAAGGGACAAAGATAACAAAACAATAAAGATCCTAATGACTTCATCATCTGTCACAGATTTGTCTTTTACACAGATTGTTCAGTTAAGCCATTGGGCAGGCTAGGGCACTGAACTACCTGATAAAAGAGTCAGGGATTAGAGATCGCTCCTGATACCCAAGAGACTGCACGTTAACCAGAATGCAAGAGGATTTTGCCTCCTAAAGCTAAAGGAAAATGATCAAGGACAAGTAAGGTAAATTAATGGAGTATTTCAAAAGCACCTACTACACACTAGGCATTATTTTAGACAATGGTCTCTTCCTAGCTGTGCTAAGAAAGGCACAAATGAGCAAACTGTCAGGTGGCTGTGAGGGCTGTGTGGAAACCTAACAGGTAAGGAGATGATCAAGGGAAGGAAGAAAAGAAGGAAGGAAAGAAGAAAGGCAAGGAAGAGAGGAAGGAATGGAAGGAAGGAAGGAAGGAAGGAAGGAAGGAAGGAAGGAAGGAAGGAAGGAAAGGAAAGGAAAGGAAAGGAAAGGAAAGGAAAGGAAAGGAAAGGAAAGGAAAGGAAAGGAAAGGAAAGGAAAGGAAAGGAAAGGAAAGGAAAGGAAAGGAAAGAAAAGAAAAGAAAAGCTGTCTTAGATGATATAGTTCAGGAAGTCTTCTTCTAGTGGATATTGATTATACAGAGAAGTGAAGGAAGAGTATGAGCTATACTTGAGACAATCTACTAGTAGTTTATTTTGTCTCATGGTTTAAAAAAGTGTGTGTGTGTGTGTGTGTGTGTATGTGTGTGTATGTGTGTGTGTGATGAGTACAAGTACCCACAGAGGCCAAAAGAGGTGATCCCCTGGATCTGGAGTTAGAGGCAGCCTTGAGTCATCCCAGATGCATGCTGGGAACTGAGCTCAAGTTCTCTAGTAGAGCTAACCCCATCCCTCCAGTTCCTTGTCTCACAGTTTTGAAGGTTCTGGTCAATGATCAGCTGGGTGCGTTGGTTTAGACCTTTAGAGGAAAAACATCACAATGACAGAGCAGGATAGAGCAACACGAGTCACCTCATCTTGATCCAGGACATACCAACAGTCAAGAGTGTCCCATAAGTCTCCTCTTGTCTCTAATGACCCAAAGCCCTCTCCGTTCCATCTCTTACAGACTGTTCCACTTCTCTGTGCTGCCACCTACGGGACCAAGATCCGTGTCTATCTCACAATGGGAAAGGCATTCAGTGTCTCCCTAGTAGTCCCTAGAATCAACTCTTTCAGCATTGCTCAAAAGTCAAATATCAAGGTCTCTTCTGAGATCCAAAGCAAACGCAGTTGTAAGCCCTGTGAAAACAAGCAATGTTTTCTAGGAAGTTACCTTAACTGCTGCTAATGGTGGCCTGGGAAGCATAAGCCAAACAAAGCAAACAAAGCCTTTTCTCCTGAGGTTTGTTTTTGGTCATGTTGTTTGCTGAAGCTATAGAAAGCAAGCTAAATTAGTATTCCAGTCAGAAAGAATGATCAACATGGAGACCAGCACCTGTGGTTTCTCCAGGCTACTGTGGTGACTAAAGGAGATGATCCTACATCCTGAGACTCGGAGTTTGAGCAAGATCATGTGAATATCAGTATAAGCACCACGAGCTGCTGTATCATCACACTGGTTAACCTTCCTAGTAGAGCTGAAGCGAGTGGGACTAACATAAAAGCCCAAGCATTTTAGACTCGGTTTCATGGACACCCCTTGGCCTGCCATCAAATAAATAGACATGTAAGGCTCCCGCTGATCATTTCTGAAGGCATATGGCAAGGAAGATCAGAACTTAGGAAGGCTGGGCTGGTGGGCTTTCAGGGATAAAGATTGTGTATCTGCAGTTTTAGAAGGAGAAAATGAGATGGGAACGTAATGAGTGAAAAACGATGAGACAAAGAGTTGGTTCTTCAAGGAAATCAACAAAATAGGCAAACCTTTATTCAAACTAATCAAAAAGCAGAGGGAGGATATCCAAATTAACAAAATCAGAAATGAAAATGGGGTTATAACAACAGACATGGAGGAAATCCAGAGACCCATTAGGTCTTATTTCAAAAACCTGTGCTCCACAAAATTGGAAAAATTAAAGGAAATGGGCAATATTCTGGATAAATATCACTTACCAAAATTAAATCAAGACCAGAAAAGCAAATTAAGTATACCTATAACTGCTAAAGAAATAGAATCAGTTATCAAAAGTCTCCCAACCAAAAAAAGCCCAGGAGGGGACAGATAGTTTCAGTGCAGAATTCTACAAGATTTTCAAAGAATAACTAATACCAATTTTCCTCAAATTGTTCCACACAATAGAAACAGAAGGAACATTACCAAACTCTTTTTATGAGGCTATAATTACCCTGATACCCAAACCACAAATAAAACATTAATGAGAATTACAGACCAATCTTACTCATGAACATTGATACAAAAATATTCAATGAAATACTGACAATCCGAATCCAAGAAAAATCATCCACCATAATCAAAGCAGGGATAGTTCAACATACGAAAATCTGTCAATGTAATCCACCATAGAAACAAACTGAAAAGAAACCATATGATCATCTCATTAGATGCTGAAAAAGCCTTTGACGAAATACAACATTCTTTTTACTAATTTAGTGTGTGTGTGTGTGTGTGTGTGTGAGTGTGTGTGTGTGTGTGTTCAGGTACACTCACGTATAAGTGTACATAGAAGCTAGAAGTAGATGCTAGCTGAGTTCCACTATTGCTCTTCATCTTACTTTTTAAGACTTGGACTGGAGCCAGCTGTCTGTTTAAGGTGGACTAGCTGGCCAGTGAGGGCCTGAGACCCACCTGTCTCTACACCCAGACCCTGAGCCTAGCACTAAAGTGTTAGGCTTATACACCACACTTGCCCTATACAGTGGTGCTCAGGATCCAAACTCAGGTTCCAGTGAGCACACAGCAAGTGTTGTACGTACTGGGTCATCTCCCCAGCCCAGCAAAGTGGGCAGCTGGTAGGGGAGCCAGTAACTGAGACAATAAAATCATAAATTATAGAAGCTTCTTGAACTTTAATCTTAAAGAAATAATTCATATATATTTTATCTAGAAAATATAATCTTGAAAGAAATGACATGTGAATGGATTGAGACAAATGTTGAAAATAGAATTTGAATAGATGTAAGGGAGGTGTTTCTCCTGAGGTGAATAAAACCCAAAGCAAGAAGACTGATATACAATAATGCTCACCAGCTCTGTTTAGCTAAGCCTGCCTAGAACAGTAAAATATAAGATTGGGTGGAGAGATGGGGACAGATTTTGGAGGATCTTGGTTTTGAGTCTAGGAATTTGAAATATGACATAGAGAACAAGCTTCACTGCTTCTGGAGAAAGAGATCATATATGTATAACACACACACACACGCACATGTACACACACCTTACTGTGACGGCCTAAATGAATCAGAAGTAGCAGAGTCTCAGGACGGGGGCAGAAGCCCAAAACTCGCCACAGGCAATCGTTCAAATGTCTTATGAGATGATTGATGTCAAGTGTTAAGTGAACGCAGTGTACAAAGAAGACACAAAAAGGTTTAAAAGTCACAACAACTTTTGCTTCTGACCAAGATAGAGTCCCAGAAATTAGGTCCACTTCTGCCCAAAACAACACAAAAGAAGTGACATGATGGTTTTCAGATTTAGAACGTCAGGCGTGGCTGGGGACTGCTCTCAGAGAAGTCAGCACTGTAGCTGCTCCAGCCACTGCTGAAGACAGTGTGCTAGAGAAACCCAGGGAGGGAGCCCAGTGGGCTCAGCACTCCCCTTGAGGCAAAGAAATGATGCTAGTCCAGTGGTTCTCAACCTTTCTAACACTGTGTGACCCTTTAATACAGTTCCTCATGTTATGGGGACCTCCAATCATGATATTATTTTGTTACTACCTCATAACTGTAATTTTGCTACTGTTATGAATCATGATAATATAATAATCATCTAATATGAAGGATTTCTGATATATGACCCCCAAAGAGGTTGCAACTTACAGAATGAGAACCTTTGTCTGATACAAGGCAGCAAAAGCTCTGGAGGACACCACAGAGAGCAGAGCCCCAAGTCCTGTGAACTGTGTGCGTGTCTTTATCTAAGCACTCATCAGTGTATGTAAAGAAACTACCCAAGCCTGAAGAAAGAAACAACAAAAAGATAAATGGAACAATCCCCCCCATCTAGGGTATGAATAGTACAAAGTTCCCAAAGACTGGAGTAAAAAGCCGTGCTCATGCATAGAGCAGGGGAAGACACAGATGGAGCTCCTGGTACGGGGTTAGCCATAGAGCACATGCTCCTGTGGAAGAGCCTCACAAACAGCTCTGAAAGTCTGCAGCAAGCCTTGGAAGAATGATGTGATATTAGATCCCCAGGAACTGGAGTTATAGGTGACTATGAACTTCCATCTGGGTGCTGGGAATTGAACCCAGGTCCTCCGCAAGAGCAATCAATGCTCTTAACCACTGTGCCATCTCTAGAGGGGTCAGGACAGCAACAGCACATGGCCCACAGAATGAGCTGAACAGGGTTCATGGGCTTCGCAGAGACTAAAGCAGCATTCACAGAGCCTGCATGTGTTTGCAGTGGGTCCTTGGCATACATGTTATGGTTGTTTAACTCAGGGTCTTTGTGGGATTTCTATCCGTGGAAGTGAGAAGGTGTCTCTGATTCTTTTGTTGCCTCTTTAGACCCTTTCCCCCAACTGGGTTGTTTCATCTAACCTTGATATGAGGGTTTCTGCTTAGTCTTATTGCATTTTGTTATACCATGTTTCATTAATATCCATAAGAGGTCTGCTCTTTTCTGAAGGGAAATAGAGGAACAGTGGATCTGGGAGAAAGGGGAAGTGTTTTGGGGGGTGCTGGGAGGAAACTCAGTTGGAATATATTGTATGAGAGACTAGGTAAGAAAAAGAATGAGGTAGTCCTTAAGCATCTTACATTGTTCTGAAAACAGACTTCAGAGTATTTATAAGAATATAAAATACATTCAGGGCCCAACAAAATACAATTCCTAGAATCTGACATCGAGCCAAATACTACTATACATTTAAAAGAATTGCAAACTATGATCAATAGTGAGGAGAAATACTCACAAATTTACTAACGTCCGAAGAAGTCAACAGGAGTATTAACCCAGATTGTATAGCTGTGTTCAATATGTTCAAGAAGATAACTACAAGATTGAGTACATAAATCGAGGCATGGAAAGTGCCAGAAAGAAACAAACTTAAAATTAAAAAGATGAAAATGTCAGTGCCCGAACTAAAACATACACTGGATGAGATGACCAGGGCAGAATGTAAGACTCCACCTGGAAGTGTAGGACCAGAAATGTTCGGAATGAAATCCACAGAAAAAACGTTCCATGAAAGTGGCCACATCTTCAGTGAGCTATGAAGAAAAATAAGCATCCTGAAAGAAGCCAAGAAGCAGGGCCTTGGGTAGTTAGAATAGAGCAAACCTTTTAAAAATAGTTTGAAGCTTTACAAATTTCACTGAAATGTTAAGCCAAATACCTAAGATACACAATAAATCTAGAATACACACAGGCACACACACACAAAATAAAAAAAATCACCAGTATAAAACACAATCAAAATTGTTAAAGAAAAATAACTTTAAAAATCTCCCAATACAAAGCTGAAAAAAATGAACAGATTTATTTTTATTTCCCAAATTTCTAGATTTTATACACTACCAATCAAAATCTCAGCAAAATTTTGGTTAAGATTGAAAGTTTTTATTTTTAAAATTATATCATCTCTCACTTCCCTTTCCTCCCTCCAGCCCTCCCACACACCCCTCTTTACTCTCTTTCAGCTTCATGGCATATCTAGCTTAGCTTCTGGAGAATTCTCCTCACTGCTTCCCCAGTGTTGGCCCCTGTCTGCAATCCCAGCAACAGTGAGCGAGGTGCCCTCTCCTCACATCCCTGTCAGCATTTGCTGTCTGTTGTTTCCTTGACTTTAGTCAAGTTTGGTAAAATGAAACCTCAGAGTAGATTTAATCTGCATTTTTCTAGTTGCTAAGAACATTAAAAATTTCTAAAGATATTTCCTAGCCATTTTTATTTCTTCTTTTAAGAATTCTCTGTTCAGATCCATAACCCATTTTTTTGAATTGGTTCTTTTTTCTTAAGTCTTTGGTTTTTTGTTTGTTTTGTTGTTGTTATTTATATGGTAAATGTTGATAGTGGGCAAAGATTCTCTCACACTCTAGACTTTCCTCTTCACTTGTTTCTTGTACTGTACAGAAACTTTTTTAAGGTTTTTTTTTTAAATCTTATTTTATATACCAATCCCAGTTCCCTCTCCCTCCCATTCCCCACTTTCTCCCCTCTCCAGCCACCATCCACTCCTCAGAGAGGGTGAAGCCTCCCTTAGGAAGTCAACAATGTCTGTCACATCACTTGAGGCAGGACCAAGTCCCTCCCCGCCCCATAACTAGGCTGAGCAAAGTATTCCTCCATAGGAAATGGGCTCCAAAGTGCCAGTTCATGCCCTAGGGATAAATTATGGTTCCACTTTAGTGGCCCCATTGGGTTGGAAGGATGGCTCAACCATTAAAGGCTAGGCTGACAACCAAAAATATAAAGGAAACTTTTGAGTTTTATAAAGTCTCATGTGTCTACCATTGACCTTAACTCCTGGGCAAATGAGCTCCTATTATAAAATCCTTTTCTACTTGGTACTGCCTAAGTTTTCTTATAGCAATTTTAGCCTTTCAGATTTCATGTCATGATCTTTGATTCATTTGGAGTTGATTTCTGTGCAGGATGAATTTCATTCTTCTACGTGTGGGCTTCCAGTTTTCCCAAGACCATAGTTGAAGAAACTGACTTTTTCCCTAATGTGAACTTTCTGGGTCTTTGTCAAGTATCAGATGGCTTTAATTATGTGTGCTCATGTCAGGATCTTCTGTTTTGTTCCCTTAGTCCACATGTTGAACTTTGGGTCAATACCATGCTAGCCTGTCTGTCTGTGTTCTGTCTGTCTTTTACTATAGCTCTACAATATAGCTTAAAACCTTCCTTGATGACTCCGCCATCATTATTCTTTGTGTTCAGTGTACCTGGAATGCTTTTACTTTCGTATGAATTTTGGGATTTTTTTCAATCTCTATAAAGAATGTTGAGGAGATTTGGAGTGGGATTGAATTGAATCTGTAATTCACACAAAAATAAAAGAAAAACAAAAGTCAAATTTGGAAGAATAAAGTAAAAGGACTTAAAAATGCCCAATACAAGGTTTATCATAAAATTAATCAATTCAAATGGTGAGTGTATGGAGATCAATTAGGGCACAGGTCTGATCATTCACAAATAGAACCACTCTTCAAGAGCCAGTGTATTCTTCATTATTGTAAATTCACAGAAATAAAGAAAGAATTTTTTAATAAAAATTTAGCAAATGTTATTTGATATCCATACGGAAAGAAAAATATACAGACATAGTGGTATACTCCTAGACAAAATGTACACCTTCAATTGTTAGGAAGTGGAGAAGACAGAAACATTAAGAGTTCAGGTAACCCTTAGCTTCATAGTGAGTTTGAGGTCAGCCTAGACTACTAGAGACTCTTTCTTAAAAACAAAAAGGAGGAAAGGACAAGAGGGAGAACACTACAGATAGAGTGAGAGAACACTGCATGCCTTGTACCATTTATAATAAGACAAAATGTATACAGGTATAAATAAAAACTATAGAGCTTCTAATAAAAACTGTTAGGAATCTTGGGTAATGCAAAGATTTCTCAAGATGCAATACCAAAACAGACACTACAGGAAAATATTCTTAACTTTGCTAATAAAATTTTTTCTTATAAATCTACTCTTAGAATTAGGCGGACAGTGTATTTATCAACTACAGCTTTGATAAAGAACGTGCCCTAAAATATATGAAGAACTCTCAATACCCATTAAGAAAAAAGATATAGACTACCCAAGAATAATATTCAAATAATATTTGAACAGACAATTTGTCAAGTTAGCACATTGGAAGAAAGTGTTCTACATAATTAGTCATGAGAGAAATGCAAATTTTAACTACCGAGAGAAAAAAGGAACTTCTAGGTTGGACTTGTTGCCAGAAAGATTGACAGTGTATCTAAATGCTAAAATGAGAAAGCCTTTTAGAGCTGGAGACGAAATGTCTCACTTTAGACAACAGTCCCTTTTAAGTGTTAGAAGGAGCTTTAAAGTGAAAATGCATAACAGACATTTACGTCCAGACTTGGAAGATAGGTCATATCTGGACACGGGGTTGATAAAAAACAGAACCACACAAAAAGCATCTTTGGTCATATGATTTATCTTCTTCGATGCTGGTCATTTCTGTACATGTATGTGTATGTTTTATGTGTACAGATGTATAATCTTCTAAAAAAAAGAAACTCATTATCTCAAACAATACTAAGCATTCAATATTTGCCAAATTCTTGCATTTTGTTTGGATAAGAAACAGCCTTTTCAACAACTATCTATTGCTTTGTTCAATAGTGGTATAAAGATAGAAGCCCTGAGAGGAACGAATTTTAGAAGTATTCTTGAGAGGAATGGAATGCATAGCTTTAAATCTAGACTCTACTACAAGCCAAACTTGTTTGTATGACTCAACCTCCATAGCTACCGTCAAAACCAATGCATCACTACCGGCTCTCACCACCTCCTAGGCTGTGTGATGATCACCATAAACTGTAGCCAAGAAACAGCAAGCTGCATCACTGAGAGAGGAAATGAGACAATTAAATCCTAGACCCTTGGAGCCAAGCCTAATCTTAGATTGAACTTTCTGAGCAGCCATCAGCCATTTCCACAAAAATAAACCAGACCACGATAATTTGGTCAGGGTGTTTTGGCCATTTTTTTCTTCCTTTGGTCGTAACTTTTTACCCAATAGGGCAACCCTGGATATCTACATCCTGACTACTTTCTGTAGAAAAGACATTTTATTCCAACATCTAATCCTTCAGTAAAATGCATAGTAGTATTTGAGTCAAGACCAGGAAAGTGAAAAGTCTAACATGCTGTTAGTTCCTAATGGAGAGGCTTTCAGAGTCACTGAAACCCATTCAAAGCAGAGATGCCTAGAAGCATTTGCCTCTGTAGTGATTTCTCTTCTAAGTGACAAATAAGCTTTCAGTACAGACATGCTTAACCTGGGGAAAAAAAAATTCTTTAAAAAAAAATCAGAGTAGCACTGAGGACTGCTTAATCAGTGAATGCCTGTAGTTGGAGGCTGTTTATTCGTTCCCAGCCACTCAGACCCGAAATAATCACACAGAAACTCTACTGTTTGCAATACTGTTTGGTCAATAGCTTAAGTGTATTTTTAGCTAGCTCTTATATCCTAAACTAACCCTTCTCTGTTAATCTGTGCATTACCACGAGGCTGTGACCTACCTATTGCAAAGTTTCGGCAGGCTCGAGCAGAGGTGTCTGTCTCCTGTGGTGGCTACATGGCTTCTCTCTGATTCTGCCTACTCTTCTACATCTCTGTTTTGATTTTCTGCCTGGCTTTACTCTGGTAAGCCTTTGGCAGAAAGTAGCTTTATTCATTAACCAATAAAAGCAACACAGGTACAGAAAAACTTCCCACACCATTTCCCCTTTTCTGCTTAAATAAAAAGGAAGGTTTTAACTTTAACATATCAATATTACATACAGCAAAAGTTATCAAACAAGAATTGTAGTTACAATATTTGTATATACTTTATCTTTTATCATAACTAAGGAAAGCTCTAACTGCAATTATCTATTCTTCAACTCCATCAAAGACTCCAGACAAATATAATATTACCTAAGTAAACAGGAAGTGCATTGTAAGTAACATCTAAAACTCTAGAATTGACAAGACATCTCACTACCTGGACAATCACCAAATTTCTTTTGTAACATTGGGACACCCATCTTCAGCCTATAGGCCAATAGTATACAACAGACTTTTTATGAAGTAGGAAATTTCAAAGACAGTTCCACCTATATTAGAAGGCACTTTCTCCCTTTTTGTGTCCTGCAGAATGTCTAGCAGACTCTTTTTGTTCTTTCATGAAGCAGGAACCCCAGAGGACCATCTCATTTTTAGGCAAATTCAGCAGTCATTTTTCTCTGGGTCATTCATGTACATTTCATACAGCATAACATCAAGCAGTTCAGGCAAGAGCAGTTTCTTGCCCAAATGGCTAGCAAACTCCCTAAGGAGCCTCTGAGATTCCTGTCTTCCTCTTGAAGTAATTGGTGCTGCCAGGAGCAGATGTGTCTCATTGTCACAAAAATTTCTAAGTTTTTAAAACATTTTAAATGCCATATTCTGTACTCTTTGAAAGATCTGGAGAATATCTGTCCATCTGAATACAGACTATAAGTTTAACTATTATAAATGAATCTCTATTAACCTATATTTCTTAATTATACATAACACTTTAAAATGAGCTGCACAAACACAATACCTTAATCAAGAGCAGAACTACATATATATAGTTCTGCTCTTTATTAAGGTATTGTGTATATATGTGTATATATATATATATATATATATATAATTTAACAAAATTTATCTTAAATTTGTATCAGTAAACCAAACCAAAATCCATATCAACACAAATCTCTATAGCATATCCCTCTTTAAATGTAAACAAACATTTATAAACAATATTTGGGAATTTGGGCATAGTTATCTCCAAACTGCTTTCTGATTTTTATTAGGCAAAGTAATTTCTGGGGTGTTTATGGTGATCTTTCAGCATGTCTTGGTCCATCAAACCATATTATTCTGGAAAGAATCCACAGATTCTCATTCTCTGTAGAAAAAAGAAGAACCTCTTTTCCAAAGCAACATATCCTTAGACTCAAATCTTGAAGTCATGTTACCTTTAAAATATATATGTTGGTTTAGCTTAGCAACCCATACAATGAAATGTCTCTCTGTACTTAGCTTGTTCGCAGTCAAAATATTCAAATAAAACACAATAGTGTACATAATCCAGATTCTCTGTGTATATTCCATCTTTACATGACTTATTTTTACTCTTACTTTTCTTACAAGTTTAATATTTATTTTATTATCTTTACTCCTTTAATCTATGACTGTACTTTTTTATATTATAACTGTCTATACTCTTTTTCCTATTTCTCTCAAGCCTATGTATATTTATTCAATACTGTGACACACTTAGAGGTCTTTTCCATCTGGATTTGTTTTTATTGTAGTGCATATCTGTAATTATTTTTTGACCAGGAGCACAAAGCTAAGTAGGCATGGCTAGGACCAACTCCATGGTCCTACTTGTTGACTCTGCTCAGTACAACATGGCAGAGGCATGTTCACTGTCTCTGAGAGCCATGCACATTGCCCTATTTTCAGGCACACAGTGGGTCTATGTTTCCATTAAGCAAGCCATAGCATTCTGCTCATAGATCCCATTTAAACGCTACATATCTGGACCTCCTGAAATAGTCAAAACCCTTTGTGCTGGCAAACCAGGAAGCCATCATTTTTAAAGAAACCATGCAGTTTTTACTGTACCTCTCTTAAAGGAACCACAGTGCCCACCAGCAAATAAAACCCATCTTTAAAAAATGCCACATACCAAGAAGCCATGCTTACCTCCATTCTTTTGTGTCTAGAATTCCTTTCCAAGCTTTCTCAGATTTTAAGTGGATTTAGTTGGCCATGTTGGTATCAATTTGTTACCAGAGGTTGCTCATTCATTCCCAGCCACTCAGATCCAAAATAATCACACAGAAACTATATTATTTTAAACATTGTTTGGCCAATAGCTTAAGGATATTGCTAGCTATCCTTTATATCTTAAGTTAGCTCATTTCCATTATTTTATATTTTACCATGAAGCTTGTGGTTTACCTGGTAAAGTGCCTCCAACTGCTACATGACACATCACTGACTCCACCTACTGTCTCCTTACATCTCTGTTTTGATTTCCTGCCTGGCTTTACTCTGTTAAGTCATTGGCAGAAAGTAGCTTTGTTCATTGACCAATAAATCAACACATATACAGAAGGACTTCCCACACCAAATGTTCAAGCATATAATTCAGACAAAATGCTTTTTGTTCTTGATATGTTTGGACTTTTATTATATTATTTGTTTTGGTTTTTTATTTTATTTTGTTTTGTTTTATTTTGAGACTTGTAGTTCTGGCTGTCTTAGAACTTACTATGTAAACCAGATTGGCCTCAAACTCACAGAGGTCCTCCTGCCTCTGCCTCCTGAGTGCTAGGATTAAGGGTGTATGCTACCCAACTAAACTGTTATTTCTTAATGTGACTACTCTTATTGCTATAACATGCAAAACAATGCACAAACTACACCACAATGCACAAATTAATCATTTGTATTTGGTCATATCCTCCTTCATCTCAAATTTGGACAGGAAGAGCAGTAATTCAAGGCCACCCTCGAGTAATAATCTCAAAGCCAGCATTATGTATAAGACCTTATCTTTAAGAAGGAAAAAAATAATTGAAATGTCTTTCACAGCTGGGCGGTGGTGGCACACGCCTTTAATCCCAGCACTCGGGAGGCAGAGGCAGGCAGATCTCTGTGAGTTCGAGACCAGCCTGGTCTACAAGTGCTAGGTCCAGGACAGGCTCCAGGCTCCAAAACCACAGAGAAACCCTGTCTCGAAAAAGAAAAAAAAAAAAAAGTCTTTCAGAAGATGAACATATACTATGTGGCTGAGTACCAAGCCAAGACACAGAATATTACCAGCACATGGAAGTTTATTTGAATCCTCACCAGTCACTTCCACTTCCCTATGGATGATGGCCTCCTGATTTTACCATCACATCTGAATTTTATCCACTTATCAGGGTCTAAGGACCACACTTGTTCTGTCTGGATTCTTCTCTTGGTGTTACACTCAGAAGAGGTGTTCATCTTTGCACGTTAGCTCTGTTTCACTCATTCTCACATCACGACAGAGCCAATCCACTTCAGAACACATTGAGCTGTGTCCAGATTAAAGCTGTGGTGACCACAACAGTGATTAAACACTTCTTTTGAGAAGTATTCCTGTTGAGTATAAAATAGGAATTGCTGAGTTTGGGGTGGTTTCAGTAGACACTACCATAAAGAGTTTTCCGAAATGAACATACCATTTTAAACTCCCACCAGCAATCATCCCAATCTTTAAACAGCTCAGCTAATTTTTCATAGCATTTGTCTTACACACAAGTTATCTCTATGATGACATGGCAGTATTGCAATGAGTTTCGATCTGTATGTCTTTGATGTCCAATATACTATATTGTATACTTACTAGTTATTTGAACATCTTCTTTGATAAAGTGTTCATTCATATTCTTCCTTTATTCATATATTCCTTGATTTAGTCACCGACAGAAGTCATTTATATATTTTAAATATATATATATATAATTACAATTTGCAAAACATTGTGAATATAATCCATTCCATAGTGTCTTGAAAATAATTTGAAAATTTTAATGCAGCCCACTTTAAGGATTTTATAATTAGTACTTTTTATGAACTTGGAGATGTTCTATTTTTTTCTGAAAGATTTGTTGTTTACTTTCCTCACTTCAATCTACAATCCACCTGGGATTCAATTTTGTATGTTGCGCAAAGAATGCTAATTTTGTGCTGTGAGCTATACTTTCTTGCCTTACTTCCCTGGACTTTTGATTATTTGTCTTTAGTGGAGCAACAGTGACAACTCCCAGAGGGAGCATGTGAGTTTATATATGTCCATATCTATTGATATTTATATACACCCAGAGGAAAAGAAGGAGGGGAAGAGAGGGGGAGGGAGAGAGCGAGGGAGGGAGGGAGGGAGGGAGGGAGGGAGGGAGGGAGAGAGAGAGAGAGAGAGAGAGAGAGAGAGAGAGAGATTGTACCACAACCTTTATTTGTAAGTTACATTTTATGCTTCTATATAGTCAGTGTTATTGCTGATGTATTGATGTTTAATCCCAGGACAATTTGCAAAGGTTTCCTGGCACCTGGTACCCTGCATCAATATAAAGGGAAAACAATCAAATTCCAACTGAATCCCAAGGAAGCATCTTTTTCACTAACAGCGAGAGAAAATGGTGCTTTGAGAATGAAAAAGGAACTAGGCTCCAACAGGAACAGCACTGAAAGGGTGGAGGAGCCACTTTTGGGTTGTAATAAATCATTCTTAAAGATTACAAGTCTCATTCCTTCCCAGTGTTTCAGAGGAGAAATAGTAAGACCCTCCATGGCAAAGCAAGAATCACCTTAGCAGATTCCATACCCTTCACAAAACTTGGTGGGTTTTCCCTCGACTCACAAGAGATGGGTCAACATTAACAAGCCTAACTGAATGATGCCTTAAAATAATGCATCATAGTTCAGGACAGCAATGCTGGTCTCACACTGGGGCTCACATGTGCACAAGCAGCACACACACCCATACTTTTTGCAGGTTTTGAGGAGGTATTTTTGCCAGAACCGGAATGGCAACATTTGCTGATTTTATGCTCTTGCTAATAGTTACAAGGAAAGATTACAGGACTCAAGTTTTCGTGTATTTTAGGTAATATATCTTCATTAGAGAAGAGAGTTCATAATGTACTAGAACTCTCCAAGCAACACAAGCATCTTTCTCATGCTATTTCTGGTGCTCTAGAGAGATGTCCACCAGGCATGTCAAAGCCTGTTGAAGGGGAAACAAAGAGCTTGCTGCAGTCAGTTCTGGTTATTTCTGTGCAATTAATCATAAAAGTTGTATTGTAAAATGTAGTTAAGTGCCTACGCGGAAAGCTAAATGGCAATGCAGTAACTCTCTTGCCAGCGCATAGTGGTTTGACACAATTTATGCCTTTTGATGTTGCTACGGAGTCCCCATTATCAGCTTAAAGCATGGAGTGATCTAACATGTCCAAACCATCACTGAGAGTAATTAAGACTGAGGGGTTTAAAAGAAGATACAGACTTGCCTGGGCTTGATCATTTCCTAAGTGAGATCTGATCTCTATAAAACATCATTTGAATGAGGGCTGAAGAGTACACATGCAGGCTCTACTTGATGTCACTTAGGAAGGGAAAACTCAGTGCCTCTCAGTGATAATGAACTATCCAGTCGAGTCATATGAAATAACAATGGATGCCTACACACACACACACACACACACACACACACACCAGCTCTCCCTAAGCCCTCTTCAATGAGGGGGCCTTCTGATACAAAGCAGGTGCTTGAGAAACCTGTGTTAAATGGCTTTTTGTTTGATTAAATCCATTCCTTTCCATCCAAGTATCAAAATGCTATCATTTTAGCAAGTAAAAATAATAAAACAACTTTAAATATATTTTCAAATAAAAGTAATACAAATTCAAAGATTCCAACCCAAACTTTAAAACTGTTTTGTGTTGTAGAATCATCCTTTAATGGATCCTTTAACATCTGGCTGAAAAGGACCCAAAGATCATATTGTCTCCTATGAAATCCCTGCTTCCGCTGAGCAGGCTTTGGATCCAGATTCTCCCTCCTTCCCCAGAGCCTATCCTTTCCTGTCTCCCTCGTTTACATCTGATTGTACGTCTATCTCCTGCATTATCCCTTGCTGCCCAAGTGGGCTACAGCTCCCATGTTACTACCATCAACCACTTCTGAAACTCGGATAAAGAGAATTGATTATTTTAATATGTGGACATGATAAATGCTTGAGGATAAGGAAATGCTGACTCCCTTAATTTGATCATTACACACGATGCACATGTATTGAACTAGCCTGCTTATGTGTATAAATATTGTATCAATCTTAAAAGATTTGAAATAGGAATTCAATATTTGGCTTTGTAAATAAAGCCATGCCCAAGGTGAGTGTGCCCTGATTTGAATATAGCATGGGAAACACACTGTAAATTATCATATTCACTGATTTTCTTGATAACTATTCACTGAGTTATTATTTGTTAAGCAAATATTTACTAAGTTAATATGAGAAGGCCTGGGGAAAGTAATACCTCCTTCTATGGTGCCTCCTCTCATGGAAATGTAAACAAATGAAACAATTAGGGCTTATTTGTTCAAAGATTCTGTTTTGTCGTTTTGTCCATTTTGGAAACAGTAAGTACATTATATTGGGAGACTTTAAATAAAGCGCCTAGTTGTGTTCTGAGCAGGACTTTAGCCTGGCTTAGTTTTCAGCTAATGGCATTTCAATCATACTGTCTTCTAAATGAGATACACTTGCTTGTGTATGCCTAAAGAATTATGAAGAATTATTTCTTCTTGTGTTTTTAAACATGCTCTCCTGATTTTCATCATGTTAGGCATTTGCTCCAGTGTTTGCCCTTACAAGTCAGAGCTTTTTCAATAGGTCCCTATTTCTACCCCTAAAGCATTCGTTAGTGTGCTTTCAATTAGACGACATAGTGTCCTTTGGTGATCTGGCGCTACAAATGCATACCATGTCAGAAAAAAGATCTTGAAGACTATGCTACTTTCCACACTACTTTTTTCCACTTATTTTTTTAAGCTTGAGCCTCTTAGCCTGCTTCTTATTCATCCCATTGGTATCACTAATGAGCTCTATGGAACAATGGTTGACATTAAGGGACCAAAGTGTGGTCCCACTGTTAGCATTAGACATATGTGCTTCAGAGTAGAATCTGCTGAGCAAGTCTTTCTCTGGGGATCCCCCTTTCTGAGTGACCTTTGGGGGGGCTGCTATTGTCAGGTCAAAGAATTCCAAAGCCTACATCAGGGCAGGGAGGAGCTAAGGAAGTAGCGACTACAAACAGCTTAAGTGAACTAGGCAGGCAGCTTTCCCTTTTGACAAATATTTAATGGATTCCTTCCTATTCTAGAACAGTCAGCTAGATTAAAGTGACCGTTTCACACTCTATCTGGCGAGGCAATTTTAGAAAAAACAGCTCTGGGACTCGTGTCTTGTAGCCGCAGCACCAGAGGGTGAGCTAGAAGCTGAAGCTAAAGCAAAAGGATAAGTTCAAGGCCAGTTTGGGCCACATGACAAGTTTGAGGCCACCTAGAAGTCTAAGAGACTCTTTCTGCAGAAGTGGTTAATTCTAACTCCCTAGCAACTGCTGTCAGCAGCAATGAGAAGAACCCATATTAACATATAGAGAATACATTATTTGGAATTACCATGTAAAGCCAAAGATTTATCTAGAACCATGATAGTAGTGTCCAAAAGACAATGGTTAGGATCGAACAAATGTGAGTTGATGTATTTGCGTGTTTGTGAGTTATTAACAGGACTCTCGGGGTCACACCTATGATGTATGTGAATGAGCACAAGAAAACTGGCTTTCAGGGTTCATTCCTGGCAGCCACTTTTAGGCTTCCTTGAATCTTCTGCTCTTATTTGGGAGCCTGTGGAGGATTTCACCGGGCTCTTTTGCAGTGCACAGACCAGCTTGGGTATTCTGAAGAAAGTAGTGGATATAGAGTTACATTTTTATGGCATTGGCCTCCTTTCTGTATCATTATGAACAGGTGAGGGTAAAGCAAATGGAAATGGCCCCAGGATTTCTAAGGATCGTTTTAAACTTGTGCTGTGTGCATGTGTCTCCCTTGAACTATCCCTGCTGTCCTCTAAGGTCCTAGAAAGGGCTCAGTGTGAGGAAGGGGAGATTTGCCTACCCCAGCCATAACTGGACCTGGGTTGTCTAGTCTGGAAAGACACGTGACTTTAATTAAGATCACCTTCTTTACTTGCCCATTCATTTATAATCTGTGTTTTGCATGGGAAAATTCCTCAGCCCTCTTCAAAGGCCCATTCCATGTGGATCCGCTTCTCCAAGAGGCTAAAATATCATACATATGAATAATTTTATATTAACCATTTTAGTAGGAAATCACTCTGAAACATGAGTACAGCCTAACTGGACCCAAGACTGCTAGTTAATTAAGCCTTTTAATGAAGAGTGATTATAATCTTGCCAGCTATTAGAGATGCACTGCCATGCTGAGGTCTCTTGGTTTCCATAGCTATGTAGATTCTAGATGCTCTTGTTTCGTCCTTAGGTCAAGATTCTGTATTTCAGTTTTGCTCTTAACCACATTAATGCAGCACTTCCCTCCTATCTGTTTTCTCATTTGACACATTTTAATTACCCGTGATTACCTATGAGCCAAAAATAGTAAATGGAAAACTCCAAAAAAAAATAGATAATAGATTTCGTAACTTTCACAGTTTACTACAGTCTATCATAACTGTCCTCTTTATCTTTAATTGTTGCCTTTTGGTCTCTGACTGTGTCTGGTTTGTAAGTTAAATTTCATCGAGGTTTGTGTAGAGATAGCCATAGTGCAATTAGTTAGATTCCATCCAGGGAGTCTGGGGCCTCAGATTGCATCCTTCATGAATAGGGGGTAGTACTGTGTCATCAAGAAGCTCTGAGCAGGTGGAGCAAGCCCTTCCCACACTCCTGGATGGCTGTCACTCTAGGTTTTGGTGACAGCATCAGGAAATGAGACACGCAGCTGACAAGAACAGGATGGAAGGAAGTTTCCATCTAGATTACTGCACTAATTATGAGAATAATATAGTAGTTCAGTGGAGGATGTCTTCCCGATCACACTTCGTTTCCGTGCAGTCGCTGGGGTCGTAGGAAGGTTCTGATGTGCCTGTAGAGATACATGTAAAATTGGATCAACCCTTGGGCCACTTTTAAATTCACTTTAACTCCTCCCCTCTCCCCCCCCCCCACAAAATGAACTCCCAAAACAGCAGTCTTAGCGATCTTGACACATGTAAAAATCACATTGATAAGCAACCACATAACGAAGGCCACCAGTTAAAAAGGTGGTCATGCAAAATCCATTAGTGATTAGCAGTGGTAGTAATTATATGTAGCTCAGTATCTTTCCTGGATTATTTGGCAAGAAATCTTTTCCTCTCGTGGGAAGAACTGCATTGAAGCATACCTGGATTAGCTGGCCAGAGTCTGCCTCTAATCCACCTCACTGTCGATCACAGAGATCCTTCCTACATGCAAGCAGACTCTGAGAGTCTATTCAGCTCTATCGTGATTTTCCTTCCCAAAGGACATGCTCCACCTGCCCTAAATGTTTGGACTCTGTTGAGAACCCCTCCCACATTTTGGATGCCCTCTCCCTGTTTGTTCTTATGGCACTCTACATAAACATTGTAATACACTTGAAAAATGACATGTGTCCATTTCCTTTGTTAATGATGTGCTTCTTGATTGAAGCTTTCATATTTTGCATATTTAATGTTTGGTATAAAACTGGGTGTCTGTACTGGGTGTGGCGTGTTTGCCTAGCATGTCCAAACCCCGGTTTCAAGCTCTCATAGACCTGACCAAGCACATAGGAGGTGGAGAGATTAGACCAGGATACATGGGACCCTGTATACTATATATGTAACTATCTAACTTAATAACTATATATATATACATACACACACATATATATACATGTACATATATATACATATGAAGGACAGGCAGAGCTTGCACTTTGCTAGCTATGGGAAGGGAAATCATGAAAAAATTGAGTAAATTCTCAGAGTCTGCTTGCATGTAGGAAGAATCACTAGGAAAAAGGAAGGATCACTCAGATTCACACACATGCACATGTACACACATACACACACACACATCCAATTGAACACTTATAAATTCTTTTTTGAATGTTTGAATGGATGAATACCCAGAGCATTATTACTCCAGATGAACTTCTAAAGCAGATCAACAGCACACTTTCCAACAGGTGTTTCTTCTCTCATCATCTATAAAGCATGTGCAAAACCATTGGAAGATCCATTAACTTTGAAATAGCAACTAAGGAGCAGTTACTACATTGTGAGGAAAAAGCCAGCTCTGCATTTATAAATTAGCCTAACTATTATCATTTGGAAACATTGTTGAACTCATTTTTATGGAAGCCATTGCTTCACATGAGCAAATTAGAAGAGAACTGCTTGTGTGTTTAACAACAAGCAATGAACACATGAGGGACTATGATTCTGAAGCCTCTATTGAGTGTGACTTTATTCTCATAGCTCTGTATAGATAAATAGTTGCATGCAGAGAGTATAAACATTATTGCATTGGGTGCTATTGAAATTACCTTGACAAAATTTATTTTTTACCAGTTAACTATTATACAACTCAGCACTAAAATGAATCGCTTATACTGTATAATTGTGGGGGCTACCACAGGTTGAGAAAAGCTTCTGATCAGATATATGTATATACACACTTCTCTTCAAAGAGGTTGCATTGGAAAAAAATGTGATTATTTATTGAAAGAAAAAATATATGTACTCTCACCAGTACCAAACCAACCAAAGATTGGAGTTGTCCTTTACATACAAACTAACACTATCTTACTGTCATCTTGTGATCTGTGGTCACAACCACCGCCAGCTTAGATGTTCTAGACCTCAATAACTTATTTGTCCCCAGCTTTCTGGAAGACTGGGATCATTCCTCCTCTTCCTAAAGCCAGCGCCCAACAAACATGGAGCTCTTCCGGAGAGTCACAGTCCAACAAGGGAAGCCATGGGCATCTGGAGAACCTCCCATTACAAGCTATGTCACCTCCCTAAAAGCTGAGACAGATTTTGTCATCAGCTGAGTCTGAACTCATTTCAGAACCCCACCCGAAGAAACAAGGTGAAAAATCAGAGGATCAGCTATCTAATGTCAGTTTAGGATGATTATCTCGTGGTTATCATGATTTGCTGGGGTAAATACTAATTCATGAGGTTAGATGTTTGGTTATCAGTTTTTCGATGTCTAAATGAAACAGGAAACATATTGTTAATAATTATAGTCAGCTGAACAAGTTTCTCCAAAATATTATTCCCTGGAAGTAAACAGTAGTCTTCAGCAATGAAACGATGGTGCCCGTGAGGCTGAATCACTGCAGACAGCTGTGTGGATGAAAGATTCGTGAATGCAGAGCCTGTTCAGATGCCAGATGGACGGCTTTCTTATTTTAGATAAGGAAGAGATAGTTACTGAACATCTGCAGGCCACGCTTGTTCGTCACTGGAGACATAAGACATGATTATGCTCACGGAGCCCATAGTCTGGAAGAAAGGAATAAAGATGCGGAATCTCTCTAGTTTCTACACATTTTCCAGGCCTTCCCCAGGGCCAGAAACCTTTTTTTCTCATTGCTCAATCCCCCACCAATAAGAGTTCGTGGAAGACCTCTTGTCCCATTGCGGAGCCTATATCCAGTCACCTGGCCTTGGTCCTTCCCTCTCTCACCCAGCGTCTCAGATGCTAGACCTGGAGGCTTCAGTTAGAGCTACTGGGTCAGAAGTACTTGTTCCCGGCCCTAGCATATGGAAGCCCGAGTACCAGGCTCCTCTCTGTGCTAGTACTCGAGACTCTGGAGTAAAAGCTCATCCCGAGAACACGCCCAAGATTTTCTCTTCTTACCTCCTTCCTCCTATAGCCAACAGCAAGGAAGAATACATGGGCCTCTCTGCCCAATTCTGGGGCCATAGTTCCCGTCTATATTGTCCTTCTCTGCCCAGCTTGCCTGGACACTCTTGCCAAGGCCCTCCACTGGTATTAATGGTGCTTGTTAGCCTCTCTCCCCAACAGGGAGCCTTGAGGTTTCTTTGGTCCTGTCCTTCAAAAGGAATGGGTAGTGTGGTGCTCTGAAGAACTTGCTACAAATCATGGTACTTGTCATCAGGCAAAGGATGGGGTTTTTCATACTCCAATTTACATGCTCTGCTAGAGTCCGCAGAAGAGTACATTATATTCAGGCAGTACACTGTAGAAGTGGAAGGGGCTGGAAACGTGTCTGAGCAACGATGGCAGTGACTGTTGACTGGGTCAGTCCCAGCCGGGTTCTTTAAATGTAAACAGAGCCTTAAAAGCAAATGACAAGGCTCATTACAGAAAAACGGAGGTACAAACTCTTTAAGTATATACATATCTAGTTAATTAGCTACGGAAGGTTGGTTGTGTGTTATCAAGGTCTTATGTAGCACAGGCTAGCCTTGAACTTATCATATAGCCAAGAATAACAGTGCAGTGCACTTCTGATCCTCCTACTTCTGTCTCCCAGTTGGGATGGTGATCATGTACCATCATCTCCAGTCTCTTGTATTGGAGACTGCTCTCAGGGCTTCATGCATGGTAGGTTAACACTCTACCAACTAAGCTATATTCTCCAGACCCCCACGGGAATTTTAACACTTTATAGGAACTTGAGTGGTTCAGATCATCCCTACCACTGTGCAATGGACACTGTTCAGAAACCAAGCTCTTATTTAATATATTCCGAATCATATAGCATATTGAAGAAATGGCACTCAGACCCAGATGTTTTGGATTTAAAGCTTGTGTTCCAATTTTTTCACTTGATTACACAAAACTGTGTAAACAATAGTTCTCCACTGGACATTCTAGAACAAGAGGAAAGGTACAGTTGAAATGGAATCCTCGAGGGAACAGTACTGTGAGTACGAGAAACTAGAAAAAAGCAAGAGCAGGAAGAGAAAAAGTACAATTAACTTGGCCTTTAATTCTCTAGACAGTGAGAAACCTCAGTGCATGGGACCAAGGTAAAGTTGACTATTTTCAAGGAGTTTTTTCAATTTGTTGCTTACAAAATATCCTTGCCATCTCTTCCCTCCTGAGAGCTGAGATGCACTCTGGCTTCTGCCCGGGTCTATTCCCGGTCGGGTCTATTCCCGGTCGGGTCTATTCCCGGTCGGGTCTATTCCCGGTCGGGTCTATTCCCGGGTCATTTCTTTCCCGTTCTATTAGTCTCATACGGCTCAATTTCAGCAGTGGAAATTGAAGTCAGGAAATGAGAAAATCCAACGTCACGAATAGAATGGACCATGCAGGAACCTGCGGATGCACACAGGTGTAGCTGCTGCAGAGCCCAGGAGGGAAAAGCTATGGGGGATAGAGCTTAGGTGGCTTCTCGCCTGACTTGCTTTCCAGTATGTAATGTTTCAGTTGTTTCCTGAGAAGAAGTGGGGAACATGTAAGGGGAAAACAATAAAAATCAGCATGGATAGTCTACTTGGCCTTTGAAAATGAAAACTTGGCTGTATTGTTGAATAGGAAGAACAAATGTTAACTCCAAAAGTAAGGAAATATTGCTGAGGCTCTACAAATTTATTGAGACCCATTTTTCCCTGCTTTTCTTTTTCCTAGATAATATGTAAGTAATCTTTATCACTTTTGATCATGGTACAATGAAATACATACAACGTTTCTTTCGTATTTGTTGATGTGGTTAACAAGGCCTTATAAAAAGGATTGATAAAGTATAAACAAAGTTCTCACTTTCCCTGATGTGAGAGGCAGCCACAGATCAACATCTGAGTGAGGATAGCATCACCTGGAAGTCAGGCTCTACTCTCTTCCCCCTGAGCCTCATTATTTCCCAACGTGGACCATTCCCACTGTTTTTAAAAACCCAGGACCTGGTACCCATGCCCAGATAGCCTCAAACTCTCTCTTTGTCTCCTTGAGGCTTGTAGTTCTAGAAGAAAGGAGTTAAAGGGTCTGGGTGTGGGAGGGGTGTATTTGAGACATGGGTATATGAACTGGGTATTCATAAGTCAAAAAGATATCAGGAAATGCTGGGCTGGGGCCACCTCATCTCAGCACAGCAGTTTACGTGGAATCCAAGACTTTTGCATTTGAATGTGGACTTCCAGGCTGTCCAGAAAGTATACTGACCGACATGAGAGGACAGATCATTTTGGCATTCTTAGCTTGGAATGCTTAGTGTTTGCATATGTATTATGATCGTGTCTAATGGCACTCCTGACCCATTCCCTACTGACTATTAGGGGAAGCCGTGATTTACACTTGATCCCAACCTGCAGGGAATCGGATCATCTAGCCTCAGAACGCAGGTATTTAAGCTGACAGCACTCACACTCATCGGCCCTTTGCTCACAGGACTGGATGTCTCCGAACCTTGGAGATGAGAAATGGCAGCCATCCCACTGGCTCCAGTCCTCAGACTTTGCAGCTCAATTTCTCAGAATCTGTGAGAAACCTCAGTTTCCCCTCTATAAGGTGATTTTCTGTTCTGTTACTTTATGAAGACAATTCATTACTTGCCTCTCATAGTCTGTTTCTACCTAGCACAGCAAGATTGAATGAACCATTACTCACTAGCCCCAAACATGAAAGCATAATGATGGAGATCTTTAATATTATTTGTTAAAATATGTCCACTGAATCAACTCAAAGCAGTTCAAGGAGTATGATTGGGTGGTGGTTGTAAGTGGTTAGTAAGTTGAGAGTCCTATCTATGAATGTCCAAACAAACAAACACCAAAAACCCATGACAATGCACCTAAACAAAAATCCCACTGGTTCTCTCTCTCTCTCTCTCTCTCTCTCTCTCTCTCTCTCTCTCTCTCTCTCTCTCTCTCTCTTTCTCTCTCTCTCTGGAGGGGTCAGGGTTTGTTTCAGACAGGGTTTTTCTTATGTAACAGCCCTGGGTATCCAGGACCTCGCTTTGAAGTCCAGGCTGGCCTCGAACTCACCACCTACACTGCCTCCCAAGTACCAGGAATAAAAGCATGCATGACTCCACCTTGCTGCCTTCACTGGTTTTCAATTGTCGATTCAATTGTGTGAGTTATGGCAAAGGATCTACATTTAGAGTTTACTTTTCGGGTGCTACCAAACTCATCCTACTCTTTACAGAAGGTCAGGTAGTAAAGAGTGGCCGCTTCCTGTCTGGACTCTTGTAAATCTGAACTCTGCCACCCTGGTGGCCAGCAGCCTGAACCACCTGCTTCTCAAAGAAGAATCTTCAATGGTACACATCCTCCCCTTGCCTCACCATGTTCCCTCTCCCAGTTCCTCCCATCTCAGCATGACTCAGCTCTAATTGAGATGCTCCAGAAACAGCTGATTGGTAAGAGTGAAAAATTGCCTCTGTGTTACAGACATCAAAGAGCTTTCTGAGATGGGTACCATGTAGCGCTGTGTCCTCTTGAGACACACTTTAACAGAACACAACAACACAGAGCTTTGTCATAAAGCTGCTAATGCTTTAGAATAGTCGTGAGCTCCACAGATCTCAGTTTTCAAACTGTACTGTGAGTTATAACCCAAAGAACAGAGCTACTACCTGAGATAGAAACAGAACTGCAGCAGACTGCCCAAGAGGGTCTGTGGAATTCTGCCAGCCTGTGTATTTCCTTACAGATTAACTTCACCATGTTCCGAGAAGAACGACAATCGAACATAAAGTGACAGTTTTACAACCTTTACATCTAACCTTATAGATGAGTCACCCATGCTGAACTCCTTCCTTCCTCCAGGGTAGAGAGGCAGCTCCTGCCCGCCTCTCCCTAGGTCCTCCTGTAAATTGTTGTCTGAGGAGATTGAGGTAGTGCGAACACATGAAAAAAAGTGTCCAAGAGAGCAAGTCCGAGCTGAAGCAATAGCGCATACGCTACCCCACACAATGGAATATTACTTGGCGCTAGAAGGGTTGGGACTTGGCGCATGCTGCAACATTGAAGGACAATGGAAACATTTCATTAAGTGACATAAACCTGTCACGGAAGGACAAATACCACACGACTGTGCTTCCATGAAGTGCTCAGAGCACCCAGATTCACAGACAGAAGACAGAACGGTGCTCTCGGGAACTGAGGAAGAAAGCAGTTACTGCCTGTTTCCTGTACTTACTCCTGCTTGTTCCATTTCAAATTCCGTTTCCCATGACACTTCTAAATCATGCGCCCCACGTGATGGAACCGATCTTCTGGCTGTTGTCTTCTGTACTTCAGCTTACACATGGGGATTTTTGTGGGGACACAGTTTGCATGAGACCCAGAGGTGGTCAGCAGACACTTGGATCTAAGGCAACCAGCTGTGGGGCCAGCAATGATGAGGGCCTCAGACGCTACAGAAAAGCAAGCGTACAGCCTGCCTGCTCATCAGAGTCCTTGGAGTGGTCTACAAATCCCCCCTCCCACTCCTCTACAGACACACTGACCTCAGTGCTCAGTTGCCCACAGTTCTCATCTCTCAGCTCCCCTGTTTGGTATGTTCCTTTCTGAGGGGCTTTGTCATCTCTACAATCTTTCCTGAATGGCCTCCCCTTTTCTTCTTGAACCACAGTATTTAAACCAGAATTCTCAGATCGGTGAATCCATAGTGTCTCTCTCTCTCTCTCTCTCTCTCTCTCTCTCTCTCTCTCTCTCTCTCTCTCTCTCAAGTTCATCTCCTGATGACATCATCAGCATCTTGCACACTGAGATGTCACTCAAACGATATGTGCATTTCCACCCTAAACAAGATTGGGCATTTTTGTGTGTTTGATAGTGGCCATTTCCCCTTGCCTAGAACAGCATGTGATGTGTGCTATACATGGAGTAAATAGCGACGTAAGTGATTAAGTAAAGCAATGAACCAGTGCTCTGTTTTCCAGAAAGGTTAGAAATAACATAGTTACCTAGAAGACTGCTCCTTTAAGACGACATTATAAATAGAAACCATATAGATCATTTAGAAATCTGTAATGCCTGGGCATAGTAGTAAGAGGGCTAATGCAGAAATTCATACACCCATGACAGCCATGTCTAAGAAAACCACCATTACCTGGGGAACCAATAGAATCAGCCACTACATCCATGGCAGCCACTGTTGCTTGAACACCAGGAGCAGTTTAGCATCTCCCTTTGTGAATAAATAAATCCAAATAAGCTGGGGTTGTATTGTTTGTATCATTATTGTTCCTTAAACTATAGTGACCATTCATGTGCCAAACACTACCCGGGTGGGTCAGGTCACCGCATCTCCTTACCCTACAAGTAGGTGTAACGCCCTTCAGAGAAACCCAAAGCCTGGGAAGTTACCTTCCTAAATGTGTGCTACCACAGTGATTCAACACTTAGGTTTTCTGAATCCAAGTCTTTCTGTTACCATAACTGCCACCCTTAGTAATCAAATCAGACCAGTTGGGGTTTGTTTTTGTTGATTCTCAACTGCATTTGAAATCACCAAGCCTCCATAACTACTTTTCTACCTAGATTATTAAAATAGTGGCTGCAGCAATGAAATTTTCCGACAGCAAAGAGAAATGTTTTAAAGGTTGCTATCTTTTCTAATTCATTTTTTTGGAAATCATTTTGGCTTATCATTGAGGAAAATCTCTAAGCAATAAAAGAAATGCAATAAAAAGAACAAGCAATGTATCACGAAGTGTGCTTTGCATCTTGATAACAATGTATGATTTATTTGTTGCTTATGATAAATGTGAAAATAAATTGCATTGGTGGAATTCATGAATAGAACAGTAGTGTAAAGTTTTGCTTCCAGCACTGAGCTAGAATTCAACTTGAATAGCTTGTTGAAACGTAGTGTAGGACCTCAGGGCTGTTTTGAAAATATAATTGGGTTTCCAGTTTATTAAAGTATAGATTTGAAATTCTCCCACATAGAATATATTTTCAATAATAAAACAAGTGCCAAGGAACTGTCTGAGAGAGAAGAAGAAGAAAACAATAATATTTTATTAGTGTGCACCAGAGCAGAAAGGCTTACTTTTCTTAGATCACTCAATGTAATAACTTAATTTCATTTTTTCAAGATAAAACTGTAACCTAAATGACTCTTGTTAATTGTGACTTGGATGATATATTCCCTTCCCACCTTCAGCAATGCTAATCATATATATATTGTGTTACTTTGTGTGTTCATTAGCAGTCATACTAGTTTAATAATATAATCAGGTGAATTTCAGCATCCCCCCATGCATAATCTGAACCTAGACATTTTACTCAAGCATTTATTTTTATCACCAATTTTTAATATATTTGATTTTGAGTAGTATTTTATATTAAGCAAAATTTAAGTTTATTTCAAACTTGTTTTGACTTACTTGTTTCAGGCTTAACTTTGACAACATATACAAAATATAATATGATGGAAGATAAAGCTTATCTCTACAAATAAATTATACTTGTACATAGCATGACTGAACATTAATTTATATATCTTAATTATCTTTAACAGTTTATGATTAGTAAGTAACTCTTACAATTTTATCCCTGTTAAGTTTGAGCCTTAAAATTATAATATTAAACTAAAGATCCTTTATATCAAAATAAACTTTAAACCATAGATATAGTCCACAAAGAGACTGAGAACCCTATTTTCCTGATTCTTTTATAGTGTACTTTTACAAAATGCCAGTTTTTTTTTTCTAATATGACTCAGCTTGTAAACAAAGCACCTTAGAAGCCTGGTGTAGCTTCTTAGTCTAACAGAAGGGAGATACAGTGGTAAGTAGAGGGCTCAGTGGATCTAGCTATTTTTATGGGTACTGACTTAGCTGATTTATACCATGTGGTCACCTTAAAAAGGAGTGGTAAAGTCACAGGTGACTGGGTCATATGGTTACCAAGATTGCCAAGAGGGGGCAAGCTTCATGGTACTCCAAGGTGAGCTCATCAGGCACTTACCTTTTCATAAACAAGAGTTGAGTCCAAGCTACACACATGGTATGTTCTAGCAAGCTAAGATTATCTATACATCTTCTTAATTCACAATCAATGAACATAAAAACCCTTAAATACAGCAAGTTAAAAGTTCTGACAAAAGCTTTAAAGATAATAAACAAAACCACAGAAAGGAAGTGATAAATCAGAGTCAATTACATTTCCATTTGCACCTCCAGTGTGGAGATTGTTAACTTCTTAGTTGTTCTCAGATGCAAGGTGTCTTTTCCTGGATGTTCTCTTTCTTTCCTTCTCTGTCCATAGAATCAGGTGGCCAGCCTGTGACCAGGCAAGACAGTGCAGAGGTTTCTCCATTTTGCCCCCTTACAAGTATTCATTTCAGGTTTAATTAGAATTTAATCTCCTTGATGAAGAATCCCGTGGAAAATTACTCAACTCTGTTCTAGGAACTCAAGGTAGCTTACCTTAACTTCTGTTAAACTGTTTGCTTGTGCAAGTCTCTCCTACAGCTGCAGGGTGAGATACCAGGATGTGTGGGTGTGTGGGTGTGTGTGTTTTCTTTTAAAAGCCTCTTGTCCTAAATGCTTGGGGCTATACTTAGGTCCTGAATACCTAAGTTTAGTCCCAGTCAACTGAAAAAAGGACAACTGGCTATAAATTGTGTCTGAATAGTCATCTCTGGTGAGCTCCCCATGACATTAGAATGAAATTAAGTTTGTTTCTCATTGCTCTGGAGACTAAATTCAAGCTCAGGTGAGATCATCTAATGAGGGCCTCTTTGCTATATCAGTCCCAAGGGAAAGAAACTACTCTCGAGATTATAATATACATGCATGGCAGGAGGTCCCAGAGTCCCTTGGATGGAGCACCATCCAAACAGACTAAGTTACATGCCAGTCTCATTACAGAACAAGATTGTATGGCTTTAGTAAGACCTGCCAGAAATCTGCTACCTCAGCCTCTAGCTGTGTAAACCTGAGCAACTATGGCTATGTAACTCCAATCATGGAAGCCAAACCATAAAAAAAAAAAGCCTCCTCTTTATCTAAGATGAATTACTCTTCATGTCTCACATGACAGGCCAGTGCAGATTCTCAGAGTCTGAATCAACATCCTAAATGTCTCAAACAACAAAGAGCCAAATAGGAATCACCCTGTCCTCCATGTGTCCTGAGCTGCCTTGTGAGGCTGCTGTGATCAGGTGACCCTTGGACAGAAGCCCACCACCAGATGATGTAGGAGGGTCATCTGTCTATGTGTTACTTTCATTGGTTAATAAAGAAACTTCCTTGGCCCTTTGATAGGACAGCAGCTTAGGTAGGTGGAGTAGACCCAACAGAATGCTGGGAGAAAGAAGCAGAGTCAGGCAGACGCCATGCTTCTCCTACCCAAGATGGAAGGTGGTTAGACTCATGCCTGGAAGCCACAGTCAAGTGGCGATATACATTAATAGCAATGGGTTAATCAAGATATGAGAGTTAGCCAGTAAGAGGCTAGAGATAATGGACCAGGCAGTGTTTAAATGAATACAGTTTTCGTGTAATTATTTTGGGTAAAGCTAGCCGGGAGCCGGGCGGTGGGAAGTGGCCCACTGCTCCTGTTACTACAACCAGACAGACATGGGCTCTGCATAATACTTCGATTGACCAAGCCCTCTGTCATGGCTTTCAGTTCTTCCTCTTAACAAAAGCTACTTTCAGGGTCCACGCCCTAACTAACAGAGGATGCCAGGTACTCTGCCATCGAACGCATGACTTTAAAAACATACTCAGAATGTCCAGCGTCTTTAAGAGTTGGAAATAGGCTTACTATTTTCAGTATGTGGTGACCTAGAGATTTGTCCATCAGCAGAACAAAGAAAGAATTGATTTAGCCTTCTTTGTCATTTCAGTACATGTTACATGGAAATTACTTATTTTTTTTAACATTTTATTGATTCTTTGTGGATTTCCTGTCATGTATTCCAATCCCACTCATTTCCCCCATCCCCTCTGCCCTTGCAATCTCCCCCCAAAACAAAATTTAAAAGTTAAAAAAAAAAATTTTAATCTCTACATGGAAGATGTAGTGTGACCAGTGAGTCACACAGTTTACCCTTTAGTCGATACATCTTTACTAAGTGTTTATTGCAATGACTCACTGGTCTGGTTCAAGGCCTCTGACTTCTGCTACAGCCTTGATACTAGTCCCTAACTGGGACCCCTGTTGGATATCTCATTGCTGCCCTGTGTCATGGAGATCCTGTAGGTTTGGATCCACACCTTCACATGCTCCAGCAGTTGATACAAGAGATGGATGTTGGAGTGGACTACCTCATAGACCTGGTTCTGGGCCTGGGGATAACTGGGTTAGTCAGTCTTCCAGCTACCCCTCATCATCACCACCCAGGCTAGCTCTCCAGCACTGCCTTGGCTAGCTCACCCAGTGAAGCAGACAGTGAGGAGCAGGGCCAGTTCTCATGTTCTCCCACCCTTGGGTCCTGTTCACCCACACTCACACCACAAGGACCAGCTCCACTCGTGCTACCCAGGCTAGGTGCAGGGCACGCTCTCCGATTGCTGTGCTCGATGAAGGACAGTACCAGCTCTTCCGTTCTCATGCCTGTAGCAGGTGGTAGGGGGCATATTTCTTTTGCCACCCCAGGGCATATGAGGGAGGGGGGGCAGCTCTCCAGCTCTCGTTCCCACAGGCCCCACGCACCTGCGTCCCTACCAATACAGTCAACTCTAGTGTGCTGCCCAGGCAGGGTGCCATGCCTGCTCTCCCGTAAGCTGCAGCTGATGAGGGACAGGGACAGTTCTTGCATTCTGTGGCCCTGGTAGCAAAGGGTGAAGGGACGGAGGGCATTTTTACCTCAATGAGTACCACCATATGGCAGACAAAGGGGTGAAGTCAGCCCTCCTGATCTCGTGCCCCCTGAGCCAGTTCACCTGGGACTGGGTCAAGAGGGACAGCTCTACCTATGCAAGGTGCAGGGCAGTAGCAGGAAGTGCCGATTTTCCCACCCTCGCGTCCTCAGGGCCAGATCTCCCACCCACCACCACAAGTGGCCTAGGGGCAGGGCAGGGAGGAGGTCATCTGTAGTGAGGAGGCGAGCAGGCCTGCTTTTCATCCTGCCTGGCTCCCCACCTAGCAAGCTTAACACCCAAAATAACAACACACAAATTGTATTCATTTAAACACTGCTTGGCCCGTTAATTCTAGCCTCTTATCGGCTAATTCTCACATCTTGATTAACCCATTTCTAATAATCTGTGTAGCGCCACGAGGTGGTGCCTTACTGGGAAAGATTCAGCATGTCTGACCTGGCAGCTGGCTCCATCGCATCTGCCCCCAGAGAGGAGAGGCATGGTGATTGCCTAACTTCCCTTCTTCCCAGCATTCTGTTCTGTTTACTCCACCCACCTATGTTCTGATCTATCAGGCCAAGCAGTTTCTTTATTAATTAACCAATGAAAGCAACAGATAGACAAACGACCTTCCCACATTAGTCGTCTCTCCCTCTCCCACTCTAGTGTGTGGCAGATGAAGGACTGATGCAGATCTCCCACCCACATTTCCTGCACCTGTGCCCCCATCAATGGAGTCACCTCTACTGTGAGGCCCAGGCTAGATGCAGGACCCACTCTCCTGAATACTGCAGCCAGTGAGGGGCAGGACCAGCCACTCCAGCCTGCAGTAGGTGGCAAGGGGAGGTCTCCTTTGTTCACACCACTGTGTGATAGGCCATGGGGCCAGCTCTCCCACTTAGGGCCTGCTCACCTGCAGTTAGTCAGCAGGCAGAGCTCCACTGTGATGCCCTGGGAGGTTTAGGTCCTGCTCTCCTGAGTACTGCAGCTGCTGAGGGCCAGGGCCCAATCTCCTTATAGTGCTGCAGCCAGTAAAGGGTAGGGCTAACTCTGGGCAGCCCTATCAGTGGTAACGGGCCACAGACATCAACACAGATCCAGACATGGCCTGTGGCAGCAATCTGGGCCCAGAGGACACCATGGTCCTGGGTGGCAGGGCAGGCTACTCAGATCTGCAGGGCCACAACATAAGCTCAACCCTCAGACACTAACCTGAGCTACGTTGTGGTCCAGATGAGCCATGGACATCAATACAGACCCCATCTGTGGTTGGACCATCAGGCTCAGATGTCATCATGACCCCAGTTGGCAGTGCAGGTCACTGAGACTACATGGACCCAGTAGCAGTGTGGCCCTCAGACCACTACATGGCCCCAGGTGTGAGGCCAGATTCCAGACATCTGCATGTACTTGGATGGCAACAGGAGCCTTGGACATCAGCGAAGGTCCTGGCTTCAGTGGTGCCGTGGACCCAGAAATGGTGCTGGCCACCAGTCAGACCCATCCAATGCGCAGGACCTGGGTGGCAGCACCTGTTACTCAGGTCTGTATGGGCCCGGGAGTAGCACAGTCCTCAGGCACCAAGAGGGTCATGTGGAGGCACAGATCCAGGCCACAGACATCAGCACAGACTCAGGCTATGGTAGAACCACATACCCAGACATGGTCCTCAGCAGCAGCACAGGCCTGGATATCATCATAGGCCCAAGTTGGCATTGTAGACTTCCCAGATAGGGATGGCCCCAGTGGCAGCATGGACCCAAAACACCAGTATGTCTCCTGGTGACAGCTCAGACCCTGGGTATCCACTCAGCCTCCAATGGCAATAGAAGGCACAGACATCAACACAGACCCTGGCTGTGGTAGGACCATAGACCCAGACATGGATTTCAGGACTAGATAAGAACATGGCCCTGGATGGAAACATGGACCCCCAAGGTCGGCATGGCCCCAGGAGACAGCTTGACTCTCCAAGATGAGACCAACATAGCCCAGACTCCGGGTGTCCACAAGGCCCTCGGTGATAACAGGAGCCACAGACATCAACACAGACCCCCAAAGCTGCATCAGGGCCATGGACAAAGTCATGGTTTTTGACTGCAGCTCAGGCCCAGACATTGCCATGGCCCTGGGTGGCAAGCAGAGCATCTACCTCAGCCAGTTCCTCACCTATCCTCCTCCATTCAATCTGCTTCTCTCCCAGCCCATAAACCACTCTCCCTCCCTCTCTCCCATTTCACCACCCTGTACTCACTCACCACAATGGTGTGTGTGTCCCCCAGAGCCCTCCAGGCCTAGAAATGTCAAGTGGTTCTGGAAATTATTATATATTTGGCATGACTGACTGCTTTCAACTTTAATCTGTTGGTTGAGTATATGGAATGAAAATTCAGAAAATCTTTTAAAGGTTCTAATAATAGGGTTAATTTTAGAAATAGTGTTAATTTGTAAAGTGCATCATTTACTCTTGGTAAGGCAGACACTGTCTCTGGGAATACGCTTTTAAATTGAAATTTTTAAATAATTTCTTTTTGAGGAATACAACTTAGAATTAAGTTGCCTCTTTACACAGTCTTATAATATAAAATATATTTACTGTACAATAAAAGTATATGTTGTATATTGGATATATAATATAGGAATAATTTGATGTTAACAAACGATATGCATTGTTATGTTCTTAAAAACTAGATATGGTCAAGTAAGGTAATAGTTCCAAGTTTTAAGATTTGACCCTATAAAATTGTTTCTAACCAGATTTATTTTACTTGAGATGCTCTGGTTTTGTTCATTAAATAACAGTTGGAATTGTTACTATAGAAAGCAAATATACAAAGTTCATAATTCTTGGAAGCAAGATATGTCATTTAGACACTTTCTCTTAAGATTCATTCCTTGGATACTGACTCTAGCTGACTTCCTTTACAAACCTTACAAGCACTTGTTCCTCCAGCAGAAGCCTGGTAAAGCAAATAGTTAATGAGCTACCTTGTCCTTCTACAGAGCACACGAACAAGCCATTTGTACAGTTGCACATAACTCATGTTCGTCTTGATGTAGAAGTTTTCCTTGTGCAACTTTGTCTCTCGATGTTCCCCACCAAGTTGTACAGTGTTTGCATCCTGTCTTATGTTACAGATCTTTGCCAACTGTGAAGTTCATTGCAGCCCCTTGGATGGGTCCTCTTCTGGGTCATTCTAACTGCTTCCCACTTCATTGCCCTTCTGTCAGCCTTGAAGCTGTTACTGAGAGCAACACCACCAAACCTCTGAAAGGAATTCAGTGACCTCCCAAAGGAGGCTATCAGGTCATGGGTCATTTAGCTCATTCCTCTTCTTTCCACTCTGAGCTTGGTTCTGGCGACTCAGAACTAAACCAGCTGGACTGAAACCTTCTTTCCATCAGTTTACCTGTCTGTCTCACTGGTTCAGATCAGCTTAGCATCCTTTTGGACCAGCTCGACTCCTTGATGCTGCAATGCTCCATCATTAGAAAGGACCAGCTCTGCCTGCCACTAAGGATGCTACACCAATAAGTCCATAACCAAACCGTCTGCTTACATCTCTCTAATAATTATTTCCCAAGTCTTTCCAGAAATATAGGGTGGCAATTGCCTGATTCATTGCAGCCAATCAAGTTTAGACCTCCCCCCCTTCTACATGACCAGAGGTCACCTCTTCAGTGGACCCTGAACTACCCCTTCCAACAAAGACCCCCTCAGCAGAAAAGTGCTAAAAACATTCCTAGCTTGCATCTCCTCTGTATCCTCTCAGAGTTAGGAATTGTAGTTTCCTACTGAAAAACTAGACATCCCAGCATCCCTTGTGGCCTATGGAAGTTTCCACCCCTGTAAGGGGACACATCCCATCTTCCTCATAGACATTTTGGCCATCAACCCATATGGGTGCCAGAAGTGCCCCCTTGCTGTGAATAAACATGGTCATGCCTAAGGTCAGATCAAGCCTCTCTGTCCATCTTTTGTTTTCTCTACAGCTATCCTTAAATAATCTAACAAAACAAGGGATGGGCAAAACCTATTCATTCGGAAAATAGAACCAGGGATAAACGAAGGGGAAGGTACCATGTAACGCAGCAATAAGTACATCAGTCTCCCTACCTGTTCCATGCTGTGTCTCTTGTGAAGTCAGGGATTATGGACTTTTTTTTTTAATGTTGCCCTTTTGGAACAGCATGGCGACCTCCTTGCCAAATGACTGCACACACTTCTTTGCCTGGAACTTCTGAACTGGTACCAGGGCCAGCCTCTGTGACCTGAAGATATGGTAGGGAGGGGTTGGCTTGCCTTTCTCCACACATCCTTAACACAGAATGAAGGAATTTCCTCTGCATGGATGCTATTTATTAGAGGTTTAGAATAATGATATCAGAAGTTTTCACTGGCCGGGCGGTGGTGGCGCACGCCTTTAATCCCAGCACTCGGGAGGCAGAAGCAGGCGGATCTCTGGGGGTTCGAGTCCAGCCTGGTCTACAAGAGCTAGTTCTGGGACAGGCACCAAAGCTACAGAGAAACCCTGTCTCGAAAAACCAAAAAAAAAAAAAAAAAAGTTTTCACTGATCAACCACAATGGGACTTTAGAATTGTTCTCAAAGAGGACATAGATATCTCCTTATGTGTTGCATCAAAGCCATTTCTCCTGGTTCTCAACAGCTATATGCATGTCACCGTGGGGGCGCTTTCCCTCCAATTTGTTAAGCAGATAAAAATCACAGACCTTGCGCAAATGATAAGGAGGGGCTCCTGGGGATCAGAGATCCAGTCTCATCTACCCACAGGATAACAGGCGAAAGGCTTATGCATGTCCGCCCCTGCCCGCCCAGTATCTAATTTTACAAAGCAGAAACATCTGAGTGCTTCCATTTTTCCAGAATGATCAAACCCTATCACCGTACAGCATCCCACTATAACAAAGAAACTGCGGGCACATTCGAGGACTGCATGGTTGGAAAGCCCCGGCCCAGTTTGTGTGTTGGAGAGATTAAGCAGTAATTCTCTGCCACCACAAAGCTTTGTAATACTAGAAGGCCTGTGCCTGGTGCTGCTATAATGAAGGGGCAGCATTGTCTGTTCCGGACAAGAGAAACAAAGATGACATCATTCGCCTGCCGTTTTATAGCTACTAAGAGAAAAGCTGATAACAACATCTAAAGTGTAAAACCAGAAAATGAGGTGAATCTGGTCACCTGCTGCTAGAAGTCCTTGGTGGCTGGGGTAGAGACCTGCTTCAATATGCCTGTGTGTTGTCTATAGAATTATTACCAGCCTCAGTTGGAGAACAATGTTGTGGCAGAGGTTTTGGAGTTTGGTACCCTTCCTGAACAAGACTCCTTTACCAATGGCTCCGAATCCTCTTCAAACCCATGGTGTGATACAAAATGAAGAACTGTGCATTGTAGCGCCATGGAAGGCAAGCAGAGAGATGAGGTTTCTGGCTCTTACTGTAAGCAGTCTGCTCTCCTTTCAATTCCATGCTGTGTGTTACAAGTAAAGACACTACCCCTGTACTGTGTTTACAGGTCCTCTGGTATTTTGAATCAGTGATGCTTCCCAGGATCCAGTTGGTACCCAAGCATCCAAAGGTCCCTCATCACATATGGGAAAACCACAATTGTGTAGAAGAAAGGCAGTAAGAAGTGTCACCTGAAGATGATATGGAGAAAGAAAGACCTTGCAAGGACTGCCGAGCCCACTGGACTCTGCAGACATTCCATTTGGGGAAGCAGAGAAAGGGAGCGACGTTTCACTTTCTCCTTGAACACAGCTGACAATGATTCTTTGACTTTTCTAAGTGGTTAATTTTAGACTGCTAACGTTCACACCCTCTTACTGATTAGTCTTAATTAAACTTACTCCCGAGCTACTGTGAAATGTCAAAACCTGCATCCCAAGAAGACTGTTCCAGAAGGCTTGGATCTATAGGCACTTGACAAGATTAGACGCCACGTCTACCCTGGGGGTTGTCACCCTTCTACATCAAAACCCACCAAATCGACCCCAGCTGGCATCCCAGCAAATTCTGTGCAATTTGGGGGAGATAATTAGAGCAACTGAGGCAAGCCATGGTGGGGCGTGGCTTATTCACGTACATGAAAATAACCAGTTGACTCCAATTCCCGCTTTACCAAGAAGCAATGGATTTTTATGGTGTGTTCTCCCTATCAACAGCGCCCTCCCTCCTATAACACGGAGTGAGTGTCCAGACACGAGCCGATCAGTACATATCATTCTTCTAAAAGTGGTTGCTTCAAGAATGGGCATGGCACCTTAACTTGACTCAAGGAGAATGAAGATGGAAAAAAATCCGTCCTCCTCCTTCTCTTGGATAATACAATATGCAGATATGAGTATTGAAACAGATGAAGCCATTTTGTGTCAGTAGGGGATACCTGCTCTGTAGAAGGAACAAAGGAATGAGAAAATTGTCGAGAAACTGAGCTGGGGCCCTAATCAAACCCTGATGATTTTGTGCTAGTCTTTTGATTCTTAAGGTTCACAAGTATAAATCAGCAGCCACATACACAGACTCCCAACATAAATGTAAGAGAGAAAATGATGCAGGATAAAAAAGGCCAGTTGGTTTCAGGACCTTTCCTGTTGTTGAGCACACAGGGAGAGCAGTGGGCCCAAGCCCAGCTCCCAGGTCTGAAGCTTGCTCTGTCTTTTCTCGTTCAGGTATCACCTCCCTCCAGGTGGCACTGGGCCTCCCTCGCAACCCACCCATAGCTTTCTCATTTGACCACTCTTCCTCACCAAGTGCTTTCAGTACCCACCACTGTTTCTCTTCAAAGAGCTTTGTGTCAGGCCGAGCCCAGGCTTCAAGGTGGTTTGTGTCCCAGTGTTTTCTAAAGGGAAGAGCCACAGATGATGACAGATCCAGCCACTCATCTTGTATCGCCATTATTGACAATTTTGAACAAACTCAGATAATGTCATCCTTCTGCTGAGATATTAAGTCAATCTGCACAAAGTTCAACACTAGTCAGTGCTCTTGTATACAGATAGGTAATTGCCGTATCAGTTTACCAAATCCTTGGAAAACATTGCCCAAGCTCCAGTAAAAAGCCCACAGCCATGTTAATACAAGCAGCCTTCATTAAAGTCAATGAGTTTGGGGGGAAGGGAAGAAAAGAGAGAGAAAACTGAAGAAAGGGGTCAGCAAGAATAAATGGGATAGAGTAACTCAGGTAAAATATAATTACAATGTGTTGTGTCTATGTACGAACCGTCAAAAAGTCTGAGCATAGCCAGATGGTGTGGAGGGGATAAACAAACGTACAATCATAAAATTTATCCAATTACTAATAGAGCCAATAAGATAATACACAGAAAGAATTTTCAAAAAGGTTAATATTGTTAAAAAGCTAAAAAAAATCTTTTAAGTGTTATTATAATTTATTATTGTTAGGATTAAAGTAAACAAATCAAATATTGCAACTGGATGAGTTCTGTGTAGACAGTTCAATCTGATTCATTGTTATAAGCCTAATTATCTTTTTCCAAAAGCAAAAAAAAACTACTTTATAATCAGACGTTTCTAATGGGATTTGAAATAAACACTAGACATCCTTGATGGCATCTACAGATTTTTATACAGAGAGAAAATACAAAAGTCTATTAAGATTTTATACTGTTACCTTTGTCTCTACCTGGAAAATAATGACTACACTTCCAATTTGTCTCTATGTTGATTGTATGTTCACCAAGAAGCAAACATAAACAACTACAAACCTGGAAAGAGTCTTCATAACATGAGTAGGAATATACATAATATGTGTATGCATGTATATGATATACAAACACATATACATATAAATATGATGACAGAGAAAGACACTCTTCACAAACAAAATTAGAACCATTGAAAAAGAAAATCCCCAAGTTCAAGAGCACACTGTCTAAGACTATAAACAAGCCCTGGTTTATTTTTCCAGTTTCACAGCTAACAACCATAGTGTTTTCGTTGTAGTCATTTCCTTCAACCTGCTGTGGTCCAGGGCTCCCGGTCACCCAAGTAGACACAGGAAGTTACTACAAGGCAAGATTTAATGCAAGGCAGCACAAAAATGGGGGGGCTATGATCTATCAGGGCCACAGAACGGACTTGGGAGCCGAACTATGGCACCGAATGACAGTTGAAGCAAGTATTTAAGCATAAAAATCACGAACATTTGTTGCCAAGTTACAGTTACATTTTTACCAGTCAGGATTTAGAGATTAGGGACTTCCTTAAATGTTCCATCATTGTCAATGGATATACAATGTGAGCCTTTCAGTCCAACCAATCAGATTCATTTGTTCTTTCTGTTGTTGAACAGAACAATGTTTCTAGAGAACTGGAAATGCATAATGACTATTTCTATGGTTTAAGGAGGAGGTGGGTCAACCACTGGAAGGTTCCCAGCTCCCCGAGGGCTTGGGAATCTGAACATTTATTTCATGCTGCAATCTGAACGTCAGAATGGCAGTTCTTAGGCTATGGTGCTTTTGCCTGTTCTCTTCAAACCCTCTTCCATGGTTAACAAATGCTTCCATTAAAACTCTGACCTTTGGCTCCCCACAGAACTTCAATATAGCTTTTCATGGCTGCTTGATTTAATTCCACATCCAAGACAGTGAGAAAACAGAATACCATATGTAATTTCTTAATAAAATCATTTAAATCCCTGGTAAAACTAAGACCTTGTGTGCATATGTGTGTGCGTCCATGTGTGTGGTTTCCTCACCTACCGTGTGGTACCTTCCCTCCTCTTCTGGCCAGTCTCCTGTAGGAAGCAAAGAGATATGGCTTAGGTTCTATTGGCTCAGCTTCTGGTTTAGACCTGGGTGAGCAAGGAAAGAAGCAGTGAGGTGCCACACTGAGAAATATCTGACAACATGGGAACAATGCTATTCTCTGCCCTTTGACTCCAACTCTTCATCTGATTTCCACGGTGTAGACTGAAGTTTTTGTCCCATCTGGTACTGCAGTCATTCAGTCCCAAAGAAACATACAGAACCGTATATTAATTATAAAATGTTTGGTCTAAAAAAAAAAATGTTTGGTCTATTAGCTCAGGCTTATTATTAACTAGCTCTTACAACTTAAATTAATCTATAATTCTTGTGTATATTTAGCCTCATGGCTTGGTACCTTTTCTCAGTGAGGCATGAATCTTGCTTCATTTGCATCTGCCTGGTGATTACACCTCTGCCTTTCCTCTTCCCAGAATTATCTTAGTCTGGTCACCCCCCCCCCACTTCCTGTCTGGCTACTGGACAATCAACATTTTATTAAATGAATACAAATAGCAAATCTTTACAGTGTACAAAAGCATTATCCCAAAGCACCATGAAAAATAAAAGTCTTCATTTTCACGGGGAAAGGGTTCAGAGGTTAAGAGCAGGCACTGCTCTTGTGGAAGACCTGAGTTCTGTTGCAAAGACATATATCAGTAACATACAACAGCCTTTAGCTCCAGTTCCAGGGGATCTAGTGCTATTTTCTGACCTCCTCGGGCATTTCACTCAGGGGCACAAAGCCACATGCAGACATATATATATGCACATAACAAAATATTTTAAGTTAAATATCAATTTTTAAACAGAATAAATGAATAACTAAGAAAAGAGTCTGACATAAAATTCTTTTCATTTTTTTCTTATTTAGGCTTCTCTCATACAATATATCCAGAACACAGTTTCCCCTCCCTCCACTCCTCACACACACCCCCAACCTCCCCACTCCCCCAATCCACTCCTCTCCTGTTTCCCTTCAGAAAAGAGCAGGCTTCCTATGGAAAGCAATCAAATATGACCTAACAAGATACAATGGGACTGGGCACAAACCCTCCTATCAGGGTTGGACAAGGCAACCTTGTAGTAGGTAAAGTGTCCCAAGAATAGCCAAAAGAGTCAGAAATACCCACCATTCCCACTGCTGGGAATCCCAAAAGAACACTCAATTACAAAACCATAACATATATGCAGAAAATCAAGCTCAGACCCATACAGACTCTGTGCTTACTGTTTCAGACTCTGTGAGCCCTACTTAACTGATTCTATGGGCCATGTTCTCCTGCAGTCCTCAACCTCTCTTGCTCCTATAATCCACCCTCACCCTCTTCTGCAGGGTTCCCCAAGTTCCACCTCATGTTTGGCTGTGTGTATCTGCTTCTGTCTATAAGTTGCAAGGCAAAGCCTCACTGATGACCATTGGCCTATGCACCAATCTATGAGTATGGCAGAATATCATTAGGAATCATTTCATTGACTTTTTGCCAGTCATATTTGGTTCTATCCTAGGTCTCTACGATATCCAGCCTCTGGTTCCTGGCTATCCAGGAAGTATCAAGCGTGGGCTCCCTCTCATAGCATGAGCCTCAAATTGGACCAGTCATGGATTGGCCACTCCCACAAGTTCTGTGTTACCTTTACCCCAGCACATCATACAGGCAGGACAAAGTGTAAAACAAAGGCTTTGTGGCTGGGTTGGTGTCCAAATCCCACCACTGGATGTCTTACCTGGTTATAGAAGATGGCCAGTTCAGGGTCTGTATCCCCCATTACTAGAAGCCCTCACTAGGATCACCCTCTAAGAGTCCAGGGAGTTTCTACTGCCCTGGGTTCCCACATAACCCCCCAAGTGCCTCCCAATCCCAATACTTTATCCATCCCCTGTGCCTGATCCCTCCTTTTCCCTTCCCCATCTGCCCCAGTCCACCCACAAAACCTATTCCATTTTCCCAGAGAGAACCACGTGTCTCCCCTTGAGCCCTCCTTGTTATTTCTCCTCTCTGGGTCTATGGATAATAGCATGATTATCCTTTACTTAATAGCTAATATCCACTTATAAGTGAGTACATCCCATGTTTGTCTTTCTGGGTCTGGGTTGCCTCAGGATGATTATTTTCCAGTTCAATTTGCCTGAAAATTTCATAATGTCTTTTTTTTAACAGCTGAGTAATACTCTATTGTTTAAGTGTACCATTTTTTTATCCATTCTTTAGATGAGGGGCATCTAGGTTGTTTACAGTTTCTGGCTCTTAGGAAGAAAGCTGCCATGAACAAAGTTGAGCAAGTGTCCTTGTAGTAGGATGAAGTGTCCTTTAGGTATATGCCTAATGCTGGTATAGCTAGGTCTTGAGGTAAATCAATTCCCAGTCTTCTGAAAACCCACCATACTGATTTTCATAGTGGCTGCACAACTTTGCATTCCTACTAGCAATGGAAGAATGTTTCCCATGCTCCACAACCTAGCCAGCACTGGCATACAATTTCTACAATAGTCTATCTAATAAAATCACTGAATTTCATGTATTTTCTAGAACCCATGTAACAGCATATAAAATGTATAATTAAGTGAATGGCATGGTTTTAAGTACTATATGTTGATGACTCCTAAATGCATTCCTCCAGCTATAATTTCTGATGAAGCCCTAGATTCATATATCCAAGTGAGTCCTTAAAATCATCATGTGATATCTGATAGTACTATGATGTTAACCTTTCCAAGAAGGAAAAGGGACCCAATACTTTCTGCCAAAGCTGGTTCCAATCTCTTCCGTCTTGGTCATTCAAAGCAGAAGTCCTATGGGATCATTGCCTCTCCAAAATTCCTTCTACTCTATTAATTCGTCAGTGTATAATCTCAATTTTACTGCAAACAGGCCCTGGAGCTCACTCCCTTTATTTCCTCAGGAAAGCCCCTTCTATCCTGTGCCAATCATTTTCTAACTGGTCACTCCACTTTCCCCATTCTCTTCCGGTTCTCTATAGTTCATTCTCTACCCAGGACAGCAAATGGGTCATTAAAATTAGATATCACATATCATTTTCCAGATCTGAATGCTCCAAGAGATGCCTGGCACTAAGAATAGACATTAAACTACATGACACTCCAGAATTCCACCATTTGCCGCCTCACACCCCAATACCACCCTTCACAGCTCTAGACACAGACCCAAGGATTACCTACTATCCTCGGGTAGACGTAGCATGTTCCCATACTGAATATGTAACTGGTTTTTCTCTACTTAGATCACTTTCTCCTCAAAACTTGCTAGCTGGCTCTTTACCATCCAAGTTTTAACTCAAAAGTTGTTTAGAAGACCTTTTCTTGGCCACTCATTCTGTATGCGCACCCCACACTCAAGTTACCCATATAACTACTTCTCACATTCATAGATCTCATCACCCTCTGAAACTGTGCTGGTTTATGTACAGACTATCTGATCCCTTGCTAATATGTCAGCTATATGATTATCAGAAAATAGGCTACCTTATACATCATTGTATCCTCAGTGTTCATAAAGATGTGGTTGTGGAACCTGCTAACAGGACAAGCATCTTATATCCTGTAGTGGGCCTTTTCCTACCTTCAGCAGGAATATTTTCCTCCCTCTTTTCCTCACAGCTCTGGGAAAAGGCGTGCTTGGTTGGAGGAGTTTAACTCTCCTCAGAAAAGAACTGGAAACCAGCCTGGTGAGCTAAAGAAGCAGTCTCCCTATTTCTCCTTGAAAAAAGTCTGAGAAAGAATAAATATCCCACCCATTTTTCTTTAACTTGATATCACCACTACTAAGAAAAATGAAATATTGTTGATTCCATCAATTCCAAGACAACGTTACTTGACAAAGGGGTGTTATCACATCAATTTAGAATATAATCTTGTCTAAATCTTTGTGTGATGATAAACCTTATTTTGATTGTCTTGAGACATGTCTTGGTTGTTTTAGCAATTTTTTTCTGGGTGTGTCTGTGAGAGTGCTTCCGGAAGTAATTAGAGTGTTTCCAGAGTAACCTAATAAATGGTTTGATCTACATACTCATTTTTTTTTTTTTGGTTTTTCGAAACAAAGTTTCTCTGTAGCTTTGGTGCCCATCCTGGAATTAGCTCTTGTAGACCAGGCTGGCCTCGAACTCACAGAGATCCGCCTGCCTCTGCCTCCCGAGTGCTGGGATTAAAGGCGTGCGCCACCACCGCCCGGCTACATACTCATAATTTTTATGCATTACTGGGAGGTGATAGAAGTTTAAGATCTTTCTGGGAGAACTGGGTCACTGCAGAAGAGTCCTTGAAGAATATTTTGAGACCCTGGTTCTTCTATATTTCTCTGCTTTCTGGCCACCAAGGGGATAAACAGGTTTTGTTATATATTCCTATCACCTTGATTTTCTGCCTTGCTTCAATGCCAGAGCAATAGATCCACTCAACCATGGGCTGAAACCTCTGACACCTTGGGGATTCGAGATAAACCTTCCTTCTTTTAAGTTGTCTCCCAGGCATTAGTCACATTGATGGAAAGTTCAACACAGAGCAGTGTCACCAGGAAAGGAGTCATCACTGCGGCTGTTCCTGCTAGATGCTTTTAGCCAGATTTACAGTGAGAATTGTGAGCAAAACATAGAGAGGGGAGAATTGGAACGCTTAGCCAGAAAAGGAGCAGGCTCAATGAGTATAAGGAGTTCATGGTAAATGAATGAATGGACACCATTTAAAGAAGACAAGGATTTAACATGGTAACAATAGTTGCCATGCTTTCTGGACACTTCTGCAATCATAAGAGCCTATCTGGCTCGAGGGCCATGGGTGTAAATGTGTAGACTCATTAAAAAGAGTTTCCCTTGACGAGAGGTCCACTAGCATTCCCTGCTTACATAGGATCATCCAAGGAAGCGTTTTCCCAACTTTAGCCATCCAGGCATTCAGAGGCTAAGGCAACCAACTCAGAGGCTATGACAACCATGGTCTGAAGGGGTCTTCTTCCTGCTCAGGTTTGCAGCAAACATTGGCATCATCCATGTGGCACTGCTCTTACAGACAGGCAGAATGTAAGAATTATGGATTGTAGAGGGCTTTTGTCCAGATTTCAAAGGAAAACCTGCAAGGCCTGGTAACAAGAATCAGCATTCCCATGGAGAACTCCTAAGTAGACCACCTATGAAGCTATTGGAGGAACGGGAGGTAGCAGCAGGAAAGACGACCTATGGCCTGGAACCAATAAGACAGTGGGGTAGAGGGATGCTCAGACTCTTTGAAATTCACATGCCCCAGATGCCAGGCAAAGATTTGAAGGATTTAAAATTTCACTTCTGGATTTTGGTCTTGTGCTTTGGTAATGATTCTGCCTTATTGTTCTCATTTCTCCGCTTTGGAGTGGAATGTGTTCTCTGCCCCAGATGGTGTATTACAAGTATTTATTTTATGCATGTGAGGAATATTGGGGGTGCACATGCTGTGGAACATATATGGAGGTAGAGGACAACTCTATAGAGTTGATTCTTCCCTTCCACCTTTACATGGGCTCTAGGAATCAAACTCGGGTTTCCAGGTTTGTGCAATAAATGCCTTCACTCACTGAGCTCTCCCGTGGGCCCAGCCTTCTATTTCTTAATTCATAAGGGCTTTTTGCTAAGACTTTCTCTTGAGTTCCAAGAGAAGACTTTGGCATTGGACTTTGGACCAGTGTTGGCATTGTGAGGCCTTTAGAGGGAAGTGGTGTGTATATACTAGGTTTATGCTACGTTTGTCATGGATTTAACTTGAGAATAAATACACATTATGAGGAATTGTTGGATGTCACATTGACAAGAGTTAAATTTGTAATGATTAATATTTATTGTCAACTGAATTGGGTTGAAAGATGCCTAGGAGATTAATTAAAAACTCCCGTGAGTGTTTCTGTAAAGGCATTTCTAGAGTGAAATGGTTTAGATGGTGAGGGTTTTGGCCAATCTATGGTTTAATTCATTGATGGATTCAAGATTAAGGAAGTAATTAAAACGTTTGGAGGTAGGGCCTGGATCGAGAAAGCAGTTCATTGTGCATGTCTTTAAAGACTATAACCTGTCCTGGATCTTTCCTATTGTATCTTGTTGGTTCCTGGCTACCATGGAGTAAGTAGCCTCCTGCTCATGCTCCTGCCCCAGTGCCCTGACTTACCCCAAGCCACCACAATGGAGCAAGCAAAACCATGGGAGCCTGTGCAAAAAAAGCTGTACAGTTACTGTGAACTACAGATGGGGCAGAGAGCAGGATGTTCTTCCCAGCAGGTGTCCTTCTAGAAGGAAATGCATGAACTATGATAAGTGGATACACTCAAAGCAAGGACAGGAAGGAAATGCTCTGGCGTGTATCTTTGTGGGAAATGTGGAGGCCTGGGAAGAATATCCTTGGCTCTTTCACTTGATCAAATATGATAAGACATAATACCAGGTGTATTCCCTCTCTGTAATTGCATTTGCTTAAGGTAACTGTGACTGTCACTTCCTGTTTTGCTTGGTTTAATAATAAAAATGAGAAGAACTGTGTTTGCACTGTGCTTGAGCTCAAAAGTCTCAGGTCCCCTGATCACCTCACTCAGATCATTGGCATTTCCATTGATTCACAGAGATTTAACCTTGCTGGCTAGGACAGATCAAAACAAAAACATCAACTTAAACGTCTGGAATCATGGACCAAAAGAAACCCCCCCTTTAAGTTGCTCTCTTAGTTAACATGTATCAGTTAATACAGAGTGGAACTGTGGAAGATAAGGTATAGTTGGAGAGAGTGGATTACTGGGGCAGGATCCTTGAAGGGCACTGTCCTCTGCCTCCCCTGCCTTGCCCCAGGCCCAAAGTGATGGATCCAGGAAACCGCAGACTGAAATTTACTAAACCTCAGACAAAAATATCTTGCCTCTTTAAACTGTTTTTCTCAGGTGTCTGTTATGATGATGAAAAGCCACACTAACACAATCTTGGTGCAAGAGATCGTGTTCACTCAGGGTGCTATGTATCATGTCACTTAGTTGGCAAAAGCAAGCTTGACTCTGGAACCTGTCAACAAGGTCAGGCTCGTGATCTGCCAGGAAAGCTGCTTTCATCTTCCTGTTCAAACCTGTGATAACTCATAGCCCGTTCAAAGCCATTCTCCTCCTTTACTCGAAATCTAAGACGTACAGTTAACCTGCATACAAAGCTGTGCCAGAAACCTGTTCCTTGGATGATATGTGCACCAAATTCAGCATCTTGTTTGACTCTTATCTTTTGTTGCTAGGTGACAGAAAGTGTACCCTTAAGTTTAAACTATTATAACTCCAGACCTCACTCAATGATTCATCTTGGTGGAGGCTTTCCCACCTGTCATTATTATAACTGCAGACCTCACTCAATGGTACAGGTTAGTGCAGGCTTTCCCATCTGTCATTATTATGACTGCAGACCTCACTCAATGGTACAGGTTAGTGCAGGCTTTCCCACCTCCACCTGTCATTATTATGACTGCAGACCTCACTCAATGGTACAGGTTAGTGCAGACTTTCCCACCTGTCAATTATCTTCCTTCTACTGTGACAAAATATTTCAACACTCAACTAATAAAGAGAAGTAAATGTTTCAGCTAAGGTTTTGGCCCCGATACTTTGAGCTGGAGGCCAGGCAAGTCACATCACTGTGGAACCAGAAGGGAGCCCAAAACTACTCACCTCGTGGCTAGGGAGAGCAAAGGGGAAAGGATTTGTGGCCCAGCCTCTTGCTGTCCTTTCGAAGTCAAGACCCTGGAACACTCAAGGTCAGTCACTTCCTCAGACCCATCTCTTAAGTCATCACTTCCAAACAGTACCAAGGTAGAGATGTAAAGTACAGCATGGTGCTCCTGGCTCCCCATGGTAAAAGGCCATCTCCCAATATGAAATTAAGTCAATCTACCCTAATAGTCATACGTTCCTAACTGTTCCAGCATTGCTCTAGTGTCTATGTCCACGTCATCTCTGATATACAAGGTAAACTCAGCTGTGAGCCCCTGGTGTAGGAAGTCCTTCTGTATATGTGTTTCTTTTGTTGGTTAATGAATAAAGAAGCTGCTTTCAGCCAATAGCTTAATATATAGGATATATATTAAGATATATGTATATTAGAATACAGCCAGACTAAAAGATATATATATATATATATAAAGAAAGGAGGCAGAGTCAGGGAGAGCCATGTAATCCCACTGGAGACAGATGCCAGACAGAACTTTACCTGGTAAGCTACAGCCACATGGTAAGACACAGATTAATGGAGAAGGGTTAGTTTAGGATATAAGCGTTATCCAGAAATACGTTTAAGCTATTGGCCAAACAGTATTGCAAATAATACAGTTTCTATGTGTTTATTGAGGGACCTGGCAGGACAGAAACCTCTGCCAGCAAACCCCTGTTTTAAAAAATCAAAAACAAGCTACATACTTGCAGATGAAGTGACCCAGAAAAAAATTCTCAAAGCAAAGAACAAGCTGGGAGTTGAGCTTAGTTTTTTTTCCAGCATGACCGAGGCCCTAATGTGATCCTACCACCACAAAACGGAAAGAGACAGAAATAAGGAGAAGCCAAGCAGGAAAAGGATTTCGTCCTGTAGCTCTGTTTATCATACACGTGATGCTGTGGTTCTATATGAGCTGTCATGTGCTTGGGAAGGACCACCTCTAGGGTTCTGTTGACTGTAGTCAACATGGCTGCTCTCACAAGATGGCCCCATGTGAATGAAGAAATTGCCATGTGGTCATCCATCTTAGGTAAAGCACCTCCTTTTAACTGAAAACATGACTTATAATGCCTCATGTATGACCCATCAATGCCTCATGTATAACTCACCAATGCCTCTTGTGTGACTCATGGATGCTTCATATATGACTCATCAATGCCTCGTGTATGACTCATCAATGCCTCATGTATGACTCATCAATGCCTCATGTATGACCCAACAATATCTCATATATGACTTATCAATGCCTCATGTATGATTCATTAGTAGTCATCACTCTGAGAAAATGAATGTCTCCCACAGAGGGGGCATGTGAACAGACCACATGTGGAATATCAATTCAAAAGGATTTTTTCACATTGATATTTGGTTGGAGATGTTCAAACCACATAAATAACTTGAATTTCATGATTAGCTCTACTACAGGGCTAGCTTGTAGGTGTAAATTCTTAGTGGTGACTAGATTTCACGGGGCTGGCTTGTCTTATGTCAAATTGATACAAGCTAGAGTCATCTGAAAGAAGGGAGCCTCAAATGATAAAATGCCCTCAGGAGATCTGCCTACAGGGAATTTTATTGATTAGTGATTGGTCAGGGAGGCCCCAACCATACTAGATGGGGTTACCTCTGGGCAGGTAGTCCTGGACTCTCCAAGAAAGCAGGCCTGGTAAGCAATGAGGAGAAAGTCAGTAAGCACCCCTCCACAGCCTCTGTACCGCCTTCTGCCTTTAGGTTCCTGCCCTGTTTGAGTTCCTGTCCTGACTTCCTTCAGTGATTGCTACGTGGAAATGTAAGCTACATAGACCCCTCTTCTCCCCAACTTGCTTTCGGCAATGTTGCTTCATGTCAACAATAGAAATCCTCACTAAGACATTTGACTATCTCTTCGCAGTCAAATTCAACACAGACAAGCTTCTCCAGTGTTTCCTTCCATAGGACATTTTGTCTAGCCATCTCATGGTGGAAGTTGTTAACCCTGGGAGTCTCCTCTGTGAGTTCCAGCCTTCTCATACCCTAGCACATCAGGGACTGTCAAGATGCCAGTCACTCAGACTAATCACTGCTCACACGGGTAACTGCGAGCTCACAGGTTTAGGATTTCTCTTATTCTATGACCCACTTGCCATATTAAAAGACATAAAGTACATGCACATGAATACATACACACGCACACACATACATGCACAGGTGCACACATGTGTAAGCATTGCTAAGTGCTTTCTATTGGGAAGAGAGCATACTGGCTGATGGATTTCTAAGTGAATCTTATGCTTATTTCCATTTCAGATCCACTAAACTAACAAATGCCAATAGCTGTCAGTCCCCGGGGCCCTAAGTCTTTTTAGTGTAATTTTCAAGATCCATTTGTACAGTCTTCTCTGATCATTCTGGTTAAATCTTTTACATAGCTCATCTATGTAATTTATGAAACATTGATTTCCTCCTGCCTTATACTCCATATATATCATATACAATAATAAGATGGATTATGATTTATATCTTAAGCAAACAACTAAAATACCTACTCTGGAAACCCTTCACTACTCTTTCCTCTCTTGAATGGGGTCATTGCTGCATGAGCCGTTAGGATGAATGGCTTGTTCTCTCTCATGGCACTGTTTTTCTCTGGTTCAGTCTCGTTTTTTAAATGCTACAAGAAAAGACTGAGAGAAAACAATATCCTGGTTTGACAAAATGTTCAAGTGTTACAGATGTAATAAAGACAGCATCTTTCTCTTAATTTAGTAGCAGGATTTCACCTTACTGCTTTTTTTTCAGTGCTGTGTGCCAATAAGAGAAAAATTCTTTCAAAGCTGCCAATGGAAACAAAACTCAAGGTATTGAAAAACTGTGTCCTTAAAAAAAAAAAAAGCAATTTTCTATTTAACTCAGCAAATGTTTATTGCCTATTACAGGTAAGATACCATGGTAGACATGCAATCGTTTAAAAAGAGTTCTATGATAAAGTACACCAGTGACTCTTTTGAAGACTGTGTGTTTTTCTTTCTCTGCGTTGCTAAAATAACTTCAAAAACCATAGTCATCACTTCTGCCTAACTTTAATCTAAAAGCAAAGTCTAAATCTTCATGTCCTAAGCAAACTGCCTCAGGGTGATTTCTCATGTGCTGAGAGCTTTATATCGTAACTATAAACCATAAGCAAAAGAGAGAGAATCCATTTAGCTCCCCGAGTCTACCCGGCTGAGTTGCCCCTTATTTACTGCCTTTTAATGAAATTTTTCATGAACATCAAGACCAGTCTCTCAACAAAGGAAATGCCACTCTCAAAGCCAAGTGCTCCATAGCATGGGCTGTGCAAGGGGACAGCAATTTTTCTGCATGGAATTACCTAGCAGATTGGGTTGTTTTTACGACTTAGAGATGAGGATTTTCAGGTCAGTGAACGTGCTGCTGTTTGCTCTTCCATGGCGTACACGCTTTCAGGAAGTTTGGCAAATATTCTAAACTGTCTTGTTGTCCGTATGACTTTGAAATGAATCTTGGCACTGGGACACCCCAAATCTTGCTTCCTGGAAACACCCACAATTTAAGGTGCCGCCCAAATTAAAGGCATGTTTTACAGAGGAGTGCTTAGGCAAGAAATCAAAGATGTCAATACGGATAGTCCTGCCTGGGAAAAGTTGATTCTGCTCGCTTCTTTTCTCGTTTTTCTGAAGATAATCAAGCTAAGTCAAATTATTGCCATTGTACAGGGTGCGTTGGTTAGCAGTGGAGAAAGTCAGACTCAAAGCAGCATACACAGGAAGGACATTTGTATCACACAAACCATACCTAGCAGCAAAACAAGCTGAAAAGTTGGTAGAGTAGAATAGACCATTGCAGACTCAGGTTCTCTTTGTCCCTACATTCAGTTGTCTACAGTGCAGTAAGGGGAACAGGAAGCTGCTTCACCACAGACCTCTGCCTTCATGGTTACAGGTTGACAGGGGAACCCAGGCTGACATATTTCCTTGTTTATGCTCAACAAGAAAATGAACTCTCTCATTCCTGCTAATCCTTACTTTCTGTCTGATTAGGCAATTTCTAACACATATCCATTCCCAGATTAGCCAGAGTCCCTAGGAACCAGCCACTAGCAATCTGTGTCTTACTCTGCTTTCTGTTGCTCTAACCCAGTACCTGAGAATGGGGTATTTGTGAACAAAGGGGATGTATTTAGCTCGTGGTTCTGGAGGCTCAAAGATTCAAGATCAGCTACTAACATAGGCTCAGTGTCTGGCAAGGACTTCTTGCTGATCCCTTCACTGCAAAAAAGCAGGAGAAGCAGACACATGCAAAAAACAAAAGGAGGAATCACCCCACATCAGTTGACCTGCTCCCAAGAGAAAACCATCCATCCGTTAAGAGTGGCTCCATCCCCACGATTTACTCAGACCCTCCGCTTAGCTGCACCTCCCAGTGCTGCCAGGGTGAGGAATCAATCCTCAACTTAACCACTCGATCCTGACAGGAGAGGATGTGAGTGGAGACTGAGTCCGGAGGGGCACCCGAAACTCCATTACAGCCATCTCTTCTGATATCTTGTGAAAGGCAGCCTCGGAAATCCTTTACTACACCCAGTCAAGATGTACTTTCTAAAATATTGAAAAGTTGAACATGTGTCTTAAATCAATAGCAAAATCTCTGCAGGGTTCTCTCTGAAGTCAATTTCCCTCTTTATTATGTAGTACCCAATGTCCCCAGTCACTGTTGTTGGAAATAATGGGATGCGTTGATATTTATACCTCGAATGCTGAAGGGCTGTCTGAGAAAAGATCAGATAGTGCTCCAAATTCAAAGGCAGGAATGCTGTCCCCTGTGGTGGTGGTGGCAGCTGGCGTGAAGCTTCAGGATTCTGTGAGGTGGGGCCTTTCCCAGACATACCTCCCTGAGAGTAATAAGGCATAATCAGAAATACTCCCCAGCACACGCTGGGCCTGGCACACAATGTAATCTTTATAAAACAATTATTGCAAAATTGCTATGCACTAAGACATTGGTGCCTCCCCTGGTTTAAGGACAGAACTTGTTGGCTGTAAATGTTTAAGCATTCTGGTCAAGGGCATGCAGCAAGTAGCCAGAGGCCAAATTAGAATGAAACCCTACCCTGCTTCTCCACCTGAGTGGAGAGGACTACCAGAAAAGATGAGGCTGTGACCTGGAGAAAGACATGAGAACATGTAGTGACCTCTAAGTGTTTCGATGCTGGCATGCTTGTGAGGTTTGCAAAAAGATGTCAAGGTACATCAGATGACAGAAATTTATTATAAACACACACACATACACACACATACTCACAAAAGGCCACCGTGCCTGGTGCTCTTGAAGTTAGAGACTAACTGCTGTTATTTATTTCTCAAGTGCAAACTCCTACAGACAGGATGTGACCTGATCGGTATCTGTCCCTGATCTGTAGAGTGCGCTCTCGCTGTCCTACCTTATCTTCCACCAGGAGCAGTTACAGTAGACTTTGTGTTAGGTGGGTGCCTAGAAGAAAGGAGTTAAAATATACGGAGCAACAGATCACTTGGGAGAGATCTCTAATAAGGAGAGCATCCTTTTAAGAGAATTACATTCTATCTTCTGTTCAATGGGTGAGAAAACTAAAAAACACGGAGGGACTCAGTGAGTACAGTCAAGAAAACTCTAAGTGGGAAAAATGCAACAAATTCAAAAACAAAGTCTTATCAAACAAACAACCCTAATAATGTACTAATAATTATTCTAAATACTTTATAGTTACTTGATACAGTGACTATAATTCTTGGGTTAAGTGCCAGAATCCCAAATCTTCGGGTGGAAAAAGGTACAAAGTTTAAAGTACAGAGGTATAAAAGTTAAAAATTTTGTCTGAGGTCATATACTAGAATGACCACTCGGCTTTGGAGCATATGTTTTTACCACCCTGTCACTGATGTAGCAGAAAAAAAAATAAATTTGTAGGAAGAAGAAACTTCTAGGGGCCAAAGCAAAATTAGACTTATAACACTGATATCATATGGTTCTAGGAGTCTGGACCTTGGAAGTAGGACTGGGAGGCTAACGCTGAGATTCTTGTAACAGGCCCAACTGAAAACCTGGGAACTATGTCTTTGGTAAAGGACAGGGAACTTCTGAGATGTCTTGTTCATTCTATGCTACTTCCTCAAACTGATCTGAGAAAGTAGTTCTGTAGTACAGTGCTTGCATAGAGTATACAAGACTGGTTTTGGTCCCCAGTGCGCGCACGCGCACGCACACACACACACACACACTAGCATGCTGTCCTTCAGACAACTCTGTATAGACTCCCTGAGTTAGAACTAAGTATCTGGTCAACAAACACATGAACAACTGCCTACTTGCCAAATAGTCTCTCTAGCCTTAACCTGTGTTCAGTTGCTTGATTTGCTGATCTTAATCCAAAGCAATTAACAGTATCATCATCTATCAATTCACGGGCTATCAAGGGAACCTATCAGGACTGGGCAGATAGTTCAGCTGGTAAGTGACTTGCTGTATAAGTATAAGGACTGGAGTTTGGATTCCCAGAACCCACATGTAATAGTTATTTACTATTGTATCAAGGTAACAGCTAGCATCACCTAGGAGACAAGTCTCTGGGTGTGTGCAAAGAATGATGTTGGTTCTCTTAGTTGAGGAAGAAAGGCTCACCCTAAACATGGGCGGTGTCGTTCCCTAGGCTCGGGTCATAGACTAAGAAAAGGAGAAAGCCAGCTGAGCACCCATGCTGATCACCCTCTGGCTTCTGACTACAGATGCCTCCAGCTCCTGCCACCAAGATCCCCTCCACCCCCATGGTGGACTATGCGATCACATAATGGCCCAAAATAAACCCAACGGGAAAAAGAACTAAGACATAAAGCTACATTCGATTCCTTGTCCCAATGCCCCTCAGGAAGATGAGAGACAGAGACAGGAAAATTTACGGAAGACCAGTGACCGGCCAGCCCGTGTGTCCTTTCCTGTTCCAGACAAGCGCAAGTGATACACAAGGTTATCATCTAACTTCCACTCATGAAAAGGAAAACGTCAGGCCATCGTCTTAGATAGTAATGCCCAGCTGTGCTTTTCTCTAAACTCAGTACCTAGGGCTTCCCTGTTTACAGTACCAAATTATGACTCCTGCTTCAGGCAAACACTGGCTGTCAGACCCAGAAAGAACAAGCTTTTGTTTGGTGAAACAAACAGGGGCATTTGGGGCCATGTGGATTTCCCTGCTAAAGAAAGAGCCTTTGTTGGATTTGGATTACTGATGATTCGGCAGACATATAACACTGGTTTGCAGAAGAAAGGGCCAACATCCTGTCGCCTTCCCTGGGTAGCAGCCCTTGCTTTCTGTTCTTTGATAAACAAGTAGCAATAAATACGTTTCTGAAGCTGTGCCTGAGAATTTATAAAGGCTAGGATAAAGTGACCATTTTGTTATAAAAATCACAATGCTAGGTTTGAGCTACCATTTTCAGAGTTAAATAATCCCAGGGGTGGTGGGCTTTTTATACCCTGTACTCTCAGAAGAGCCAGTTGCCAGGTTGAATTATCCATCTAAAAAAAAAAAAAAAAAACCACTCCTTGTGGCTGTAAAACAGCTCCAGATTGCTTCCTCTGCACGCTGAAGGAGGAGCTGACAGGGCCCCAGATGGAGCTGTTTCTCAGCAAGCTGTCAGGTGATCCATCCATCAGAAAAGCCATAGCACCCAGCTGAGTTGCCTATTGCTGCCAAGAATTGTACTGGGTCAGGTGGGAGAGGCCAGGGTCTGCGGAATCCAGAAGAACAAAGGGCAGAGGCATCCGTGCCAGAGAGGACAGCTATGTGTTCATGCTTCAATTCCCCAGGTCACACTTAGCATTGCTTTAGACAGACTTGACAGGTTTGCTGCCTGCTTTCCTTTATATGGATTTCCTGACATTGGTACTGAGAGATTGTTTGGGATGGTTCTGGAAAAAACCAATGCACAAAGCTGCATTAGAGCAAGGCTGCTCAAAATGCACTGGATTGTTGTCAGCAAGCCAAGAAGGCTTTTCATTCATAGACCCCAAGAAGGTGTGATGAGATCATTGGAAGTGGCAAAGCTAAGGAATTAGAAGTGAGCACACAGACCTAAAATCAATCACCCGTGGGCTTGATGCCTTCGACATTGGCCTACCTCATATTGGAAACTGCCATTCTGAAAGATAAAAGCATGATATAATATGTGAGTCTATATCCCCCACCCCTGGTGAAATACCGAAGATAATTTAGATTAAGAAAAGAGACCAGATGCCATCAGAGAACACCGACAACTGGCTTAAATACTTAAGGCTCAATGAAAAGCTGTACTGCTTTTATTAAAAGCACAGAAAATTTCTTAAAAGGTTTTAGAAAAAGGACTAGCAGGCATGTTTGCTATTCCCGTGCCTGCCACACCATTGACTATGCGTTAAATCAACTCTTCTTTATTCTGGGGGATAAAAAGAAAAGAAAGAAAAATGATGTCTGTTTTATCTTTAAATAGTAACTCTGGCCTTCTTCCCTCTTTTGCAGTGATAAGGTGATAAGGCTCACACCCAAAACTGAAGAGGAAGCCTTCGCACTCAAGAGCATCTACCACCGACTTCAGGTAACGGAGCGTGCGCGTGTCTTGTGGTCAAGCCTGTGGCCTATTTGTGACTTGACTTTGCGGACTGAGGTTGAATAATTAGAATAATTAATCAGGTAAAGAGATGGCATGGAAGAGCATTTAAAGGCGAGTGGAATGGAGACAGGGCACGAATTATCCATCACACCGTTTATTTGCTCGTTCACTGCCAGGTAGAATGGATGCTTCTTGGGAGGTTTGTTCATTGCTGTGTTCCCAGTGAGCATCCAGAAGTGGTAAATAGTCAATGTTCTCTTTGGGGTTGTGAATTTAATTGAGAGTTTTCAGAACTCCACTTCTCCCTTTTGAAATCTTCCTCAAACACATCTACCTTCTTGTTTGGATTAAACTTTTAAGTAGACGTAAATTGGGGAAGTTGAAGCTTGACAGTCATTAACATTGCTGTGTGTCGAGGGTTTGCCCAGCAATGGCTGAAGGTATTGCTCGTTCATTCTCTAGTGGGATGCGTGGATCTAGAGTGAGAGTCTCTCATCGTTTTGTCACTGCCTATGGTTATCAGCTTCAACAAAAACTTAAGATGAGAAGGGTGGCTACTGATTCTCCCCCATGCTGACTGGAATAGGCTGGTCCATGAAGCATGTGATGTGTGGGCCTCCTAAAAGACAAAGACGGCAAAACGGATTGCCAGAGGGACCTCGTTCATCTTTAACACGGGACAGTGAGGTTTTCTCTCGGTGATGGAAGTTCAAGTCTCTGTGATGAGGGTGCTAGAGGACGTGGGAGAGAGTCCACCAGTGACTTGAAGGTGAGTGGTTTGTAGCCACCAGGCCTTTGAACTTTCCCTGCTGGTTGGTTCTTCTGTTTGGAGCCTTCTTTGTAAACATAGCACTTAACTGCAAATGGACTCTGATTTGAACTCTGCAATGCGGTCATGATCTCTTATCTTTCCCCTCTTTTCTGACCCTAAGACAAAAAATGGTATCTTGTGGCCTTCTGCAACTCATGCTTATTTTTCAACCCAGAAAGATGTGCTGGAGTATCCTAACACTCTCCTGCTCCAAGGCCCCCCGCCCTGTGGTGCTGGGGATTAACCCTCTGTGGTAGGACAGGATCATCTGCCTCGCAATGTTCTTCTTAGCTACGATAACCAGACACTTCTTCCCAGATATCCCACCAAGGAGCTAAGCACAGCACAGAAGCAAAGGAAATTCAAGTAGACCTTCCCGTCTCTGCCCCACGTTTAAATACAGCACAGGAAGAGAGAAATCATGTTGACTCCCGTTTGAGGGAACAGCGATTCTGAATCAAACATGGAAGCAAAGGATTTTCTTCATTTAGTCACTTTTGATAACGGTCACTTGATGTTATCAAGAGTGATACAATTGCTCCATAAATGAAAGCAAAATATATTGAACATTCAGAAGGCCACTGGCATGGATGGCCACATATGTGTGCTGTGCACATTTACATGAGTGGCAAATGTTGTATGACAAGACTTTTCCTGGGGAGATGAAACATGTTCATTGACTCACCACAGGCAGAGGGAGCCCCTGGCAGAGCAAAGTGTGGATCCCACCAAAGGTCAGCTTGGTAAACCAGTGAGTTTTATTGGGGTTACTTCCAGCAGTATAGGTGACAGGTTCCTTACAGGAGCAGAAATGACTCAAAGACAGTGGCGTCATCAAGCCCACTCCAGCACAGGGAACCTGGAACACGCTACATGCGCTTCAGGCAGCTCAACAGGCGGGAGAGCACCTTTCCAAGTGCCTTAGTTGTTCTAACCCTCTTCTAGGAAGGTTGGCTGGTTTCTGCTTCTTCCAGGCAGCTAGTCTTCTCTCAGAACCATCTTTGCAGCTTGGCTTATCTAAGAATGACTTTTAGAAGTATTTATTGCAGCCGGGTGATGGTGGCGCATGCCTTTAATCCCAGCACTCGGGAGGCAGAGGCAGGCGGATCTCTGTGAGTTCGAGACCAGCCTGGTCTACAGAGCTAGTTCCAGGACAGGCTCCAAAGCCACAGAGAAACCCTGTCTCAAAAAACCAAAAAAAAAAATAAAAAAAAAAATAAAAAAAAAAAATAAAAAAAAAATAAAAAAGAAGTATTTATTGCTTACTCTTAGCAGGAGGAGCCTAGCGTTCTGGTTGGTTTCTGGGACTTCCTGAAGCTGTTTTGAGAAGTTTACCTTCTGGCTCCCATCATTTTCCTGGAGGGTGGAATGCTTCAGTCTCAAAGGAAACGTGCACACAGCCATTACAGCAAAACAGTCCTAAAAACTGCTTTCATTTAGTCTTTAAGGAAAGTAGTCAGCCATGGAGAAAATGTCTTGGAGCTATAGGAACTTAGAAGACAATTCAAAGAAGGGTGTGGAAAGCAGCAATGAGGAATGGCACCAGGGACTCAGTGATTGGCATGAGGCCTCACGTGACTCATCGTGAAAGCTGGCTGTGGTGTGCACTGGGGAGCAGAGTCAGCAGAGGGGAACAGTGCGTGAGTGGGTCCAGGGGAATCCAGGCAGAGGCTCCCAAGGACCTTCTCAACGGCATCACACAGAACATGCCTGATTCTCACATGCACAGTGATGGCTGCCAAAGTGGCTCACTAGAGACTCGGTGCTCATCATTCTTATGCAGACCTGATTATGCCATGCTCTTCCTAACACACACCAAACTTCCAGATTCCCAGAAGAAAGCCAGGTATTTGACATGAGCCATGCGATTTGCACAAACAGCATAGGTGCAGTGAGTCCCTCTTATCAATGACAGTGACGGGAGTCTTCCAAAAATCTAAGCTCCCTGATACCAGCCCCAGGGGAGCTATGCAAACAGATCCTCCGAAAGACAGCATGTCAGGCTGCTCTGTTGAGTCTCTTCTATATATCGCTTCATTTCCTTTCGCAAGCGGGGTAGTCTTCCTGGACTGGAGTTTGAGGTGTTGAACTTGGATAACTTTCTACCTAGAAGCACCCTCCTACCTTGATGTCATTTTAAATTTGAATTATTTCACCAAGGGGTCCTCTCCCACTGTGGAGAGCAGAAATTCTGGCAAGCTTGAGAAAGCAGTCTGAGGGGAAGAAAGAATTGACTTTCTGTTATCTTTTGCCCTGTGGGGCTCATGGGCCAGAGTCAGGGTCACAGAAAACAGCTTCCATGCATCTGTGCAGTGCTCTTGGGAGACAAAGGAGGAGCTACCAAGAGGAGTATTGTTCCTTTCTCCTAGAATAAGATATAGTTGACAGAATTCTAAAGGCCCCAGCTCTCTGAACGCTTCTGCCCCTGCACTGCAGAATAGCTTCACGGAGAGCAGGGCAGAATGGGCATCCCGGTGTTGATGACACAGTGCAGAGCAGAATGGAGACTCCCTGGGGTGGGTCTGAGAAAATCAGAGGAACCTTTAGAAGCCAAGAGTTTTTCTCCAGCTATCACAGAGGAAGAGATCAGCAGAACGGAACATTCCTCATTGTCATAAAGAAAGCAGTTCACAAACCCCGCTATGCTGGGAACCCTTCCTGGGAGTCACATGGCCCAGAATGCCAATGACAGTGAACTCTGGGATATAAGAATGACAGGTAACCATGAAATGAAGCTATCAGTCCTGATTACAGGACCCAGATGAAAATATAACCCCCGCCCATTCCTGGATACTTTGATTTTAGCCCATTGAGACCCTGGGGAGAATCCAGCCAGCTGGGCCTGGACCACTGATCTGCAGGATTGGGAGGTAATAGCTGGGCTTTGTTTTAAACAGCTAAACTGATGTTGATTTCCAGAGCAATGGAAAACAGATTTATCATACAGTACCCATCCACATCCTGCCCCTTGGCTCTCATTTTCCAATGTGACGGTTCTAAGTTAATTTTCCTGATCTCACTGTCTATAACCGAGCCTCTTAGGGAAAGTGGAAAGTGACTCACTGCCATGCTTAGCTGTAAATTCACAATGCCTTATCTGAAACATGATCAAATGCAAGATGTGCATACAATACTGAGCGGAATCTGAGAACGTACAGTCAACACATAGGCAATTAGACAGACGTGGGGCTGCGGTTGCAAAGCTGCTTGCTTTCCTAATTAAATTTTATAGTTTTGCTGAAGAATCGAAACAAGAACGTTAAACAGAAACCAGTACCCCCAGAGAACGGGATTGAGAAAGCACCAGCTAATTAAATTGTTAATTAAGACCATAACCATGGCTTACGCCAAGTTATGATAGAGAAAAAACAGTTTGCAGGTGAGCAAAATTAGAATCCAAACCCTGTGCTCCATCTGCAGGTCCCCCACCAGGTCTTTGTGCTGAGAAGGAGGAGAAGCAGCTTCGTGAGGCTCCAGAGTGTCTCTTATGCAATCTGCTTTTGTGTCCTTGCTGCACGAAAACATGGTGATTATTTGTATCCAGATTCCTCATCAGAGGCAAGCTAGAACAGGACAGGAAACTGTCCTGTCTGCCCCAGCCTCCGTCTCGTATTTTCACACGGGAGCACAAGTTCAAAGATATCAGTCGCTTGGCCAGATGTCACTGACAGTCATTTCAAGCTCACACTCTGGAGGCTCCCAGAGACTGAGGCAACAATTTGGAAGCCTACCTGTTACAGGTTATGGTTGTGTAGATTGGTGTTCCCGTGGAACTCCTAACAGGGGTGGTAGGGCTGTCTTTTGCCTGTCCTTGGGACCCTTTTCCTCCTACTGGGTTGCCTCGGTCAGCCTTAATAAAAGGGAATGTGTCTAGACTTATAGCAACTCCAAATATGTTGCAACTTATTGCAGCAACCATATTTGATTGATATCCCTGGGAGGCCTGCTCCTTTTCTGAAGGAAAATGGAAGACCAGCAGATCTTCGGGAGAGGGGAAGTGAGAAAGAAGGACTGGGGGGAGAGGAGGGAGGGGAAACTGTTGTCAGGATGGAATATATGAGAGCAGAAGGAGAGAGAGAGAGAGAGAGAGAGAGAGAGAGAGAGAGAGAGAGAGAGAGAGAGAGAGAGGAGTATACTCCCCATGAGGAAGGCTCCATCCATGATGGTTGTTGCTGCTGTCTGGAATATGGGTCCTCCTCACCCCCATTTTATAGTTCTGTGCTGTGGTGAAGATGGGTGTACTCTAATACTTGCGGATGTTCTGAAGGTCACCCAGCTGGGCTGTAGGAACTTTGGAACTCCTGTAATTCCTGGAAGTTTATAAATTCTTATGTCCAACTAGATGGTTTTATCAACTGGGAGACTTGTAAGGAAGAAAATGGATGGTAAAACTCATACTACAGGAATTATGGGATCCCAACTTTATTAGGAACTGGTTATGTGATGACAGGATCAAGGGCCATTTCTCTCTTCCCCTTCTCCCCCCTCTTCCTGCCTCACTCTCTCTCCCTCCATCCCTCCCAACACATATAGTTCAAACTGCCCTCTCACAGGCAATCCCCCTGCCTTAGCTTCTCAAGTGCTAGAGTTAGATGCATGCGTCACCATGGCCAGACGATTATAAAAATCTCTTACTCACTGTTATGGAAAAGAAGATTCTAGTATGGTCCCAGGGATTCTTGTCCCAGGGTTTGGGTGTGTGCACATTCCCTCCTAGGTAACACACAGGCAGTAATCTAGACATGTCTATAAAAGAATTCTGTAAGTATCAGTACATTCTCAAATCAGTTGATCATAAAGTAGGGAGAGTATTGAAGTGACCCTCACCCAGAGCTGAGCTTTCCCAAAGTGGGGCATTTATCTTCACCTGATGTGAGAGAGGAAATCAGATGAAATTGGGCGCATTCAGGATGGTATGGCCATAGATGAGGGACAGAGAGAGAAAGAGAGACAGAGACAGAGACAGAGAAAGAGGAGATCAGAAATTCTCACTTCTGCCTGAAGGAAATCAAATGCTGGGCATAACCAGTGACAGGAAATTACACGTGGCTACTAGTTGTTGAGAGTAATCTAAGTCTACTAGTTGTTGAGAGTATTCTAAGTCTACTAAGAGGAACTTAGAGTCTCATTTCTATAAAGGAAATATATTTTACCAATGACTGGCGAGATTAGTGCACACTATAGCCCAGAAGAGACCACAACACAAGCTGACACAGTTAGCCCTGAGACACCCTGAACAGTGACCCCAACTTCACTATGCCCAGACCTACAGAAGTGGAACAACCCCAAAATCATGCTACCAAATGCGATAACTCAGCAATAAACACCCACCACAGGCCCTCGAATAGTCATGGACTGGTGCTCTGCATGAAGATTGCCTTTCTGTAGAAAGTATGAAACCCAACTTTTCGTTTTCCTTTTAAAGGCTCTTGCTTTCCCTGGCATGGTTTCTGAAAGAGAAGGAAGCACCTAATAATTTAGGCCGGTGGTCAAATGTGGCCGTGGATTCAAGTCCAGCCACACATTCTTAATGAACTATTCAGTTACTAAAGCAAACAGCACCAGCCCAGGGAGAGGAAACACAGCAGGTAAGGAAAGAGGAGAACAGTGGAAGCATTCCTGCAGAAGCCTTCCTTAGCATCATGATGATGGTGATTGTGGTTGTCCCAGAGACCGCTAATAATGCAGCTAGGTGGTGACATGACCTCAGGCGGGCACCAGCACCCACTTAAGACTTGATAGTCTTTATTTCAAGAAACCTCTTTTTAGGTTGGTTTATAAAATGCTCGTGTGGGACAGTAGAAACTGCCTTTTCTGAGGCGCTTGACAGAGGAGTCAGAGGTCAGAACACCCAAGTCTCATAGAAGATGACCTCGGCAGGGCTGTGCAACACAAGCCCCACCTCTCGTGGCCTCCTGTGCAGTGAGCTGTCTGATGGCTGAAGGCCGGAATACAAGGGCAAGCAGGCCCTGGGCTTCGTTATCTATATAACAATCCAAGGTGATTGATTGTAGAGTCACGGGATCTGAGAGAGAGAGAACCAGCTGCTTAAGTCCCTCCTGACTGCCACTTTCCCATCACGGCTCTGGTCCTCTTTAGACCAAAATATAGGTCTAAAGAGACCAGGCTCCCAGATATCCTGCCTGTTGTATCACACTTACTTCTACTTGTTCTCCACACTGTGGGGAAATAAAAATCTGAACAAGTTGCCTCTACTTAACACTATCTTAGTGTCCCCCATGATTGACAGCAGTAATTTACAATCCTAGCCACAAATAGAAATCCCTATAAAGATTTTTTTTATTTTTTGTTTTTTATTATTATTATTTTTTTTTTTTTTTTTTTTTTTTTGGTTTTTCGAGACAGGGTTTCTCTGTGGTTTTGGAGCCTGTCCTGGAACTAGCTCTTGTAGACCAGGCTGGTCTCGAACTCACAGAGACCCTATAAAGATTTTGTTTCTTTTGCAGTACTAAGGATTGGATTGACCTAGGCCCGTGGGATAATAGACAAATGTTCCCCCCAGCTATATCCCTGACCCTTCTTCTTTTTATTTTGAGATCCAGTCTTGCTAAATTTTTCAAGTTGGTTCTGAACTCACAGTGTAGCCCATGCATAATCCCCCTGCCTCAGATTCCCAAGTATCTTACAGTATAGTCACACACCATGATGCTTGACTCTGGAAAACATCTTATAAAAAGCTGACATCTGGCCCAGTGCAAGAAATTTTGAATCATTTGCTCAATGATCCTATTAGTATTTGTTAAACACTCCAGGAAATTCAGCACACAGCCAAGGTAACAAACGACCACTGTGTTTTATAGTTCCTTTGGTGTGACACAGCAGCTCTTCCAGATGGCACTTGCCCGCCTCTCTGGAATTTCTCACTGTCACCACCTGGTCTCACTGGACTAACTGTAGTTTCTCACCTAAGTGCTTTTCTCAAGCTGACCCTCTTTCTGCTTTGCCCCCACAGTGAGTACCACTTATCTTTGAAGCTGAGGCTAAAGCACCAGGTTCTCCTGAAATTCTTTGACTGGAATTGGATGCTAAGGATGGCTGTATCCTAGCATCCATATCACTTTGTGTTTTTCCCTGCAATCACCCTAATAGATTGATTGAATCCTATGGATCTGAAACACAAGGTTTCTGTGAATGGGCATATGGGTAGATGGAGAGGCATCTGCAGGAGAAAAGGATGCTCAAGGGAGTTTGCCTATCTTGTCTCCAGAAACAAGTATGTATCAGAAGATGATACCTTTACTGTTTCTCAACCCACCTTTCAAACTATACTTATTTTTTGTTGTCCATTTAGGGCACCATTTATAGTTGTTCTTAAATTTTCACCTACAAATTGATTGGAAAGAATTTTCTGTGCTTTGTTAATTGTGAACCTCTAAATAATACCATTGTGGTGGGCTTTAGCCTGTGATCAATGACGCATGACTAGATGACGTTCCTTTTCAAAAGATAGTTATGCTTTCTATAACTGAGATTTTTCTATCAAGTGTACAGACTATGTTGGTGCCACTTCTTAGACCCATGAAGATAGAGCAGGCTTTGTATATACACCAGCCATGACCACAAAGATTTTGGTTAAGTCCTTCATTTCTTAGTGGATAAATGTGAAGTCATTCTCCACACCTTGGTTGGTTTTAGATGTCAGTGTTGATTAGGGACCCTAGGACTTCTTTGGAGAAGTGGACAACGACACTAATGGCTAGCATCAAACCACAAGCATTCTGAATAAGTAACAGTGGCTAAAGAAATGACCTCTCTGTACATTTGACCACATGATGTCCTAAACAGGGAAAAGAGGAAAGCAGTTAACATTGTGACCTCCCACAGAAATCCTTGCATTCACATCCTGACTCTTTTCATGTTCTAGTTATGGGAATGTCATTATGCTGCCTTCTTTCTCCGGACCTCCATTTCTTCATCTCCCTCACAAGACTGAAGATCTCCACAAATAAAGGGCTGTGTTTCATTCTTCTTTGCTAGGATCAACCTCTGGTTCATTTATATAGCACCAGCACCTGGCCATAGTAGGCGCTCAACAAGTATTTCGTGAATGAATAAACAAGTGCAATTCATTCACCCTTCTACTTTTCTGGAATTATAACACCAGCAGCCTGAAATTCTATTCCTATCAAGAGCAGACAGATTACTGAACATATATATTATCACAGCCTAAAACTATAGGTGCAAATGAGCATGCGTTTCTAATGATGGAGTAATACATTCAGTGGTCTGCTATGATGGGTAAGGTTGTGAGGTACAGAGTATTGTTCATGTCTTCTGTAACCAAGGAAAGCTTATGGAGGAAGTAGGATTTCTGCAACAGCTTGCTAAGAAGTTCCTTGAGGAAGCCACCTGTGAGATCTGCAATCTGCCATTAGGTTCTTAACTTAAACATTCTTGCCTTTGGACGTTGACTAGTGGTAAGTACAAAAATGCTGATTATCGTTGAATTGGAATTTGAAGATCAGAGCTCATGTGTTCTGCCTAGAAGTCAATCTGTGGTTTTGTAGAATCAAACTATCTTCCCTGTTTCATCCTTTGGCATACTTGATTAGCAAACTCACTCCTTAGAACCCAAGATAGCTGTTAGGAATACATACATAACAGTCTTGTGCTCTAAAAATTTCAAAGCTGCTTTTACATATTCATCATCTACAAGCACAAAGACTTTGCTTCATTAAAGGACTTTCCTGTTTCATACCATTTTATTTTCTAGTTTATTTTTAACCTGTGTAAATGTAGAGGGATTAAAATTCCCATGGTTGGGCCCCACAAACATTCCTAAGATGTTTTTGGTTTTGATAATTACATTTATTTTTAGGTTCTCTGACCATCAGTACCCCTCCTATTTCTTCGCAGTTTGCTCATATTTTGAAGTTGACTGTGACCTGGACTAATCAGCATTGTGTTATTAGGAAAGATATAAGGAGACAGTACAGAGCACAAGGCATAACCAATCAACAAATGACATTGGCCTAGCGCAGGGTTTCTGAGGAGTCGAGATATTACTCCACAAGTCTAAATTCATGTCCCCATTAGAGAGACACCATTGGAGGCACAGGAGGAAGGTACTTCTGTATGGAACCAGGATAAAATTTTTGTGATGGTTGCAACCTTTTGATGATGAAAAGAATAAGTCTCGAGTCTTTGGGAAAGGTCTGACTAGAATAAACAAGGGGAGGGTAAGATTCGGTCTCTAGTCTTCCTCCTTTCTTCAATATTACTGTCTCTTTAAAAAATAAGGCTCAGTCACTGTATCAAAAGCTTGGCTTGGGATAGATTCATTAGGTCAGCAAATTGTACTGAGGAACCATGTTCACTAAAGTGTAAGCAGAGCTCAGAAGCCATGTGCATGTGATTCGCTAGTTTTTCTGTCAGCTAGACTTATCTGTGAAGGAATCTGCAGGCTCTCTTGGTGGAGACCGGGCTGGCCTCAGAATCCTAGAGATACACCTGCCTCTGTCTCACAGGTGCTGGGTTTAAAGGAAGAGAGGCTCTTAACTGAGAAAATGCCTCCAGGAGATTGGCCTGTCAGCAAGTCTGTGGTGTATTGATGTGGAAGGGCCCATCCTAGGTGTGGAGATTTGTGGGAGATGGTCATGTGTTGTATAAGAAATCAGGCTGAGCAAGCCATGAGGAGTAAGCCAGAAAGTAGTGTTCCCCCATGGCTTCTGCTTGAGTTCTTTTGGTCATGGTCTTTGATGTGGAAGTGAATCCTTTCCTTCCCAAATTTCTTTGGGCCATGGTGTTTTCCATAGCAACAGTAATTCTGACAAAGACACTGTGCTGTTGATTTTATAAAAAATTTCGATATAAAATTATTTCATGATTTGAATAAGGTTTATTCCCTCTTAAATTCATATTGAAATATGGTCCCCAGTGAAAGAACACTGAAGGGTAGTGAGTGGGTCCTTTAATATACAATTAGGTCATTAAGCAAGATGTCTGCAGTTTTTGTGATTGACTAGCCGGCTGTAAGAGCAGACTGGGCTGTTCTGTTCTCTTTCGTGTGTCCCCGGTGATCTTTCTGTCTCTCTGTCATGCTGTGATATGGCATGAGGCCCTTGCCCATCTCGCTCCCCATCAGAAGAGGAAAAAGAAGGGATTTCATTTTTCACACTGCCTTTGTGATTAGAACTGTGCTGTTGTCCAATACACATTATCTCATATAATCCACATAATGTAAAGAGCTGCTGCCATTACTATCTCCGTTTCATAGACGAAAATGGAGCAGCTGCTCTCTTGTCCATTCTGCAGATGATTCTTCCAACTTAAGGAGTTCCTTTGAACATGATTTAAGAAAAAGTCGGATGTGAAATATGTATGAGATGGCCAGCTAAGATCAAGAAAGATCACTAAGAAATCCACATAGGCTGAGGCAGAATGTAGGGCTGGAAGGAGCCGGGGATTGCCACAGACAGACAAGGCTTTATTCACAACACTGTCTACTGCGGTGCAAGCCTGAGCTGTTAGCCGTTTCTCCAACCAACAACCTCCAGCAAGCTTCAAAGTTCTTTACGTTCTTCCTTGATTAACAATGGGGTTAATCAGTTCAAATGCGTATCATCTTGATAGAGCTGAATGATTGGCAGCAAACATTAGAGTTGTGTTTCTCAGGTGAATGTGTAAATACCCAAGACTGTACTCAGAGACTGGGAAAAGAAGGGAGGCAGTGGGCATGAAATTCGTATTTAAACAAGTTTAAAGGCAGCTCTACATACCAGAGTGTTCACTGTTTCATGTAAATACTTGGCAAATGTTGGGAGAAACATTTACAAACTATAAGGAAAGCACAGAACTAATTTTGTTTATTTTTTTCTTTTTATTTTACATACTAACCAGTTTCCTCTCCCTCCCCCCCCTCCAGCTCACCTTACCTTTCCCCCAACCCCCACCTACTACTCAGAGAGGGTAAGGCTTCCCATGGAAAGTCAACAAAATCTGGGTGACTGTCAATGCAGTGAGATGTCTCTGTCAATTCTAAAGTTTTAGAAGTTGCTTAAAATGCACTTCCTATTAACGTAGGTAATATTATATCCTTCTGAGGTCTTTGATGGAGTTGAAGAATAGATCATTATAATTATAGTTTTCCATAGTTACGATAAAAGATAAAGAAGATATAAATATTGTAACTGTAATTCTTGCTTGATATCTGTTTTGTTACATGTAATTTACTATGTTAAAGTTAAACCCTTCCTTTTTAATTAGACAGAAAAAGGGAGGTGATGTGGGATTCCCCTCTGTATGCTATGAATATGTTTTATTACCACTGATTAATAAAGAATTTTTTGGGGGCCTATTGCAGAGCAGAATAGAGCAAGGCAGGAATTCCAAGGAGCGATAGAGGGGAAAAAGTAGGCGGAGTCAGGAAGATAACATGCAGCTGCCAGAGGAGAAAGACACCCACATGCTGGTACCAGTAAACCACAAGCCTCGTAGTAAAATATAAAATAATAGAAATGGGTTGATTTAAGATATAAGAGCTAGCAATACGCTTAAGTGACTGACCAAGCTGCATTTTATTTAATATAGTTTCTCCGTAATTATTTCGGGTCTGGGTGGACGGGAAACAAACAAGCAATCTCTGCCAACACATCACTTGAGGCAGGCCCAAGGCTCTCCCCCCTATTTCTAGACTAAACAAGGTATCCCTCCCTAAGAAATGGGCTCCAAAAAGCCAGTTCGTGGACTAGGGATAAATGCTGGTCCCACTGCCAGTGGCCCTACATACTGCTCAAGCCACAACTGTCACCACATTCAGGGGGTCTAGTTCAGTCCTATGTAGGCTCCCCACAGAATTGATTTTGGAATGACAAAATCTCTCAGGATCACCCCAATTTCCTTTAGAATAAACAGAGTTCTTATTAGTCAAGAGAGTCCTTGATTAAAGCAGCCACGATAAATGGGAAATATTGACACTCACAAGGTTTAGGTATCATCTGGCATAATTTACTTCTTAATATCTTACATAAATACAGTTTGTCCAACAGAACCATAAGTGAGCTCAATCTTAACAGGGAATATAAAAATTTGAGCTTTGAGAGTTAATTCTCTGACCAGTGATATTTAACCCTCTTTTCTTCGCCAAATCTTTGAGCAATGCTCTCAAGCTAGAAGGGAGCATGAACGGATAATACTTGAGCAGTGACTGGAAGATGTTAGAACCAAAATTGTAGAAAACTTTAATATAGCAGTAAGAGGTTCAGAAGCCCAGAAATGTCGGTCCCAGCAAGGAAAATTATAAAGTCATTCTGGCAAATGCTGAAGGTGTTGGTGATGAAATGAAATGTGAGTATAGTGGGGATAAAGAACCGTGTCAGCATCTCTGGGGAGGGTTCCAGGCTCTCGGTGACTCCTAAGGACACCTCCACCTGTGTGGTAGCCAGGGAGGCTCTCAACGCATCCTGTTCTCTCCTTCCCCATCACTGTGTTTTGCAGTCTCCCTGGTGTCTGCCTAGTTAGTTGCTTTATAACTAAGCATGGCCAAGAGGACGTATCCACAAAGAAACATGAGTCATTTCTGAACTGAGACCTTAATGAATGGAGGGTATCCCTCCAGGTCTCCTGCCGCCGTCTGAATAACAGAGAAAGCAAAGACCAGGGGAGCAAGGAAGCCTGGCATTGGAATTCCTCGGGTCTGTGAAATATTATACAGGAGAATGTTCACGAGAAAACCCATGTTTATCTGTTACATGACCAAGAAATAATTTTCTTTTGTATTGTAGACAAATTTTTATTTGGTTGGTTGGTTTGGGGTTTGGGTTTTCAAGACAGGGATTCTCTGTGTAGCTTTGACTGTCCTGGAACTTGCTCTACAGACCAGACTGGCCTCAAACTCACAAAGATCCTCTTGCCTTTACCTTCTGAGTGAGTGCTGGGATTAAAGGCGTGGGACACTACTGCCCGGCTGACATACTGTTTCTAATATCATTATGAATTATACAGAGAATGAGACACTGAAGAAGAGCTGACCTCTGTTTAGAAACTGAGCAAAAGGAATCAGTTCTACAGGAGCAATGTGATCAGACAGACTCTAGACTTTAACGGAAGTCTGAAACTGAAACGGAAGTCTAGACTGAAGGCTTACAAACAGAGAAGTGCTCAAGTTTGCAACATGAGAGAGATGAAGAGCGGCCCTCCTCACCTCCCCCAGCCTCCTCGTTCAGGTGTTCCTAGAGCAGCTTCCACTGAGTTCCAGAAGAAGGGCAGTGTGGGGGCTAGGAAGAAAAACAGCAGATAGGAGGATCCTCTTATTCTTAACAAGTGATTATGTAGTGAAAATCAGTGGGAAAAATGAGATCTGGCCTAAAATATCAAACGACCAAAAATAAAATGTAGCTACATTAAAACCCTATACAACTGCCACAACCCCAGCTAGAACAGAATCAGAATGGGAAACAGGCTTGTAAAAGATGCTTGTCCCCTGAAGCACACGCACTAGCCTCCATACGCCTCAGCTGACACTGTGATGGAAACTGCCAGAGAGGCTCCCAGAGAAGACAAAGGAGAAAGGAGGACACATGGGGTCAGCCTCCCGGAATGCACTGTCCTGAGGCAAGCGAAAAGTGGTTCTGTGCTGTCAGAATTGGAATCTTTTCCTCCTGACACATGGGAAGGTCCGAAAGACAGAACCTGCTCTGAGTTAGTAAATCCCAGCACAAAAAAGGCACATCTGTGCATATTAGAAAACATGGTGGGACCTGAAGGGACTCTGGACGGTCCCTCCAGCAGACTCATAGGTGTTGCAGGAGGTCCTTCCGCTCCTTCAGCCAATAGCTACTGAGATACCAGCCCACTGGGGCATCGTCTCTCTCTTAAAAAAAAGCAACCACTTCCCTCCTCACTCTCTCTTGCTTCTGGCTCCGCTTCCCGCGACTAGACTCCTTCCTGAATGCGCACAGGGCTGTTGTCTGGGACGGTGATCTGAAAGTTTTTTGCCCCTTTAAATAAATACCATCCTATTAATCATAATTCCAAACTGGTGTGGGATTGTTTGTGATTTACGCCTTCATCACATAACAATTAAAAGAACACTGCCAAGGCACCCAGAATCAAAGTTCTCTGGCAAGTATACATTCTGGTTCGTTTGTTTGCCTAGTCAATGTTGCCCTAACAGAGAAAAATGATGCCTCCAAAACCAGCTTCACTGTTCCAAGAAGCAGCTATGAGTCTGTGGTTTCATGGACTGTGGTAGAAGTTTTGGATAACCACACTTGAAAGAATAGTGATCCAGGCAGGAGAGATGGGTTGATGGTTAAAAGCCCGTGGCTAAGAGCATGTACTACTCTTCCTGAGGACCCGAGTTTAGTTTCCAACACCCAGATCAACACTCAGAACTGCCAGTGACTTCAACTCCTGAGGATACAATGCCCTCTTCTGGCCCCTGCAGGTACTGCACTCACTTACACACATACAGATACACCTAGACCAGTAATTTAAAATTTAAAAAAAAAAAATGTTTTTTTAAGAGCTGACACAAAATCTCTCAGTCTTACATCAAACCTTAACTGAATACATTATTTGGGGCATTATGAGAGTTCCACATTTTGGGTAATGATACCACAATGAATGGAAGCTGAACCTTTGAACAAGGGACTCGGGGAGGCTCACGGTGACATCAAAGCAGGAGTAGATTGATAGAACCCCACATATTTATTCCAAATTTATACCTTATGCAGACAAAAATAAATTAAATGATTATTATATGTTCTCCAATAAATCATATCTTTTCCCATCTCTTTTATACATGTATAGCAATATATTCCACAAATATTTATTAAGTAACCACTGTTTCAAGTGAAGTTCTGGATTCTGGGAGCTACATAAGCAAAGAGAGCAGTAGTGACCCCCACTCCTCATGAAACACACGCTCACTGAGATAGAACCAATGAAAAGCTGTGGGGGACACAGGCCACTGGGAAGAAGGCTGGGCATCAGTGGGTACAATGTTAAGTGGAGTGGCAGGGACAATATCACTGGAAGAGAGTATTCACGCAGACATCCAAGGCTGAGGAGGGTGAAGGTGAGGTTCTTCCTCACCCACCTGTCAGAAGGTCCTGTCTCTCACACTGACCCATCAGGAAGCTGCGTTTCTGCCCTCTCTGCCCCATGAAGAAACTTGTTACTCTCATGTTCACTCTGTTCTCAGATCTGGGGTTCCTTAAAGAAACACATTCTCATTCACACCAGAGTATGAAGGAACAGCACACCAACTGGACTAGGACAACCCAAAGGCTAACAGAAGCCATTCTCTTTACTCCCTGCTCGGCCTACACAGCCTCCATCACCAGCCAATATAGTTTGAAATTGACAGCTGACATTTTTCTTAATATCGTTTCCCCTTTCCTAGCGAAATCCCTGTGTGCACCCCCTTCCACATAGCAGTTCTTCCTGTCATCTCTCAAACATGCTGTGCAGGTTTGAAAGTTGGATGGTACGTTCTTTTACTATCAGAAGGATGGAACATGTTTGTGATACCCAAAGGTTTAACTAGGGCCCAGGGTACTGCACAGTGTTGAGACAGGAAAAGACACAGAGACAAACCTACAATGAGGATTCGCCCAAGAAAACGAAACAAAACCTAATAATCCCAGAATCACCAGTTCAGTTTGACCCCCAAAAGGTATAGGGGTAACTTGGCCTGGAGTGGTCACAGCAGCTCCCTGATTCTTCTCAAAGGAAGTGTACAAAGGAAATTCGCACAGACAAGGAATACCATAGACCCAGGCTATCACAGTCTACGAGAACCACAGACCCGGGCTATCACAGTCCATGAGAACCACAGACCCGGGCTATCTCAGTCTATGAGAACCACAGACCCAGGCTATCACAGTCCATGAGAACCACAGACCCGGGCTATCTCAGTCTATGAGAACCACAGACCCAGGCTATCACAGTCCATGAGAACCACAGACCCGGGCTATCTCAGTCTATGAGAACCACAGACCCAGGCTATCACAGTCCATGAGAACCACAGACCCGGGCTATCACAGTCCATGACTTCTGTACACCCGGGCTATCACAGTCTATGAGAACCACAGACCTGGGCTATCACAGTCCATGAGAACCACAGACCCGGGCTATCACAGTCCATGACTTCTGTACACCCGGACTATCACAGTCTATGAGAACCACAGACCCGGGCTATCACAGTCCATGACTTCTGTACACCCGGGCTATCACAGTCTATGAGAACCACAGACCTGGGCTATCACAGTCCATGAGAACCGCAGACACACATTATCATGAGAACTACAGATCTGGGCATTTCCAAGACTCTTCAATGAGTCTACAATGATTTCACCTTGTTTTAAATAAAAATTCATAGACATGTTTCAGGGCCTCTCAAGTTTTTCAGTATCTATGTTACAAGTATAAATCATTTCTTCCTTTTAGACAACTACAATCTCAAAGTGTAATAAAGTACAGGACCCTTGAAAGAAGAAATATGTTTGCAATTTAACAAAAAGTTAAGTGGACGTCTAAATTTTCTCATCAAAGAAAAAAATTTAATTGTGAACATTAAAACAGTTTGGAGAAAATACTGTGCCCATCTTCCCCTGAGAAATGCATATGATTGAAAGATGAAAGTGATCCTGAAATCAGTAATATTTCAAGAATTGTGTTCACATACCATATGGAACAATTCATCTACACAGAATGGTCCTTCTTACTAAAAACATTCTAATGATAGAATAGAAAAATCCCAGATCAAACCTCAAAAACAGGCACTTATAGCCTTCCAGTTTGGCCATTTACAAATTAATTTTGTCATGCTTAATCTCTTGATTATTATGAGAAGTTCATTGACTTTGGGGATTTTTTCTGAGGAAAATATACAAAATGCAAGATTATAAAAATGTACTTATATGACACTTGCCTCTCAAAGAATTCCAACTTTGTAAAATGTTAGCTCCTTTAATTCACACAGTTCCCAGGCAGGCAGAGAAATAACAAGTGGAGTTATTTGATGGGCTTTCTGTCATTTTCTACTAGGGAACATGAGTCACTGTCTGTACCGGACAGTTTTATGTCAACTTGACACAAGCTTGTTGGTATACCCTGCACTTAAGGTTGCAGTCCACCATGTCCTGACAGCTATCTGAGCTTGGTGCAAAGTGGAGGACTCCATTTCCAGCAGGACTCCCTCCCTACCTGGGTAGTGTCTCTAGGTTTGAAGGCATGACCTTATCTGGAAGTTGTCCCTAAGTCTGAATGTCTGCCCTATCTCAATCATGACCTTCGACACAGACCCCTGCAGATGCGCTGCCCCGGCTGCCCATATGATATTTAAGTTTTGTGATCCCAATGTATGGCAGGACTGTGCCGCCAAACGCAAACCAGGTGATGGTCCAGCTGCTCTCCATCCTGTATACCTCTTTACTCTGGAATAAAGCTAAGCTGTAACACTGAAACTGTCTCCCACATCTGTTCCCTTTGTCCTCATAGCCTGGTGCTCAACAAAAGACAAAGAAAAGAGATCCCACACAAGCTAAAGTCATACGAGACTTAGTTTCTAACTAAGAAAATGCTTGCATAAGCTAGTGCACTTTCTTAATTGGCGATTGATGGGGGAAGGTTCCAGTCCATTGTGAGTGGTCTCATTCCTGTCCTGGTTGTCCTGGGTTTTACCAGAAAGCAGGCTGAGTAAGCAAGCCAGCAAGCAGCACTCCTCTGTGGCCTACATCAACCCTTGCTTCCTGTTTTAGTTCCTGTCCCGACTTCCTTTGATAATGAAATGTAATGTAAGAATCATAAGCCAACTAAATCCTTTCCTCCCCAAGTTGCTTTGGTCATGGCATTTCTTCATAGCCATGATAACCCTAAGTAGGCTACCACTGCTCTGGAAGTTGAAGTGGACTGCATCATTGGCTAACAGCTGCTTGAGAAGCTAACTCATCTCATTCCAACCACCTCTACACTGAGCAAGTAGTCAACATAGAGGGAGTTGTGGTCCAGGTTTGGTTTTATTTCCATTTCTCTAAGATCTGGAAATGAGCTGACATGGGCCATGTCTTCTGCAGAATTTGGCGAAGGCACAGAAAGAAAGACTGAGCAGCCACCTGCTCTTCTTTGTACTTTACAAGAAGCAAACCTGTGCTGTCATTTACTGACAAATAGGGCTTGTCTCTAAAGTGCAAATTCTTTTTGTTATAACATGCACAAGGTTCAAAGGGGTTTACAAAAAGTAAGATTATTTTAGTAGATAATGATGCATCTCTAATTCTCGAAGTAAAAAATTTAAATGATGTACAATTTTAAAAATCAATCCTGCTTCCCATCATGCTAATTACCTGATTCTAACCAGAGGCAACTCAAGTTCATAGCTGTATAGTCTTCTAGTTTATGAATGTGCTAACATATCTTTAATCAGAATCACCTGACAAAAAGTCAATCATATATATATGAGTAGACTCAGTTCTTAAAATGGACTTTATGTTTCAAAGAGTTTGTTTAATTTTTGGATACTTTTCAATTTGCCTTGCATGGAAAGTTTGTCTGTTCACACTCCAACCAGAAATGTTTAAGAGTTCCTGTTTCTTTATACCTTTGGTAACTCATTGTACAGTCAAGTTGTTTAATTTAGAGACAACATGGATCAAACAGTTTCTTATCTAGTTCTTAAAGATATTTTATGTATTAAATGACTACTTACATTTTCATGGGTCCACAAATTAAATAATTTCTATATATGACCAAAACCTTGGTATAGAACTATTTTAAAATATTGCTCATACCACTCACTGTGAGCTTGCCAACATAATTCTGTGTGGTAGGTGTTTCAATAACTATTTGATCCCAAACAGTTCTGTCACCACCAAAGAGTCCAAACAGTGCACTTGAACTTCCTACACTGTCATCTGGCCACTTTGGGGGAAACTGGGAAATAAGGCAGGTAAAGATGTATAAAATATTATTTATTAACTTTACCTTAAATCATATACTTAAGCCAGACATGGTGGTGCAGGCATTTAATCCTAGAAATCAAGAGGAAGAGATGGGTGGACCCCTGTAAGTTCAGGGCCAGCCAGTTCTGCAAAGCAAATCCCAGGACCCTGTCTCAATAAATAAATAAATAAATAAATAAATAAATAAATAAATATAAAAAATGAAACAAATGTGTCAAGAACCTATCTGTAACAAGAATCAGTATTTTGAAGATATATGTAGGTTTGTCTTTGTAGTTATTGCAAGTTGAACTAAGAAGAGAAATTAGCCCCATTGGATATGTGATTTGTTTCATGAGCCAGTGTAGCTAATCCACTGCTCATTATTTACACTGTGTTTCTAAAGGTGCCATGGAAACATCTCATAGCCCACGGGAGGACTTGTACTCACCCCAAGTTACTTTTCAGAATAGCTGCCATAGTTGTCTCCATTTTTAACAATTACAGGAAATACTAAGGGTTTACTACATAGAGGGATATGCATGCATGCCCTGCAGCCTTCTGAGCTCCACAGAGTAGTACAGGGATACGCATGCATGCCCTGCAGCCTTCTGAGCTCCACAGAGTGGTACAGGGATACGCATGCATGCCCTGCAGCCTTCTGAGCTCCACAGAGTAGTACAGGGATACGCATGCATGCCCTTCATCCTTCTGAGCTCCACAGAGTGGTAGAGGGATATGCATATATGCCCTGCAGCCTTCTGATATTTACAGAGTGTACTGCAGGGATATGCATGCATGCCCTACAGCCTTCTGATCTCCACAGAGTAGTGCAGGGATATGCATGCATGATCTGCAGTTTTCTGATCTCCACAGAGTATAGTGCAGGGATGTGCATGCATGCCCTGCAGCCTTCTGATATTTACAGAGTGTAGTGCAAGGATATGCATGCATGCCCTGCAGCCTTCTGGTCTCCACAGAGTATGGTACAGGGATATGCATGCATGTCCTGCAGCCTTCTGGTCTCCACAGAGTGTGGTATTTTGACAACATGTGACAGAGTTCTAGACTTTGTTCACTTTTTAAATACATTGGGCTCATACTTTAATCTCAGCATCAGTGTTTATATAATAAGTATACGTGTCCTTTCTTGAAAATGTTTATCTTGCTTGTTGTGGTTGTGTTAAACTGAGCTATGACTGAACCGTTTCTCCATTTTCCCAAAGTCACTGGGCTTGTTCATCAAGCAGAGGAAGAAATTGTGAGAAAACGCTTACTCTAGTTTCTGTGGGAAGGAATGGATGAGGTGGAGTGAGCAATTCAGGATTGACTAGTTTGAATCATTTTAGTAGTTGGTAACGAGGAGCTGTCCCTGGCCATCTGCTTGGTAGGAGATGAGGGAAGAATTAGGATACATCTCAAGTCTTGAGTCTGAGACTCCACCAGGCCGGTTATGGGGGCGGACTGTAGGTTGGCCGGCTTATATTTGAAAAGCTTGCCCAGGTGGAACAGCTCCTGAACTGAAGAGGTAGAACAAGGGAAGCAGAAGAACGAGACTAAATGACTCAGGCTGTTCATCCAGCCATCCAGACAGGGTATGTCCTGCATGGACAGATGGAGACGGATGTTAAATAAAATATGAAGTTCACAGAGATAAGACCAATGCAGCAATGCAGTTGCCTTTAATTGAGCACCACTGGCTCTTTGCTGTGTGGTATAACCACTGTGGCATATCCCAATTCTTAGTACTTTCACGTGTAATTCTATTTGTATATGCAATCATATGTATATGTAATAGCATTTTATATATAATAAAAGCCTTTCGTCAGAGCCCAGGAACAGAAAGCACATCACTGTTAAAGCATCATGGTTTAGGGACTGGAGAGGGCTCAGCAGCTGAGAGCATGAACTGCTCTTCCAGACGACCAAAGATCAGTTACGTGTCAGTCGGCTCACAACGGCCTGTAAGTCAATTCCTGGGGACTGGACATCCTTTCCCAGCCTCTGCGGGCAGAGCACTCACATACACAAACAGCCCTCCCTTCGTGTATACGTATAAACATCTCGTTCATCATGAATATGACATCTTTTGTTAAAATGGAGGAGGTGCTCTCTGAGGTGTTTCAGCAGTTAAGAGCACACACATGCTGTTCTTGCAGGGGTTCTGATTTCAGGTCCCAGAGCACAGAGGTGGCTTACGGCTCCAGGACATCTGATGGCTTCTTTGGGCACCTGTATTCATATGTACACACCCTCACACAGACACACACAGAGACACACAATTAAAAGTACAAAATAAATATTTCAAAAATAGCACAAGTTAATTTGGGGTGTTATAAAAATTTCACAAATTATTTTCTATCCGTTTTCTACGAGATCTGTGAATAACACTGTAGAAGGACACTTAAAAGAAATCCCACACTCGCTCAGAATTGAGAAATAGACACACAAATCAGAATCCTCTGCTGAAACAGAGATTAGAAACCGAATTCTGCAGCCAGAAAAGAGGCCAGACACATGCTCTTCATCGGCATAAATAGTTTAAGAGGCCACGCCCCAGTAACCACTGGCTCTAAGACTTCCTAGAGCATAACACGAACGTGATTTTAAATATAATAATGATACCATAAGATGACCCTTTCAACTGAACACTTAGAGGGAGAGTGTCTCATTTTCTTCAGTATTGGAGCCATTGTTAAGTTACCTTTGCTCCTGGAAATAATCTCTGACCTGTGTTTGAGCAACTAATTCTAATGAAACTCAGCGTATTACATGCATAAAAAAAACCATACATACATGGGAACCCATGTTGGGAAGAGGAATCTCGGTGGAGAAGAGGGGGGCTAGGGGGTATGGGGGTGAAGATGACTAAAATTCAATACATACGTGTATGAAACTGAAACAATAAAGTAAAACCAAAGAGGAATTATGACGATGATTTTCTGCTTTTGCGTTCCCTTCTATGGCGATGTAGGGTCCTGGGACATACAGGTTCCAGCTAGAAAGCACTGACAACTGGAAAGTTCTTCTCGCTTATCATCTAGACAAAGATGTATTTATTTAGACGCAAAAGTTCTGTTTTAAAAATAGATCGGTTATTTCTGCCAGTGCAATATGTGAGAAGTTTGTGTCTATTTTTGATACCATAACAAGGAGATAAATTTTAATATCCTTTTGCCCTCCAAATAAGTCTAGCACAATATGTTATAGTAGAACTCATGTCAACAGATTTCTCACCCTTACATTAAACAACATGTGCTACTTACTAAACAGAGAATGTCAAAGCTTCATTTTTCCATGTATCAAAAACAGAATTTAAAGTGGATATTATAATCTACTAACTTTAATATCCTGATACAGTCAAGTTCACTTCTAGAACAGTGATTTTTAACCTGTGGGTTGGGTCACACATGAGATATTAATATTACAATTCATAGCAGTAGCAAAATTACAGTTATGAAGTAGCAATGAAATAATTCTATGGTTGGGGTCACCACAACATGAGGAACTGTACTGAAGAGTTGCAGCATTAGGAAGGTTGAGAACCACTGCTGTAGAAATTACCAACTGAGCAGTTAACTTGGGTAATCAAAGCTAATGTTCCCATATAAGACAGTGAAATCTGCATTTTAAATACACACTTTCCTGAAAACAGTCCCAATGCACAAAATCTACTGGTGTTGAAATAGCACAAGCCAGCATGAAGTGTTACAAAGGTGATGACGACCAACTGGTGGGAAATTACAAAAGATAAAATTCCACACAGGCAAGCCTAAACCATGTTGCCTTTTTTGCTCTGAGGAGCTGCCCACTTTAAAAGACTTCACAGCTAAGAGTGAAGCAGCCATGGTTCAAAATACCTCTATGGTCCAGAAAAAGTCCCATGTGCTGAGTCAGGTTTAAGATGACCCCAGATAGTAGTGGCCTCACAAGCAAACAAAAATCCTTTTTGCAAATAACACCAAGGACACCTGATCTTAGCCAAGAGGCCCAGAAGCAATGAATAACCCTGAGGCAGACCTCAAATTACTTCTATAAATAACTTTTTAAAATGCAATACAATGTCCACAGAAAATCAAAGAAGGTCAAATACATAGGCAACAAAATAGCATGAATGAGTCAGAGCCAAGGAATAAAACAGACTTCAGTGGAGTTTCAAGTAATTATATTTATATATTGCAGTATTTATGCTACTGCACATCTAGAGATTAAAAACGCAGACTTTAAGAATCGCAGCAAGAAATCAAAACCTATATAAAACACAGTAGACAGGTTTAACGGCGCATTTGACACAGCTAAAGGGAGAGTCGGGGAAATGAAGGCGGAGATAAGAGTGACAAGAAAATAATAAAAATGTAAAATACAGGGGAAGGTGAAGTAGAATAAGGTATAAAAGACCACTGATTCGATACTGATTTCTTGATGCATTTAGTGATTTGCTCAAAGTGCTGCTTGAACTGCCTGTTCGCCAAGCATGACTTCATTTGCTCCCTGAAACAGAAGGACCTGGAGAAACTGCTGAATCAATGGGCCATTGGCCTTAACTTGCTGACCGCCACTGCATTTCTGTAAAATCTCGCTTGCTTGCTTCTCCCACATTGCAGTTTTCGAGTCTAAAATGAGAATGCAAACTGGACCCAGAATCGAAGTCTTTCTGAAGCTGTTCTGGCTTTGATCCATCTCTGACATCTCCCTTCCACTCTCTTTGGTGTCAGAGTGCTTATTCCAGAGGGACTTCCATAGCAGAGAGATACATGACATCCAATGAAAAGACCTAACAAATTCATTGTCATCCCAAGAAGAGAGAATGATAATTTGTCTTTTATTATTGAAACTGAGAAAATACCTGAGGAAACATTGACCTTAGGAAGAAAATTTATTTGGTTCACCATTTCAGAGGTTTTGGTCTGTGATTGCCTGGTTTTGTGGTCTGTGATCACCTGGTCTTGTTGTTGAGGGTGTGAGGCAAGACCGAACATCAAGGCAGTTAATATGTGGTAAATTGAAACTTCTTCCCTCGTGGTAGCCAGAAAGTAGAGCTAAAGACAGGAAGAGGCCAGAGACAAGACACCAAAGAGCTAAGTCACTCTGAGTCACATCCTCTAGCCAGCCCACACTTCCTAAAGTTCTCAACACCATCCAAGAATGCCCCCAGCTGGTGACCAAGCCCAGAGTATGTGAGCTTGTTGGAAACATTTCATATTCAAACTATATCAGCAATATTCAAAATGATTATGTAGAGTCACAAACACACTCCCCATAAGATATTTACTATAACTACAAAACTTGCAAGTTCCATTGTAGAAATAAGATACAACTTTAGCCAGGTGACCAAAGTCAACACAGCAGGAATTGAACAAGTCAACATTATGTGTCTATGGAAGTGCGGGCACAGAGAAGGTACCATATCACTTCTCTTTTTCCTCTCTTTTTTTAAAATTTATGTACATGAATATTTGACTATATGAGTTTATGAGCATTGTATACATTCAGATGCCCATGGGCGGGGGGGGGCGTTGGATCTTCTTGAACTGGAATTACAGGAGGTTGTAAGCCAACTGATATGGGTGTTGAGAACCAAATCTGACTTCTCATCAAGAGCAATAAGTGCCCTTACCTGCTGAGCCCCACAATGTCAGTTCTGTAAAATATCCAGAAAAATACTTATTCAGAATATAACCATAAGTAAATATTGGTCAAAAACTGTTTATTCTAAATAAGTAAACTATATTCTCGTAAAACAACAAGAACACAAAAGACAAAGACAGATTGAGAAAATGTTTCAGACTAAAACAAATCAGGTAGAAATATCAACTAAATGAAACTATAATACTAGATAAGAAAAACACAGTCATAATAAGGCCTATAGGTTATACTATTGCATAGGTATCGCTCTGGATTTCCATAACTGGAATATCATTATATAAGAAAACACACCTTTGATTTTGGGAAATTTAAAGTATTATGATTTTCTAGAATAATGACTTCTAGATTGGGAGGATCACCCCCCCCGAAAAATGAGACAATCAAAAGAGAAGACAGATCTCAGAATACACAGAGTGCAATTCCAAAGGGGCCTTTCTGCCCAAGCCGTGTCACTATGAAAGATAAAAACAAATGAATTCCAATCATTTGCCTCAAAAGAAGGAACACATGCTGGGGTTGGGAACAGGTGACCTCATTCCTGTTGTGATGAATCTGGCTAATCTTAAACTAATACTTTGCCAAGGTTCAGTTATAAAGCCCACATGCCACTGTTAGTTTTAGGGAAACCTAGAAGCAAAAGTGTCTATAGTTACTCTGGGACAATCATGGAAGGTAAGACCAGAGGGCTGTAGTCAGGTCAAGCTGAATCCATGCACTAACTAGTTAACTAAGTGCCTAGTCTGCAACTTAACTTCCAGTGTAGACTTAAAAGAAGAAAGGCATTAGCGCCAAAATTCTGTGTAATTGTGAGAGCCAAACACCAAAAAGTGTAAAGATGTGGTTAGACTAACTGGGAGACTTCAGCAACTTGAGTCCCACAAGAAATACTGAAGGGGAGGCTTTGAGAGAAGGGATAACCTCCAAATTAAAGCAGAAGAAAATGGAACAAGACAAGCCAAATGCCCAAAGTGACAAGAGAACTGAGACATTAAAGAGTAGGTGAGACAGAAAATGCTGGCTAAGTGACAAAACAGACAAACAAAATGATTGCTTTCAAAAATCAGGAGAATTGAGCCATTCAGAGAGGTACGTGTCTTTAATCCCAGCACATGAGAGGCAGAGGCAGGAAGTTTGAGACAGCCTGATCAACAGAGTACATTCCAAGACAGACAAGGCTACACAGAGAAACCGTCTTTTGTAAAACAAAAAACAAACAAACAAACAAAAAATCAGGAGAGTAAGTCTGCCTCAGAAATAAGTCAACATAAGCTTCTGATCAGATTTTGATTCTTGACCTGTGTGGGTATGGCTACATGGGGTTTTATTTTATGATTTTTCTTTGAGCTGTACATCTATTTTGTGTGATATATATTTATATGTGTATGTATACATTTATATGTGATATATATTTTATATATACATGCACACATTTGTACCACACACACATATATATAGAAATGTTATTAAAACATAACCACTCTCTATCAACCTCCCCTTGTCATATAACATATGCCACATAGTATATGCCCCATATATAAACTGATGAAATAAATGGTCCTTCAACCCCCTAAAAGAGCCCACAAGCTTAGGCAGATTAGAGTCAGACAAGCTTTAGATCTGAACTTTTCTGTCCCCCAGATAACAAGCCTGTCCTGCTCTGCCTGGCAGGTGCGTTCCTGCGTGTGTCGCCACCACTACCACCTGCACTGTGGTAGTGAATGTCTGCCTGTATTCCTTCCTCCTTCGTGACATAGCTGACAAGCCTTGAGGTGTGGTGTTCACTAGCAGATGGGCTATTTTTTGGCACAAAGTTCTTTCAAACAGAAGATGCCATGCTTCTAGAACCAATTGGTAAAGCAGTTTGATCAAAGCCTTGTAAAGAAGGAATTGATTTATAGAAATTCTGAGATATGCTAAGAAAGTATGCGGCATCACAGAGCTACCTATGAAAGTCCCCAGTGCCCCTGTGTCTTGGGATTGATGGTTGATATAATCCCAGCTTCTCTTGTCCACCCCTCATGAGCTTCATAAATAAAATCATACTTTGGGCTGATCCAAAGAATAGATAAAAAACATAGGAAATAATATTGTGATGTAGCCAACAGCTCTGGGTTTGTTAAAAATTAATTTTCTATTTTGAAGCATTTGAGTTACCCATTCCTTGTGTCTTTTCATTTAATCAGAGCTACTTAAAAAGTATTGTTTAAATTAATGGTAAAGAGGCTATGAATTTGAAAAAGAGTAAGGAGGGACATATGGGAGGGTTTGGATGGAGGAAAGGAAGGCGGTAAATAATATAATTATAACCTCAAAAAATAAAAAATTGAAGTATTATTTAAGCAAAGCCTGAAGGCGGAGTGGGAACATGATTCCTGCCCTGACTTCAGGGTAGGGAGGTGCTGCGTTTAACTCAATCTAGCTCTTCCTTTTCATACATGTTTCCTACTCTGTACTTGTGTCCCTTCCAACAAACGCCTTTCTTTAGTTTTAAGTCTTCAAAGTGTCTGCAGTAAAGAAACTGTATCCTAAATGGTGGCCCGGAGGTCTTTCAGTTGATCTTCTTCCTGAAATTGCTGAAAGGCAAGGTGAACAGTGACCAAAGAGTCAGAACTCCCCTGTTTCTCAGGTAAATGATTTCATCTCAGCATGTCTTGGTGGGAGAAGGATTAGGCTAATTGATTTCTGTAATTTCTGCCTGAGTGTGCGCTGAGGAGCATGAACACACCGTGAAGCCCAGCAAGCTGCCCGCCTGAGTGTCAGGCCTGTAAGTATTGTGGCATGTGGAGAACAGGGTGCCTGTCTCACACACACATGCGCGCACACACACATGCACACGCACACACAGGCAAATAGGGTGTCTGTCTTACACACATGTGCGTGCGCACACGCACACATACACACACCTACACACTCGTCATGAGCAGTTCTCTGGGCTAATGGACAATCTTTCCAAAGATTCCTTACCCTTGGTGTTCAAATATTCTTCAGGCAAATCTTCCTGTTCCTATGATCCTTTATTTAGGGTTTTGAAATCCAACCTCAGCACGACTTGTATATTCTAAATAAAAATGGGATCAGAAACTTTCTGTAAAGGGCCAAAGAGTAAATATTTTAGATTTAAGAGCCATATGGTTCCTATCTTAACTACTCAGTTCTGGCGTTGAAGTCACAAGCAGTTATGAGCAATATTTAAACAAATGAACGTGGCTGTGTTCCTATAAAACTTTATTTATGGATGCTGAGATAGGCTTTCTGTAACTATTTAAAAATGTAGAAACGATTCTTAGCTTGGAGCTATATGAAAGAGGCATGGCCAGTTCAGCCCTGGGTTGAACCCTGATTGAAAGAACAAAGTGTTTCCACTGCAGAGTTTACAATTGCCAATTATTAAAGGTTGTTCAACTTGTGAGCTGTACTCAGAGGATTATGTTTAGCTATGACTTTTATAACCATTGGGTCCTCTTCTATGTTTTAGATAGAGGTCATGTTTATAATGCTCATGGCAATCCGACTCAGAGAATCTGGAGGATTAGCCGAGGATGCCAACATAAAGAATGATCATAGATTTGGGCTTTAACTTAAAGATTAGAAGTTCTTTTATACTTGTAAGCTTTAACCGAATGTCTAAACAGCCTTGAGCATTTCTACATTTATAAGTCTTATTGTGTAGTAAAATTTTCTAAGAAGAGGTTCATTATTTGAGAAAAAATAGCCTGGTCAAGCATTTGGAATAAAGTATGTTGAATATGTTTGTAAATGACTGCAAAATGTTTAAAGAGATTTGATAAACTAATGACTGTTAATTTCAGAATGTCTATTTTGTACAACTTAATCAAGCAGTAATCAAAGAGCAAGGGAAGGGTCCGAATATGGTAAACACACCTAGAATCCTAGCGTTTGGAGGATGAGGCAGGGAGATTGTGACTTTAGTGAGAGTTGGGGCAACATAGTGAGTTGTAGGCCAGGCTGCTACAATCGAGATTGTCTCATGGAGATGGGGCGATGACTCGGATATTAGCAGTGCTTACTGCTCTTGCAGAGGAGATCCCTAGCATCCGTATCAGGGCAGTTCACAACTGCCTGTAACTCCAGTTCCTAGAGATCTGATACATTCTTCTGACTTCCATGAGCGCTTACATGCATATGAATTTGGGCAGGACCACATGCATGCGCATTAAAAAACACTATCTCAAAAACAGCAAAGAAAGCTAAAATTCCTATTTTTAGGGATTTGTCAATGAAAGAACAAGACTTATACAGAGCTTAAAAGTAAGCAAACACATTTTAAAGTATGTATCATTTTTAGTTATGTAAAACATAATTATCATATTTTAGTTACATAAATTATGTTTTTTTTTTCTTACACACACACAGGACACAGGGTAAAGTTTGACTATGGTTGCTTCCATTTAAGAAAAACCAAAGGGGGCTGGGCGGTGGTGGCACATGCCTTTAATCCCAGCACTCGGGAGGCAGAGGCAGGTGGATCTCTGTGAGTTCAAGGCCAGCCTGGTCTAGAAGAGCTAGTTCCAGGACAGGAACAAAAAAAGCTACGGAGAAACCCTGTCTCGAAAAATCAAAAAAAAAAAAAAAAAAAAAAAAAAGAAAAGAAAAGAAAGAAAGAAAGAAAAAGAAAGAAAAACCAAAGGGGGGGGGGAAGTGTTGAATTTTTTTCCCATAATGATTTAAAGTATTTGGCAACTAGAGTTCAAAATAAGTCTATATTCTAGCAAGAAATTAGAGTTCAGTTTATTTTGATGGATATTTTGTTTACTTGCCTGGAACGTGAGAAGCAGGTGGGTGTCACTATGTTGAGCACTGATGATGCTTTTGTTTGTTTTGTTTTTGTTTGGTTTTTCATTGTGCTTTTCTTTTTTTAATTGATATTTATTGAGCTCTACATTTTTCTCTGCTCCCTTCCCTGCCTCTTCCCTCCCCCTTTTCACTCCTCCCCCAAGGTCCCCATGCTCCCAATTTACTCAGGAGATCTTGCCTTTTTTATACTTTCTACTTCCCATGTAGATTATATCTATGTATGTAAGTCTCTCTTAGTGTCCGCATTGTTGTCTAAGTTCTCTGGGATTATGGTTGGTATTCACTACCTATGAGTGAATACATGTGATAATTGTCTTTCTGTGTCTGGGTACCTCATTCAAAATAATGTTTTCTAGCTCCATCCATTTTCCTACAAAATTCAAGATGTCACTATTTTTTTCTGCTGTGTAGTACTCCATTGTGTGAATGTATCACATTTTCCTTATCCATTCTTCGGTCTAGGAGCATTTAGAAAGTTGTTTCCAGGTTCTGGCTATGACATATATGTCATATATGTCATATGCTATGAACATAGTTGACCACATGTCCTTGTGGCACGATTGAGCACCCTTTGGATGTATACCCAAAAGTGGTATTGCTGGGTCTTGAAGAAGGTTGTTTCCTAATTTTCTGAGAAATCACCACACTGGCATCCAAAGGGGCTGTACCAGCTTGCCTTCCCTTTTCCCCACAATCTCTCCAGCATAAGTTGTCATCAGTGTTTTTGATCTTGGCCATTCTTACAGATGTAAGATGGAATCTCAGAATTGTTTTGATTTGCATTTCTCTGGTGACTAAAGATTGAACATTTCCTTAAGTGTCTTAAATTATGTTTTAATCATTGCTAAGTTGTTGTTTCTTAAAAACTCAGGTAACTGGAACTAATCATGTTTTTACAAAACCTTCTTGAACTCATCCTAAAAAGAGGTACATGAGGAGCGTGGTAGTGAGAACCAGTGTGCTCAATCTAACTGACCAGCCATTGCCATTCAGCTACCAGTGGATTGATATCCAGCCAGACTGTGACCACAGTGCTGTGCTGGCACTATTTCTCTCTATGAAACATCTTTTTAACGTTTTAATATCTTTCTTTATTCTTTATAATTTCATAAATGAATACAATGAAATATGATTGTATCCACACCCTACTCCCCCTCTAACACCCTCCCATATCTCACCAATTCACACCCTTCCCAACTTCATATCACCTTTTTGTTTGGTTCTGTTTGGTTCTTGATAACCCAGGAAGTTCAGTTCCTATCCCTCATATATGCACGGGCGTGTGGTAATCCTCTAGAGAATGGGAAACCTACCAGTGGCCACACCCTAAAAAAAGAATGAGTCCACCTAACTGGTCAGTGATGACTGCCAGTAGTTCCCTATTTAGAGGTGAGACCTGGAAAGCCCCTCCCCCATCTATGCTGGACTTTTGCCTGGCTTGAGCTCGTGCCCATCTTGCATAGGAAGTCACAGTTGCTGTGAAAATATGGTCTCCAAACCAATAGTCAAACCCATCCAAAGCACCAAGAATGAACCAGAAGTCATGGCAGAGGAGGCAGGTGATATTGCACTGGAGCATTCTGAGGCCGGGAATTCACATGCTGGAATGCAGATCATCATCAACATAGCTAGCTAACGGCTGATGCATATTAGTGCTTGTTCCTTGAGAAATATTCTTCACATGTAAACATAGAACAGAAAGTGGTATCCATCAAAACCTGATGTCAACTTAATACCGTGTCTTCCCTCAGCATAATTTAATTTTCTGTGTGTGCTTGTTTGTGAGGGATGGATCCAGGGCCCCACACATGCAAGACAATCACTCAGACACTGAGCTATGTCCCTGGCTACCCAGCATAACTTCAAAGAGAGGTCAGTACACAACCATCTGGGATATTTGACCTGCCACCTGTTTTTGTACAGTCTTCAAACTAAAACTGGTTTTTATACTCCTAAGAGTTCTTTAGAAAGCAATACTGACATTTTATAACATATGAAAGTTATAGATAATCTGAATGTCAGCTTCCATAAAGAAGTTGTGTTGGTACACAGACAACCACACTCAGTGACATTTTGTCTGCAGCTATTTCAAAACATTGAATCATTCCACTGGAGAGAGACCACAAGGCCCACAAAACATTTACTATTGGTCCGTTATAACAAAAGTCTGCCAACCCCAAGTCTTAAAGAATGACTTTATAAACTCAAGTGACATGATGCTGTAGGAAAATCTAAATGCTTCCTGTTGTGACTTTCCAGGTGATAAGCCGACGATAGACATGTTAACAGAAAAGCTGTAACAAATGTATTTGCTCATAATTTGTGGTGACACAGAAAACTTCTGGTCAAAAAAAAAAAAACCGAAGTCCATGGTGAACAGTCCATTTCTATGCTTAGTCTTGTTGAAGTCTGGGAAGCCAGGCAGAAATGTGACTGGACAAGAAAATACATGGTCCAGAAGTAATAGCAATTGAGACCTACTAGCGTTGTTGGTTCAGATCCTTCTTGGCCTCTGTACAGAATTCTGTTCTTCTTAGATAAAGGCAAAGCTCTACTTGAATTGAGGGTCATGTGATCTGCACTCGGGCAAGATAGGCCAAAACATGGCTTTGGAGCGTATTCTTCCAGGTGCATATGGAGGATAGAACAATGTTTTTTGTACTGGAGTTAGCCGTGACTAGGTCTGGTTTCTAAGACATTAACGAAAAGAAACTCTAGAATTACTGACCTGTCATGGTAAAAATAAGGGGTGAGAGACAGAACAGAAGGCCAGAAGCTTTTCCTTTAAGGCCTTCACTTTGAGGTGGCATTTTGTTGAGCCCCACCCACAATGTACTAGGTGAGAAAGCCAAGGCTATAACCTAGTTCTAATGCCAGGTGATCTGAGGTGAGTTATAGCCAGAGGTCTGAGGTTGGGGTCTGATGGAAGAGTTAATTTTATTGGTTAATAAAGAAACTGCCTTGGTCCATTTGATAGGCCAGCCCTTAGGTGGGTGGAGTAGACAGAACAGAACACTGGGAAGTGAGATCAGATGCGATGAAGCTCCAGCCCAAGATGGATGCAGATCCGACATGCTGAATCTTTCCCGGTAAGACACCACATGTGGTGCTACACAGATTACTAAATATGGGTTAAGCAAGATATAAGAGTTAGCCAAGAAGAGGCTAGATATAATGGGCCAAGCAGTGTTTATATGAATACAGTTTGTATGTTGTTATTTCGGGGTATAAGCTAGCCAGGTGGCCAAGAGCCGGGCAGCAGGAACGCAGTCCGCAGCTCCTTCTACAGTGTTGTAAACACCCAATGTGGCACTGCCTGGCACGTGAGCACAGTTCATTTGTATGATTTCAGAGCATTCCTCTCTCCTGGAGTGAGTTGCTGTCTGGAAGAGTTCCCTTTACTACTTAATTAGGAAGCATCTCATAGCTTGTCCAGAGCTCTTCTTCTTCCTGAGACTAGTGTCTCCTGTCACATCGGCCCACCCTCCATCCTAACACTCCCTTATCCTGAGGGGGTATTTGAGGGAAATTGGGATATATTTAGTTCAGGATAAATGGTACTAAGGAAAGTGGCGTTTGGAAGAGACTTCATTTGGGTTAAGTGGGGCTGTGTCTATATGACTCCAAGTCGCCTGATCTATAGTAATGATTAGTTCTTTGTCCACCCACCATGCCAACACAGCTCTATGACAAGGACAAGAAGAATGCAATGCTATAAGAAAGTGCCATAGAGCACCCAGTAACAAAGAAACTGGTCAAGAAACAAGAGTTACAATTTATGAATGCTATTTCATCATCATATGAAAATATATAGAAACACAACGTACATATACACATTTATATTTGTAAGTAAAAGCTTTTTTTTAATGGAAGGTTTGTAATTATATTTATGTACAGAAAACTCAGCAGTACATTTAACCCAGTTGAGTGGCGAGTTCTTTGGCCTTTGTCTTTTCCAGCTTGGCAATTAGAGCCACAGATTTAGGACCCAGGACGTTGCCTCCCCAGTGGTGGCTGTTCTCATTACATCTGTCATTGTAATTGGTCCTAATAGCTTCCACCAGCTTAGCCAGAGCTCCCTTGTCTTCCAAGTTAACCTGTGTGAAGGCAACTGTAGTGCACGTCATCCTATGGACCAGGCACCCCAGACTGGCCTTTCCCTTGATGATGCAGTAGGAGAACCCCATCTTCCGACATAGGGTAGGCAGGAAGACCACCAGCTCAATGGGGTCTATGTCGTGGGCAATCACCACCAGCTGAGCCTTCTTGCTTATTTTCTACCAAAGTGGTGACTGTATTGATGCCCGCTCAAAGGACAGGTGGTCTCTTAGTTGGGACATCCCCTTGGCCAGCCGCTTTCCTCTCAGCACGGGCCAGCAGCCTTTACTTCTTCTTCTCCTGCTTGGTCTCTGGCCTGTACTTGTGGGCAAGTTTAAGCAACTGGGTAGCTGTTTGCTGATCCAGGGCCTGGATGAACTGGTTAATGGCAGGAGGAACTTGGAGCCGCTCTGCCACTGCAGCCTAATATGGTGGGGCCATTTGACGAAGCGTGTGAGATCTCTCTTGGGCTGGATGTCCTGCCCAATGCCAAAGTTCTTAGGCCTCTTCTCAAAGGATTCACCATCTTCTTAGCCTCCTGTTTCTTCATGACGGCAGAGGCCGGAGCCACCTTCTTCCCCTTGGCCTTCTTTCCCTTGGGCATCTTGCCTGGCTGGAGGAGAGAGCAAGTAAAAGCTTTATTTCTCTTGCTATCCTGGACATACATTGTCAAGAATGTGCTTGATAGTAAAACACACATCCTTATGAATGTGCCATATATATTTTATGGAGATAATTCCACATAAAATGTCTATGTCTTAAGAGTTGTGTTACCTAAGTGTTGGCCTGTAGTACTTGCCTAAGCACTGCAGTATATCTGTGCAAGAAGTCATGTATTTCATGAATCCCAGCATATCTTATCAAACTGTGCGGTTGATACCCAGCACATCTAGGCTGGGTTAACTTAGATTAACTTTAGTTTTACTAAACAGTCACTGATTCACTGTAATGTTCTGCAGAACAAATAGCTTCTGGCCTTTATTTTTATCAGTGGTTGGTCCATAGTAGTGTTTAATTACACAATTACACAACTCAGTACAAAGTAACAGCATGGTTTTTTTTTGGGGGGGGGGGAATAAGAAAGAGGTTTATTTCATTTTACAATCCCAGGTTGCAGCCCATCATTGCAAGGAAGTCAAGGCAGGAACTTCACATAGTTAACCACATCTCATCCATAGTTCAGAGCAGAAAAAAAAAAAAGAAATGCAAGTAGGCATGCCTGTTCTCATGCTTCCTTGTATTCAACCTGATTTCTCCTCTCAAACAAGTCAGGACCCCTTGTCTAGGGAATGGCGCTGCCCATGGTCTGCTGGGTCTTCCAGCATCAATTAAGACTATCCCACAGACATGTCCATAGGCCAACCCAAGGAAGACAATCCTTTATTGAGACCCGCTTCCCAAGTGATGATATGCTGTGTCAAGCTGACAATTAAAGCTGACCTTCACAGCATCGATGGGTCATGTGGAGTCCAGTATTCCATCTCCCCAGTCAGCACTTCTACTGGTAATGCTGACCCATTGTAAGCAGCCTGTCTGTAGTTAACACAGAGAAAGCCACTCTTACCCATACTTTCTTCTTCTTTTTTAAATCCAAACTATTTTTATTTTTTACAATGTCTTTTAAGTTAAAGTATAATTACTATATAATTTCCTCCCTCCAGTCCTTTCCATATTCTCCCTCTGTCCCTCTCAAATTCATGGCCTCTTTTTCTTTAATCATTATTGTTACATACACAAACACAGACACACAAACAGACGTGTGTGCATATATATGAACCAGTATATGAGTGCATGTCTAAGGGGTCTTCCAGATGAGGAAAAGCCCACGGTCTTGCTCAGCAAGAACCACTGGACTTTGGGACAGCACAGAACACTACTGGGCCTGCGTGACCTGCACATTCTCTTTCTCTCACAATATTGATGATCCTCTTGGAGGATTTTAGTGTCACTTTGTCAGTCATGTGTAGGAACAGAGAAGATCATTCCAGGAAACCCCATTTTTTTCTCAAATAATATCCCCTAAAATTCTCTGTGAGCTAATGCTTCTCAGTTTCCTTGTCTAAGGATATCAGCTGTTACTTCAGACCCCAGGAGCTGCTCTAACTCAGAGCTGATGGGATCAGAGGCAGATCTCCCCTATTTCTGTAAATACGTTTTGAACAACATTGTTGTTCTTGAAAATATAAGCCCATGTCAATCACCTTTTAGTTTTGTAAAGACAGGATATACCTAGCTTGATATTTGACCAAGCTAACAAAATGTTAAGTGTTGTTTTGGTTGAAAAATGTTTTGATGTCAATGTTGGGAGAAGACATATTTGACATATTTGTTTTTTCTGGAGGCTAATGCTGGAGAATGGGAGAAACTCGTTTGTAAGTAGGGAAAAGCGTGCTTGTTTTGATGTATAAATAAAGATGGCTGTAGTGGGAGCTGCGGGCTGTGTTCCTACCACCCAGCTCCCAGCTGCCTGGCTAGCTTATGCCCCAAAATAACAACACACAAATTGTATTCTTTTAAACACTGCTTGGCCCATTATTTCTAGCCTCTTCTTGGCTAACTCTCACATCTTGACTAACCCATATCTAATAATCTGTGTAGCATCACGAGGTGGTGGCTTACCAGGAAGATTCTAGCATACGTCCATCTTGGGCTGGAACTTCATCATGTCTGCCCAGAGAGGAGAGGCTTGGCATCTGCCTCACGTCCATTCTTCCCAGCATTCTATTCTGTTTACTCCGCCTACCTAATTTTCTGTCCTATCAGGCCAAGCGTTAGGTGTCTCAATGCTGTGTGCCTCGGTCCTGCTGCAGCCTGGGTTCAGATGCTGAGACTGGGAAGGGACGTCGGCATGAAGAAATGAATTGTCTGAGCAACAGATGAGTTTCCCACAAGAGGCTGGCCCCGAATAGCTCCAGCCATCTGATGTGGGAAGGTAATTTGTTTCATTGGTTAATCAATAAAGAAAACTGCTTGGCCTGATAGGACAAGACATAATTTTAAAAGAGACTTTTGGGTCCCCTGGTTCATAAACTATTTCTGCCACCTCTCCCAGGATGGTCCTTGAACCCTTAGGTGTGAGGGTTGTGCTGTAAATGGAGCAGTTGTTACTGTGTAACTGTTATCCATGGCTAGGTCCAATTTGGGTTAAGAAAGAAGTTAAAGAATTGGGAGAGCTGAGTGGACTACATATCAAAATGATTTTAAAAGTGATGAAGGGGAAAATATGAATAGTAATTTGATATCCTAGAATGGAAAAATTGAACTTAAGATTTTTGAGGTAATACAAAATGTTCTTAGAGTAAATGGCTAACAGAGAAGAGATATTCAATCCTTTGGGGTTGAAAGGAGGCAGCACATCTAACCAGATAGATACTGAGAGTGTTTAGGGTGTCGTCTGTCAAGAAACTGTGAGGAGGTGACTTGCCCCAGGGTATAAAGGAGGAAAAATCTGCAGCCTCAAGGAGAGGAAGCAGTGAGTCAGGGCCCATGTGGTATATCCACCAGCGTTACATCAGGGAAAGGCTCCTTTAAAGGAAATAAGTCACAGCCCTGAAGCAACAGGGATAAAAGCAACACCAAGTCTTGTGCTTTGGATAAGTTGGCAGTGATTCCTGAGACTGGTGCTACTCGTCTGGAATCACCTATAGATTTTTGCCTTGGAAACTTCTTCCAAAGCCACGTGGGCATTTGATAACGGAATGAAAGCCATGAGTCAGCCAAGATCACGTAGGAATGGAATCCACTCTGAGAATTTAACTTGGCCTAGGCAACAGCAAAGGGGGTGCTCAATTGTCGTGATGAACCTGCTACCTCAGGAAATGGCGGGAAATATTTTCAACAGGCTGCACAAAGAATCTGGTGTTTTCTGAAAACACCGCCAAGAGGAAGATGAAGCTCAGGCTATGGTCAGGAGATCTACAATAGCAAACCATATTGATCGGTCACTAGGGTAAAATAACTTAAAGAAATAAGGTAAGGAGTGGACTTCTTTTGGCTGATGGTTTGAGAGGGTTCCGTGAAATACGTCAGGGATGGTGTGACAGAGTTCATGACAGACTGGAGCTGTGGCTTGCTTCCATCTCTGGGTCAGCAAACAGAGTGACTAGTCAGAAAACAACCCAGAAGGTCATCCTCTAGCAACTCATTTCTTTCTGTGAGATTCCACCTCCTAAAGATTCCTCAACTTTTCAAAACAGCACCGCCATCTTGAGACCAATTGTTCAAACACATGAGCTGATGGTGGACATTTCACTTCTAAGCCATCACACAAATCAAGCTACGTTTTCAGAACAGAACAGTACCCCACATAGTTGGTCAATAGCAACTATTTGTTTATTCTATTTCTCTTGAAATAACTAAGCAATGTGGTAAGCACCCACCATTGACTAGAAAGTTCTAAATACCCTTTACATGGTAACTTGCCTTTTGAAAAGCAGGAATGTGTTGTCTGTGCGAATGGGACATGAGTTGCCAGTTCCGTAACTTCTCCGTCATCCATGCTGCCACGGCTCACGCCACTCAGACACCAGATACATCCAAGGTGCTTTCTTTGGTCTGCTGTGTCAGCAATAAGAAAGGTCCTTAGCCTACCAGAGGTCTGACTGAAAAAAGACAGACTTCAAAGTGAGAGTTATTTTCAAACATAAATTCCATCTACTGGGTCTCTGTGGAGGTTTTTAATCCCATGCTGCTAACAGAACCATCTTCTTTGGTTTGGATTTTCTGTGTTTCGTTACCATCCTACCATTTCCTCTTAAGTGCTTGTACGATCTCAATCTACACGGAGATGTCAAAGAAGATCCTTCGTGGGTGTATGGCATATCCCACAATGGAGCCAAACCCTATTAAAAACACACAAGTGAGACAAACTCATCAGGGCGGAGTCCCAGATTCTCTGATTGTATCCCATCTGCTCACTATTGCACAGTGTATTTAAAGGCAGGCCATGCAGTCTGAGAGATCTACCCTTAATTTGGATGGTGTAACCGAACCAATCAAATGTTATAAACTGCATGATTTAGAAGATGCTGTGATTCTCAGTTCATCTCTCATTTGACTCATCACTGAGTCAAATATTCCTGATGAAATCCACTCATAAGGGATATTCATCACAGAAGTACTGTTATGGCGGGTGTTTAAGCAGAAGTTATCAACCTGATGGGCAGACTGTCAGGCCGTGAATTACTTTACATTTTAAGAAAAAAAAAAAAAAACAAGGATTTGTATTGGCAATTTTAACTTCAAATTATATAATGCTGACATGATAGTTAAGGTATAAAATGAACTTAATTGACCCTTTGACATTAGAAAATTCACTTTAGACAGGAATCATGGTTGGAAACATGGACATTTCTCCTAACAGATAGTAATGGTGTAACCATTTTTCTCAAAGGTCAACTGCAAGAACGCTCTATTCCTTTTATTCAGCTCTTCCTCTGACCTTGAGAACTCATTCACTTGGTAGAACATTTGGTTTTATAAAAGAATATATAAAAGAATATATCCTTTTAGCATGAGCCAGAGGTGTGAATTAAGTAAGCTATTACCTATCCCCAAATCATAGGGAAGCAAACCCACATAATGAGGTCATTTTGATTGTTGCTTCTCTCAGAGAACATCCAGGCAAAATAAATTGAAGTAAAGATGACAAAAGTAAATAAATAAAAATAAATATTATTTAAAAACTAAAGCATTGAGAGATACAGGTGTAGCGACTATGGAGACAAATCAGCTGGACCACTACCATGCACCTCTCAACAGATGTCAAGCTTGAACACCGGAGCCAGACCAACTTCAGGGACCTTTCTGTTCCTTCTGCAGTTGTTTTGTCTCCCCCAAGAGATACTTAATGCCCTGGGGCAGCATGTCATTCTCCCAACACTGAATACTTCCCTGCAACAGGCAGTGGATCACCCGTGTGGAGTTCCCCATCCCAGGATGCCCTCACATGAGTTCTATGGAACTGATATTTGATAGGTGGGAATATTTGATAGGTAGAAATATGCTATAAAATGCTCTCTACACTAAAAGCATTGGAGAAGTGAATTACAGAAGAGCTTTCTCTACTGCAAAATATGCCCTAATATTCCAGCTCAGATAAGGGTTAAGAATAGATAGAGGGTGAATAAACCATTCTAACGCACTTTCAAACAATGTCATAGAAATCTATCAATATTAGCCTTGTCAGAGACTAAACATGAAATGTGGCTTTAGAAGGGAAATATGCTATTGTTTCTATCTGGAAGATCCTTCAAAGTCCCATGTGAAGTTAAAGACTTGGTCCTGGCCTCTTGAACCACCAGTAGATGGAACTATTGCTAAGAGACGGGACCTGTCTTAGTCGGGGTTTCTATTGCTGCACTGAAACACCATGACCAAAGAGCAAGTTGGGGAGGAAAGGGCTTATTTGGCTTCATCACTAAAGGAGGTCAGCACAGCTGGAACCTGGAGGCAGGAGCTGATACAGAGGCCATGGAGGAGAGATGCTTACTGGCTTGCTCCCCATGACTTACACAGCCTGCTTTCTTATAGAACCCACAACCACCATCCCAGGGATCCCACAAGAGGGCTGGGCTCTCGTCCATTAATCACTAATTAAGAAAATACCTTACAAATGGATCTCATGGAGGCATTTCTTCAACTGAGGCTCCTTCTTCTCTGATGACTCTAGCTTGTGTCAAGTTGACACAGACCCAGCCATTACAGGACCAAAGGAAGTTTTTCACTCATTGGAGGCATACCTTTGAGGGGAATTGCCGTACCCTGTCTTTTTCTCTTCCCTTTCACACTCACGACCCTGATGGGAAGTAAATGGCTTGGTTCTACGCCATGCTCCCTGTCGTGGTGTTCTGCCTACAGACACAGCGGCAATGATGCCAGCATCCAGAGACTGAAGCAGGAGCCCCAGTGAACCTTCGCATTCTAAGCTGTCTTTCCAAGGGAATATGCTCCAGAACCAGAAGCTGTCAGTGCCTGGAATGATACTTTGAAGGGAAGAGGGTCTCGCTGTGGACGAAGAGGAAACTTAAGCTATGACTCTCAGGTCTTTTGGCACCTGTTCATCCTAGCCCCCACATGCTTCTTCTGTGTAAGGGCGGTCAGGTAGAATGAGCAATTCCTTCTCCCTGCCCACTGCAGGTTTCTCAGCTTGAGCCACTTATTGACCTCCCTGAATGAAAACCAGGGCTTTTGAGTCCCATATTCTAGTCAAAACTTTCAGGAAAAATATAATCATAATGGTTAACTTCTCTTCACATTCCTATTTGCCAGACACTATATATTCTCACATATATGATCTCATTTGCTACGATATCCTGAGGTATTAGTAAATGCTGCTACTTGAAATCTCACCCCACTGGGTTTGTTTTGTAGGTGGCCAGCCTTGAACTCACAAAGATCCACCTGCTTCTGCCTCCCAAGTGCTGGAATTAAAGGTACGCACCACCACCGCCCGACTTTTCTAATCCCAGGATTAAAGCAGCTAGAAAGCATTGTAATCCAGTGTGACCCAATAAGCTCTTCTGAAAGGAGAGTTACATCATTTTGTTACTACCAAATAATCTATTTTTAGGCTTGTTATTTTAAATAGAGTTAGCATGTTTGGTTGGTTTGTTGCCCTCGTTATAATTTCTCATTCAATTCAGTTCTATAAACATTGAGCAAATAATTTATGCTGATCAATGTGATAATTATTATGAGGACTCAGCATTTGCCCTGGGGGAGGAAAATGTCATTGAATGAATGAGACAAAAATGTATGTGGAAAAAGAAAAAAATATATACTATTAAACTGGACAGTGGTGACTCACAACTATAATGTCAGCACTCAGAAGACAGAGGCAAGCTGATCTCTGTGAGTTTGAGGCCGGGTTGGTCTACAGGGCAAGTTCCAGGACAGCGAGGGCCACACAGGGAAACTGTCTTGGAAAAGAAAGAAAGAAAGAAAGAAAGAAAGAAAGAAAGAAAGAAAGAAAGAAAGAAAGAAAGAAAGACTATTGCAATATACTGCATCAGTAAACACCAGAAGGTATGATCCCATCTGCCACAGTCTGTTTGGACAACAATAACAAAAATGCCACCAAGTGAGTGTCTTACACAAGAAATATTTATTTCTCACAATTCTGAATCCTGGAACACGCAAGATCAAGGAAGATCTGATGAGCCATTTCCTGATTCCGCAGAGTGGATCTTGCTGCACCCTCACACAGTAGAAGGAAGAGAGCTTTCAGGTGCCGCATTTTGTGGCCCAACTTAAATTCATAAATGATCCACTCCGCCCTCACGACATTATCACCTTACAAGCCCCCCACATCTTCTAATGTCATTGCACTGGGGTTAGGATTTCAGCATGTGATCTCTGGAAGACAAATATTCAGTCTGTAGCATCAAATATACATAAACCTGTAGCTGTACTTTCTTTGGACCACAGCTCCGAAATAATGACACAGAGACTTCTTATTAATTATGAAAGCTTGACCTTAGCTTAGATTTGTTCCCATCTAGCACTTATAACTTAAATTGACCCATTATATTAATCTACATTTGCCACAAGGCTCATTACCTCTCCTCCATACTGTAGTCCAATTCCCTCTGCTTCTCTCTTGCAAATTCCTTCTGCCAGATTCCTCTCCCAAGTTGTGTCCTCCCCCCCCGCCCCCATCTCCAGAAGTCCCGCCTATCCTCTCCTGCCTAGCTATTCAACTCTTTATTGAACCAATCAGAAGGTGCCTTGGCAGAGACACATCTTCAGAGTGTGCAAAAAGATTATCCCACAACATAAACCCACACAAACAACATGAACAAGTAGCTGGATTGATGATCGTCAGTGTTCATCTGACGATGGCCACAGAATGTCTTCAAGGTCTTCAACTTCCTGAACCTGCAATCTACATGTCAGACATTCCGAGGGCTGGGAAAATACAGATCCTGAAGGGAAAAAATTAACATAGTATAAAATTTTGAGTGTTTATAAAATGGAAATGAGGACGGGGTAGAGACTTATAAGGAGAGAAATGATAAAGGTGTCATATGAGAAAAGAAGTCAGGACAAGCCTGGGAGGAACCAGCTGGTAAGCTCCTGCTGCTGGCTGCACCTTATGCTTTCCTCACAAGATGTAGAGAAATCAAACCAGGACTGAACTGGAAACTTGCTCCCTGCTGCCCAAACCCCACAGTGCCAGAAGGCACTATGCAGGCTGCTGGGGGAGAATTGTCAACAGTCTTACTCAACTGTGGACCCTATGTGTTACACTAACAACTTGCCAAGCAGGAAGTCCCCACTGGTACAATAGTGGCAAGTCTACCATGGAAGAAATCAACTCCTTTCTGATCTCATTTGAGGTCTGCTCTATAGGAGGTAATTCACATCTGGTGTTGTAAGCGCATGGCTAAGAGGTCAGAGGCCCTAGTGAAATGGCTACTAGATATGATACATCTGTCAAATTGTATTCCAAATATCTGCGCTCATATATTAGTGTTACTGTCCACTTTGGCCAGAAAAGCTACTGTTTGCAGTGAGTAGTTGTAACTATAAAGACTCATAATTGGTCAAAATGCAAAAATAAGTGACTGTTGGAAGCTCAGCGTGAACTATCTACATCAGCATCTTGGACTCACTATATCTAAGGTATAGTGAATATCATGAAGAAGAAGGAAGTAAGAAAGTAAGAGCAAGAGAACGGAGAGGAGTGTTGTGGAACACTGTCCTCTTGGCATAGCATGGCCATTGTACATTTAAATTCACAGCAGCTTAATAAACTAACTGATCAAAATCCACAGAAGACCAGGACTGTTAACATCCTGTCATGGAGGGGATGGTTCATGAGGCCCCTCACTTGAAGACAGTTAGTGGTTGATGGTGAGGGAGAAGACTTCATCTTCAATGATGTGGTCAATGGTAAGGTTCCTATGTTCCTATATAACACTTCACCCATGTTCCTATGAGCAACATAAACCAAATTCTCTCTCTGTCTCTCTCTCTCTGTCTCTCTCTCTCTCTCTCTCTCTCTCACACACACACACACACACACACACACTAAAGAGTACTAGTTGGAAAGAGGAAAGACATCAGTAAGAGTGGGAGACAAAAGAAGGCAATGGGGTGAATATAATTAAAATGCATTATATATATGCATGGAAGTGTCATAATTAATAAACTCATTACTATATATAACTAACATATACTAATATAGCACGTTAAGAATTAAAATAACCCTGTAAGTATACCTGGGCATTCAAATCATCACATGAGGTATGAAGTTCCTGGGTAGGGAGCACTGTCCCTAAAGCTCTCCTTCAAGGAGTTAGCAACTTCAGGGCCCACTGATGAGTGCTGGCAATGCTCCTCTCTGCTAGGAACTAAAGCTCAGAGCAGTCACCAGCTCCTTAGGGATCATTCTAAATGTTCATTCAACTTTGAACCTGAAGAGTTTACCCTAGCAAATTCCTACCTGCCAGTATCCTTGCATGAGTAAATAACCAGGGGGAACATTCGTCCCCTCTAGTCACTTCCTGTTTTCATCTGGACAGTTGTTGAGAAAGGCTGCTCAGCCTCCATTCAGAGTCCCTCTCAACCAGCGTCGTCAGCACCACACATAGGACCTTTGCATTGCAGTTCAGATCACCAGGACTGCCAAGACCCGCCATTACTGCTATCATTGCTGGTGGCAGGAAACATGCTAGCCTTTGACATATATAATCCCGATTTTCACACACATGAATATCAGTCTTACTTCTGCTTTCCTGATGACGAACAGAATCTTATGGCCAAGGTCACGTAGGCAGTTGGGTTTGAAAATCACTATTTGAATCCTCATCTAGCTTACCTGACTCAGGTATCCATCTTAAGCACTCTTTTTATAATGCCCCCATTTCCTATGATGATGAAGAAATACTGAACATACCACACACACACGCACACACTGTGTGGTGTGCGTGTGTGTGTGTGTATTTAAATTCTCCCCAACTTCTACTTCTTCCCTGAAAACTTTTCTAAGGCTCCCTAAAGTCCGGGTCCATCCAGGTGGCAGCAGTTGTCTCCTGTAAGGAATTACATCCTTCTTAAGGAGAATAAATAGTACAAGGAAAAGTACCCTCCCAGTAGTTTATTTGGAAACAATGCTAACACATAGAAAACTTGAACCTATTGTATAAAGAACTTCATCTCTGAACCACTTCAGAGCAAGTGCTCCCTCACCCTGAATTCTTCAGGACCTGTTTTCTTCTAATAAGGACATTTCCCCGATGACCACAGCAGGACCCTCAGAACCATTATCAGCAAGCACTGCCCCATAATTCTCAGGGCTTGCTCAGCTTTCACCAGTTCCTCCCATCACAGATGTATAGTAAAGCCATTGAGTATGGAATCCTATGATTTGATTAAATAGTCATATTTCTTTAGTTTGGCTCAATCTCTCCTGAACTTTCATGACCTTGATATGTTTAAAGGTCTCATGCCAGCTATTTTACAGACTGTCTCTACAGGTTTTGTCTGCTGTTCCCCGTGCCTGGAGTTTCGTTGAGTTCCTTTGGCAAGAACAAAGAATGATGCTGTGTTTACATTGATCCTATTAATTAACCCTATCAATTGTCCCATGCTTGATAATTAAGAAAGCCCTGCCAGAAAGAATCAAAGACTGGGGAGCATTCGGTCCTACATGGAGGTTTGTCACTTCCATATCACACCCCTCCCAGAGGGCTGCTGTGAGGCAGTATTTTCCAGGCAGAACAAGCCATTACACACATGAACCTCACAACAGCCATGACTTCATGCACAAGATCTGCACAAGATCAAGCCAGACAGAACCCAAGCCAGGATGGAGAAGGGGGTCTAAAAGTCCCACCCCTAGTTAAGGAGCTATAGGCAATTGATAGCTGCTTAGGGAGAGAGAGTTCATTTTCTTCAGGGAGGCTGCTGATGCTCCAGTAGATGGCCCTATACCCATGCGCATACAGGAACACAAACCAGATTCAGAGGGTTTTTTAAAAAGAATGCATGAAGTTGGAAGGATAAAATGGTAGGAAGGGATAGGAGGAGAAATGGAGGAGAGATGGAGTAGGGTTGAATTTGATCAAAACAAATAAATATATATATATATATATATATATATATATATATATATATATATTATTGAGAATATGGATTAAGTGCCTACCAGGACACTCTTCTCTATACTTTTTCTTCATGAGCTTTGCAGAGGTGCTTGGAAGCTACACAAAACCCAACCCTTCAGTGGAGTCCTGGCATCTTTTATTTATTGTTTTGACTATATTCATGGATGACTTTAATCACTAATATTAAAATTGTGAATTTGTTCTATCAGAATTTGTAGTATTTATAGACTTGAGATCACAGAAGTTGGGATTGTTGCAATAAAAGGATTACAGGTCTTCCCATGTTGATCAAGAAGCACAATTAAAAGAAGAGATGTACAGGTTGTCTATCTGATCTGTCATATGATATCATCCATACGCACATGTTAATAATGTGATTTTGTGTGCATATGGCGCTGAAGATTGAGCTCAGGGTCTTTCGTGCATGCTACCAAGCTACAGTGCAAACTTTAAATAGTCAGGGCTTGGTCCACAAACCTCTGTTCATTCTTCAAATGAAACTCGAAGAAAACAAGGCAAGAAATCTTGTTCCTTCAAAACATGAAAACGTTCTTGGAATGTGTTTTTGTGCTCCTCCTGGATAGGAGTGAGTTTACTTCAGGTCACTCATTATCTCTTGCTCTTGTTTTCAATTAAATGTTTAAACTCTCCTCTATTGGCCTCTATGGAAAAACGGGTTTTTGCCCCATGCTGCTTGTCTTTGTGATTGTATACAGCTTGAGCTCATGAGGACTTTCCTCACGTGACTGTTCTTAACCCACAGAGTATAAACTGTCTGGGGCTCTGAATAAAGTTGCCTATTGCATGAGACTTTAGTCCACCTCATTTATCCGCTCCATCCTCCTGGGTTCCACAAACTTTACATCGGTAACAAGATAGCTGGGGATATGGTAGGGGCTGTGGGCAGCTAGAATCACTGTTGTGAGGCTGAATTCCCAGATGACACTGCTGGTGATACACACATCTACCCAGCTCCCACTATGTGTGGGTGTGGTGTGGGTGTGGGTGTGTGCGCGCACGCTCGCACGCAGGAGGGACATATTAAACATTTCATATTGATTTTAAGAGGTCTTATGGATGTAAACATTAAATGTCTTTAAAACAATACTGTTGAAAGTATCATTGTTGGGTTGCAGGAGAGTAACCAGTGTACGGAGCAAAGAGGAATTCCAACAGATTCCGGTGCAACACAACTATCCAAAGGTTGGAATATATCAAATCTGACTGCATTCACAAGAGCTATGGTCCTGAGTCTTATGGACCTCAATGCATTTTGAAACACAACATTTAACAACAAGAAAACTTTGGCAACCAATATCATTTAACAATACTTTGTTAGGAGAAAATTGTGTTTATTTTACACTCACGCTTAGCTTTAATTTTTGGCTCACTTGACACAGTTGTCCCTTTATTTCTTTTAGGACAGCATGGACTGGGAATTTGCTGGCATCCTTGAGTTCATGACAAAGTATGACCAGGTGGTATGATCAGTCATAGGCTTGCAAGATTTGTGATGTGTATTTGCTTGAGCCACACACATCAGTGAGAGCCACACACATCAGTGAGAGCCACACACATCAGTGATGGGTTTGCAACAACCCTTCTTCCCCCATGATATCTGCCCGCATTGATAGTTTTCGTGAATCAAAGCTACAGAACCCTCTGGTAGGCCAGGCCTCTTTCACAGATGAATTGCCATGGTGCCGAAATGGTGCATCCAATGAAAACTGTTATCTATTTGCTTTGAGTGAGATTGGAACAATGAAGTTATATATTTAGGTATGTTGTGTTTCTGAATTCCTTTGCAAGATAAAAGTAGTCAATTTGCATTGATTTGCATATTTTAGACCCGTTGAAAGCAAAAGTCATTCTCTGTTCAAAACATGCTTAAAGGAGTAGAAGAGTAAACAAGAAAGAGAAGAAAATCAGCAAATGTTAATGAAGATAGTTAGCATTCGAATGTAAATAAAGCTGCAAATCTTAACGAATACAGGAAAGAAATGAACATGGTTAGCGAGAAAGAATACAATTCTTGGGATGTTTCTCCAAAATGGGAAAGGGCCCATTTTTGGAAATAAATAGGTTCTAACTTGAAGAATAAGAAATTAGTTATGCAGAAATCTCAAGAGAGCCTTCTGGACAAAAAAATTAACAAACACAAAGACAGACTTGTCCAGCTGAGAGTAGCTGTAACAGAAACACAGGAAAGTGTCTATGGGAGCGCAGTTTGTGGGGGATCTTTCTAAGACCCCACTGAATGCTTGAAATTCCCCACAGTTCTACATACATTCTGGTTTTCCTATGCCGACATACTTAAAATAAAACTTAATTTATACATTAGGCATTGAAAAAGCGAACTGCCATAATTTACCATCGCTCTTAGTACCTTCAAATACAACTCTTTTCCATTCACTACTAAGTCAACGGCTTTCAATTTTTCACTTAAAGCCGTTTATGGAGTTTTGTGGCTATATCCAAATTTCCTTTGATGTCATTATTAAGTAAAATAAGAATTACTGCAATGATCAATATGATGAGTCCTATGATTACTGAGGGATAAATGGACAGACAGCATAGATACAGAATGAACAATTCACACCCTGGGTGAGACAGACTAAGAAGGCACAAGATTCCTTTGCTCTACTCAGAACAGCACACAACTTAGAACTTATGAATTATTTCTGTAATCGTTCACTTAATATCTTCAGATAGTGGCTGACCTCAAATCATTGAAAGCACAGGAAATGACAGGAAGAGACAACTATACACAGAAGGGAGAATATTAAAATATGAAGGCCAAGGGATATGACCAGAGACATGACAACCTAGGGTACGGTCATAGAGAGTGGAATAAGAACTGTGGTTGGCATGTAAAATAAATTAAAAATTTAAAATAAAAATTTAAAAAAGAATGTGGGGTTTTATTGTAAGGGCAGTGGGAAGCCATGAGAGCTTCAGTATGCAAGTGGAGATATGATGTGTTCAAAACACTCTTGCTTCTTGTCTTAGCCATAATATGAAATAATATTGGGGAACACTATCTTGAGACCCAGTTTTGATTAGAAGCCTACTTCCTAGAAATTTAGTACAACCAGGGTTCTGTTTCTGTCTCATATTTCTTGTTGGACTCACGAACCAAGAGAATAAGTTATGTCTATTAGAATGCAAAAGCCTGTAGGAAGTCTCCTGTAGAGCCAGAATTCACCCCCTGAGGAGTGACCTGGTGATAATTGTGCCCCAGGGACTCCTAGCAGGTACCTTGCACAGCTGAAATAAGACCACTGAGGATGGAGGGGCCAGATGCTCTCTCAGAAGCTGCATAATGTTGCTAGTTCTGATAAGACAGAAAACACCACAAACTGAATCCAGCTGCTGGAACCAACGGATACAGAAACAAATGAACCAGAGGCAACAACATGACAACTGCTTTCTGTGGAGTGAAATGCAAGCTGCATATGTTACTTCCATGTATGTACATCATGTTGGTTTAACAGGTATAAACTGGTCCGGAGATAAATGCAGCTATCTCTTGGCAAACACACGTTTGAGAGAGATGAATATATGGACTTCAACTATCCAAGACATCTATCTGGACACTCATCAGTTTCCTCTACAGAGAACATGGGAAAATATTGCTTAATACGATTTATCAGTTGTGTAGCTTTTGATGTGTCTGATCAAGATATTGTAACTTCTGGTGGGACTCTGGCCTCCTCTCCTGACTCTCTCTCAAAACACAGAACTCTGCTATGGGGACGAAGCAGAAAATTTAGTCTTAAAAGGAAATAAAAAGTTATAAAATGGGTTCAAAACAATATGGGAGATGGGAAGAACAGGGTCTTAGTCCAGCTCGGATTCAGGCCTCACAGAAAAGTGACTTCTCCCACAGCTGCAGATCAGGTATGGAGCTGTGCCGTCCTCAGTGGGCTGGGGAAGGCACGAGGAGCTTCAAAGTCACAATTCCTCCCTTGGTTCAGCAGAGGTTGGGTGTGGGAAAAGACTTAGTTATCAGTCTTTAGCTCATAGGAGAGCATCAGGGTATGGGGTGCTGTAATGCTGTTTTGTGTTGTTGTTGTTGTTTTGTTGTGTTTGTTTTTCTACTATTGTTCATTTTACGGTTGCTTGGCTGGTTTGGTTTAGTTTTCCTGGAATGCATTCAGAGCAATGGTGCTTTGGTCAGTTCCCAGGATTCTCATCCAGTTCTGAATTCAGATTAGCCCAAGAGAAATAGTTCCAAATAAGGGTACCGTGGCAGCCTGCCTTCTCTACATCGGAGGCAAGCACGCACAGCTCACTCGTGTTCACTTAGCCTCCAATCCCACTTCCCGCTTAATCGCTGAGTCCCCTTCTCCACATTCTATGTAGGTGTGCATGCTGTTCTCAGCCCAGGATGTCACCTCTGTCGCCATCACCACCATGGTGAGGTGGAGGTGTGAGCGAGGAGAGAAACAGACACACTTGTTGCCTGCTGCCTGCCCCCCACCAGTTATAGTAACTGGGCTGCTTCAGATACGTCTGAAAGGTGTCTACAGAGGACTTGATGCTTTTAGTGAGGAAGACACCGGCCAATTAGCTGACAGCCAGGGTAGGATAAGAAAGACAAGGAATAGAAAATTATAATTCTCAGTTCTGGAGCCAGATGACCCCCTCCTCCTGCCCTTATACATAAAAAACACTAGTTCTCCAGGCTTTGGCCTCTAGGGTGCACAGAAGTCGCCCCCAAGGCTCTCAGCTCAGTGGCTCCAGATTGAGGTTATCATGTAACTTGCACTGAGCCACCATCCCAACCTCCCAGTTCTCCAGCACAGACAGCCTATTATGGGATTTCATCATAATCACGCCAATTCTAATAATTCTCTTTTCCATATGTGTGTTTACATGTACATAAAACATATATGTACATAATCTTCATGATTCCACCTAAAGAACCACAATCAAAACATTTTTTAAATTAAAACATGGCATAGTGTGTCATAATAATCAATACCCCATCTCTAGGAATCTAAAATCGTTTGCATCAAGCCAACGATTTGAGTTTGAAGATCATATCGGTATCAAAAACTGGTAACTATAATGTTTACTAAGCAGAATTTGGGGACCTCAATTTGTCACAACATTGGGTGCTACTTTAAGAGCAAGCCATTCGTATTATTCATTTTATTACTTTTAGTGATCCTTCTTTGTATCCAAAAATGATACATTTTGTTTCAACTACACGATGGTAAAATATTATTAGAGAAACACAGACATTGAATATCAGGTCCCTTTTGAATATCGGGGCCTAAGAGGAAAACAGTTCTTTTCTGTGCTACTCTCTAAGAAATTAGCGAGTGTGGGCTGCCCGAGATGACTCGATATTGTAATTTATTATTCTCCCTGAAGGAAAACTAATAAGTTTTATTAGTATTATTATTCAGATTTATTCTCCCTAAATTTAAAATTACTTCCAGTTTTTAGCTATAATACAATAAATACCCCTTATACAACGATGTTATGGGTAGGTTTCTCCATGTATTTCAAAAGAAAAGAAAACTTAACTTGAGAATTAGAGCTCATCACTCTTTATTCAGGAAATTGTTTTAAGCTAATTTTCTTCCATTAAGCTATAGCGTTATTGAGTTTTCCAGCTCAAACCTTGTTTATTTCTGCACTTGTGGAATTTAGCACAGTGACTGGCATAAAATAATTACCCAAGACATTCTCATTACCATACTTAACTGATTTTTATGTACATATTTGGATCTACAAAACAATAATCCATATTAAAATTAATAACAGTTGAGCCACATCCTCAACTGTTTCTCATGGCAAAATCAAGATGAAATCAGCTTCCAGGCTGCTATATTTGATGGTACATTGGTAATTGACAGTTTTAAAAGTAAACATCTCCAAGTTATTTATTATATTAGTTCAAATAAAAACTATAACTCTACAAATGATCACCTTTATTCATAAACATGAAACAGAACTGAGGACCAGACCATCTCTTCAAAGACTTTACTGTTCTTTTAATTCATTTTCCTATAATTTACTCAAAAGTATCAATAGATGTTTTTCATTAAGTTGTGTTAGCCCAGTTACACAAATATGTACGGTAAACAATATAGTCTAATAAAAACTATGAGAGCAAAGTTACTTTTCTATCCCCATAACATCTGAGGCCTTTGAGCCACAGGCAAAACTTCCCCTAAAAAAACAGTCACGACATCACCACCAGCGCTAGTCCAAGCTCAGAGAGTAACATTACTACTTAGACCCCATTTATGAAATTTGATTTATTTGTATGGGGATTCTGTGTTCTGTAATTGCTCATGTCTAAGCCTGTCTTAGTAACCAAAGAAAGCCCCGTGTTTACATGCTACAGATAACATGTAGTAACAGGGAAGGGATTTTTGAAGCAAAAATCTCTGTATTATTTCTCTTTATGACTTCTTCCGTGGACTACTTTATCCACTACAATCTTTACAAGCTTGAATCTAAGTCCAGTGGTCTGCAAATTTACATAATGGCAATTTCTTACACACTAAAAGAATGTACAAATGAGCCTATATCTTTCCCATATCAAATATGGGAGTATATATCATTTTTATATAAGAACACAGATTTTTTTAAGTAGCTGGTATTTTCTTTGTGACCATAATTTAGAGTAAATAAAAGAGATTTCATATTTTATGAAATGGAAGGGCAGTCCCAAACAGTTTAGGATGGTTTCCTTTAGAAGAAACCATTATTTTTATAAATTTCAAGATATCTATATTTTAAAATATTGCAAACTTTAACATGACTTATATTTCTCTAAACAGTACATACAGATGGCAAACAAAACATTATAGAAAGTCTTACATAGTAATGGTCATGGAAACTTTATTCAGAAATAAACCCAAACTGGAAACAGCCCAGTGTCCTCCAACAGCTGAGTCATTAACAGTCATGAATAGCCATATCATGCACAGTGGTGGGACAGTAAAAAGAAACCAAATACTGACATATTTGCAAATGTGTGAAGGACCATGCTGAGTGGCAAAAAGCCAAACTCCCAAGGTCACATGCAAGTAATGGCATGCAATGATACATATATGTGTGTTCCTTTTATAGGATCATGAGATAACGGTAAGCAGATACAGATTATGGCCTAAGGGACTTGATGGTTTAAATATGGCGGAACCCTGTGGTGATGGAACATGTTTTCAATCACCAACCTATATGGTGTGACTAATAGTTTTCCTTACTTTATGAGGATGCTCTCAGTAAAATCCATGCTGACAGTGGTATTGTGTACTCCTAAGATGCTGAGCAGCAGCCATGAGCCATGACTTCCAGAATGTCACATGACCACAAGGCAAACAACAGAAAGTGTGCTGTGTGACTGGGGTTTTGTGACTCTAAGTATTCAGTAAATTACATGTAACTTCCAATAATTTATTATAAAAAGAATGTGTGTTAGATTATTTTGCACAACTGTATATTAGTGTAAGCCTTTGTAACACTTTCAAGATATGCTAAGCAATGATACGTGTGCTACCTTTTAATGTTTTAATGTTCCATGCTCTCACACATGATATGGGATGTTTCTCTGTACACTATGGATATGTGTTGCTCTCATTGGTTGAAAAATAAATCTGCTTTAGCCTATGGCAAGTCAGGATAGAACGAGGCAGTAAATCTAAGCAGAGATATAGGAGAAAAAGGGCAGAGTCTGGAAGATGCCAGAAGCCACCCAAGGAGCAACATGCCAGAGCACCACCAGGAAGCCATGGGCCATGTGGCCATACATAGATTAATAGAAATAAGCTAATTTAAGATGTAAGAGCTAGCTAGTAATAAGCCTGAACCATCAGCCTAACATTTATAATTAATATTAATCCTCAGAGTGGTTATTCGGGAACTGAATGGTGGGAGAGAAACATCCGTTTATACACACATGTATAGACTGTATGTTGAACATATTTCCCTACTCTCTTTCTATGCCCATATCCCTCCCATTGGTTCCTTTTGTCGCTCTAAGGGACTATATTCATGTTTTGTATCATGCCAAATCAATTTGTAAACATATCTAATATTTTATGCAGCTATATAAAATCTAGGAATACCAAATAAGAGAAAACTAACAATTTTCATCTTTTTGTGGCTGGCTTAATTTGATTAATATGAGTAACTCCAGTTGTATCCAATTTCCAGTAAATGACATAAATGCTCCATTGTATGGTAGGGAAAAAAGTCCCATTGTCTATATATTAACTTCCCCACCCGTGTCTCTATTGATGGAAACCTAGGATGGCTCCACAGCTTAGCTGCTGTGACGAGGGCTGCACAGAACACTGATGTGCAAGCGTCTGTTATATGTTGACGTTGGGTCACTTGGGTACACATCCAGGAGTAGTCTGGATGTAGCTGATCACATAGAGGATCTATTTCAGTTTTATAAGAAACCCGCACACGCACTTCCAGTATGGCTGGATTAGTTTACATTTCCACTAGCCGTGTCTCAGTACTTCTGTCTATCCACATTCTTGCCGGCATTTGGTGTTTTCTCATCTTTAACTTACTGTGTTTTCAAGTTCAAGTGGGTTTAGTGGCACATAACCTTTGTAAGTCAAAGAACATGGGCATCTCCTGATGATTGCAGTGATTATCCAATTCTGCATATGACGAGATTGCATATAACTGTACAGAAATGCTCAATAGCTATAAAATGTGACATATGATCTAGACTGGTTATACTACTATGCTATCATTAATCACATTACCACACAAGGAAGCGAGAGGAAAGTGTACATGGGTTACCTTGCTCTTGTTTCAGGTTATGACTCTGTAACTATTTCAAAAAATAAAATTCTTTAAAATAATTATTCTTCAGGCTGAAGAGATTTCTCAGTGGTTATGGTCACTGGATGGGAGGAGACCTGGTTCTGGTTCCCAGCACCCACATGCCAGACACAGGCACTCTATACACATATATCACATAAATACAAGCCGGCCAAACATACATAAAATAAATCTTTAAAAATATTTTTTAGCATAGACAAGTAGTATTCAAATGCTATGTCACAATGGGATAATACTTGGGAAACCCTGAGATGTGCCAACATGGATAGCCCTTGAAGATTTTATGCCAAATGAAGAAATATTACATAACAGCACAAAGATGAGAAGTCCAAAATAAATGAGCTCAAAGGAACAGGGTAAATGACATTTGCAGGGGACTGAGGAGAGAGAAAATGTAAAGTCATTAGTCTAGGTACAAAGTTTTGTACGCAAGATAAATAAGACTTAGAGGGTGCTGTTCTCCAGCACAGCGCCTGTGACTGAGACTGCAAAGGAGACTTTAGATCAGGCAGAGATGGTGGATCTTTAGGTTAATTTTTTTTTTAAGAAAAATAGAGAAGGTAGGAAGAAAATTGTGTAGTTTAAAAATGAGACACACACACATACAGAGAGAGAGAGAGAGAGAGAGAGAGAGAGAGAGAGAGAGAGAGAGAGAGAGAAAGCATAGATTGTGGTGTGTCCCATAACTGTGTACCTATATCCAAGCTCATTCAGTAGTACTCATTAAATACAAAGAATTTTTTGAGTGTCAGGAAAACTCTCATAAATGAGTTCTGAATCTAAGCAATATTACCATGTAATGTCTGAGCTCTATAATCCTTCAAAGTACCTTCTACTCTCTCTCTTACTTTGTTTCTTCCTTTTGTGGTTTAGACAGTTGTCTGAATCCTCAGAAAAATAGCATATTTTTTGTAGGCACAAATTTTACTGCTTTAAATTTTTAAAAGGAATTTTGTTTTTATATATTTTAAATAATTTATTTTTTAATTTTATGGGGTTTTTTGGTTTTTAGTTTTTTGTTGGGTGGTAGTTTATCAAGACAGGGTTTCTCTGTGTAACAGCCCTGGCTGTCCTGGAACTTGGTCTTGTAGACCAGGCTGATCTCAAACTCACAGAGATCCACCTGCCTCCGCCTCCCAAGTGCTGGGATTAAAGGCTTGCATCACCACCGCCCGGCTTAAATTTTCTGTTTTAAAGTCAGCTTTATATGAATTTCTTTTGTTGGCCATAAATTTTCTAAGCATTACATCCTGCTCCATTCCTGCTGCCATTTTCAGCTGCTTTTGCAAAATAGTCTCAGTATTACTTGGTGAATCTTATTACCATGAAATTTAATGTTAGATATTTTATTTGTCATCTAGAACATTTTATTTGTACAAAAACTTATTATGGACATGATTTTAATCAAATACAATCTTATAGGTGTTTTCCTGTTTAATTCTTTGGGTGATATTTTTGTTGTAATACAAAATAACATTCTCTGGTATACAGAAAATATTTGATAAACTTATTGCTAAATGTATATGTAAGCATGCCGTGGGATATATAATGTGGGAACAAATCAGAATCCTTAGAAGCCTGCTTATTTTTTTTAAATGTGATCTAAAGGTGCAACTTTGCATCATAATTTGCAAGGTGATAATCATTTAGTGAACATTGCTAGCTACATTATTGATAGAATACTGATATGCAGCAATCTTTCTTGTTGGACTATCTTTGAACTACCAGCCTGCAAATAATGACCTGGAGACTTATTATTAATTATGAAAGCTGGCCTTAGTTTAGGCATTTTCCAAGCTAGGTCTTATAACTTGATGTATGTGAGGTTTTGCTCTTTTGTCGTTTTGGTTTTTGAGAAGGCCTGCCACCCAGCTCCCAAAGAAATCACACACAGAGGCTTATTCTTGATTATGAATGCCGGGCCTTATCTTGGCTTGTTTCTTGCCATCTTCTCTTAACTTTGGTTTATCCCGCCTACCCGTTGCCTCTAAGTTTTTTCCTTTCCTTACTTCTATATCTCTTGTTTTCGCTCTTACTCCGTGGCTGGCTGGGTGACTGGGTGGCTGGCCCCTGAAGGCCTCTGATGGAGGAGTTAATTTCCTTGGTTAAATAAAGAAACTGCCTAGGTGCATTTGATAGGCCAACCCTTAGGTGGGTGGAGTAGACAGAACAGAATGCTGGGAGAAAGAAGCCGAGTCAGTGAGTCGCCATGATTCTCCCACTCCAGACAGACGCAAGTTAAGATCTTTCCTGGTAAGCCAGCTCGTGGTGCTACACAAAATATTAGAAATGGGTTAGATCAATATGTAAGAGCTAGCCAATAAGAGGCTGGAACTAATGGGCCAGGCAGTGATTAAAAGAATACAATTTATGTGTTGTTATTTCGGGGCATAAGCTAGCCATACGGGCGGCCGGGTGCCGGGGACACAGCCCCGCCGCTCACATTACAACAGAGTGGGCCCAGCCCCGGCCGCCCGCATTACAACAGTCCTCCTCCCTGTTCTCTCATTGCTCCTCCTTTCCACATCCCCTCCCCCCGTTTCTCCTATTTATTCTCCTATTTATTCCTATATATTATGCCTGCCAGCCCCACCTATCCTTGCTCCTGCCTCGCTATTGGCCATTCAGCTCTTTATTAGATCATCAGGTGTTTTAGACAGTCACAGTAACACAGCTTCATTGAGTAAAACAAATGAAGTATAAACAAAAGTTACACACCTTAAAATAATATTCCCCCAGAACTTAATTAACCCATATTTCTTAGTCTGCATTCTGCCACATGGCTCAGTTACCTCCTAGTACAGCACATCCAACTTGCCCTGGGTCTGCTGGCAAAATCACACGCCTAGATCCTCCTGCCAGTTTATCTCTTCTGCCCAGAAGTCCCACCTATAGCTTCTGCTTAGCTATTGGCTGTTCAGCTTTCTATTACACCAATCACAACAATACAGCTTCATACAATGAACAATTATACCACAGAATATTAAAATATAAAAAATTAAAATGTCTAATGTATTTATTTTTCATCTTTTCAAATATATGTATATGGTACTTTTCTTGACCTGGAAATTTGTTTCAAAGATAAATTTGCAGGCCCAAAAGCAAGAACTCCAGGAGTAGGGTCTGGCAATAAGAGGTTTAACACAAACTCTTAAAGCTAATTCTGCTGTAGGCTAACTGGTAAAGACAGCTGGTCTCAGAAACCAAGATAAACAAATTGCTATTCACTGTGTAAAGTTTAATACTAAATATGCCTGCTGAAACTATGGCAAGGAAGGAAATGGCAAATCAATGTTAAGAGAAGATGGCAAGAAACAAGATCACATTTGAACCAAACATGGGGACAAGTAAGATTTTATTCCTCTTTCTGAAACTGTCAACTAGCACAGAATTGTGTATATCCATGAGTCACACTGTGATGCTTTGAAAGAGATATACAATGTGCAATGCTCAAGTCAGCGTAATTAGCACACACATCACCTCAAACATTTGTTTCATGTTGGAAGCAGCCCAAATTGTTTCTTCTGGCTATTTTGAGACACACAACAAATCACTACTCTACTATCGTACTAAAAATCTCAAAAAAATAAGGTGGAGAGGGATGAAGAAGACACTCAGCATCAACTTCCGGTCTCCAAAGGCATTTGCACATGTGTATGCACATATATACACACATAAAAAAATTAATTTTTCAAATGTGTAGATAATTCAGCAGTAGAAAAACAATCCAATTTTAAAATGGGAAGATGATCTGAATAAACATTTCTAAAAATGCATACTGAACAAATGATCATTGTTTGAAAATGTGTTCCAAATCACAAATCACCAGAAAAATACAAATCAAAGATTAGATGCATCACCGCAGTTAGAATGGCCATCACAAACAGATAAAAAATATTCTCTTCTTTGGTTCAAACAAAGTTTCATTGAATGTATCCACCCTTGTCTCCTCAGACTGAGAAGACTTGAGCCGAGCTCAGCAGAACCAGGAGTGTTGCTCACTCCTGAAATGCCCAAGTCAGAGGCAGGAGGGTGGTGGATTTGAGGCTGGCCAGGGCTACAGATTAAAACTCAGTCTCAAAATAAAATAAGTCATTTAATGATAATTCCGGAGCCAATTGACTGAAAACAGTCTACACAGATGCCCCGGGCTCCCTCATTTACCTGGCCCTGCTTCTTGCTTTGTAATCACGATTATGTAGTTTTTTCTTACAGTGAGCTCCCAGTAGAAGATAAGCTTCTGTGGTCCTCAAAATCTGGATCCTCCTCACACCTGCTGTAGTTAGGGGTGTGCAGATCAACTGGAAGGTACCAAATAAAGGGAGATACAAGAGCAAGGTCTGTCTGGGTTGTCATGGAGGCAGGGGCTTAGTGGAACAAAGCTGCCCAGAGATGCACATGACAGACGCCGTGAATTATATCTGCCATCCACATCAAAGCACATGAAACCCATTTGGCAACTCAATAACATTATCTGAATTAGACATTTAGCAAACCATAAAAACAGCATGGTAGCTTCAGAAAAAGGTCATCTAAATATCCCTAGAGGACTGTTCGCTGTGATTATTCAGAGAGAGTAAACTCCTCAAGGATGAGGGGCATCTGCTTTTGGTCCACGAGCTTCTGAGTGCCTATTAGAACTCATGACTTATTCATTGCCATTAACAGGAAAGCCACTACCAGGGTGCCCCTCTCCTAATCTACTGCTCTGTGTGCTGGGCACAGCACCACTGTGCACAACAAGAAAAGCATGGATGTGTCACAGTTTCCACAACAGCCATCAGGTTATTCCCTGTCCGCTAACCCTGCTCTTGAGAGACTATAAAACGATACGCTTAGGATTCAGGTGGGACAATCGGACCATATTTTTAACATTAGGAACAGAAATTGTTTTAATTTTTCCTGGAATTAGCTTAGACCTGGCTAAAAATAATTCCCCAAGTTCTCTGAATTTTTTATAACTCTACAAGCTAAAGGCCATTTTAGATATTCATAACAGTCACCACCTGCTCAATTGGCAACTGGTTGGAAATTTTAAACAGTGGGGGAAGAGAAATGGGAACCTCTTTGATGGGTAGAGATCAAAAAGTTCTAGAGATGTATTTTATAAACAATATGCTTAGCATTAGTAGAACATGCTAGCTAAATGGCTAGGTAGAGTAATGCTAGCGGGATAAAATTCTCATTCCTGCCACACGCTATGCCAGGAGCAACCCTGAGCACTTGATGCACAGAGTACCTTAGATCCTCATCCCCAAAATACAGCTATTTCTCTGTTGCTGTCTCTTTCATCAGGCCCCTAGTTTAACTCTTGGGTCTTTAACTGCCAACAAAAATACTGAGCAACACATCCAACTAACTAGTGTGTTCTGCTGTAACTTGTGGAATTCATAGACCAAAACCTTTTCCTGAGGAGGGCAGGAGTATTTCTGATGCCAAAGCCACAATTTTCCCTTTCTTCTTTAACTTATTTTATTTTATGCATTGGGTATTTTACCTTATGCCAGAAGGAGGCCCTAGAACTGGAATCACAAACAGTCATGAGCCATGATGTGTAGGTGCTGGGAATGAAACGCAGGTCCTCTGGAAGAGCAACCAGTGCTCTTCATGACTGAGCCGTCTTTCCAGCCCCACCCTTTAAAAAGTCCTGTTTTCTCTTAGCCTGTTTAGATGCTCACCTTCCTGGACGTAGATAGAAGACCTTCGTCTTCCCGCAGGGCAGGGAATTTGGACTGCTCTTCAGTATCGAGAGGGAGTCCAACAATGCCCACAATAACTCAGACAGCTAATGACCCTTCACCAGTACAACTTGAAGAAGGGAAACACACAAACTCTACTACCAAAAGAAAGAAAGAGAGAAAGGAAAAATGACCGGAGTTAACAACCACTGGTCATTAATATCACTTAATATCAATGGACTCAACTCACCTATAAAGAGGCACAGGCTAAGAGATTGGATTCGAAAACAGGATCCAACATTCTGCTGCTTACAAGAAACACACCTCAACCACAAAGACAGATATCTACTCAGAGTAAAGGGCTGGGAAAAGGTTTATCAAGCAAACGGACCTAAGAAACAGGCAGGTGTGGCCATACTAATTTCTAAGAAAGTTGACTTCAAACTAAAATCAATCAAAAGAGATGGAGAGGGACATTTTTTACTCATAACAGGAACAATTCACCAGGATGAAGTCTCAATCCTGAATATATATGCCCCTAATATAAAAGCACCCACTTATGTAAAAGAAACGTTACTAAATCTCAAGGCAGTCATCAAACCACACACACTAATAGTAGGAGATTTCAACACTCCTCTCTCACCAAAGGACAGGTCAATCAGACAGAAACCTAACAGAGAAATAAGAGGATTAAGGGAGGTAATGAATCAAATGGACTTAACAGACATCTATAGAATATTCCACTCAAATAAGAAAGAATATACCTTCTTCTCTGCAGCTCATGGAACCTTCTCGAAAATAGACCACATACTCGGTAACAAAGCAAACTTACACAGTTACAAAAAAATATCGGTAACCACCTGTGTCTTATCAGATCACCATGGATTAAAGTTAGAATTCAACAACAATGCTATCCCCAGAAAGCCTACGAACTCATGGAAACTGGACAGTCAATTACTGAACCACACCTGGATCAAGGAAGAAATAAAGAAAGAAATTAAAGTCTTTCTTGAATTCAATGAAAACGAAGACTCAACATACTCAAACCTATGGGACACTATGAAAGCAGTGCTAAGAGGAAAGTTCATAGCATTAAGTGCCCACTTAAAGAAAACGGAGAAAGCACACATTGGAGACTTAATAGCCCACCTGAAAGCTTTAGAAAAAAAAAGAAGCAGACTCACCTAGGAGAAGTAGAAGACTCGAAATAATCAAATTGAGGGCTGAAATCAACAAAATAGAAACACAGAAAACTATCCAAAGAATCAATGAAACAAAAAGCTGGTTCTTGGAGAAAATCAATAAGATTGATAAACCCCTATCTAAACTAATCAAACGGCGGAGAGAGAATACACAAATTAACAAAATCAGAAACGAAAAGGGAGACATAACCACAGACACAGAGGAAATTCAGAGAATCATTAGATCTTACTACAAAAACCTGTATGCCACAAAATTGGAAAATGTAAAAGAAATGGACACTTTTTTAGATAAGTACCATATACCAAAGTTAAACCAGGACCAGGTGAACAATCTAAATAGACCTGTTAGTCGCGAAGAATTAGAAGCTGTTATAAAAAACCTCCCCACCAAAAAAAGCCCAGGTCCAGACGGCTTCAATGCAGAATTCTACCAGAACTTCCAAGAAGACCTAATACCTATACTCCTTAATGTATTTCACAATATTGAAACAGAGAAGTCATTGCCAAATTCTTTTTATGAAGCTGAAGTTACTCTGATACCAAAACCACACAAAGACACAACCAAGAAAGAGAACTACAGGCCAATCTCACTCATGAACATCGACGCAAAAATACTCAATAAAATACTGGCAAACCGAATCCAAGAACACATTAGAAAAATTATCCATTATGATCAAGTAGGCTTCATCCCAGAGATGCAGGGCTGGTTCAACATACGAAAATCTATCAATGTAATCCATCATATAAATAATCTGAAAGAAAAAAACCATATGATCATTTCATTAGATGCGGAAAAAGCATTTGACAAAATTCAACATCCCTTTATGATAAAGGTCTTAGAGAGATTAGGAATACAAGGGTCATTCCTAAGTATAATAAAAGCTATTTATAGCAAGCCGTCAGCTAACATCAAATTAAATGGAGAGAAACTCAAAGCTATTCCACTAAAATCAGGAACACGACAAGGTTGTCCACTCTCTCCATACCTCTTTAATATAGTGCTTGAAATTCTAGCAATAGCAATAAGACAACATAAGGGGATCAAAGGGATTCAAATTGGAAAGGAAGAAGTTAAACTTTCATTATTTGCAGACGATATGATAGTGTACATAAGCGACCCCAAAAACTCCAGCAAAGAACTCCTTCAGCTGATAAACACCTTTAGTAGCGTTGCAGGATACAAGATCAATTCCAAAAAATCAGTTGCCCTCCTATACACAAAGGATAAGGAAGCAGAGATGGAAATCAGAGAAGCATCACCCTTCACGATAGCCACAAATAGCATAAAATATCTTGGGGTAACTCTAACCAAGGAAGTAAAGGATCTATTTGACAAGAACTTTAAGTCTATGAAGAAAGAAATTGAGGAGGATACCAGAAAATGGAAGGATCTCCCTTGCTCTTGGATTGGGAGGATCAACATAGTAAAAATGGCAATTCTACCAAGGGCAATTTATAGATTCAACGCAATCCCCATTAAAATCCCATCAAAATTCTTCACAGATCTTGAGAGGACAATAATCAACTTTATATGGAGAAACAAAAAACCCAGGATAGCCAAAACAATCTTATATAATAAAGGATCGTCTGGAGGCATTACCATCCCTGACCTCAAACTCTATTACAGAGCCTCAGTATTGAAAACAGCTTGGTATTGGCATAAAAACAGAGAAGTCGATCAATGGAACCGAGTAGAAGACCCTGATTTTAACCCACAAACATATGAACACCTAATTTTTGATAAAGGAGCTAAAAGTATTCAATGGAAAAAAGAGAGCATCTTCAACAAATGGTGCTGGCAGAACTGGTTGTCAACGTGTAGAAGAATGAAAATAGATCCATATCTATCACCATGCACAAAACTCAAGTCCAAATGGATTAAAGACCTCAATATTAGTCTGAACACACTGAACCTGATAGAAGAAAAAGTGGGAAGTACTCTACAACATATGGGTACAGGAGATCACTTCCTACGTTTATCCCCAGCAGCACAGACATTAAGGACAACATTGAATAAATGGGACCTCCTGAAACTGAGTAGCTTCTGTAAAGCAAAGGACACTGTCACTAAGACAAAAAGGCAACCCACTGACTGGGAGAAGATCTTCACCAACCCTGCAACAGACAAAGGTCTGATCTCCAAAATATATAAAGAACTCAAGAAACTAGACTTTAAAATGCTAATGAACCCAATAAAAAAATGGGGCACTGAACTGAACAGAGAATTCTCAACAGAAGAAATTCAAATGGCCAAAAGACACTTAAAGTCATGCTCAACCTCCTTAGCGATAAGGGAAATGCAAATTAAAACAACTTTGAGATACCATCTTACACCTGTCAGAATGGCTAAAATCAAAAACACCAATGATAGCCTTTGCTGGAGAGGTTGTGGAGAAAGGGGCACACTCATTCATTGCTGGTGGGAATGCAAACTTGTGCAACCACTTTGGAAATCAGTGTGGCGATTTCTCAGGAAATTTGGGATCAACCTACCCCAAGATCCAGTAATACCTCTATTGGGAATATACCCAAGAGATGCCCCATCAAATGACAAAAGTATCTCTTCAACTATGTTCATAGCAGCATTGTTTGTAATAGCCAAAACCTGGAAACAACCTAGATGCCCTTCAATGGAGGAATGGATGAAGAAAGTATGGAATATATACATATTAGAGTACTACTCAGCGGTAAAAAACAATGACTTCTCGAATTTTGCGTGCAAATGGATGGAAATAGAAAACACTATCCTGAGTGAGGTATCCCAGTCCCAAAAAGAGGAACATGGGATGTACTCACTCATAATCGGTTTCTAGCCATAAATAAAGGACATTGAGCTTATAATTTATGATCCTAGAGAAGCTAAATAAGACAGTGAACCCAAAGAAATTCATATAGTCATCTGCCTGGAGAGGGGAAGTAGACAAGATTGCAGGGCAATAACTGGGAACTTGCGGGGGAGGTGGCAAGGGGCAAAGGGGAAATGGGATGAGAAACATGAGAAGGGGAGGATGGGAGGAGCTCGGGGGATTGGGATGGTTGGGATATAGGAAGGGAGGATACTGGAGCAGCGAAGTATATATCCTAACTAAGGGACCCATCTTAGGGTTGGAAAGAAACTTGACTCTATAGGGGTTCGCAGGTGTCCAGGGAGATGTCCCCAGCTGGTACCTTGGGCAACTGAGGAGAGGGAACCTGAAATGACCCTATCCTATACTGATAAATATCTTACATATCACCTTAGAACCTTCATCTGGCGATGGATTGAGGTAGAGACAGAGACTCAATTTGGAGCAACGGTCTGAGCTCTTAAGGTCCAAATGAGGAGCAGAAGGAGGGAGAACATGAGCAAGGAAATCAGGACCACGAGGGATGCACCCGCCCACTGTGACAGTGGAACTGATTTATTGTGAGCCCACCAAGGCCAGCTGGTCTGGGACTGAATAAGCATGGGTTGAAACTGGACTCTCTGAGCATGGCGGACAATGAAGGCTGATGAGAAGCCAAGGACAATGGCATTAGGTTTCGATCCTAATACATGAACTGGCTTTGTGGGTGCTTAGCCTGTTTAGACGCTCACCTTCCTGGACATAGATAGAAGACCTTCGTCTTCCCGCAGGGCAGAGAATTTGGACTGCTCTCCAGTATCGAGAGGGAGGGGGAATGGTGTGGGGGAAGGAGAAGAGGAGTGGGAATAGGGGGAGGGGAGTGGGGGGAGGGGGCAATATTTGGGAGGAGGGGAGGGAAATGGGAAACGGGGAACAGGTGGAAATTTTAATTAAAAAAGAATAAAAAAAAATGAAAAAAAAAAAGATTGTACTGAGAAAAGGAACACTGACCTGAGTTCTATGAATGATTTCACATGTAGCTAACAACTGCTTGTCTTTACAAAGAAACACATGTGCGTTTCTTACTATTAATTTCGTGAAATTAATAAACTTTCAAAAGAAAAAAAAATAAATAAAAAATAAAAACCTTGAGTGCTTGGAAATCATTCCTCTTTGTAGGAGCTGAGTTATCTTCCAGATCTGAAATATCTCTACCTGCAGTTAAGTATCTCTCTTCTTCCTGAATCTCACCCTTGCTGTAGCCGTTCCTGTCCCAGGCAGAAGACCTGATTGTAAGATAAGGAGGCAGAGGTGAGATTGAAATGGCAGATAGTTCCTCTTATTTTGGTTCCCATTCAAGATGTGTTGGATTCATTGATTTTTTTTTTGTTCCAACTGAACTAGAAGCAAGAGCAACAAAAGATCCATTTTATTACCATCTAAAGAAAATCGTAACTAAACGAAGCTCAGTTCCTGCTGAGCCTAAAATAACTTATTTCCTCAGGAAGAGCAGGCATAAATCTGCGCACTTAGTTCACCAAGCACACATCCTAAATGTCTCACCTTAAATCCACTGTGTTTGGTCTCAAAAACTTCCAAAAAAGCTGTTTTGTTCCAATCAGTGCTTACCTTTCTCCACTCAAGATACTGGAATGGGAGGTGGTTACAGAAAGGAGAAGTAAAAGATGAATTTTATGGTACCTATTTAGTGATCACCAAGTGTTAGAACACAGTAGCATCCAGGTTGATAAACGCTATTTTGAAACATCAGTTTTTCCTAGGAAATGAGTCATCTTCATTGAAATTTTCAATAGTGATAGCTTAAGGTAGTCTGTCTTTTAATTCAACGAGCATGCGTTTAGGTTACTTCTTCATTTATAATATTGGTCATTTGAAGATTATTTTGTTCTTATGATGAACTAATATTTTTCTATTATAAATGCTATCTCAGACCAGTTTGGGGCTTTCATTTCATCAATATAGCCACTCATATTTACCAAGTCTTGTATCTCCATTTTTAAATAGTTTTCACTACCTTTTGGGAGTTGTTTTTGTAGCATCTTGGTTTAGATGTTAAACTCATGGATCTTTCATCTTTTGCAACATGCACATTTAAGGTCATAAATGTCTCTCTCTCTGCAATGCAGTGGTTAATTCTAATTCAGTTCCAGATTTGCAACAGTGTCTTATTTAGCCTGCAAATAATGGAAAGTCTGATTTGTAATTTCTAAATATAGTGTTTGTCATCATCTTCTAAATTTAATTACCCTGTAATCAGAGAGCATTTGTTTCGCTTCAGTTTTCTGATGGTTTTTTTAAAACTTGTTTTGCAGCCTGATGCTGGGTCAACTTTCATAAACATTCTCCAAGTGCTCTGGAAGAAAGCTGGCCTTTTGAAATTCCTTATATATAACTGAAAATTTATAAGTTATAACCTATATGAGAATATCATTTTACCAACAGAATTCAAGACTATGAAACTGATATTAAATGCATTTAGACTAATGATTCTTTCTATCTTCTGATAAATTAATGTTTCATCATTATAGATAAATATAACATGTATATAGACATCTACATAGTTATTAGGCATGTATACTAGGTATACATCATGATATATACATACTGATATATTGCCCTAAAAAGGGTTTTCCCTGAGACTTTGTGCACTTAGCTATCTAGGTAGTTTTCTTTAGTGTTTGCATAGTTTATCTCTTCCATACACTTTCAGGCATTCTAATATATATATATATATATATATATATATATATATGCCAACACATAAGGATATTTTTGTTCTCTTGCATAATTTTTTAAAGACACATTTATTTAGCATCATAATCAGCATATGCATAGTCTTTTAACGAACATTATCTCTTGTTTGATGAATTACTTTTATTCCTCTTTTAATGTTATTTTGATGGTTTTTGTTCTTTCCTTATCTACATTGTATATAACTTACATTCCTTGGAGTCCCCTTTGCCCTCTCCTGTTGAACTACATTCAACTTTATTTTAATTATCTTAAAATAGTTGAACTACATTCATGGTGAGTCCATAAACTGTTTTCAGATCTTTTAAGATTTCTTAATTTATCATTTCCTCTTTATTTTGTGGGTTTCTGATCATTATTTTAGACACTATGAAGCTGGTGACTGAAGTGTGGCTTCATCATTCTCTGGGTTGTTTCTGCTCATAGCAGACAGACTGTTCACATGTGCTCATAGCAGACGGAGTGTTCACATGTGCTCATAGCACACAGACTGTTCACATGTGCTCATAGCAGACTGTTCACATGTGCTCATAGCACACAGACTGTTCACATGTGCTCATAGCAGACTGTTCACAACTGCTCATAGCACGCAGACTGTTCACATGTGCTCATGCACACAGACTGTTCACATGTGCTCATAGCAGACTGTTCACAACTGCTCATAGCACGCAGACTGTTCACATGTGCTCATGCACACAGACTGTTCACATGTGCTCATAGCAGACTGTTCACATGTGCTCATTGCACGCAGACTGTTCACATGTGCTCATAGCAGACTGTTCACATGTGCTCATAGCACACAGACTGTTCACATGTGCTCATAGCAGACTGTTCGCATGTGCTCATTGCATGCAGACTGTTCACATGTGCTCATAGCACACAGACTGTTCACATGTGCTCATAGCAGACAGAGTGTTCACATGTGCTCATAGCACACAGACTGTTCATGTGTGCTCATAGCAGACTGTTCACATGTGCTCAGAGCCGATGGAGTGTTCACATGTTTTGTGCATTTTGTCACAATTCCTCTTCTCCAAGGTTTTAATGATAAAAATTTTGAGTGACCTTGCTTACGGATGTATTTTTCTCTGTCTTGAGAGATTCCTCATTGAGTACTAAAAAATACTTAAGGATAGTAAATTCATAAAATAAATAAAAGGATTCCCTTAGTTTACAGTTTGGGGGTTTGAACTTCTCATATTGGGTAGCTTCAGTCCAGTCTCTAGTGAGAGGAAAGACTGGAAGGGAAAGAACAGCTACACTGCGATGAGAAGCAACAACTCAGAGACAGGATTTCCCTTTATGACAGCTTCTTCTTAGGGAGACCATCAGGATGGGACACCTTCTATCACGTCCCACCTCAAGGGCTCTACCGTCTCAACACCACCCCTCTGTAACCAAGCTTCCAGCAGAAAAACCATATCCAAATCGTGACATATTGATCATACATGGATCAAATATAATTTTGCATTTTTATGTCATTCTTTAACTTTTTTATGGTCCTCTGAAGATTCTAGTTTTATATTAGAATGTCATTTTCAACTCTGAACTCAGGACCATAATCTCCATCCCGTTTCCTGTGTGGTTGTGATTTACAATCACTATTTTTTGAAAATGTTAGCCATTTGAATACATGCATAAAAGTATTGCATTGATTTTAATTACCATGTCCCTAATAGCTACTTGCAACATTTTCAACACTTTCAGTTCCCCTTTGTTCTTTTGAAGCCCTTCTTTGTGCTGCAATTGAATTGCTATCTTCTTACTGTTGAGCACAGAGAGTTCCTAATACAGTCTGGATGCTGTCAATGTGTCAGACAGTGACTGGTCAATATACAGTTCCACTCTGCTCAGCTCGCTACTCTTTAACAGGCCTTTCATTGAGTAAAACTTACTGCTTTCAGCTTTGTTATTCATTGAGAATCCCATACTTTGAACACATCAACTCTCCACACCCCCTCTAACTCTTCCTAGGGCCTCGCCACGTCCCTCGTCCACCTTTGTGTCTTCCTGTCTTCTTTCACAGCCCATCACGTGCGATCAGTGACGTCTATATGTGCAGGGGTGTCGGGCCATCCACCAGAGCATGGAATACTTCTCGGTAGCTCCTTTAATGAGGACTTTCTCCTTTGTTCACACCTGCTGGGCGTTTTCTGGGTCACTTTGCAAGAAGTGTTCGTTCTAGTTCCTCCAATATATTCTCCCTGAACAGGATCAATAGAGTTCTAGTTCCCTGCCTTGTCAGAGCATTACGGTTGGTGAACAGTTTACCATTATTGCTGTCATTCAGAAATGTGGAGAATTAACTTGGTCTGGGCTTATTTTTGTTCATCATAAGCTGAAATGCCCCTTTCCATCTTGAAATCGCTCTTTTGCCGTTCTGAACATTTTTCTTGCCTATTTTTCCTAACAGTATTCTCTCTGCACGGTTTTGGTTCTGTCTGGGTAGCTTTGTCTCTGCGATGTTGAACTGTGTGAGCCCGTGTTCATACCTGTGCCTTCTTGGCTTTGTCACTTAATCATTTTGTTCAGCTTTGCAGGAAATTTCTTCAACTTGATTGCTAATTAGGTTTTAGATTTGTGTCACTTTTTTCATTCTCTAATTGGTCCCCTTTTATAGAATTCTGCTGCTTTTTTTTTTTTTATAATTTTCTCCTATCTATAAGCACCGGCTGCACTCCCCAGTTACTGGCTCCTTGAGTCTGCTCTCCTCTTCATATTGTGCCCTTTTCCCTCTTCTGCTTTCTAGTGTTGCAATTTCTGGCTGGAGGGTTTCAGCAAATGATGGGGACATCTCTAGCTTAAGGTAGTCACTAAGAGCTAACGGGAAGGCTGGTGGATGAGGAGAATTTCACATGATATGATTGGCACATTGGGTGGCCAGAATAATAAATACTATTGGACAACAACTCTTCATCTTTGGGTTGGGTAGCTTCTCCAGTCTCCTGCTAGCCTGCAGTGTTGTTGCTTGGATGAGAACCACGGTCAATCAATGTATTCATTTTTAATTAAACTATTTGTTTTCCCTCGAATGCTGTACCTTCCCTTTTCTGTAACATCATTAAAGCCCTTCTATTTCTCCTACAAACCTATTACTCTATTGCAGTGGCTCTCAACCTTCCTAATGCTGTGACTCTTTAATACAGTTCCTCATGTTGTGGTGACCCCAACCATAGAATTAGTTGTGTTCCTACTTCATAACTGTAATTTTGCTACTGTTACGAGTCGTAATGTAATATGAAACCTCTGTGAAAAGGTCATTTAACCCTCAAAGAGGTCACATCCCACAGGTTGATAATCACTGCTCTAAGGATTTGGACAAGGACATGCCTAAGAGTGGGCATAGTACATGGAAAATTTAGAATTCTCACTGGCCTTTTTGTAAGTCTTAGGGTTGTCCAGACTCTAGGAGGACATCAATCCCTGAGTCTGTCCATGGCTTTGAGAAAGCTAATGAACTTGAATTTCATTCACATGCTACCCGGTGGCCCTCCTGCTTAGCTTTGCACCCTCTGATCAGCTAATATCACATACTGTTATTCTTTTTGCTTTTAATCTTTAATGTTTTACTGCAAGTTTGTACCTAGTTTAATGAATAATAAAGTTGGTGTTTCTCTTTTGAGGTCTTGTTATTTTGGAGGTGGGTGGATGGGAGGCCTGGGTGACAGTATCTTTATTTCAAAATTTTGCTTGGAACAAGATGGTCTTTCATTATAGGAGCGACCTGGTTTAGTCGGGATTCATTAGAAAGCACTTGGCTGTGAGAATTTCTTCTCTACTTGCAACTTGCCAAATAAACCATGAGCATGCTCCTGCATTATTCTGTCGAATCAAAACCAAATCCAAACTTAGGTGTGAGATCAATCAAAGGGATTGTTGTGGAAGGAGAGAAGCCGACAGTGGAGCAACACCTGACCTTAAGTCCTCATACCTAAAACAGCAGCAGAGGGCTTCTTCAGAGGTCGAAGGGCCAAGGCTAGAAAGATCTGAGCAATAGTACGTAGGACAAACCGGGGAGAATAACTTGACCAGACAGTGGATCAAAGATTCTCAACTCCTAAAACCGGTCGATACCTTATGGATTAATGCTAATCCGCACTGAGGGCAGATAAAAATCCAAAGGTCCAGAAGAAAGAAAGCATAACTAAAGTTTGGGTCATGATAGCAAGAATTTTGTCCAGATTGACCACTGGATGTGAAAAATTCAGCTACTGATGAAGCAAACATGGGACTATGGAAGGTCTTAGTTGGTGATAAGTACCCATGAGGAGAGGCTGATTCGATCTGAGTCACATAGGGTAGACAGTGCAGCAACAGGGTTAATATGGCCATGGTTGTTACTCTGAATCACAAGGCTCAGTAAGCTTCAACACTGGCAAGAAATCCTCTTTCTCCCTTCTTTTCTATCCCTGACACATTGAGTTCTGCCTGGAAGAAACCATGTTGCCCCCACTTCTTTTTCCCTCACCAAGCTAATTCTTATTCAGATCAGCTTTATATATTGGCAGCAGTTCTCCCGGCCAGCCACCTCCCCAAATAAGATAGAACTGCATGTATCTTCCCTCCGTAGACTAATCACATTGTGTGCGGTTTTGGCTTGATTCTTAAGAGCAGAGCTGCATCTTACTAATCTTTCAAAAACTCCACGCTTAGCTCATAACAGAGATTCCACAGGCTTTCATAAGCAGGGAATGAATGTGTGGCAGTTACCATAGCTGTGACCTTTAAGAGTCAGCCTGTGCTCACAGGCAACTGTGAGGCAGAGGGATCTCCGAGCCCTTGGAATTGAGCACAGAGTGATCTTCCAGTTTCTTTGTCATCCAGCCCTCGCTCACTTCCATAGCCACTTCGTGTGTGTGGAGGAAAACGAGGTGGTGATTTTCATTTCATCGTCATTGTTTTAGGAAAAAAAAAAGCATGTGTTTCAGTAAAGGGGCTGCAATTAATTTTTCAAAGACTGAATCATTATCTTACTCATATATTATTCAGCAGCAGCGACCTATCAGCCAATAATAACTGATTGTTGAAAGGGGATACTTATGTTAAATCATTCACACATATGCAGACTTCTTTCTGACTTAGAGGTAAAGGAGGGAAGTATGAGTAAAATTGAGAGATATTCTTTTAAGGAATGCAAACTTTTATACTCCCTAGAGTACATCAAACCTGGCATAATTGCAGAGTTGAAGGGTTACTTGTAAATCATGTATCTCAACAACCTCATTATTGATAATTAAGAAAATCAAGGCTCAGAGATGTGAAGTATCAAAGTTTAAATAGACTCAGCCAGGAAGTAACCATCTTTTGTTCCCCAGAAGGGATTTTTTTCATTAAACTAGAGATAAGTTTTGTTTGATTTCTTTGGTTACATAGAAGAATTCATAAGGCAGCATCTGAAACATGAAATGCATAACAAAATCCAAAGTGGTTTCATTATTAAAGCCCAAAATGGACCCAGAATTTTAAATGTAATTATATTATCATACTATTGTTTAGAATACCAAATGAAAAGCTTTTGAATGTGGTGATCAAATGTCCTGAACATGTCCTTACTGTTGAAAATCATAAATCATCCAAAGAAGATAGAGGGGAATCTTGGTTGCATGCTGAGACACAGCCCAGGGCTCTTCTTCTTACAGGAGCTTCCTATGGCCATCTCTGGTTATGCTGTTCATTCCTGTACAGAATCAGACTAAAAACTGCCAGTGTGTTCTTGGGCTCAGGGTTTTGTCTTGGGTTTGTGTGGTTGCTTTGTTATTGTTTATCTTTGTTCTTAACATGAGGTCTCATTGTTGTAGCCTAGGTTGGCCTGGAATTCCTGAGTGCTGAGATTAAAGGCATGTGCCACAACTCCCAGCTATGGGTATAGGGTTCTATGAAGCCAGCAAAGAAGAGAGCAGACTATTAGTGTCTTTTTTTTTTTTTTTTTTTTTTTGGTTTTTTCGAGACAGAGTTTCTCTGTGGTTTTGGAGCCTGTCCTGGAACTAGCTCTGTAGACCAGGCTGGTCTCGAACTCACAGAGATCCGCCTGCCTTTGCCTCCCGAGTGCTGGGATTAAAGGCGTGCGCCACCACCGCCCGGCAGTTGAGGACTTTTTTTAAGTAGTTGTAAATATTCAAATGTTTACTTACAGGGCAGAAATTAAGTAAACCTATATGGAAATAGCAGAAAATACAGAGGCTGAATCTGTTGTAACTGTTAAGTCTTTCTAGGTGGAGTCCTGCGGGTCTATATTTTCATCCCGTAAACCCAAATGCCATAGCTCCCAAGTCACTTCCAAGACCCTGTGACCTCTAATGCTGCTCACCTGACAGCCATTAGTCATCACATGACCTAAGTACATCAGTGATTATCTTATCTTTAAAAGGGGAAAAGCCAGTGTGGTCGCCACGTAGTGTTCTTCTGGAGAACATAAACCTTTAGAAAAAACCTGCACTGTGTACACCAAGAAATAAGATGAACAAGAACATAGTTAGCTTGCTACACATCAACCAAAGTAAAAATGATTATCTGAACGAGAACAACGACAAGCACATGCCTGGCTGATTGAAAATAATACCACTTCTCTGCCTGTTCGAGCTCTTGCCCCACTTTATAGCTCCCATCTGCTAGATAAAATTAAGACATTAGATGACAAAATTAATCCCCTCGCTCAGAAGCATTCAGTGCAAACAAAAGACCAGTTTCCCTTAAACTTTACACAAAATCACCTCAAGGCCACTCAAGATCCCAGAAGTTCTAACTGCATCATGCCCTGCATTCAATTGTTCTGACTACAACAAACCAATAAACCTAACCTAACGGGATTTTTGTTTGTTTGGTTTGGTTTGTTTGTTTGTTTTTAGCTACACGTGTACTCTAGACATCACTGACCAAATACCTCCAATGCTATTCTGAAATAATTGAATGTAAAATTCAGGTCAGGCATGGTGGTACATACCTTTAATCCCAGGAACCTGGGAAGCAGAAGTAGATGGATCTCTGTGAGTCTGAGACAAGCCTGGTATGCATAGTAAGTTCAAGCTAGGAAGAGATGCAAAGATGTTGGAACCCACAAATGTGGATTCTTTCCACCTTGACAAAGGTCAGAGAGTTCAGGCCTGTTCTTGCTCCTGCCAGGTTATTGACAGGAGGTTTGGCCCAGGGTATGGCTACTTACTGGATGTTTTGACCTAGGGTGTGATGACTTAATGCTTTGGGTATTTGAGAAGATTATCATTTTGTTTGTTCCATGCATTTTGGAAGAGAGGTCTTTTGTATTCCCCCTCCTCTTTGGATTGGGGTATATAAAGCCTATGAAAAATAAATGTGGGCAGATTCAGTATTCACTGGGTTGCCCTCCCGACTCTGTCCTACGTCTCTGTTTCCCTTTTTTTTATTTTTATTTTTCCATTCAAAACTTTCCACTTCCTCCCCTCCTCCCATTCCCCTCCTGCTCCCCCACTCACTCTCCTCCCTCCCCCTCTAGTCTTAAGAGAGGACAGGGTACGCTGTCCTGTGGAAAGTCTAAGGCCCTCCCTGCTCCATCCAGGTCTAGGAAGACTAGGGTCCCAAAAGGCCAGTACATGCAGTAGAAACAAGTCCCAGTGCCATTATCAATGACTTCTCAGTCAGCCCCCATTGTCAGCCATATTCAAAGAGTCCAGTTTGATCACATGCTCATTAAGTCCCAGTCCAGCTGGATTTGGTGAGGTCCCATTAGATCAGGCACACTGTCTCAGTGGGTGGACCAATCCCTCTTCCTTGCTCATCTTCTCCCTCCTTCTGCTTTTTAACTGGACCTTGGGAGCTCAGTCCAGTGCTCTGATGTGGGTCTCTGTCTCTATCTCCATCCATCGCCAGACGAAGACCACTTCCTACGTATAACCCCAGTAGCACAGACAATAAGAGCAACAATGAATAAATGAGACCTTCTGAAAATGAGAAGCTTCTGTAAAGCAAAGGACACTGTCATTAAGACAAAAAGGCATCCTACTGAATGGGAGAAAATCTTCACCAACCCCACATCAAACAAAGGTCTGATCTCCAAAATATATAAAAACTCAAGAAAAATAGAGATTAAAATTCTAAATAACCCAATTAAAAAATGGGGTACTGAACTAAACAGAGAATTCTCAAC